>NC_073626.1:58935981-59560981 GCF_029407905.1 Bubalus kerabau
AACAATGGTAGAATATACATTCTTCTCAAGTGCACCTGTAGCATTCAGAAGACAGACCATGAACCAGGCCATAAAACAAACCTATTATTAATAAAAGACAGAAATAATACAAAGTATATCTTCTGACCACAATAGTCGAAATTGCAAATCAAGAGCTGATAGCAATGTGAAAAACTCACAAATGTGGAAATTAACAACATATTTCTAATTGCCCAATAGATAAAAAAAGAAATCACAAAGGAAATTAGAAAATACTTTGGGATAAATGAAGTGAAGATACAATATATCAAACTTATAGGATGTGAGTAAAGCAGAGTTTAGGAGAAATTGATAGTTGTCAATACCTTTGTTAAAAAACAAGAAAGATCTAAAATCAGAGGCCTAAATGTCCACTTTAAGACACTAGAAAAAGAATAAACTAAACCTAAGGTAAGCAAAAGGAAGGGAATAATAAATGTTAAAATGGTATAAATGAAATAGAGAATGGAAAAAATATTAGAGAAAAATCAATAAAACCAAAGGGAAAAGGGAAGTTGCTCAGTTGTGTCTGACTCTTTGCGATCCCATGGACTGTAGCCTACCAGATCTAACTACTTTGACAAAGAAGAAACTCCAATAACTAAAATCATAAATTAAATAGAAGATATTACCACTGATTTTATAGAAATAAAAAGGATTATAAAGGAGTACTATGAACAATGAATGACAATAGATTAGATAACAGATGAAATGGATACATTTTTCAGTTCAGTTCAGTTCAGTTCAGTCACTCAATCATGTCCGACTCTGTGCAGCCCCATAGACAGCAGCCCACGAGGCTCCCCCGTCCCTGGGATTCTCCAGGCAAGAACACTGGAGTGGGTTGCCATTTCCTTCTCCAATGCAGGAAAGTGATAAGTGAAAGTGAAGTCGCTCAGTCGTGTCCGACTCTTAGCGACCCCATGGACTGCATGCAGCCCACCAGGCTCCTCCATCCGTGGGATTTTCCAGGAAAGAGTACTGGAGTGGGGTGCCATTGCCTTCTCCGGATACATTTTTAGGAAGACCTAAATCATCAAAACTGACTCAAAAGTAAATAGAGAATCTGAATATACTTAAAATAAGAAGAGATTGAATTAGCCGTCAAAAAACCATCCACAAAGAAAAACCCAGGCCCGGATGGATTTATTGGTAAATTTCACCAAGTATCTAAGGGAAAAATAAAGCCAATTCTTCACAAATCTTTCCAAAAAATGGAAGAGGAAGGACTTCGCAAATCATTCTGTAAGGCCACTATTAACTGTGAATCAAAACAAGACAAGGACATCACTAGAAAGGGAAAACCGCAATGTCTCTTATGAATGTGAATGAGAAAATTGTTAACAAAATACTAACAAATCAAGTCCAGCAACACATGAATAGACTTATACACTACAACCAAGTGAAATTTATTCCACGAACGCAAGATTGATTTATTATTCCAAAACAATTAATGTAATACACCATATCAATATATTAAAAACAAAAGCCACGTGGTTATCTCGGTAGAAAAGACAATAAGAAAAATCATTTAACAAAATCCAGCACCTTTTCATGATAAGACACTCAAAAAAGTAGGAGTAGTAGGGAACATCCTCAGTCTAATAAAGAACATCTACAAGAACACAACAAAAGCAACACCAGAAACAAAACCCCTAAATCCACAGCTGACATCATGCTTAATAGTTAAAGAATGTACATTTCTCTTAAGACCAGGAACAAGATACGGATGTCTGTTTTCACTATTTATTTTTTAATTAAATTTATTTATTTTAATTGAAGGATAATTGCTTTACAGTATTGTGTTTGTTTCTGCCAAACATCAACATGAATCTGTCACAGGTATACATATGTCCCCTCCCTCCTGAACATCCCTCCCTCCCGCCCCATCCCACCCCTCTAGGTTGTTACAGAGCACCGGTGGTTTGAGTTCCGAGTCATACAGCAAATTCCCAGTGACTATCTATTTTACATATAATAATGTACATCAGAGAAGGCAATGGCACCCCACTCCAGTACTCTTGCCTGGAAAATCCCATGGACGGAAGAGCCTGGTAGGCGGCAGTCCATGGGGTCGCACAGAGTTGGACACGACTGAAGCAACTTAGTAGCAGCAGTGTTAGTCGCTCAGTCGTTCCAACTCTTTGTGACCCCATGGACTGTAGTCTGCCAGGCTCCTCTGTCCATGGGATTCTCAAGGCAAGAGCACTGGGGTGGGTTGCCATGTCCTTCTCCAGGGGATGGTAATGCGTGTTTCCGTAGTACTCGCTCCATACATTCCATCCTCTCCTTCCTCCCTCTGCTTTCACTGTTCTATTTAATATTGTCCTGGAGGTGGTATCCAGGGCAATTGGGCAAGACAATGAAATAATTGAAACCCAAATTGGAGAGAAAGGAGTAAAACTTACTCAGTTCACAGATGACATGGCCTTTTGGATAGAAAAATCCTAAGGAATCCACAAAAAATTATTAGAACTAATGGACAAGTTCAGCAAAGTTGCAGGGTACAAACTCAATACAAAAGAATCAGTTGCATTTCTATACCTTAGGAGTGAAAAATACAAAAATGAATTAAGAAAACAATACCACTTATAACAGCATGAGGCAATAAAACACTGTAGAATAAATTTAGCAAAAGATGTATAATCCTTACACTTAGAAAACTACAAAATTGAGAAAAATTAAACTTAAATAAATAAGAAGACATGCCTTGTTTCTGGATAAGAAGACTTAGTGTTGTTAAGATGGCAATACTCCCAAAACAGATCTACAAATTCAATACAATCCCTATAGGAATCTGAGCTGACTTCTTTGTAAAAACTAATAAGCTGATCATAAAATTCATATGGAAACCCACAAGACCCAGAATAGCCAAAATAATCTTCAAGAAAATAATGTCAGACTACTGACATTTCCCAATTTCAAAACTTACTACAAAGCTATGGTAATCAAGACAGTGTGTTACTGGCATAAGGACAGAGATGTGGATGAATGGACTGGATGAAAATTTGGAAATAAACTGTCTCATTTATAGTCAATTGATTGTTGACAAAGATGTCAAACCAATTCAGTGGGCAAAATACAGTCCTTTCATCAAAGGGTGCTGGGAAAACTGGATTGCCACTGGCAAAAAAAAAAAAAAGAATTTAGATCCCTACCTCACACTATATATAAAATTTAACTCAAAATGCATTAAAGATTAAAGGAAGAGTTAATGCTATACAAATTTTAGGAGAAAATAAAGGAGTGACCTTTATAACTTTGGATTTGGTAATGGTTTCTTAAGTATGACATCAAAAGCACAAGAAACAAAATAAAAAGTAAGTAAAGTGAACTTCATCACAATTGAATGATTTTGTGCTTCAAAGGGCACTTTGAAGGCAAAGTCCAGCCCACAAAATGAGAGAAAATATTTGCAAGTCATATATGTAGCAAGAGACTTGCATCTAGAATATATAAAGACTTAACAACTCAATAATAAAAAGACATAATCCAACTAGAAATGGGCAAAGAATCTGAACAGATATTTTCCAGATAGCCAAATAGCCAAGAAGCACATGAAAAGATATTCATCATCATTATTATAATAAGAAAGGCAGATAACACCAAGTGTTGGCGAGGATGTGGAGAAACTGGGATCCTTACACACTTCTGGTGAGAATGTAAGATGGGGCAGCCTCTGTGAGAGACTCTGGCAGCTCAGGTGATTCAGGTGACCCCTTTGAACTAATCACGGGGCTGAGAGAGGTCAGGGGAGGAGCAAATCCTTCAAAGAAGAAGGTGCCTTTCTTGGAGGAATGGAAGCAACATTGAGTAGAAACACAAAGGATGTCCTTTCCATGGACCTTATTGGATTCTTTGATGCTGAAGCTGCTCCTGATTATGAATCCTGGGATAGTTGACTGGATTACCATTTTACCCAACAATAGGCATATATCCAAGAGAAATGAAAACATATGTCCAGATAAGACTTGTACATAAATGTTCAGAGCAACAGGATGTATAGTATCTGAAAAGTAGAAACAACCCAAACATCTGTCAGTGGTTGAATGAGATAAAGAAAATGTGGTATATTCATACAATGGAATATTGTCAGCCATAAAAATGTACTAATTCATGCTATAAGATGGATGAGCCTTGAAAACATTCTCGGTGAAAGAAGACAGTCACAAAAGGGAACATATTGTACAATTCCGTTTGTAGGAATAGAATGCCCAGCATAGTCAAACCTGTAAAGACAGAAAATAAATCAGGGCTGCCAGGGATGGGGCAGCTGGTGAGGGTAACAGCTTAAAAGGTGCAGTGTTGCTTTAGGGGATGATGAAAATGTTCTAAAATTGTTTGTGGGGATGGTTGCACAATTATGTGACTATATAAAAACTATTGGGTAAATAGTGTGCTATGGGAATTGCATCTTAATAAGGCTGTTAAAAATGCATATGCATGTTTTAGGAGAAAACTTGAGACTCCAGGAAATCATGCCCTTGTGGAGTGCTCTGTCAATCTACATTTCCTAGACCTTTCAGCAGAGACTTTGTGAGTCCTGTAACCCTCGCTGGAAGAGAGGCGCATCCAGGATCCCAGGCAGGGTTAGTGCGATGCTAGTGTTGATCAGCCCATGGGATCAGGGGTCCCTCCTAGCTGTCAGGAAGCAGGATCCCTTGGGCTTTACGAGGATTGTCAGCTGGACACACTTTCCACACAGGCGCTCTCAAGAGAGGTATCCCAGAGCCCTTGGCGCTAACCCCCTTCAGCATGAATCAAGTTCCCTCTGCTGAGCTCAGACACCGTGTGGGGCAGCACAGCTGAGTGCCAGCTCATCTTCCCCTAGGACGTGCAGCCGCAGGGCTCCTGAGCCCTTTCTGAACCAAGGCAGGCTGCTAAGAATAGTGAGAGTGGAGCATGTGTGCTTCTGGCGTGGGCAGTATTTACAGCCCTTCCTGGAATAAGAGATCTTCAGCCTGCAGAGCTGCTTTGAGAGTGCCCTGTGGTCTCTCAGTCAAAATCCAGCCTTAGATTTCCCTCCTTCAGAAAGCATATCTTACCAAACTTTGCGGGTTGAATTTCTCAAATGACTAAACTTGAATTTGGCTGAGAGATGGATCATGAGTAGGTGATGTCTATAGGGCTTTGAGGGAGGACTCTGGCCCTGGCATTTTCTTTGGGGCCTATTTATCTTCTTTTTGGATAAATTGATATATAGTGTGAACATTAGTTATAACTCTTTTATAGGAGAGGGGCTATGTAGCAAAGTCTGCAGAATTGTAGTTTCCCCACCAGGGCTTGCCTCAGGGGCACAGTGGTGAAAGTGCAGAGTCCCAACCACCGGACCATCAGGGAATTCCCAGTTATAACTCTTTGATTGTAAATGACAGAAACCCAGCCCAAACTTGGGTAATAGCTGGGGTGATGGAACCAGAAACAGCGCTCCTGGGGGAGGGGCAATCCTCTAATGAAGGAAGTGCCTTTTTTAGAGGAAGCTGTACTTGGCAGACAATGTCCGTTGCTGCTGCTGCTGCTGCTAAGTCACTTCAGTCATGTCCGACTCTGTGTGACCCCATAGACGGCAGCCCACCAGGCTCCCCCGTCCCTGGGATTCTCCAGGCAAGAACACTAGAGTGGGTTGCCATTTCCTTCTCCAGTGCATGAAAGTGAAAAGTGAAAGTGAAGTCGCTCAGTCGTGTCGGACCCTCAGCGACCTCATGGACTGCAGCCTACCAGGCTCCTTCATCCATGGGATTTTCCAGGCAAGAGTACTGGAGTGGGGTGCCATTGCCTTCTCCAACAATGTCCGTTACATGATGCTAACTGGGTTCTTTGATGCTGATGATAAGTGGCTGGGATAGACGACAGAGGGGACATTTGCTATTTTCTGCCTGCCCAGCACTCACTCCCCTTTTCCATGCAAGACTCCAGGATCCTTTGTGGAATCACCCCAACTCCTGCTCTCAGCCCATGTGCTGGGATGAAACCGAATGCTAGCCAGGACAGGGACACAAGAGCTATACTGGTCAGTCACATAGTCCATTGCCTGCAGCCACCCTGATGGTCTCGGGGTGTGTCACTCAGCTCTGGGCCCCCAACGGCAGCAGTTTCCAAACTTGGCTGATACACAGAACTCCTAGGGGCCCCTCCCTAGATATACTGAGCCTGCAGATCTGGGGCTGGCCCGGACCATCTGTATTTTTAAAAAGTTCCCTAGGGAATGTGGATGATCGGGTTTAGGAATCACTGCCCCACTGCGTCTGTCTACGGTAGGTGCCTTACAGCCGCTGGCGTCATGGAAAGGGAGGGAGTCCGTTTCCGGTTGTGATCACACTAGCTGGCTTTGAGCTGCCCCTGGAAGTGGAGCAGCCAGGACTGTGGTGGTCTGCCACTTTCAGATGGTGATCCTCGTCCTCCCTGTTCGGCGCGATGGCCCTTGCTAATGGGAACAAGGCCTGCCGTTCCAGGAGCTGGCAGAGCTCCGGGGGTCTGGGACAGCTGAGAAGACAGCTTGAAACGGGCTCCTCCGACCAGTTCCAATCAGGCCACCTCAGGATGACTCAGAATGTCAGGCCTTCTAAAATTAATCTGTGTCCACATCTAAAATCAGCACCTCGCTTAGAGTCACCAGCTCCTCCTTGCCCCACTGAGGGTTTGTGACTCAGGGGGAGCTGGGCCTGGACCCAGACATTTTTCTGCCCCTCAGACATTTGTCTGAATTTAGACTTGCTAACAGACAGCTTTCCTTCTGCTTTTCTTTTTAAATTCTCTCTCCCTTAACTGCAAGCAAAGACTATTTTTATGACCAGGGGTTTCACTTGAGAAATGAAAGGAGGATGACAGTCGGCAAATCTTTTAGTACGTGTCCTTAGTTCATACTAATGCAATTTAGGGGCAAATTTAATCCAAAATATTCAGAGCTCTTCATTTTTAGAAAATTTTTTTTCTGATTAAAAGGATTGAATATAATCACTGTAAAAATTTCAGCTAATACACAAAGTTCTGAAGAAGAAAGCAATAACTACTGGAAATCCCTCATCCACAGAGAAACACTTGGTGCTTTTACTACTAATGTCTTTTTTAAACAAATCTCTAAATCCCATGGAGTAAAACAAACTCAAATGCATAATTTGCATATATGGAAATTAAAATTAAGTCCAAGAAAGTCTTTGGAGTCTTTGTGCAAGGCAGTCTCCTGGAGGAAAGAAATCAGATATTTGGAGTCTTTTACACTACTGTTACCTTTAAATTGTCTTTCACTCTCATAATCTGTTGGTTAGATTATAAATGAAAAACTTCTGGAAGGCAATTTGGATTTATGGATAACAAACCAAAGGCTTCCCAGGTGGCGCTAGTGGTAAAGAACCCGCCTGCCAATGCAGGAGACAAAAGAGATGTGAATTCGATCCCTGGGTTGGGAAGATCCCCTGAAGGAGGGCATGGCAACCCACTCCAGTTTTCTTGCCTGGAGAATCCCATGGACAGAGGAGCCTGGCAGGGCTCAAGGTCCACAGGGTCACAAAGAGTCGGACGTGATTGACTCGACTTAGCATGTACACACGACAAACCAGACCTTGCCTACCTTTTGACATAGCAAATGCAATTATAGGAATTTATTTTAGAGTAGAGCTTCCCCAACTTTCTCACTTCTTGGTCCTTTCAGTGTCTCAGAAATTCTTTCACAGCTCCTTCTAGGCCAAAAGTAGCACCTGATAGTTAGGTCCAAATAACTTGAGTACTTTCTTCTTAACAATTGACACATGATTTGAAAAAAAAAAAAAATTTCAGATGGAAGTAACATCAGACAGCAATATGGGTAACTAGAAGACACCAAAGGGACAATGTCTTCAAAATTCTGGGGGAAAATAATTTGCAATCTGGAATTCTGTGCATGCCTGGTTCATCCCTATTAGAGTCTCACTGAGTCTATACTGAATAAATGAATGAATGAGGAAATGAATGAATGAATTTATAGGCCCTGCCAGTTTCCAAGTTTTCTTCAAAGTCCTTGGCGATAAAGGAATCTATCACTGAAGTCCAAGCCTTAGAAAGGTGGGTGGACATCAGAGGTCACGTGGAGGGGATGTGGGGCAGAAGATATGCAGACAGCCCAGGATGTGCCCTATGACCCTAGGAGAGGGGGCGAGGGGAAGGAGGGGGCCAATGGCACAGGTATAGGAAACCAGCTGCTCTTTGCTTTCAAAGCCTGATTTAGAAGAGAGCATGATTCAGTGGGGGCTTCCCTGGTAGCTCAGCTGGTAAAGAATCCGCCTGCAATGCAGGAGGCCCCCAGGTTTGATTCTTAGGTCTGGAAGATCCCCTGGAGAAGGGATAGGCTACACACTCTGGTATTGTTGGGCTTCCCTGATAGCTCAGACGACAAAGAATCTGCCTGCAATGCGGAAGACCTGGGTTCAATCCCTGGGTTGGGAAGATCCCCTGGAGGAGGGCTGGCAACCCACTCCAGTATTTTTGCCTGGAGAATCCCCATGGACAGAGGAGCCTGGTGGGCTATAGTCCTTGGGATTGCAGAGTTGGACATGACAGAGAGACTAAGCACAGAACAGCACAGCATGATTCCATAGACACAAGAGACCAAAAGACCCTGTGTCAGAGGCTCCCTCACTGGCTCAGTTAAGTCCTCTGCAAAACAAGATTATTAATAGTTACTTTCATAATCAGAATTAAATGAATTCAGTAGCATTGTGAAATATGATTAACCCTCCATAAATAATAGCTGTTAGCATCAGTGGTTACTCTCTTAGAACCGCTTTCTCGACTCTAACATGGAATTATCATCTAGCTATTAGCAAGGACTAGACACCGGGGGAAGGGCAGGCTCCAGGCTCACTGTTGTCCCCCGGGCAGAGCAAGCGTGTGCCTGCACACCAGTCCGTTGTGGGAGCCGTGGTGTGTTCCCCTTCTGCTCCTTCTCGTCCCTTCCCTATCTCCCTTTTTACTTTCTCTCCCAACCCTCCTACTTTCCACACCAAAGAGGAACAGGAAGTGAAAGCAATAAAAGTAGAAAAAGAAAAGGACCTTTTCCTGTAAATTATGGATGTTTCCTCCCACTCTGGGGTTCCTCAGTCCTAATCTCGAATTTGGGCTCTTTGAGGGCAGCCACCAGGCCTTTCTGTGAGTTCCATGTAGAATTCTCGGGATGATGAGGCTTAGACTAATTCTTGCAAGATTCTGGTCCCTGCCAGCCGTGTTCATCCTGGCGCGGGAGTCTGACTCTTCCTCTCCCTCCAACACCCAACTCTGCTCACTCCTGGAAATCTCACCTGTCCAGGTGTCCTCTAGAGGGCTTTTGGAGGACCTCAGGGATGGTAACAGGGGAAAGCTAGCGACTGTGGATTCCACCTAGTGTGGAGCTGGCTCTATTTTGGGACATCCTCTGGACACTAGGCTCAGACAGACTAGTTCCTTTAGGGAATGCTTGAAGTGGACCAAGGGTTCCCTTTATACTAAGCAGGACTCCTAGGAGAGAAAGCAGTGAATGATAAACTTCACGCGGCCGCTGTGAATTTAGCACCTACAGTGAACGAAGAACCGTACCTGACTTTTTCTGTACCTTATCTCAATAACTAAAAATACCAAGTGCAATATATGTCATGTAATTCACTCTGCAAATGAGGAAACTGAGACTCAAAGAAGTTAACATTTGTCCAAGGTGGCAAAACTAATATTGAGCACAGTCTGTCTGGCTTGGGGATTAGTAATATGAGATATGAGAATATTAATTGGAGGGCTGGTGAATGATTGTGAAAAACTGGAAATCAGCCTTGGTTTCCAGCAAGAAGATAGCAATTAAATAACATGTAATACATGTATAAAAATGATTAAGATTGATGTTGCAGTATTCATTGACTTGGGAGTATTTGCATATATGTATATTCTTAAAAAGGGATAGTCTATATAATGTGTTAACTCTTTTAAGATAAAGCAAAAGTTGTAGGACCTTACAAATATTGTTAAGAAAAAATTATGTATACATAGATGTATGTCTAGAATGATACCAGCCAATGTCTTGGGCTTTTGCAAGGTGAGATTATGGGTGATTTTTACTCCCTTCTTGATTGCTGACTTGAATTTTCTAATTTTCCACAATGCTCATGTATTACTTACTTTAAAAATACAGAGGAAACGGGGTGCTGGTCTGGGAGTAAGGAAATCCTCTAATCCAGCCCTGCCTCTGATTTGTGACCTTGGGCAAATCCTTTTCCTTCTAGGTTTTGACATCTTCATCTGTAACATGAGCCATTTGCTTAGTACACAGGAAGGCCCATGAAGGTTGAGACCATGCCTAGCTTGTTTCAGAAGTGTCTGTACTCAGTAAATAGTGAATTAGTGAATAAATAAATAAGGGGTGAAGATTCAAGATTAAGACTTGTGGTGGGTGGGAGAGTTTCAGAGACATGACCAATAGCAGTGGTCTTCAAATGTGGTCCAGAACCAGAAAACCTGGAGGCTTTGGACCTTTTATGGATACTATGACTGATCACGAGACTGGTCTCTTGTTCTGTTCAGCTCACCAGCACTGGAAGCCGGTTTAGAACCCTGGGCTTAGCATTGAACAGACTTGGATTACAGTCACAATGTTGCTCTTTGCCAATTGTGAAATCTTGAGCAAATTATATATGTTTTTTCTAAGCTTGTTTTCTCACCTGTAAAATGAGAATAACATTTGAACAATCTGTTTAGAAATTAGTTCAAAATGGTAGACTGGATTTCATGCAAAGATGGGCACAATAAAGGACAGAAATGGTATGGACCTAACAGAAGCAGAAGATATTCAGAAGAGGTGGCAAGAATACACAGAAGAACTACACAGAAAAGATCTTCATGACCCAGATAACCACGATGGTGTGATCAGTCACATAGAGCCAGACATCCTGGAATGCTTTAGGAAGCATCACTACGAACAAAGCTAGTGGAGGCGATGGCATTCCAGTTGAGCTATTTCAAATCCTAAAAGATGATGCTGTGAAAGTGCTGCATTCAATATACCAGCAAATTTGGAAAACTCAGCAGTGGCCACAGGACTGGAAAAGGTCAGTTTTCATTCCAATCCGAAAGAAAGGTAATGCAAAAGAATGTTCAAACTACCACACAATTGCACTCATCTCACACGCTAGTAAAGTAATGCTCAAAATTCTCCAAGCCAGGCTTCAACTGTATGTGAACTGTGAAATTCCAGATGTTCAAACTGGATTTAGAAAAGGCATCGGAACCAGAGATCAAATTGCCAACATCTGATGGATCATCGAAAAAGCAAGAGAGTTTCAGAAACACATCTACTTCTGCTTCATTGACTATGCCAAAGCCTTTGACTGTGTGGATCACAATAAGCTGTGGAAAATTCTGAAAGACATGGGAACACCAGACAACCTGACCTGCCTCCTGAAAAATCTGTATGCAGGTCAGGAAGCAACAGTTAGAACTGGACATGGAACAACAGACTGGTTCCAAATTGGGAAAGGAGTACGTCAAGGCTGTATATTGTCACCCTGCTTATTTAGCTTAATATGCAGAGTACATCATGTGAAATGCCAGGCTGGATGAAGCACAAGCTGGAATCAAGATTGCCAGAAGAAATATCAATAACCTCAGATATGCAGATGACACCACCCTTATGGCAGAAAGTGAAGAGGAACTAAAGAGCCTCTTGATGAAAGTGAGAGAGGAGAGTGAAAAAGCTGGCTTAAAACTCAACATTCAGAAAACTAAGATCATGTCATCTGGTCCCATCACTTCATGGCAAATTGATGGGAAAACAGTAGGAACAGGGACAGACTATTTTGGGGGGCTCCAAAATCACTGCAGATGGCGATTGCAGCTATGAAATTAAAAGATGCTTGCTCCTTGGAAGAAAAGCTATGACCAAGCTAGACAGCATATTAAAAAGCAGTGACATTACTTTGCCAACAAAGGTTTGTCTAGTCAAGGCTATGGTTTTTCCATTAGTCGTGTATGGATGTGAGAGTTGGAGTAGAAAGAAAGCTGAGTAACAAAGAATTGATGCTTTTGAACTGTGGTGTTGGAGAAAACTCTTGAGAGTACTTTGGGCTTCAAGGAGATCCGACCAGTCCATCCTAAAGGAAATCAGTCCTGAATATTCATTGGAAGGACCTATGCTGAAGCTGAAACTCCAGTACTTTGGCCACCTGATTGATGTGAAGAACTGACTCATTTGAAAAGACCCTGATGCTGGGAAAGAGTGAAGGTGGGAGAAGAGGGGGACGACAGAGGATGAGATGGTTGGATGGCATCACCAACGTGATGGATATGAGTTTGAGTAGGCTCTGGGAGTTGGTGATGGACAGGGAAGTCTGGCATGCTGCAGTCCATGGGGTGAAAAGAGTCAGACATGACTGAGTGACTGAACTGAACTGAAGCTTGTTTTCTCACCTGTAAAATGAGAATAACATTTGAACAATCTGTTTAGAAATTAGTTCAAAATGGTAGACTGAATTCCAGCCACTTTTCCCTACCCCAAATATTTAGAAACATCGGTAAAGATAAATACATATAATCCATAAGTGTTCTGGCAAACAAGAAGCAGTAACTTCGGAGGATTTGAAATTGTAAGGAATTCCTGAAAGAAGAGCAATGGTGGAATTGGAAGAAAGAAACTATTGCCTAAAATGTGGGTAGGAGGCACCTACTAACAAAGGTATGATGGCTTTGAAGGTGTTTCAAGCTTGAAGACAGTGGGTGGGGCTGGTGGTAACTGGTAGGGTAATGGCTTAAGATGTTGCAGTAGGGAAAACCAAGATAACCAGCAACCTCCTCCTCCCAGCCCATCTTCCCCTTAGCCAAACAGCAGCAGAAATATCTGCCTCCATCATGCAGACGTGGGCACTTGGGCTAGAGAGACAAGGCAACAGGAAAATGGGCATTGGGTAAGGGCACGCTTCCCATCAGCTTTTTCCTTACCCACTGTCATGCCTCCCACACCATGCTGGGAAACATTATCCATAGACTGGGTAAAAGGTACCCCAAATCCAAGATAAGCACACAACCAAGAATCATTAAACATGGAGGAAAAACACAACCGTGAAAGAGGCACAGAGCAGAATGAACAGAAGAACTGACACTCGAAGAAACAGAGCGAACAGAGCAGACAAAGTCAACATTTAGAATAAGCATGAACCTCCTCAGAAAGCTATTAGAAGAAACAGTCTGAGAACCCAGAAATAAAAAATGACTTAAAAACATAGTCAATAAGTGGGCTGCAAAGAGGTTGGATACATATGAGTAACAGCATATAAATGAGCTGGAAAATCAAGTTGAGAACAGTCTGAGAACCCAGAAATAAAAAATGACATAAAAACATAGTCAATAAGTGGGCTGCAAAGAGGTTGGATACATATGAGTAACAGCATATAAATGAGCTGGAAAATCAAGTTGAGAACTTCTAGGATACAGTGGAGAGAAGAAGAGAAAAACAAGTTAGGACATAGGAATGATAGATTTAGAAAGTCAATGTCCATTATGCAGAAGTTTCAGTAAGAGGGAATAAAGAAAGTGGAAATGAAGAATGCTGGAATAAATACAGGAGGAAATCTCCCAAATTAATGAAGACAAAGGTTTTCATAAGGAAAGGGCCCATCACATGACAACAGAACAGAAAATAAGATAACAAATAGATATGTCATGATGACATTTAGAACATGAAGGAGAGAAAGGAGGAAAGCAGATTAATATCGGATTCAGCTGCAACACTGCATGCTGGCTTAGCTTTAGAAGGCCGAGGGACGTTTACCTGAACCACTCAAGCTTTTGTTCCAGAGTGGGGCAAAATATATGAAGACAATTTCAAGCAGCCAAGGATGATAAATCATCTTCAATTTTACCTGTGAGATGATATGTTCCAATACAAAAACAATTCCAAGAGAAAGCTACAGGATTTAAGAAGCATATGTAAAAATTAACTCGTATGTTCTCTGTGACTGTAAGTCTGTTTTTGTTTAATAGATAAGCTCATTTGTATCGTACTTTAGATTCCATTTATAAGTGATATCATATCATATTTCTCTTTCTCTTTCTGTCTTAGCGTGATAGCCTTTAGGTTTATCCATGTTGCTGCAAATGTGTTATTTCTTTCTTTTTATGACTGAATAGTATTCCATTGTATATACGTTCCATATCCTCTTTATTCATTCCTCTTTTGATGGACATTTAGGATGTTTCCACGTCCTGACTGGGGTTTCTCTGATGGTTCAGTGGTAAAGAATCCACCTGCCAATGTAGAAGATGCGAGTTTGATCCTTGGGTTGGGGAGATCCCCTGGAGAAGGAACTAGCAACCCACTCCAGTCTTCTTACCTGGGAAATCCCATGGACAGAGGAGTCTGGCGGGCTACAGTCCATGGTGTGGCCAAAGAGCTGGACATGAACAACAACATGTCTTGACTATTGTAAACAGTGCTGCTATGAACACTGGGGAGCATGTATCTTTTTGAATTGAAGTTCAAGACAAAACTGTTGTTGGCAGATAGTACAACCTTCTACCTAAGTAACCCAATAGAGTTATTTGGCAAATGATTAAAATCCAGCAAGCTGGTCAGATTATAATATCTTTAAGTAACTTGGACCTTCCCCGTGTGCCGTCAATAATCAAGCTGAAAACGCCACCACCACCACCGCCACCATTGCAAAACGTCGTTAGTGATGTTATGCTCTTCACACGCTGCCCTTTTAAAAGTAAAGCCTCCAGCAAAGCCATCTTTAATCCCCAACCTCTTAAGTTGAATGTCTTTTCTACGGAGTAGAGGTAGCAGATGGGAAGAAGGGTGCAAACGGCAAAGAGGCAAACTTGATGCTGCCTGGAATCTTTGTTTTTCTGGAAGAACTGCTATTTCAGGCAAGACCGGAACTGGCAGAACAGGAGAGCACTTGGCCAGCAGTAAGAGGGCTGGGAAGCCAGAGAGAGAAAGTGAAGAGATTAAATAGTGACCAGCGGAGGTGCAGCCAGAGACCAGGCCCCTTGGACCAGGTCTCCATGGGGGGAAGCACCTCTCCTCTGGGCCTCTGCTTCTAGGGCTCACGTTCCTAGGAGCCACAGCCCAGCATAGGGCAAAGTCTGAGGAACAGAAGGGTTAATGCCTAAGCCAGTGATTCTCAACCTTTGGCACTCCCAGAATCACTGGGTGTAGAGGAACGCCAAATGCAGGTGCCAGAGCACCCCGCTTTCTGGAGCCCACCTCACGGAGCTCCCAGGGGTGCTCACTGTACAGCAAAGCAGGGAAACACTGCCCCAGAGTCATGCACAAGCAGGGCCTGAGCCGCTCCTGCTGCACTCAGGAAAGGGCTGGCAGCTGCCCTGATCACGGCAGGGTCCCGCTGCTTGAGCTACAGACTAGGAAATGTGTGACACCATCTCCCCACTCCTGGCACCCATCATCTGCCTCCTCCACCCATCTCCTGACTTGTTTTTTCATCATCTTCTCATTTCCACTATTAATGATGGTAACAACCAATTTTCAATTGCCCACACCAGCAGCCCAGGCCAATTAAATAAAAATATCTGGGGCATGACCCTGGGCTCAGGGTTTCCTGAGGCTCCCCAGGTGGCCCAATGTGCAGCCCAGACGGCCACCACCTAAGGGTGACCCATCAGCCTTGCCAGGGATTGGTTCAGAGACGGGCACATGACCCAGTTCTGCCCAGTGAGGTGCAAGAAGTCCTGGGGGTGAGGCTTTTGAAATTCTGTCGATTCTGGAGGATTCTTAGGTCCCAACTGATCCATGCTACAACATGGACGCCCCCAAAAAATATGATTCGGAGTTTAAAAAGCCGGTCCAAAAGAAAACATTCTGTATTATTCTGCACACATGAAATGTCCAGAAGTGGCAAACCTATAGGAACAGAAAGCAGATGCGTGGTTACCTAAGCCTGGGGAGAGGAAAAGGGTGGGGGAGTGACTGCTTGGTGGTTACGGGGTCTTCGGGCTGATGACACAGATGTGAAGCTGGGGCCTGCTGGTGGTTGCATAATGTTGTATGTGAGATGCCACTGAGGATAATCATTGTGTGTCTTCTACCATAGAGATACAAAGCATAGCTCTCCTCTGAGAGAATTCCTGGGAGAGATGGCACCTCTCCACGCCCAGGTGAATCCCCAGATCCTGCGAGCGGTCTGATCCTTTGAGAGGGACCCCTGTACTCCAGACCCTGCCCACAGTCGGCCAGCACTGTGGGACCAGCTGGAGAAAGTGTGTGTCGCCAGAGGCATGGTCAGAAAGGGGAGATCAGCCATCAGGCTCTGGCTGGGGTCACGGGGAGCCTTGGCCTACAAGCCTGCCCTCCCGGTCCTCGTGGCAGGGCCACACTTGAGAGGCGGACCCAGTGATATAGCTCAAGGATGAGGCCCACTGAGTTTGCCAGCCATTTCCCTTTGCACTGAGCCAGCGTCACCCAGAACTTCTGGGAAGACCTTGGGCTTCCCACAGCAATGCCCCTATCAGGCGGGGATGTGCCAGCCTCAGGAAGGGGTGCCGAGGCTCTTGGCAGCTGAGGTTTTCACTGTCAGTTCAAGCACTGGCATCTGTGAGGGCTCCACCGGGCCTGTCCCCAGTGTTGACTGACAGAAAAACGCACATGTAAAAATGATGAGTTCTGAGTTTAATTTGGGGAACTTACTGAGGACTACAGCCTGGGACACAGCTCTCAGCATCTCTGAGGACCTGCTCCCAAGAGGCAAGGGAGGAGCCAGGATATGGATGAACTTTTTCTGCTGGGAAGACATGTAGTCAACAAAAGATTACTGCTAATCACCAAGAACAGATATCTTAAGGTGATGATTTTAGCCCTTTTCTTTGTATGAAAAAGGCTTCCCAGACATAGAAAGTGGCTCAGTGGTAAAGAATCCGCCTGCCAATGCAGGAAACGCAGGAGATGTGGCTGTGATCCTCACGTTGGACAGAGGAGACTGGCAGGCTGCAGTCCCTGGGATCACAGAGTTGGACATGACTGAGCGACTGAGCACGCACACATACATCTTAACTATCGAGGAGTCGATATAACCAAAGCAGAAAAAGTTTCTGCTTTTCTCCATCCTGAATCCCTCTCGAGGCATGCTGTAGGTGGGCAACTGCAGTGGCTGATGACCTGATCCCTGTAGAACTGGAATGGCTGGCAACATTCTTTCCTTGCACTTGGGACTGGGTGGCACTGGGTGGCCTCTGGGCCACCTGGCTGAGACCATGTCCACATCGTGTGTTCACCAGCTCCCAGGGCCACTCCAGCCCTTCCAGCTCCCCAAGGCTCAGGTCTCTGTTCTACAAGAGCTCTGCAAAAGGATCATTAATTTTTGGCTCTTGAACGGAGGGGCAGGTGCCTTCTCAAACTGCCTCTTGTTTTTCTGGAAGGAGAGCAGCCTCAGTCTGATTCTGCAGGAAGAGGTGATACATCCAAGACCAAAGGGAAAATTGCCTTAAGACTAACTTCCATTCAAACTGAGCCTCGTGAGTGAGCCAGGCATTCAGGGAGATGCAAGAAGGAGGCTTCCGGGCACTGCCAACACCGTCACAGCGTTCAGACCAGGGGAGCTACCGGGCTCATCCTGGCAGTTAGCTACGCCCACCCCCTGGCAGGTGACCTCTTTCAACCTTCTGCCTCCCACTCCCATCCACACTGGGTGAGCGGTGTCCAGGCCCTGCAGGGCTCCTCTCTACCTATCTCCCCACCAGGCCTTCTCCCTCCCCTGGGGGTGCTAACACGCCCCCTCCTCTCAGTTCCTGTTCTTCAGCTAAGATGCGCCTACATCATTAACCTTGGGTTAACTTCCGTCCCTTCCTCCCCACAGCGGATGCATCCCAAGGCTCCACCTCCCAGCCCTGCGCCACCCCTCCCCCACCTCCCCCGCACAGAGCCTATCAGATCCCCTTTCAGGCCCTTTCTCCTCCTTCCTCGTCTATTCCCCTTGCCTCTCCTCCTCCACTGCTCCTCTTCTCCCAAGGTCCCTTTGTCTCTCTGTCTCCCCCGTTCTCCAAACTCAAGCCTTTCTCTGTTCACTGACACCTTGGTCCCTCTGTTTAAACCTGCGCCAGCAGTGGGGGCACGTCAGGGATCTACTCACCTCACCATTTCTGGACTCCCCACCTTCTGGGGCTGACTTGTAACTGGGCAGTGGGCAGGGCCACACTGCATGAGTGAATGAACATCTGCCTTCCCGTGGACGTCGGCTTCTCCAGGGCTTCTGCCCAGGCTCTGACACACAGTGAGGCCACAGGAATGCTTGAAAGAGGGGCTAATCATTCCATGGTAGTGGGGACGATTAGTGCCTGGGTTTCAGGGACGAGGGGATGAAAACACAAGCTGACTTGTTATGACAAACATTCTGGGTGAGGGGAAGTGGTTGACAGGATGCTGGGCCATTGTCCGTGGATACTTCCTGTGCAGGAAGCTCAGAGGCACTGAGACCTTCCCTTCTCTCTCCCTCCCTCCCTCCATCCATCATCCCTCCCTGCATCAATCAATCACCCCCTCCCTCCATCATCCATCCATCCATCAATCACTTCCTCTGTCCATCATCCGTCCCTCCTTCCCTCTAACCATCCATCCGTACATCCATCCCTCCTTCCATCCATCAATTCCTCCTTCATTCTATCCATCCACCCATGTAGCTTGTTGTAGCTGTCCACAGGACATGTAGTAGAACGGATCAGGAGAAGGACCATGGGCTTTGATGAGGATTGAGTGAATATAGGCAGCAGGATCTGAATCAGAATGGGTCAGCTCAGCCAATTATTGCCAAGAGGAAATGTGGTCCTGGGGGTGGGTGAGATATTCTAATTTTTCTAGAGAACCCAGAAATGTGAGTTTTTAAATAAACTTTCCTGATTATTAAACGTTGACAACTAATCACACTTAAAACACTGTGAAGGCCCCAGTTGTGTGAGTGAAACAAAATGTATACAGGCTGGAATCAGCCCAGGGGCCACCAGTGTGCAGCCTCTGACATGGGGTCCAAAACACAGACTTTGGAGTCGGATGTAGAGCCTGCTCTTCCACTGGCTGAGATGTGGGGCAAGGCACTCAACCACTCTGAACCTCAGCCTCCCTCTTTATAAACCAGGGTGAGATCTACTTACCTCACAGGGATGGTATGCTTAAACAGATAGCTCATGGCAAGGACCATGCACAGCGGCTCCTTGCAGCCCCTGCTCAGAATGATGCTTTGTCTCATCACAGTGCTGGATGTCTGCTCTGGGCCTGGGCTGGGGGCAGCGCGGCAGTGAGGACCGCCCCTCCAGGAGCAGCCTCTGCAGCCTCACTGGTGCCGGCTCCGTGGGGGTGCTCCCTCAGGCCCTGAGGACCGCAAGGAGGACGAGGGGCTCCCGGCCAGAACACAGACTTCCTCTTCCCTTCCCCTGTCCTTTCTCCTTCCTCTTGCATTCTTCCCTAGTCCTCTTCTGCTGAAATCGAAAAGAGGAAAAAGGGATTTTTAAAAAGCAGAACAGAGGTCTTGGTTATATTTTGTGTTTGTTGCTTTTCCAGCCTATTTGAAGTCCCAATTTTCAAAAGAGTCAGTGTAGGTCATGAGGTAAGTGCAGGGACTAAAGGTTGTCTTCATGGGGATCGGAGCCTGGGGTGCTGGGTCCTGGGGACCCCTATTCTCAGAAGTTTCTTCCCCAGGTCCCTGCTCAACGAGTGTTCTAGGGGGTGAGGGGCTGCGGTGAGGAGTCAGGGGGCTGGGGGCGGTGAGCACAGGGGCAGGAGGGCCCTTGATTCCCAGTTGTAAGCATCATGGACTCTCCTGTTTGCTTGAGTTGCCCTCAGCTCATTCCTGTTATTTAAATCTTGGATGGAGTTGCTTGGGTTTCAGGGAGCAGTGCCCGGTCCATGTTCCTACAGACTGAAAAGGGGCCCACTGTGGGTTCCTGGTGACCCTGCTCTGGGTTTAAGCCCCAGGTCTCTTTTTGCCTCCTTCCTTGTCACTACAAATACCTCTCCTGTGACTGTTGTCTGTCCGGCTGCCCCTTGCCAGGGCCAGTGGGCAGGAGTGGGGCTTGGGTCCTTGGGGCTGGCCCCATTCTTGCATAAATGCCTTCCCTCCCCCCTCGACTCCTTTCCTTTAATCTTTTTCTCAGTGTCTCAGTATCTGTCTCTATCTCTCTCTGCTTCCCATATGTTAACTCATTCCTGGAAGTTGTCCACCTCACACTTTTCACTTCAGCATTCCTTGCTGACCAGCTGATCTTGTCTGGGTTTCCCAATTCAAAGACAAAAGAACCCTGAAGGGAGGGGTCTGGAACACTTCTCGCTGCACGCGTTGTCCAGGGAGGGGTCTGAGAACACTTCTCGCTGCACACATTGTCCAGGGAGGGGTCTGAGAACACTTCTCGCTGCACGCGTTGTCCAGGGAGGGGTCTGGAATACTTCTCGCTGCACGCATTGTCCAGGGATGGGTCTGAGAACACTTCTCGCTGCACGCGTTGTCCAGGGAGGGGTCTGGAATACTTCTCGCTGCACGCATTGTCCAGGGATGGGTCTGAGAACACTTCTCGCTGCATGCGTTGTCCGGAGGGTTCTGGAACACTTCTCGCTGCACACGTTGTCCAGGGAGGGGTCTGGAACACTTCTCGCTGTATGCGTTGACTGTCATTGTCCATCAGGTCTTTGCTTGCTGGCCTGCTGGTGAATTAAGTGCCCCAGGGGCCAGGTGTTCACTCCAAGTGCTTTGTGACCTTGAGCAAATTCCTGCAACCTCTCTGAACCTCTGTTCATCCCACCTGCCAAAAGCGGACATTAGTGTTTATCTTACAGAATTATGTGAAGAGCAGAAGTATAATCTCAGTGCTGTGAATTCTCTGAGGTCAGGAGCAGTGTCTTATCCTCATCTAGATCCTTAGATTCAGATCCATGATAAGTGCTCAGTAAATATCTGTTGGATTAAACTGTTTGTAAGTGGTTTATTTATCTGTGAATTAAGCATGCTTTTTGCTATAAATAACAGAAAATTCTCTTTATAGAGGCCTAGTCATGTAGCAAGATTCTTCAGATCAGGTAACTGCGTATATTGGTTTAGCAACTCCTGATGTCTGTGCAAGCTTATCAGCAAGTCTCTTGCTTGTCGTCTAATGATTGCAAGAGAGCTGCTGTGGCTCCAGACGTTTTGTGTTCAAGGCAGCATGAAGAAGGAAAAGCTGCATATTTCCATTTCAAAAAAAAACTAAACATTTGTCATTTATTTTTAATTTTGGCTGTGCTGGGCCTTCATTGTTGTGTGGGGGCTCTCTCTGGTTGCAGTGTGAGGGCTTCTCATGGTGACTTCTCTAGTGGAGCACAGGTTCTAGGGCATGCATACGGGCTTCAGTAGTTGTGCTGAGTGGGCTCAGTACTTGTGGCACACAGGCCACGTTTTCCTGAGGAATGTGGGATCTTCCCGGATCAGGGATCGAACTGGTGTCCCTTGCATTGCAAGGTGGATTCTTAACCACTGGACCACCAGTGAAGCCCTGCATGTGTGCGCTTAGTAGCTCAGTTGTGTCCAACTCTTGCGACTCTTAGACTGTAGCCTGCCAGGCTCCACTGTCCATGGGATTCTCCAGGCAAGAATACTGGAGTGGGTTGCCATTTCCTTCTCCAGGGCATCTTCCTGACCCAGGAATCGAACCCAGGTCTCCTGCATTGCAGTCAGACTCTTTACCGACTGAGCTATGAGGGAAGCTCTGCATATTTCCCTTTAATCAAGAAAGGCAGAAAACTTATCAATCTTAGAAAATTTTCACTTATGTCCCATTTCTATGTCAACTGTCCACTCAGTTGGAAGGGTAAAGTAAGTATTTAACTCTCCCAGGCTCTGTAAGGGAGGCAGCAAGAAGCAAGGGGAAAACCCCTAATGGGAGAGTCAATGGCAATCCACCCCAATCCTGTTCCTCCCGCTCTCCTCCTTCTGACGGGATTGTGAGACAGAGGCCTTTTGTGAAGACTGTGTCTGGAGTACAACAGAGGGAAAGTCAGCAGCAGGATTCAGGCCTGAGGACAGGAGGTTTGTGTGACCAGAAGAGTAGCTGTTGGCTAGTCCATGGCCCTCTCTGGACTTGGGCTTCCAGGCTCCTCGGTGAGGTGGCTGGACAAGGTGGTGTCTGAGGGCCTTACAGCTCTCATGATCTGTCTTCGTGAGGTCATCGTGTGAAGGTCAGAGGGGAAGGAAGCACGCCGGGGGGAAATCAAAGTTAGAAACAAATATGTGTGTATAGGTGTGCAGAACTGTAGGCATGTCTGTAGGGACAGGGACCAAAATGCTGGACTGAAGCATCCCCTGCACTGGGCCAGCCAAGAAGAGGTGAGAAAGTGGGCTATTGTGTGTGACAGTACCCCCGGGTGGGCAGTAGGCCCAGGCGGGCACTGCTCTCCAGGTGGGCAGTACTTTCTCCATGGGCAGTACCCCGAGGTGGGCAGTGCCCTCGGGTGGGCAGTACCCACAGGTGAGCAGTACCTCCTGGTGGGCAGTACCCCAAGGCAGGTGGTACCTGGGCCTCAGAGATGGTTCCAGCTCCCTAGCTGGACCGAAGTGTGGGGCAGAGAAGGCAGCATGGGTCAGCCCTTCATTTTCTGTCCCGAGGAATGAGTCAGGGGGTCTGGACTCCCCCCTCCAGCCCCTTCAAGCTAGGCAGGCACTCACTTATCATTAGCTCTAAAGCAATAAGGACATCTACTCTTTATGGAGCTCATCTGCATTTTCTGCCTTTTCTAAAAGCCAAATTGGGGCCTACAGCAGGATTTGCCATCTTTCAAAGGAAGGAATTCTCCCTTACCTCAGGCATGAGCCTAAATTATATTTAAAAAATAACTTTGTTTTTTATGTATTATTTTCTTAGCTTGTGAGAATGACATAGGCTTATAAAAAAGTGACTCATTATGGCAAAGTATAAAAACTGAATTTTTGCTATTTTTCAGTGACTTTGTGCGTATTTATTCCCAGTCGCTTAGTCATGTCCGACTCTTTGTAACCCCATGGACTGTAGCCCGCCAGACTCCTCTGTCCATGGGATTTTCCCCAGGCAACAATACTGGGGTGCGTTGCCATTTCTTCCTCTGGGGATCTCCCTGATCATGGGATCAAATCAGCATTGTTTGCAATTCAAAAAAGAAGAGCCTACAACTGACTTCATTATAAGATCTTTGGTTAAAACTAAGGACTAGATTGTTTTGAAAATAGTGTTTCTTAAATATACACAAATATAAAATTAAGCATAAACTTCCTACACTGATAACTCTTATACTATTATGAAACCAAAACAAATGTGGACATCACATATAAACATCACAAAACCAATAAAATTAAAAATAGCATTAATTTAACATGAGGGATGATAATGTTTTCCTGAAAATTAGTAAAAATATCACTTGGACTGGGGGACATTTGGCTTTATTTTGTTTTTTCTTTTGTTTTTGTGTCATTCAGCATGCCTACACCTCCAAGGACAAAGGAATTGAAAACAAATCTTAAGCTCTGTTTAATAGTTTTAGTCATCCAAGTACTACTAATAATGTAATTTTGAAATTATCTGATGCATGTTGCAGGAGAAAGTAAGTAAATACACTAAATAAAATAAAAAATTTCAGTTTAAGGGGAAAGATACAAATTAAAAACAAAGAGGGAGCAAAAACCCTCTAAAATTAAATTTGAATTGAAAATATCAATAAGAACATATGCTTTTTAAAATATGTGAATTTTCTAGCTCTGCCCACTGAGAGGGCCCAGGAGCAATCACATCTCAGTAGCAATGAACACACCCAGCACTCAGATTTTGGATTCTGATACCATTTTCCATGGAAAGAAATTAGAACTTTCAGAGAAATGACTGACTCTAGGAATGGAGTGAGAAAATACAAGGTGAGCTTGGAATTTCTTATGCGAGAAAGAAATTCTTTCTTTGTGATGGTAAATTTTATATGTCAACTTGGCTAGACTATGGCGCCTGGTTGGTCAAATGTTAATCTAGATGTTACTGTGAAATTGTCTTGTAGATGTATTAATAATTACATCTACAATCAATTCACTTTAACTAAAGGAGCTTACCCTCGATTATGTGGGTAACCTCATCCTACCAGTTGAAGGCCATAAGAACAAAAAATGGATCAGAAGGCATTCCATCTGCTTGACTGTAGCATAAAAATTCTGGCCGAGTTTTCAGCCTGCTCGCCTACCCTACAGATTGCAAACTTGTTTGTCCCCACAACTATGTGAAATAATTCCTTAAAATAAATCGGACATATACATAATTAATTCTGTTCCTCAGGATAACCCTTACTGATACACCTTGAAAGATTAATAGAGGATATCGAAAGGACAAAAGGACTAAAGGGCTAAAAAGGACTAAAGGCTAAAAAGGACTCCTACTGGCCAAATTTGGGACAATTTGTGTGTCAAAAAGAATAAAAAATGAATTGGTTAAAAACATAGAATAAATAAAAACTCATGAGTCCATGGGCTTCCAGGATGACTTATTGGTAAAGAATCTACCTGTCAATGCAGGAGGGGCAGGAGATGCGTGTTCCATCTCTGGGGAGGGAAGATCCCCTGTGGTAGGAAATGGCAACCCACTTGAATCTTCTTGCCTGGAAAATTCCAGAGACAGAGGGTCTTGGTGGGTTACATTCCATAGGATTGCGAAGAGTAGGACACGGCTGAGTGACTGAGCATGCGTTTAAATCCATAGCAACGTTTAAAAAGACAGAGGAAAAAACGTACCTCTTTTGCTACCATTTATGACTATTCTACCAATACCTTATTCTGGAAATAAAGGGAAAGAATTAAACATTTATACTATCTATTTAGCAGGAAATGTAAAAAGAATGTTAAAAAACAATTCTTTTGCAATCCCCAGTGAAAGAATTGATTTGGGAATGGGTCATCAATAGATGCTAAATCTCCATTAATTGACTTGCATGGGGCCAAACTACCTTCTGGCCTCTCATCTGCTAATTGCAAGACAAAAACATAACTTCACACTGGGAAGAGCAGGCTGTCTTTACCTTAGCCAAACCAGTGGAATCAGCTGATATTTTAGGCACCTCCTATAAAGGTTTGTCTAGTCAAGGCTATGGTTTTTCCTGTGGTCATGTATGGATGTGAGAGTTGGACTGTGAAGAAGGCTGAGCGCTGAAGAATTGATGCTTTTGAACTGTGGTGTTGGAGAAGACTCTTGAGAGTCCCTTGGACTGCAAGGAGATCCAACCAGTCCATTCTGAAGGAGATCAGCCCTGGGATTTCTTTGGAAGGAATGATGCTAAAGCTGAAACTCCAGTACTTTGGCCACCTGATGCAAAGAGTTGACTCATTGGAAAAGACCCTGATGCTGGGAAAGATTGAGGGCAGGAGCAGAAGGTGATGACAAAGATTGAGATGGATGGATGGCATCACCGACTCAATGAACATGGGTTTGGGTGGACTCCAGGAGTTGGTGATGAACATGGAGGCCTGGCGTGCTGCAGCTCATGGGGTTGCAAAGAGTTGGACACAACTGAGCAGCCATGAAATTAAAAGATGCTTATTCCTTGAAAGGAAAGTTATGACCAACTTAGACAGCATATTGAAAAGCAGAGACATTACTTTGCCAACAA
Source organism: Bubalus kerabau (assembly GCF_029407905.1). NCBI lineage: Eukaryota > Metazoa > Chordata > Mammalia > Artiodactyla > Bovidae > Bubalus > Bubalus kerabau. The sequence continues at coordinate 58,961,564 of NC_073626.1, forward strand.
AGGTCCGTCTAGTCAAGGCTATGGTTTTTCCAGTGGTCATGTATGGATGTGAGAGTTGGACTGTGAAGAAGGCTGAGTGCCGAAGAATTGATGCTTTTGAACTGTGGTGTTGGAGAAGACTCTTGCGAGTCCCTTGGACTGCAAGGAGATCCAACCAGTCTATTCTAAAGGAGATCAGCCCTGGGATTTCTTTGGAAGGAATGATGCTAAAGCTGAAACTCCAGTACTTTGGCCACCTGATGCGAAGAGTTGACTCATTGGAAAAGACTCTGATGCTGGGAGGGATTGGGGGCAGGAGGAGAAGGGGACGACCGAGGATGAGATGGCTGAATGGCATCACTGACTCGATGGACGTGAGTCTGAGTGAACTCTGGGAGTTGGTGATGGACAGGGAGGCCTGGCGTGCTGCGATTCATGGGGTCACAAAGAGTCAGACACGACTGAGTGACTGAACTGAACTGAACTGAACTGAGCGACTGAACTGAATATATAATATAATATATAATGTGTATAATATTATGTACATGGTTTATATGTAAAATTCATATATGATGTATACATTATATGCATACAATGCATATATAATTTTTTCACTACATATATATGTGGCAAAGTATTCACAATTCTTTCACTGAGGTGATGGGTATATGAGGATCTGTGGTATTATTCTTCCCATTTTTCTTTGTTTTTGAAATTTTCCATTAAGAAAAGTTGGAAAAAATGTAAAAGCAAAGTAACAATGTAAATGGACAATGTGATGAGGGATGTTCATACCTTGTAGGGTAGCACTTGGTAGCACTCTTGCTGCTATATTAATATTGGGTGCTGCATGCCCATGGAACTCAATGTCATAAGAAGGCTCAATTGTCCAAGTACTTTCCCTACTCAAACAATCATTATACCATTTTACAGGGCATTATGCAGTTGTTGGGAGAAGGCAATGGCACCCCACTCCACTACTCTTTCCTGGAAAATCCCATGGATGGAGGAGCCTGGTAGGCTGCAGTCCATGGGGTCGCTAAGAGTCAGACACGACTGAGCGACTTCACTTTCACTTTTCACTTTCATGTATTGGAGAAGGAAATGGCAATCCACTCCAGTGTTCTTGCCTGGAGAATCCCTGGGATGGGGGAGCCTGGTGGGCTTCCATCTATGGGGTCGCACAGAGTTGGACACGACTGAAGCGACTTAGCAGCAGCAGCATGCAGTTGTTTGGCTTTGTCTTGACCTGATGCCCACAGTGATGTATAAAATCTTTTCCATTTACCATGAGATACAGTCCTTGGTGACAGGATGACCCTAAATGGGAACACAGCTTCCAGCCTGCTGTGGCTAACAGGCATAAGTGACCAGGTGGCATGCAGGTAATACAGGCACCAACACAGATGGCTTGCCCAATGGGCCTCATTCCATCAACATACTCATTACAGCACGGGGTCAGTTTGAATACTCACTTTCCCCAATTCCCTGTTGGTGAGTGCGACATGTGACTCAGTTCTGACCAATGGGACGAAAGTAAAATGATTCACTGGGTGGGGATTCTGGATAACATTTGCACAAGGGACATATTGGGGGGGGGGCATCAGCTTTTACTGTTTGCTCTTCCCATTGTCCACAGCTAAAACTGGAACTGTAACAGCCAGAATATACTGATGCTAAATGTATAGATTATCACATGTGCCATGATGTAGATGCAAAGGTTTTTAACAAAATATTAGTAAATAGAACTCAGCAATATATAAAAAGAATTATACACCATGATCAACTGTAATTTGTTCCAAGGGTGCAAAACTGGCTCAATATAAAAAAAAAGTCAATCAACAGTCTTAATCACATTAATAACCTAAAGGAGAGAAAGTATATGATTGTATCAATTAAAGTAGAAAAAGCCATTTGACGAAATTCAACATCCATTCACAATTTAAAAAAAAAAAAACCCTTTAAGAAAACTAGGAATAGAGGAAACTTCCTTAATTTGATAAAGAACATCTAAAAGAAACCTACAACTACCATCATACTTAATCAGTTCAGTTCAGTCGCTCAGTCGAGTCCAACTCTTTGCAACCCCATGAACCGCAGCATGCCAGGCCTCCCTGTCCATCACCAACTCCTGGAGGCCACCCAAACCCATGTCCACTGAGTCAGTGATGCCATCCAACCATCTCATCCTCTGTCTGTCGTCCCCTTCTCCTCCTGCCCTCAGTCTTTCCCAGCATCAGGGTCTTTTCAAATGAGTCAGCTCTTCACATGAGGTAGCCAAAGTATTGGAGTTTCATCTTCAACATCAGTCCTTCAAGTGAACACCCAGGACTGATCTCCTTTAGGATGGGCTGGTTGGATCTCCTTGCAGTCCAAGGGACTCTCAGGAGTCTTCTCCAACACCACAGTTCAAAAGCATCAATTCTTCTTCTTTTTTTTTTTTTTACTTTACAATATTGTATTGGTTTTGCCATACATCAACGTGAATCCGCCATGGGTGTACACGTGTTCCCCATCCTGAACCCCCTTCCCTCCTCCCTCCCCTTACCATCCCTCTGGGTCATCCCAGCGCACCAGCCGCAAGCATCCTGTATCCTGCATCGAACCTGGACTGGCGATTCATTTCATATATGATATTATACATGTTTCAATGCCTTTCTCCCAAATCATCCCACCCTCTCCCTCTCTCACAGAGTCCAAAAGACTGTTCTATACATGTGTCTCTTTTGCTGTCTCGCATACAGGGTTATTGTTACCATCTTTCTAAATTCCATATATATGTGTTAGTATACTGTATTGGTGTTTTTCTTTCTGGCTTACTTCACTCTGTAATAGGCTCCAGTTTCATCCACCTCATTAGAACTGATTCAAATGTATTCTTTTTAATGGCTGAATAATACTCCATTGTGTATATGTACCACAGCTTTCTTATGCATTCATCTGCTGATGGACGTCTAGGTTGCTTCCATGTCCTGGCTATTATAAACAGTGCTGCAATGAACATTGGGGTACATGTGTCTATTTCAATTCTGGTTTCCTCAGTGTGTATGCCCAGCAGTGGGATTGCTGGGTCATAAGGCAGTTGTATTTCCAGTCAAAAGCATCAATTCTTCAGCACTCAGCTTTCTTTATAGTCCAACTATCACATCCATACATGACCACTGAAAAAACCATAGCCTTGACTAGACCTTTGTTGGCAAAGTAATGTCTCTGCTTTTGAATATGCTATCTAGGTTGGTCATAACTTTCCTTCCAAGGAGTAAGCGTCTTTTAATTTCATGGCTGCAGTCACCATCTGCAGTGATTTTGGAGCCCAAAAAATAAAGTCTGACACTGTTTCCACTGTTTCCCCATCTATTTCCCATGAAGTGGTGGGACCGGATGCCATGATCTTAGTTTTCTGAATGTTGAGTTTTAAGCCAACTTTTTCACTCTCCTCTCTCACTTTCATCAAGAGGCTCTTTAGTTCCTCTTCGCTTTCTGCCATAAGGGTGGTGTCATCTGCATATCTGAGGTTATTGATATCTCTCCCGGCAATCTTGATTCCAGCTTGTGCTTCCTCCAGCCCAGCGTTTCTCATGATGTAACCAAAGTTACATAAGCAGGGTGACAATATACAGGCTTGACATACTCCTTTTCCTATTTGGAACCAGTCTGTTGTTCCATGTCCAGTTCTAACTATTGCTTCCAGACCTGCATACAGGTTTCTCAAGAGGCAGGTCAGGTGGTCTGGTGTTCCCATCTCTTTCAGAATTTTCCAGTTTATTGTGATCCACACAGTCAAAGGGTTTGGCATAGTCAATAAAGCAGAAATAGATGTCTTTCTGGAACTCTCTTGGTTTTTCCATGATCCAGCAGATGTTGGCAATTTGATCTCTGGTTCCTTTGCCTTTTCTAAAACCAGCTTGAACATCTGGAAGTTCACGGTTCACATACTGCTGAAGCCTGACTTGGAGAATTTTGAGCATTATTTTACTAGCGTGTGAGATGAGTGCAATTGTGCAGTAGTTTGACCATTCTTTGACATTGCCTTTCTTTGGGAGTGGAATGAAAATTGACCTTTTCCAGTCCTGTGGCCATTGCTGAGTTTTCCAGATTTGCTGGCATATTGAGTGCAGCACTTTCACAGCATTATCTTTCAGGATTTGGACTAGCTCAACTGGAATTCCATCACCTCCACTAGCTTTGTTCATAGTGATGCTTCCTAAGGCCCACTTGACTTCGCATTCCAGAATGTCTGGCTCTAGGTGAGTGATCACACCATCATGGTTATCTTGGTCATGAAGATCTTTTTTGCATAGTTTTTCTGTGTATTCTTGCCACCTCTTCTTAATATCTTCTGTTTCTATTAGGTCCATATCATTTCTGCCCTTTTTTGAGTCCATCTTTGCATGAAATGTTCCCTTGATATCTCTAATTTTCTTGAAGAGATCTCTAGTCTTTCCCAGTCTGTTATTTTCCTCTATTTCTTTGCATTGATCGCCGAGGAAGGCTTTCTTATCTCTCCTTAATGGTGAAAGACTAAAGCTTTCCTCCTAGCGTTAGGATATAAGAAACAAGTCAAGGATGTCCACCTTCACCACTGTTGCTCAGCATAGTACTGGAAGATCTAGCCAAGGCAACATTTCAAAAAAAAAAAAGACCAAGGCATTCACTGTGCTGGAGTAATGGGATATCAATAGCAATCCAACAGTTCACAGTTTTTGCAAAAAGTAACTTAAAATGGATTGTAGATTTCAACATAAAGCTATCACTTTTTAGAAGATGATATAGGGGGATATCTTTGAGACTAAGGGTTTGGTGAAGAGTACTTAAATATAACACCAAAACCGTAATTTCTGAAAGAAAAAAAGGATAAATTTAACTTCAAAATTAAAAGTCTTTGTTAAGGGACTTTCTTGGTGATCTGGTGGTTTAGAAACTGCCTTTGCATTCAGGGGGCTGGAGTTCAATCCCTGGTCAGGGAACTAAGATCACACATGCGTGTGTGCTAAGTTGATTTAGTCAGGTGACTCTTTGCAACCCTGTGGATGGTAGCCCACCAGGCTCCTCTGTCCATGGAATTCTCCAAAAATCCTGGAGTGGGTTGCCATGCCCTTCTCCAGAGGATCTTCCTGACCCAGGGATCGAACCTGCATCTCTTATGCCTCCTGCATTGCAGGTGGGTTCTCTACCACTAGTGCCACCTGGGAAGCCCCTAAGATCTTACACGCACAATGAAGCTTGTGCACTACAGCTACGGAACTGGTACATTCTAGAGCCTGAGTGCCACAACTAGAGAGAAGCCCACGCACTACAAACAGAGAAGCCTGTGCACCACAACGAAAACTGAGTGCTGCAACTAAGACCTGACACAGCCAAATAAATAAATATGGAAGACTTAAAAAAAACCTGTTAAATGGATGAAAAGACAAACTATGGACTGTGGGAAAATATTTACTGACCACATGTCCGACAACGGACAATGATCTAGAATATATAAAAAGCTCTCAAAATTCAACAGTATAAAAATAAGCAATCATTAGAAAACAGGTAGAAGATGTTAAGAGATGTTTCACTGAAGAGGATATACAGATGGTTGAGAAGCACTGCAAAGATGTTAACACGTTTAGCTATCAGGCAGATGCAAATGAAGACTATGATGAGCTATTTAGTTAGTTCAGTCGCTCAGTCGTGTCTGACTCTTTGCAACCTCCATGGACTGCAGCATGCCAGACTTCCCTGTCCATCACCAACTTCCGAAGCTTGTTCGAAGTCATGTTCATAGAGTCGGTGATGCCACCCAACCATCTCATCCTCTGTCGTCCCCTTGTCCTCCTGCCTTCAATCTTTCTCAGCATCAGGGTCTTTTCCAAAGAGTCAGTTCTTCCCATCAGTTGGCCAAAGTATTGGAGCTTTTAGTATATTCCAATCAGAATGTCTAAAATGAAAAAATAGGATTTTCCTGGTGGCACAGTAGATAAGAATCCATCTGCCAATACAGGGGACATGAGTTTGATCCTTGGTCTGGAAAGATCCCACATGCGGCAGAGCAACTAAGCCCATGTGCTGCAACTAGAGTCTGCCAACCTCGAGTCCACACTCTGCCACAAGAGAGGCCACTGCAGTGAGAAGCCCATGCACCAGAATTAGAGAGTAGCGCCCACTCTCCACAACTGAAAAAGCCTGCACACACAGGGAAGACCCAGTGCTGCTAAAAATAAAATAATTAATTAATTAAAAAAAAGAAAAATAATGATAACAGCAAATGCTGGCAAAGGTGCAGAAAGCCTTGATCTTGCATACTTTGTTGGTGGGCAGGTACAATGGAACAGCCACTCTGGAAAATGGTTTGGTGGTTTTTAAAAAAACACAAATATTCTTATCATATGACCTGTCGATTGCACCCCTAGGTATCAACACTTTGGGATAAATACCAGAGAAATAAAATTTTTGTTCATGCAAAAACATGTACACAATTGTTCATAGCAGCTTTATGTGGAGTCGTCACAAACAGGAGCCAACCCAGATGTCCCTTAATAAGAGAAAGGCCAAGAGAGGTGTGGTATGTCCATCCACGTCATGGAATACTCCTTGGTAACACCACAGAATGATGGAGGTAATAAGCCCATCTCAACACATCATGTCCTCTGCAATTCCATTTATATAACATTCTTGAAATGACAATATCATGAAATTGGAGAACAGTTAGTGGTTGCCAGAGTGGAGGAATGTGATGGGAGGGTGTGATCAGGATGGGACAGAATCAGGGAGGACTCTGAGGGCTGGAATCATCCTGCATCTTGACCACGGCGATAGTTTCTGTGAATCTACGTGTGTGATGAAATGGCAGAGAGCTGTACCCATATATACAGACTCTTGAGAGTCTCTTGGAGATCAAACCAGTCAATTCTAAAGGAAATCAAGCCTGAATATTCATTGGAAGTACTGATGGTGAAGCTGAAGCTCCAATACTTTGGGCACCTGATGTGAAGAACTGACTCATTGTAAAAGACCCTTATGCTGGGAAAGACTGAAGGCAGGAGGAGAAGGGGATGACAGAGGATGAGATGGTTGGATGGCATCACCGACTTGATGGGCATGAGCTTGAACAAGCTCTGGGATTTGGTGATGGACAGGGAAGCCTGGCGTGCTGCAGTCCATGGGGTCGCAAAGAGTCGAACACAACTGAGCGACTCAACTGAACTGAACTGATACACATATATTGGACCAAATGCACATTCCTGGTTTTATAGTGGATCACAGTTAGATATCACTGGGGGGAAATGGGGTGAAGGGTACATGGGATCTCAGCTACTTTGTCACTTTCTGTGAAGTTGTTATTATTTCAAAATTAAAAGTAAAGAGTAATGGCCTAGGGGCTTCCCTGATGGTTCAGTGGTGAAGAATCTGCTTGTCAATGGAGGAACACAGGGGTTTAATCCCTGGTCTGGGAAGATCCCACATGCTGTGGAGCAGCTGAAGCCATGGGCCACAACTACTAAGCTGGTGCTCTAGGGCCTGGGGGCTGCAAGTCCTGAGCCCACGTGCTGCAACTTCTGAATCCTGCACATCCTGGATCTCCTGCTCCACAACAAGAGAAGCCCGAGGACCACAACTAGAGAGTAATCCCCCTTCGCCACAACTAGAGAAAAGAACACACAGCAATGAAGACCCAGCACAGCCAAAAATAAATAGGTAAATTTAAAAAATGTTTTTTTGAAAAAGAGTAGTGACCTATATGGAAAACAAATTTCAAACACAGCTGACATATATATATACGTGTATATATATACATGTATATATATATTACTGATTCACTCTGCTGTATAAACCTGAAACTAACACACATTGTAAAGCAAAAGTATACTCTGATAAAATTTTTTTTAAATTAAGAAAAAAAAATAAAAGTAAAGAAAAAATGATGGCAAAATAAAAACTTCAGAAAAAAGTTGTTAGGATGGAACGTATTCGGGCCCACCACCCCCAAGGGAGGATCATGGAGAGGGAGTGGCGGGGCTGGGATGGAGTCTCACTGGCGCAGGCACAGTGTGGTTGCCTGGCGGGCGCACTGATGCAGTCAAGCGTGCTCGCCCCAGGGGAGAGTGCCGTCTTGACAAAAGAGTCTGGGTAATATCACACCCTGTCTTCTGCCTCCCACTCTCCTCTGCTTCTCCCAAGCACTGAGTGCACCAGAGCTGTTGGACACGGTGATGAATAAGACAGAGGCCTCCTCCTCAGAGGGACCGACTACAGCGTGGAAGAAGAGCTATGGAGCATCAGAATGCCGATACTGGCCCAGCTGGCAGACCTGGGGAGATGTCCTGGGAGGCAGGAATCTTGAATTGGCTCTAGAACGATGAGCTGGAACCAGTGAGGCAAAGAAAGGATTGCTGGTTAGAAAGGACAGCTGGGCCCGAGCCCTGGAGGTGAGAGTTGGTGGAAAGGGCTGGGCATGCAGGAAAAGAGGGTGCGGAGGCAGGTGGGGGCTGAGCCTCTGGGGTGCTGTGTATTAATCTAAGGGATTTGCAATTTATTCTGCAGTCTCTGGGGAGGCAGTAAAGGATAGGAGAATAGTACGATCTTATAAATAATTCAGAAACAATCTCCCTGGGCAGTGGAGAGGGCAGCCTGGAGGGCAGAAAGGCCAAGCCAGAGGACAGTGCAGGTGAAACGTGGGGACCCTGGAGGAGGGCTGGCTATGGGCACCAGGTGGAGGGTCAAAGGGAGACAGACCTCGGGGGCTGCGTAGATGCAACGTAGATACCATGGTTCCAGAGCCCAGGCCAGGCCCCCTCCAAGAATGCCTGGAACTCAGCTTCCTCAGGTCTGCCAAATTGTCCCCGCCTGGACCCTGGGGCAGGGTGGACCCAGCCCTGGGCTACCTCATAGCCTCCTCTGAGCTGCTGGGCCAGGAGGCTGCTCACTGCTTGGGAATGTCTTAGTCTCTGCAGATGATTTGCACGGGGTCAGGCTTTTAGAGTGGATCCAGCAAGATGCTTGCTGTTGGGACTCCCATTCCCCCACCTCTAGGACCTGCAGTGCTTTCAAGGGTGTGTGTACCCTTGTGAGGGTTTCTTTCCCACCTGTAGCAATTTTGGCAACAGTGCTTTATAATGTCACAGATGACCATCTCCTGTGGGTACTTTATAGGGTGTTGTTCGTCTCCTTCCAGACTGAAGACTCCTTGAGGGCAGGGACCTGTGGGCAGGATTCTCCTCTGTGTGAACCCCCAGCAACCAGGGCCTGCTGGCTCCATGTTGGCTGAGCACTGACTGGAGATTTCACTGCTTGGGAGGCTGAACTCACTCTCAGCAGCCTTTGTCTCTGCACTTAGAGGTAGGCTGTACTGGGGCCGTATTAGGCTATAAAAAACACCTCCCCGCTTCATGTTTACAGTGGGACTCATGTAAACTGTATTATATGTGTGTGTGTGTGTACACACAGGATAGTATTTGGAACGCTAACTATTGCTTCTTTCATCAACAATTTCTGTTACCCGTTACCTTCCCTGGTTCAAATGGGTGAGTTTTCATCACCTTAAGGAATGGATCAAATTCTTGGCTTTTGACTTTTACTAAAAAAGTTTTTTTATTTTGTTGAAGTGTAGTTGATTTACAAATATCATGTAAATTTCTGTCGTATTAATGGCACAAAGTGATTCAGTTATACATATAGATTCTTTTTCACGTTCTTTTCCTTTATGGTTTATCACAGCATACTGAATACAGTTTGCCGTGCAATGCGGCAGGACCTTGCTGTTTAGTATTCTCTATATAATAGCTTCCATCTGCTGATTCCAAACTCCCAGTCCATCCTTCCACCCCTTGACAACCACAAGCCTGTTCTCTCTGTCTGTGAGTCTGTTTCTGTGTCATGGATAAATTCATTTGTGCCACATCTTAGATTCCATATGGTCTGAGTGATGTATGGTATTTGTCTCTCTTGTTCTCTTATTTCACTTAGTATGATAATCTCCAGGTCCACTGATATTGCTACAAATGGCATTATTTCATTCTTTTTTACGGCTGGCTAGTATTCCATTGCATATCTTCTTTACCCATTCATCTGTTGATGAACACTTAGGCTGTTGACTTTTGACTTTTAAAAGTCTGTAGTTGCTTTTTCCCATCTTGCAAGATGGCGGGTGAAAAGGCTGAGAAGCCAGACACTAAGGAGAAAAAACCTGAAGCCAAGAAGGCTGATGCTGGCAACAAGGCTAAAAAGGTGGAAAAGGTGAAGAAAGTTAAGAAGGGGAAGCCCCACTGCAGCCGAAATCCTGTCCTGGTCAGAGGAATTGGCAGATATTCCCCATCAGCCATGTACTCCAGAAAGGCCTTGTACAAGAGAAAGTACTCAGCAGCTAAATCCAAGGTCGAAAAGAAAAAGAAGGTTCGTGTTCTTGCTACTGTCACAAAACCAGTTGGTGGCGACAAGAATGGTGGTACCCAAGTGGTCAAACTTCGCAAAATGCCTAGGTGTTACCCCACTGAAGACGTGCCTCGGAAACTGCTGAGTCATGGCAAAGAACCCTTCAGTAAGCATGTGCGGAAGCTGCGTGCCAGCATCGCTCCTGGACCATTCTGATCATCCTCACTGGGCGCCACAGAGGCAAGAGGGTCGTGTTCCTGAAGCAGCTGGGCCGTGGCTCGCCACCTGTGATGGGCCTCTGTCCCTCAATCGAGTTCCTCTGCGTAGAACACACCAGAAATTTGCCATTGCCACCTCCACCAAAATCGATATCAGTGGTGTGAAAATCCCAGAACATCTCACTGACACCTACTTCAAGAAGAAGAAGCTGCGTAAACCCAGACACCAGGAGGGCGAGATCTTCGACACAGAGAGAGAGAGAAATACGAGATCACAGAGCAGCGCAAGGTTGATCAGAAAGCTGTGGACTCACAAATTCTGCGAAAAATCAAAGCTGTCCCTCAGCTCCAGGGCTATTTCCGCTCTGTGTTTGCTCTCACAAATGGAATTTATCCTCACAAAGTAGGGTTCTGAACTTCTTGCAAAGAACCTAATTAAATAACTTGTCATTTCAAAAAAAAAAAAAAAAGTCTGTAAAGTCGCTCAGTTGTGTCCGACTTTTATGACCCTGTGGACTGTAGCCCACCAGACTCCTCCATCCATGGGATTCTCCAGGCAAGAACACTGGAGTGGGTTGCCATTTCCTTCTCCAGGGGATCTTTCCGACCCAGGGATCGAACCTGGGTCTCCCACATTGCAGGCAGACACTTTAACCTCTGAGCCACCAGGGAAGCCCCTGGACCTGTTCATAAGCCAGTAGGCTTGGAATGGTACCGGACGAATTAGTCTAAAGCAAGCGTTCCTCCTGTCAGATCAGAAAGCTAATCTGAAGGTGAGGTTGTGGAGAATCAGAAGGGAACATGGCTACATCTAGGTTCTGAAAGAGGCCCTGACCCTGCTGCCAGGACCCATCTGCGCGGACAGTGAGACTGACAGAAAGCCATGTTTGGGAGAATCCGAGAGCAGAATACACCTTGCCCAGAGTCCCTCAGCTGTCATGCATAAGGCAGGAGAAACCTGCCTGTCCTGTCTGGGCAGTGGGCCCCAGGGAAGGTTCTCCACGGCCCCAACGTGGAGGGAGAGGCAAAGCAAATCCTTAGGTCTGCCCTAAGAGGTTGCCAAAGCCAGGTATCCTAAAATCCAGTCACCAGAGAAGGGGGCTTCTTCTCTCATGCCCTGGAACAGACCCATGATGCAGTTAGGTGGGCACCATAAGGACTCCAGGCTGGAGAGAAGGGAAGGAATGCGATGCTAGGGTGTGGAAGCAGCCAGAGGACACACGTGAGGACCAGAGCTTTGCATATCTGGAGACTTACCAGGGAACGTGCCAGGGAAAGAAGGGTTGGGAGAGAAGTCTAAAGGATGTTGGTTCTTTCTTGCACATGCAGGACTGTGGATTAAAATCTGTCCCTACTACCTTTGAATGCACATCTTTTCTGCCATTTTTTTATTTAAGAAAGCATTGTTGTGTTTGGGGGGCAGGACCCATTGAATTGGACATTGTCAGATGTTTACTTAGAATGAACAAAAACTATTATTATGTTCTGTGTCCTATTCTGTAAAATATAAAATGCAAGAAACATGATTTCATTGCAAGAGTGACGCTGGCCACCTGCACCCTCTGAATGTGCATCACTGTCTGTCCACCACACCCCTACCCCCAGAGGCCCACCAGTGAGAGCTTGGCCCTGTCCCCGGTGCTTCCACCAGCTCCCGGGGGCCAGGAACCATGCTGCAGTGGCAGAAGCTGGCTTTAGAAGCAATACAGATCAGGAGGAAATAAATCAATTACACACAGTCAAAGACATATAACCATAAGCAAATGCAACGTACTTAATGAAGCAAATGTCAGTAAGAGAAAGAGAGGAGGTGACAAGGGCGGGGCATATGTTGAAAGACAAAAAGGTAGAGGACTTTGAATAAATGCTGCCTGCCCACCGATGAGCCATCAGCTCCAGGTAGATCTCTGCCCTTCCGTGCTAAGCACCTTTCCTGAACTTGGGGATGGGGGACGGTGCCCAGGGCCAACTGCAGTGGCCACATCCCGGTTATCGATGCTGAGTGACTGATCTGTACTCTGCTAATGGAGGGCATTGGAGGTCAGAGCTCCTTAAATCTAGTCTCAGGAACCTCAGTTGGAGGCCATGGTTCTCAGCCTGGGCATCAGGTCCACTCAAAGGCAACCACAATTTCATTCATGTGTTGTCACGTCTCAGTTTGGTGTCTGAGCAAGAAATGATTCTTCCCTCCAAAGAACATAACCTCTTCTAGCTCTGGTCGGCACCAGGACCAGGAGGAGCACAGTGGATGCTAACTGTGTTAGTGAAGAGTTGGGTCCCAGGGAGCCTTTCATTCACTATTACAGAAAGACATTTTTAGGGGTGGGTGCCCAGGTGGCACTAGTGGTATAGAACCTGCCTGCCAGTGCAGGAAACATGAGACACAGGTTGGATCCCTGTGCTGGGAAAATTATCTGGAGGAGGGCATGGCAACCCACTCCAGTATTCTTGCCTGGAGAATCCCATGGACAGAGGAGCCTGGCAGGCTACAGTCCATGGGGTTGCAAAGAATCAGACATGACTTAAGTGACTTAGCACGCATGCATGCTAGGTGTGTGGGGAAGGCAAGCCCAGGATTCTAGGGAGTTTGGAGGCGAGTCACTTAAACTTGCCTGGGTTCAATGGGTGGAAGAAGGCTCCCTGGAGGAGGTGACATATGAGCTGGTACTGAAGGGTGAAGAGGGGTTGTCAGGTAGCCAGGTGAGGAAACGAGGGCGGCAGTGTTGGGTCTGTGTGTACCAGTCCTCAGGAAGGACACATTCAGAGACCCAGTGCATGTTGGAGCCTGCATGGGCATAGTTGGGATGAGCTGGGCAACTGCTCTCCACACAGGTGTTTGCATCCAGGACTCACAGGGTGAACCACGCAGCTGTGCCCACAATTAGCTTTCAGACATAAACGATGAGCCTGAGTAGAAGAAGAGGTAGGAGTAAAAGAAAGGAAGAAAAAGAAAAATTTGCTGTGAGAAAAGGAGGAGAAATCTGACACAAGGGAAGAAATGGTTCTGGGGAGAGTTCCAGATGCTTCACTTCCTCACAAATGTTTGGCGTTGTCAGTCATTTTAGTTTTAGCCATTTTGGGGAGTGTGTAGTGTTAGCTTATTATGGTGTTAATTTGCATTTCCCAGAGGAACCAGAGATCAAATTGCCAACATCCACTGGATCATGGAAAAAGCAAGAGAGTTCCAGAAAAACATCTATTTCTGCTTTATTGACTATGCCAAAGCCTTTGACTGTGTGGATCACAATAAACTGTGGAAAATTCTGAAAGAGATGGGAGTACCAGACTACCTGAGCTGCCTCTTGAGAAACCTGTATGCAGGTCAGGAAGCAACAGTTGGAACTGGACATGGAACAACAGACTGGTTCCAAATTGTGAAAGGAGTACGTCAAGGCTGTATATTGTCACCCTGCTTATTTAACTTATATGCAGAGTACATCATGAGAAACGCTGGGCTGGAAGAAGCACAAGCTGGAATCAAGATTGCTGGGAGAAATATCAGTAACCTCAGATATGCAAACGACACCACCCTTATGACAGAAAGTGAAGAGGAACTCAAAAGCCTCCTGATGAAAGTGAAAGTGGAGAGTGAAAAAGTTGGCTTCAAGCTCAACATTCAGAAAACAAAGAATCATTTCTTGGCATCTGGTCCCATCACTTCATGGGAAATAGATAGGGAAACAGTGGAAACAGTGTCAGACTTTATTTTTGGGGGCTCCAAAATCACTGCGGATGGTGACTGCAGCCATGAAATTAAAAGACGCTTACTCCTTGGAAGGAAAGTTATGACCAACCTAGATAGCATATTCAAAAGCAGAGATGTTACTTTGCCAACAAAGGTCCGTCTAGTCAAGGTTATGGTTTTTCCAGTAGTCATGTATGGATGTGAGAGTTGGTCTGTGAAGAAAGCTGAGCGCCAAAGAATTGATAGTTTTGAACTGTGGTGTTGGAGAAGACTCTTGAGAGTCCCTTGGACTGCAAGGAGATCCAACCAGTCCATTCTGAAGGAGATCAGCCCTGGGATTTCTTTGGAAGGAATGATGCTAAAGCTGAAACTCCAGTACTTTGGCCACTTCATGCGAAGAGTTGACTCATTGGAAAAGACTCGGATGCTGGGAGGGATTGGGGGCAGGAGGAGAAGGGGACGACCGAGGATGAGATGGCTGGATGGCATCACTGACTCGATGGACGTGAGTCTGAGTGAACTCCGGGAGTTGGTGATGGACAGGGAGGCCTGGTGTGCGGTGATTCATGGGGTCCAAAGAGTCGGACACGACTGAGCTACTGAGCTGAACTGAACTGAAAGACTAATGCAGGCTTCCCTGGTGGCTCAAACGGTAAAGAATCCGCCTGCAATGTGGGAGACCTGGGTTCGATCCCTGGGTTGGGAAGACCCCCTGGAGGAGGGCATGGCAACCCACTCCAGCATTGTTGCCTGGAGAATCCCCATGGACAGAGGAGCCTAGTGGGCTATAGTCCACGGGGTTGCAAAGAGTCAGACATGACTGAGCAACAAAGCATGGCCCACAGCAAGGACTAATGAGGTTTAGCATCTTCTCTTGTGCCCACTGCCACCCCCTTTGGCCAAAGATTTCTTCAAATCATTTGCCCTTTTTTCTATGGTTTTTATTTTTTTTATATAAAATGGATTGTTTGCCTTCTTGTCATTGAGTTACAATAATTATTTATATATTCTGGATCCAAGTCCTTTGTTAGATATATGTATCATGAGTAGCTTTATCGGAGGAGATTACTTCTTCATTTTCATAATGGTATGTTTAGAAGAAAAGACTTTTTAAATTTTTAAGAAATCCTATCAATTTTTAATGGTAGGTTAATATTCAAAATATACCACAATTTTAGAAATTAACTTATTTAATCGACCCACATTTGGACATTTAGGCTGGTTCTAACTTTTCACTGTTTTTCTTGTAAGGAATGTCATTACATGTATAACGGTTCCAAGGGTAGTGCGGATGCATTTTACGGCGCCAGCTTCTGTAAGGGTTTTGTTACACACTACTGAAGGGTTCCTCGTATGCTGTCAATGAAGCCCAGTTTCAAGGAACTGTCCAGTCTTCTTAGTATTCCTTCCCATAGCATGCTGGTGTGTTTATCGATAAATGAATCTTTAGAAATGCTTAAAAACATACATGTGCAATCTTGTCATAACACTTTGTCTAGCAAAACATTTTCCCACTAAAGACAATTATAAAAACTTTCCAATAAATATCTCCAAAGCCCAGTGTCTTACTTCTAAAGGAACCCAGCCATGATTCACTGAAGTATTGCTGGCCGAGGGCCGTTTGCTTTTCTGCACCTCGCTTACCCGTCTGTAAAGCTGGCGAAAGTCAGCCTACTGTGTGTTGCTAGCAAAGAGGGCCCCAAACCAGAGCCCCTGCTCCTGACCCTCGGGACAGTATGTCATGACTGCAACCACTGGCCGAGGCCGCTAAGTCTTGGCCAGGGACAGCTAGGTTGCCTCTAATCCTCAGCAGCAACCTTGCCTCTTGCTATGTTTGTTTCATTTATTCATTTAAAAAATTTTTATTATTTATTTAGCTGTGCTGGGTCTTAGGTGCAGCATGCAAGATCTTTAGTTGTGGCATGTGGGATCTAGTTAATTGAACCTGGGCCCCCTGCATTGGGAGCATGGAGTCTTAGCCTCTGGACCACCAGGGAAGTCCCTATTGCTTCATTTCAAAGGAGCAGGCTCAAGGTCAGTCACACCACTAATAGTAACAGAGCTGGGTCTTCTGGCCATGAAGCCTATGCTATTTGCCATCATCTTCTTGGGCTCTTTATTACCTTCAGCCACACCAAAGGCCACAGGCGGTCAACTAAAGTTTCAAGATACTGGGGAGGAACACAAGGAAGTCAGTTATCTTAAGATTTTTTTTCTCTTGAAGACTTCATTTGCCTATGGCCAAAGGGAGTGAGCATTTTTGCTGGAAGTCTTGAAGAGATCCTGGGGTTGGTGGGTGGCTTGGTGACTGGCCTGCTCCCCAACCCCTCCTGCAGGCCCTGGTTGGACCGGATGAAGACTGGAGCTGACCATCTGGGTCAGTAGGTTTGGAAGCCAGGATGTGGAGCCTGAAGACAGCTCTCCTTTCAGAAGGTCCCCTGGAGGGCTGCCCTCCCATCTGTGTAAAAGTCCCCTGCAAGATCCATCCATTCTCCTGCTCCTGTCCACCATCCGGGAAGGGACATTTGTAGAGAAGGGAGGAATGAAAGGGTATCAGCACTGAGGACCAGCATGTGAACGGCACGTCCTTAGCCTCTTGCCACCTGTATTCTGAGTGTCTACCCTGTAACTTGGGCTTCCCTTGTGGCTCAGCTGGTAAAGAATCCGCCTGTGGAGTGGGAGACCTGGGTTTGCCCCCTGGGTTGGGAAGATCCCCTGGAGAAGGGAAAGGCTACCCGCTCCAGTACTCTGGTCTGGAGAATTCTGTGGATTGTATAGTCCATGGGGTTGCAAAGAGTTGAGCACGACTGAGCGACTTTCACTTTCACTTTCACCCTGTAACAAGGAACTTGGACGTCCCAATTTGCCCAGGACAGTCCTGGTTTAGGCCTAATGTCATTTAGGCTGGTGTCATTATTTTTTTCCCCCACTTTCACTCAAAACTATACGAGTTTGGACATTTCATCTTAATTCAGATGAGCCAGGTAGAGGTGCTCAAGGGAAACTCTACATCGAGGATACTTATAGCATTAGGGACTCATCGGGTTGTCTCTCAGAAGGATATCATTTTGATAACAATATATCAGTCATGACAGTTCCAGGTGCCTTCACGTTGGCTTTAGCAGGAAAAAAGTGCATTGGTTTGTTCAGCTGGACAGTGGGAGGTTGGGAGTGGGCAGGATTGAGCCATGCACTCCAACAATATTGGTATATCTGTCTCTCTGTCTCTGCTTCTCCGTCTCCATCTCTCTAGCTCTCAACTCTTGACTTTATTTTCTAGTCTGGCTCTTTCACACAGTGAGCAAGCTGGCTTCTGGAAGCTCCATGCTCATACCTCATGTCTTAGCAAAACCAGCAGAAAGAGGAACTTCTGTGTCTTACAGGGATACACACCTCTGAGGCCAGGGAAGACTCCTACTGGCTCTGCTGGGCTCATGTGCTCGTGTGTGGCCTGGGTGAATGGCCCACCTGGAGTATGTACTCATCCTGGTACAAGGGACAAGACAGCATGAGATCAGATCAGTCGCTCAGTCGTGTCCGACTCTTCGTGACCCCATGAATCGGAGCACGCCAGGCCTCCCTGTCCATCACCATCTCCCGGAGTTCACTCAGACTCACGTCCATTGAGTCCCTGATGCCACCCAGCCATCTCATCCTCTGTCGTCCCCTTCTCCTCCTGCCCCCAATCCCACCCAGCATCAGAGTCTTTTCCAATGAGTCAACTCTTCGCATGAGGTAGCCAAAGTACTGGAGTTTCAGCTTTAGCATCATTCCTTCCAAAGAAATCCCAGGGCTGATCTCCTTTAGGATGGACTGGTTGGGTCTCCTTGCAGTCCAAGGGACTCTCAAGAGTCTTCTCCAACACCACAGTTCAAAACCATCAATTCTTCAGCACTCAGCTTTCTTCACAGTCCAACTCTCACATCCATACATGACTACTGGAAAAACCATAGCCTTGACTAGACGGACCTTTGTTGGCAAAGTAACGTCTCTGCTTTTCAATTTGCTATCTAGGTTGGTCATAACTTTCCTTCCAAGGAGTAAGCGTCTTTTAATTTCATGGCTGCAGTCACCATCTGCAGTGATGTTCAAGCCCAAAAAACAGCAGCATCAAGCCACACCAAACAAGGAAGGACGTCCTAAGGACAAAGGGCAGTAGCCAGGCAGAGTAAATTTACAGCGTCTGCTAGTCACTACATAGAATCACCATTTACAGAGTCACTTCTCACACTCCAGGGGCTTTATATCTATTGTTCTCTACTTCTACAATAATCTAAAGAGTGTAATATACCCCCATAATGCAGATGACGCTGGAACAGTGTATATGACACACCCAAGTGGTGAACGGAGGAGCTGACCTCCGACTCCAGGTCTGACTAGCCCTCCCACCACATATGGTGACATTTTATATGTGAGAAGGACTGAGGATAATTTGAGTCAGGGGGCCCTTCTTGGACACCATGTCACATATATGCTGTCCAGAAATAATGCTTCTGGAAATACATATCCCCTCTGGTTCTGCCGGTAGACTCTTCTGCACGCTCCCTGTCTCTCTAAAAGATGAAGCTTGCTGTTCCAGGAAGAAGTAAGAAGATGTTTTGTTCCCAGTTCTGAAGAAGGCCAGGTGCCAGGTGACCCCAGCACAGGACGCGACAACCATGTGCCTTCAGGCGAAACTGTCTTCTCCAGGTCTCCACCTGAAAGAGAACAGCAAAAAGTCCTACTGCTGTTGAACACAGCTTTACTGTGACGGTCAAATGAGTGTAAGCAACAAGTCTTGCTTTGTAAGACAGAACGATGCTGGTGATGACGGCAGTCACGGTGCCAGCTCAGAGCCTCTTACTTGATTTTTGAAGGATGGAAGGAAAATATCTCGTGGTGCTCTTTTTCTCCAAGGGACAGGAGGACTGACCTTTGCCCCAGTCTGAGTCTTTCATGGTTTAAAAAATAATTTCCCCGGTATCACCATTCAGACATGCAGACCAGCAGGCATGGAACACATCCCACAACATTGTGGTTTCCCAACCAGGGAACACTGTCCTCATTTCAATTTGTGTTTTTAATAGCATTTCTTCATGATTATGAAAGTTGCTCATTCATGTCCGATTCTTTGCAACCCTTGAATTCTCCATGCCAGAATACTGGAATGGCTAGCCTTTCCCTTCTCCAGGGGATTTTCCCAACCCAGGGATTGAACCCAGGTCTACCACATTGCAGGCAGATTCTTTACTGTCTGAGCCACTAGGGAAGCCCAGGAATACTGGAGTGGGTAGCCTATCCTTTCTCCAGCGGATTTTCCTGACCTAGGAATCTAACCAGGGTCTCTTGCATTGCAGGGAGGTAACTCATTTACCGGAGAAGGCAATGGCACCCCACTCCAGTACTTTGCCTAGAAAATCCCATGGACGGAGGAGCCTGGTAGGCTGCAGTTCATGGGGTCGCTAGAGTCGGACATGACTGAGCGACTTCACTTTCACTTTTCACTTTCATGCATTGGAGAAGGAAATGGCAACCCACTCCAGTGTTGTTGCCTGGAGAATCCCAGGGAGGGGAAGCCTGGTTGGCTGCCGTCTATGGGGTCGCACAGAGTCGGACACGACTGAAGCGATGCAGCAGCAGCAGCAGCAGCAACTCATTTACCAACTGAGTTATCAGCTATCCCTGATGATTTTGATGATTACAAAAATAGTACATGAACAAAATTTGCAAAATAAAAAAGGAAGAAGAGAGAGAGATAAAAAGACCAAACCCACCCCTTTACCACTCCACCCAGAGATACCAGCCACATTTGAATACCCATTGGCACTATACCACTGTACGCATTAATATCCTGCATTATTCTATTAACAACACATTATAGCATTTCCCCATCACAAAATGCAAGAGTGTTATTGTTTTGGTAAACATTGCATGTTTGGCTATTCTATAGCTTAATCACATCTGGTTAAAGGACTTTGTGCAGAGGCCTGGGGTTGGGTTGTGGCGAGCTGGTGGGGAGCAGGGACTGGGAGACCTGGATGCTGAAAGAACAGAAGGAAAGGCAGACCAGTGACACGCCGGACGCTTGTTTGTCTGTTCCTTTATCCCTGCCTCCGTATTTGAGGGCTTTGCTGGGCAGCAGGCTTCCCTCCCTGTTCTCTTGAAAGTGCTTCCAGTGGTCAACATCACTCCCTCAAAGAGCCTCCCAGCCCTCCCCGCCCCCACCCGGCCCCCACGTAGTGAATTCCTGAGGGAGGGGATTCGCTGCATGCACCACTGGCAGAGCTAAGCCCAGGACTGGTGCTCAGTAGGTAGGGGCTTCCCAGGTGGCATTACTGGTAAAGAACCTGCCTGCCAATGCAGGAGATATGAAAGACACTGGTTCGATCCCTGGGTTGGGAAGATCCCCTGGAGGAGGGCATGGCAATCCACTCCCATATTCTTGCCTGGAGAATACTGTGGACAGAGGAACCTGGTGGGTTATAGCTCATAGGGTCACAAAAAGTCAGATACAACTGAAATGCAAGTCAAGAGACTGGAGGAATTGGGAATATGTATATTAGTATAGTAGTAACAAGAACAATAATAATAGCCAATGTACTGTCAATTTTGTACTATTATAATGGAATGGATATCTGTGTAATTAAACTTTGCTAAACTTTTGAGATGTTTCTTATACTTGGGATTCTGGGATTGAAGAGTATTTTGATAATTCTTAATACATATTGCAAGATTGCTTTCCAGAAATCCTGTATCTGTTATATTCTCAGAAGCAGTGTGTGTCTGTCTCTCTGGTTTTAAATAACATAATTTAAAAAAATGACTTGCTGATTTGATGAAAATGAGGGCAGGGATGGTATCTCATTGATTTAAGAAGCAATTTTGTTTTTCTGGTAAGACTGAACTCTTAATACCTATGTATTGATCATTTGAATCTCCATTGTGAACTGTCCATTTTTACCATTTGCCCATTTATTTGTGAAAATCTTAGTGTTTTTCTTATGAATTGTGAGAGTTTTATTTTCAAGAATATTCCCCTAACTTCTTACACTTTTTTATGTCAACTTTCTTTTCAAAATGTAAGTAATCTTTTTTCCTGATAGTAAAAACAATGGACTGTCCTGCTAAAAAAATCAGACACTATAGAAAACCATAAAGTAAAAATCCCCTACATTCCTAGCCTTTGGCCTTATAATAATATCTTGGGAGCATTTCCTTCCAAATTTCATCCTATTTGTCGATGGTACTTTTTGAGGTTTAAAAAAATTGAATTTTTACATACCCTCAAACAAGTATTTTTTATTTCAAAACTTCTTCCAATGGTTTTGTGCTTAAAAAAGTCTTTCCAAACTAGAGATCAGAACAAAGAATTGTCTTCTTTAAAGATAAAAGTCATATGTGTTTATGAAGGCAACACAGCTTATTATAGAATATTTAGGAAGTTAAGGGGGAAAAGGCTTCCCAGGTGGTGCTAGTGGTAAAGAAACTGCCTGCCAATGCAGGAGACAAAAGAGACATGGGTTCAATCCCTGGGTTGGGAAGATCCCCTGGAGAAGGCAAGGGCAACCCACTCCAGTAATTTTGCCTGGAAAACCCCATGGACAAAGGAGACTGGTGGGCTACAGTCAGTGGGGTTGCGGAGAGTCGGACATGACTGACGCAACTTAGCCCACAAGGGGGAAAAAAAAATCAGCCATGATGCCTTGACCTTAAAATATCTATTTCCTTGTGCATGGTTTGTTCCAGTCTTTGATCATGAACATTTATATTTATTTTTATGTGGTTGCGAAGGCAGTACATGCGAAATTTCCTATCTTCTCCTTTTCACTCATAATTATACCTAAGCATTATTTCATGTTGCTACACAGTCTCCTTAATTGTTTAAAATGATTCCCTCAATGGTCTCTCTGGTTGCTTTGCTGTCTAGCTGATCTTATCCTATTGATAACCATTCATGTTGCTTCCAATTTTTATGTAAACTGACCCAAGTCCAGTGAAGCAGAATCTCCCACTTTCCCTGGGGGCTGACTGTAATCTGATTTGACTTTTGCACATTTTCTCCTTTCGTCAGAGGAGGGCTGGAAGAAATTGCTCTTTAGAGAATGGTTAGAAAAGTGCCATGCATAAAGTTAGGAGGAGAACGCCTATGAGGTGAAAGCTGATGAGCATTTAAGAGAAAGCTGCCTGAGAAACTGCACTACTTTGGTTTTGTTTTTGTAATTCAGGAATCAGGCATGAATTTATAATAATAATTTTGACAAAATGCTTTCTGCTCCTGTGTGCTTGGTGCTTTTCCTCAAAAGCAGGTCCATGTTCTAGCTGAGGGCTTTAGTGCAGGAGGATCTAGGTCTGAATCTCTGCTTATCTCTTTGAACTTCAGCAGCCGCAGTTCCTCAGTCTGTCTGCCTGCAAAATAGGAATAAGAATAGGCTGGAACGACGGAGGTGCTGAGCAGTCTTGCAGCAAAAGTAGAGGAGAAGCAGGCTCTAGAGAGGAACATGTTCCCAGGGAGCCCAGGAGGAATCTTCTGTTGCTGGGTCTCAGTTTCTCTGTGTGTGGTGGGCTTGGTGGATGGTCTGCAAAAGCCTTTGCTACACTTCCTGGAAGCTTGCCAGTGCCCCTACCCTGGCTCCTGTGGGGTGCTGGACATGTCCAGGCCTCCTCAGCAGGGCTTCCAGGACTCCTCTCTCTACTCAGTTCAGCCTACATCCCTGGGACAGGCACTGGCCTCCCGGGCAACAAAATGCTGTGGCATCCTTCCAAGGCCCTGATGTGATTCTGGGGAGCCGTGGGGGTGGGATCAGTAAACCCAATGCATGTTTATTAATTTCGAATAAGTGTCATTGGTCTGTTGGCCCAGCTGTCACTGGTAGGTTAACCTTCTTTCCTTTGAATAATGACGATTCATTTTTCTTCTAGCACGGAATAGGAGACCGACCACCCAGGATAGTGTTTGGAAAGCCTGGGGTGTGGAGTCAGAGGTCTGGTTCCAGACCTCTGTGTCTCACTTGTAAAAGGTGAAAAATAATAGCTCTACTTCATAGGGCTGTTGCCAAGGGGGCACTTAACAGAGTGCCAGGCACTCCTCAGCGCTCAGTACCATTAGGCTGTTGTTATCATAATAAGACCCAGCGTCTGGTTAGCAAGGCACTAGGCAAGAGAAACAGTTCCCCGGTGGCGTCCCGAGAACCCCGGTCGAGAAGGGTGAACCTAGAAGCCAAGAAGAGGCTGAGTGTCAAGAAGGAGACCCTCGGTGAGCGCGCTCCTGCGCAGGCTCCCGGATTCCCGGGGCGCTCAGCAATCGCCACCCACTTTATCTTCGGTTTGTGAAAGGACCTTTCTCCTCCATCTGGCCTCTTTTCCTGGGCTGCGGGAGGTATCTACTGGGTTGAAAGAAGGGCTCGCGGCGGCGTCGGGCCCGGGACGGTCGTACTAGTTCCCGCCCCGGGGCGGTGTCAGTGAAGTGTCCTGGGAGTCCGGCCAGCCGCTGCAGCCGCGGCGACGGTGGGCGCCGCTCCCTCCCCGCCGGCGGACCGGGTCTGACCTCAGGGGTGGCCCTTTAAAAGGCAGGGTCTTGTCCGGAGGGGGCGGGCGGGGGGCGCTGACCGCCACCCGAGGCCCGGCCCCTCCTCTCTCCCTCCCCCTCCCTCCATCCGTCCGTCCCTCCCTCGGTCCCCGCGTCGCTCGCTCGCTCGCCGGGCGCACGCTCCGCCTCCACCAGTCGGCTCGGCGGTCTAGTGCGCGGCGTGGAGCGGGAGCCCGGGGCCGGGGCCGGGGTCTGGGAGATCCGCGCCCGCCACCCGGCTAGCCTGAGCCGCAATGGCTGAGATGGGCAGCAAGGGGGTGACGGCGGGGAAGATCGCCAGCAACGTGCAGAAGAAGCTCACTCGGGCGCAGGAGAAGGTGAGCGAGCCCGAGCCCCTGCCCCCGCGCCGTCTGGACACCTGTCCCCTACCCCCGCGCCGGGGGACGGTCTTCGTCCGCCGCCGGGCGCTGTCACCTCCAGACGAGGGCTGCCGAGGACCTTCGGGGGTCCACAGGCTGCGCCCCGCGGCGCTCTGGGTGTTCCCCCGCGCCCGCGTCCTCCGTCTCTTCACCCCCGGCGCGGGCAGGAGAGGGGGCAGGAGAGGGCGCAGCTGTCTCTTCCCCCTCCCCCCTCCCCTCCACCCGCAGCTCCAGCCGCTTTGTATCTTCGCTGCTTGTCTGCAGCGGAGAGGCGGCCCCGGCTCTCCGGGCGCGAGGTCCAGGCTAACCCCGCCTGGAGGCCGAGGCCGGGAGGCTGGGAGGCGAGGTGGCGCTCCTAGCCCTCCCCGCGGGCGGGGCCGGCGCTAGCCGGGAGGGCGTCTGCCCCTTGTCCCCAGGGTCGCTTAGATCCGGGATTCCCGAGACTGTCCCTCAGCTCGCGAGTGCCGGCGCGTCAGCTCCAGGCCTCTGAACGTCTCTTGCGCCCGCCGTGCCCTCCTCTCCACCCGCCTCTCCACCTTCTGTACTCGCGGGCTGAGGGAGCGGTCAGGTTTTCTTTCACCAGGAGTGCCCGCGGCCTGGAAGCTCCGGTCCGGCTCCCGCGGGAGGGGAGGGCTGCGGGCCCCTCGGAAAGTGCCCTCGCCCGAGAAGGGGCTTCGCATTTCCGGCGGCCGAGGTGAGGGTGGCGTCTCTGGCTTCGGGAGCCCGCGGCCGGGTGGGGAGCCAGCCGGAGCGGAGAAGGCGCGGCAGGCCGCCGCAGGAAACACGACCCCTCGGCCGGGAGAGCCCCTGGTCGTAGGCTGGGGGATGGAGCCGGGGCTTCCCGTGGCAACCTGACTGTGCAGGAAATGCAGGGTTTGGGGGCGGGGGTCCGCGCGCGCCGGCTTTCCATCCCCAGCCACCTCTGGTTTATTGAATTGGATCGCGCCAGTTGCTGACGCCACTTCCCCTGCCGACTCTGACTCTGAAATCTGAGATCGCAGAATCTGTGATCCTACCAGGGTGGCCCCCCTCAGCGCCCGCCCCCCGCCTCCCCCGGCCGGGTCTGTCCCCTCTGTCGCCCGACGCACGGCCGGGTGGGACCGGCCGGCCTTCCCCCGCCTGGCTGTGGCTGTTTATAAACAATGACTTTTGCAGCTGAGACCTGCGGGCTCCCTAAGGATGCAGCCACGTGATCGTCGTGGGTGGGGGGCGGCGGCGGCCGCTGGAGCTTCCCCCGAGCTTTCCTCAGAGTCTGCCTCTCATCCCCGTGGTCCTGGGCTAAGGAGGTGGTGGGTCGTGTAGAGGGAAGGGCCCTCAACCAGACTCCAGATCTGGCCTGCCCCAGCTGTCCTCCTCCCCTCCCCAGGGCGGGCGGAGGGATTAGAGCCCCACAGATAGCTGGCTGGAGGCTGGGACGGCTTCAGTTGCCCAGATTGGGGGTGGGGGGGCAGATGCTGCTGCTCTTGCTCCCTCCTTCACACCCTCCTCCCCCCATGACTGGCTAATCCGTTTAGGTGCCTGGGTCTAAGCCTGCTTCCTGTACCTAAGGGGCTGAGGAAGATGAATGGGAAGCTGAGTGAGGCTGAGACAATTTCCTTGCCCCCATTCCAGTGATGTCCTAGCCCTCCCTTTGCTCTTGCTGTGTCCCCTTTGCCCTACTTGCCTTGTTTCTGCAGCAGCATCTTTCAAGGATTTCAGGGGTGGCAGGCCTGGGCCGTATCCCATGCGGGTATGTGGTGACAAGTTTCCACTAACTCCCCTGAGCTGCCGCCCCTCCCTCTTTAGCCTCTGTTGTGTGGCCTTGGGCCATTGGCTGACAGCTGCCCAGCTGTAGATACTGGCCTTGGCCAAGGGCTGGCCCTGCCCGAGCCTGGGCCTTGTGGCACTGGAGTTGCTTAGCGCTGTAGCTGTTCTCTGCCCTATGGGCTCTGGTTGGGGAGACCCTCCCCTCCAGAAGCCAGAGCCGCAGCACAGGCCTCCTGGCTGAGTCTGGAAAAGTAGCCTCCCCTGTTGGTCCAGGAAGCCGGGTGCCTCGGCCCACACCAGTCTCTTCCCTCTGCCCTTCGGAGGCTCAGTCTGTGTCGAAGCCTGGCTGCTGCTGGCCTGGCTGCCTCCTCAGCATCTTCTGGTGGCCTTCAGGGCCACATCTAACTCGCATTGTCAGTGGTCTCATGGGCACCCCACCCCCACCTTACCTTGGTCAAATCTATGAGTAATGGGGCAATTCCAGTTGTCCCGTTGCCATGGCAAGGTATTTCCTGACCAGGGACAAGCAGGAGCTTGGCTGGAGGGCCTAGGCAACATCCGCGTAGGAAGAAGGGCCCCATCTCTTCTTTTCCTTGCCCTTGATTTCCCCCCATCTCCTCTCAGCCCCGTCCGCCAGGATTCAGAGGGGGACTGGGTGGGGGAGGAAAGCTTGCTTGCTGGTGCCTTTGGAACCAGCTATCCTATTGCCCGGTCCAGTGAGTCCCTCAGGGGCTTGCCATTGCTCCTCCACCTGCCAGCCTCCACCACTGGTCTGGGTGCTCCCTGGGGGTTGGGCAGATCTGTGTGTGCACCCCACATTCACCTGGCCCCAGCCAGTGCTGAGCGATGGTTAGGAACAAACAGGGGTGTTTGGGGGCTTGGTGTGGGAGCCCTGATGCTGGGTGAGTGATTTGACCAGAGTGCTCCTCAGCCTTCCTTCATTCAGCAAATCCCGCTTGTGTGGAACGCCTGGGCCTGGCTCGGCCCAGGGTGCTGAGAGGAGCAGGGTGCTTGTGGCTCTGGCCATCAGGGAGCTAATTGTTGTTGTAAGGGCCTGTGGCCTCTGGCCCTGGTGTGAAGAGCGCACAAGACCACACTGGGGGGCTCCCTGGGGTCTGCCAGCCCAGCATGGCACTGTCACCGCTCACCTCCCAGCCCCCAGCCGCCCGCAGGGTGCTCAGTACCCTGAGGTCATCTTCCCATCGCGCATTTGGCTTGTCGGACCCTCTATAAATGACTCTCTCCATTTTTGGGCCTCAGTAGGTGGCTGGGCAGAGTCAAGTTGGGGTGGAGCGTGGGTCAGATGACAGAGAGGATTAGGGATTGGCGGGCTGGGTCCTTGGTGGGGGGGATGGGACAGCTGGGGTGGGGGTAGAATCTGGCCCGCTTGCCCCTGAGTTCCACTGTTCAGAAGTCCTCATGGGGCATGTGCCAGGGAGGCCAGCCTGTGCTGGAGGAGCCGGACCCATGAAGGGCACAGGCAAGGAGACTCTGCACCCCACCACCCCTCACTGCCGGCCCTGAACTGCTGGGAGTGGGGAAGCCCGGCGGGGAGGCCCGGCGTGGAGGCTCAGGGCCCAGGGCTGTCTGTGGACTGAACAGCACTGGCAGGTCACAGCTGATGCTCCCTAGAGGGAAGGTGCAGTGGCAGTTATTTATAGGAACCCGACACATGGCCATGATGGTGCCACTCTCATCTGGGTGGTCAAGGTCTCCCACGCTGTAGCCATGGACCTCCTCAGGAGGAGCCAGGCCTCTGCGACCAGTTCTTATGCTCAGAGTGGCCTTGTGAGCAGCCAGGCCACACGGAAGGGCGGGGGGCAGGGAGCCCAGGTCTGAGGCCCCAGGCTGCAGTCAGTGACTCTCTTCCGCTCAGACCCCCCACTGCTTTCCCCATCGGGGTGCCTCTCTCTCACCCCCGAGTGTCCTCTCTCGTGTCCACCCCCACGTTGGCTTTGCCTCCATCTCTCTGCCTCGCTGCTTTTTTCTCTTTTCTCTGAACCTGTACATGCTTCTCTGCACCTCTCCAGCCTTGGATCAGCTTCTCTCTGAACCCGAGTTATTTATGTCGTTGGTTCATCTTGCCAGTGCTTGAGGGAAGGCTCTCCAGCCAGGCGTCATCTCTGGGTGGGGTGTTTCTGGGGGCTCAGTGGACATTTGGCTGAGGTCCGTGGGTGTGGGGAAGTTGCAAGCATGGCCTCCAGACTTCTTGAGCCCCAACAGGCTGGGTTGGGCTGAGCCCAGGCATGAGCTGAGGCCCTCCTCTGTCGAGGCTGTTGGTTCATGCAGGGCCCAAAGCAGGCAGAGGCTGTTTTGCCCAGGTCGGCTCATGGGGCTGCCTGGGGCCTGGGGGTGGTGTTGGGGTAGGGTTGGGGTGGGGGACAGCTGTGGGCCAGGGAGTGTGTGTGGAGTGGGAGAGTGAGCTGCTGGTCACTAATGGAAGGTATGGGGTGTGTCAGGAGGTGGCTGGGGGGTAGATTTGGGCTGGGTTTGCTTGAATCTTGAACGCCGGTAGGATCTGTGAATTCCATGGCTCCTCAGAGAGGCTGAGGCCTCTACTCTTCACTTCTTTCTTCTCAGATGACCCCGCTGGGTCCCCTTCTCACCTCCCCTCTCTGGCATCACCCAGGCTCCTGGCCCTCCGCTCAGCTCAGCCCACACAAATTGTGCTTCTGATCTTCCTGCCTGCCTTAGCCTGGCCTTGCCTGTACTTCTTCCCTGAGGTTCTAGAACCCCTGTGTCCTTCCTCCCTGGATCTTGGGTTGGGTATGTCAGAGACAGAGCCCAGGCATGGGCTGGGTAGGCAGGCAGCAGTGACGCAGGGCTCCTGGCTCCTCTAACCAGCTGGGACCTTGGGCAAGTTTCAGGACCCTCCTGAGGCCGGTTTCTTCGGTATGAGATGGGGATAACAATGGTCCCCTCCCCACGCCTGTTATGGAGAGGAGGACCTTGGACAACAGTCAGTCACAGACCAAGTCTCAGTGGGCAGAGCCGCACCGTGGCCCAGAGGCCTGCCTTCCCCCAGCCCTCCTCCCTGCCCTTCTCCCTGCAGTGTCCATTACAGGCCCCTGCAGACAGCTAATCCCTGCTGAGCCCTGGATGGATCAGCCCACGGTGGTGTGGGTGCCTGTGTGGGTGCCGTGTCTGTATGTGTGTGTGCAGAGGGGCAGCATGTGATGGGGAAGGGAATTGCACAGTTTTCCAGGTCGGGGTGGGAGTGGGGATCTGGACTCATGTACGTGTAAATCCTGTGGCCCTGGGTAAGTGTCCCCCCCCCCCCCCCCCCCCAGGCTTCCCGCTGACGATCAGTGAAGTGATCACGGGGTTTACTTCTTCATTTACTTGGAAAACAAATACTAAACACCCACTGTGCTCTAGGCGCTGTGTGGAGAGGGCTGAACAAAGGCAAGTCCCCACCACCTGGACCATGGATGCTCTCCCCTCCTCCCAGGGGGTAGGCAGGCAAGAATCGAAAAGTATGGTGGCAGGTAGATACAGGGCAGGGTAGCCTTTCCATAGTGGAATTTGATGGTTCAGGGCAGTCTTTCCTGAGCACCCCAGGGCCAGTGCTCACATGGTGTAAGGGATTGGTGAGGGTGTGTGTGTGTGCAGGTGTGTGGGTGTGTGCTAAGCCGCTTCACTCATGTCTGACTCCGTGTGACCCCATGGACTGTAGCACCAGGCTTTTCTGTTCATGGGTTTCTCCAGGCAAGAATACTGGAATGGGTTGCGAGGCCCTCCTCCAGGGAATGTTCCTGAAACAGGATTTGAACCTGCATCTCCTGCAGCTTCTGCATTGCAGGCAGATTCTTTACTGCCGAGCCACCAGGGAAGCCTCTGGTCATGGAGAAGCTGAGCCAAAGCTTCTGGTCTCCAGGTGAGAGAGCACTTGGGGGACCAGGGCTTCCTGTTGGATGTCACCCTGGTAGGTCACCCATATGTAAGCTCCTCTTTTGGCAAGTCTCCCTTTGGGATTAAAAGTGCAAAGGAAAGGGCACTCATGCTGAAACCACCCTGCAGGGCATTGACAACGCAGGCCAGGGCAGCTTGGTGGTTGTAAGAAGGGAGGTAGGAGGGGACAATAAAAGGGAAGGGGGAGGCACCAAAGACGGCACAGCCTGTGGAGGGACCGTTTGCAAAATTTCCACATCAAGCAGCAGCGCAAGGTAGTGACGCAAGGTAGTGACAACCATTCGGTTTCTAGATAGCTGGGCTTGAATCCCTCTCCACCGGTTACCTCCCTTGGGCAGGTTGCGCTGACCTCTCTGAGCCTTACTTTCCTCACCTGAAGTCAGTGGTGTGAGCCACAGAGAATACTGTGAGACGAAATAGACACAAGCGAGGGGCAGGGCTGGTGGTTCCTGTGCCGGGAACTGGCTGGCACCCTGGGCTTCTGGGGCCTCCCCAGCGAGGTTGCCAGCTCCCAGAGAGGCCGCATGGTTCTGGCCCGGGCAGCGAAGCTGGCTTAGTGCCAAGGGCTGGCAGGGGTCAGGGCTGGGGAATTGAGAAGAGAAAGACAGGCTCTTCCTGCTCCGAGGGAAGCCTTTGTTAAATATTAACTTAAAAATAACCTGATTTTGTTGCAGACCTGCTGAGTGCCAGGTGCCTGGTGAGAATTCTCATCCCCAGTGCAGCCTGGGAGGTCATCATGATTCCCACTTGGCAGATGAAGAAACTGAGGCGCAGAGCAGTGGCGTCACTTGCCCATGGGCCGTTTTGGTCCACTGTCTAGGAGGTTGCGTCTCCCTTGGCGACTAGGTCCTCAGGCTGGGGAAAAGCCTGGAGACATGCACTGAAAATAAGACGTAGGTCTCCACCCAGGAGGCGGCGCGAGGACTGTCAGCTGATAGATTTGGGTCCCAAGACCTTCTCCCCCATTAAATGAGGTCTGAGGCTGCTTGTATGTCCCTGGGTCCCCACCTGGCGTCTAAGTTTATACTTCAGAATGTGGTCTTTCTGTTTGGACGTATTTGGTAGGCCTTGGGTGCTGCTGCTGCTAAGTCGCTTCAGTCGTGTCCGACTCTGTGCGACCCCATAGACAGTAGCCCAACAGGCTCCGGCGTCCCTGGGATTCTCCAGGCAAGAACACTGGAGTGGGTTGCCATTTCCTTCTCCAATGCATAAAAGTGAAAAGTGCAAGTGAAGTTGCTCAGTCGTGTCCGACTGTTAGCGACCCCATGGACTGTCGCCTACCAGGCTCCTCCGTCCATGGATTTTCCAGGCAAGGGTACTGGAGTGGGGTGCCATTGCCTTCTCCAGCCTTGGGTGCTAGTGGTGGAGAATCTGCCTGCCAGACATAAGAGACACGGGTTCGATCCCTGATTCAGGAAGATCCCCTGGAGAAGGAAATGGCAACCCACTCCAGTTTTCCTGCCTGGAGAGTCCCATGGACAGAGGAGCCTGACGGGCTATGGTCCATAGGGTCACAAAGAGTCGGACATGACTAAAGCGACTTAGGACAGATGGACGAGGTGAGGGGACAGCCTGGGGTTTTGTGGGGCAAGTCTAGGGACAGGAGTTCCTGCAAGCGGGGACAAATGGTGGTGGTGGTGTGTGTGTGTGTATGTGTGTGTGTATTCCCAGATATGTAGGCTGTGTCTACTTTATTCAATATAAAGGAGCACACTTTATCCTGAGATTGTACCTACTTTGTTGATATTTTTGCAGCAGTGTTTCTCTCATGAAATGATGGTACTACTGGCTGTTCCCTATGTTCTTGGGGAGGAAAGAGTCACTGTGTTGATGCCTGCCCCCCCCAGGCTGGGAAGATTTTCCTGGTGTGGAATCTGAATGTCTGAGGCCTCCTGCCCTGGGGCAGTTTGCTGCCTACCCTGTGGACTGGCCGCCAGGAGTTGGGGTGGGTTGGCTGTTCTGGTCCGCGCTCGAAGCTCGGCAGTGGCTCGGCAAGCCCCTGGAACATCTGCTCTGTGCGGTTGGGTGCTGTCTGCTCCAGTCACTACGGTGCCCCCAGCTGTGCGCACAGTAGGCGCTCAGTGCATCCGTGTTGCCTGGATGCCTGGCTTCTTCAGGGGGATGGAGACAGGTTGATGGCTGGCAGAGGTCCTGGAGGCCGTGGGTTCAGGGTGTAGGGTGGGAGGGGTAGGGGCAATGTGGCTGCAGGATTTCACGCCTCCAGCGAGCACAAGGGGTGTCAGAGCCCAGGTCTTGGGGTCAGGTTTGGGGGGCATACGATGGCCCTGGCACAGGCCATCCCCAGGGGCCTGGGCATCAAACACAGAACTTCCTCCCACAGTAGTCTCAGGGCTGTGATGGTGATGACCTGAGCCACGGGTTGAGGGCTTGGGCCTAGATGCTGGCCTTCTTAGGAGTGGGCTGGGGCCCTGCTGGGGAGCCCTCCTTGGCTTTAGGCCAGTTGCCAAAGAGAGGTTGGCCTGAGTCATCTCTTCCGATATGAGAAAGCTTTGGGGTGACTGGGGTCCCGGGACTCACTGACCTGAGGGTCTCTGTGATTTGCCAGCCCCGAGATTCACGGCCGCGCTCAGACCCCTCGGCCTCCTGGACCTCACCTTCGGGCCCAGGCTGTGACCCAGGTCCCAGGGCCACCACAGACGGGGTAGGAGCGAGCCCACAGCTTGGATGGACGGTGGGGGTGGGAGCCTGGTGCTGGGGTTTGACCTTGGTGCTGCCCGCGGTGCCCTTGGGTGAGGTCATGTGTATCCCCCTATGCTGTGCCCAGGGGCTTCCCTGGTGGCTCAGACAGCAATGAATCTGCCTACAATTTGGGAGACCCAGGTTCGATCCCTGGGTTGGGACAATCTCCTGGAGAAGGGCATGGCAACTCACTCAAGTATTTCTGCCTGGAGAATCCTATGGACAGAGGAGCCTGGTGGGCTACAGTCCATGGGGCTGCAAAGAGTTGGACACGACTGAGTGACTGCCATATGCTGTGCCCAAGCCTGTGCTGATGGGCTGGGTCCCTGCTGCTGGCCCCGCTCGGTGGACGAGGGGCTCGGTGGATGGGTGGCGAGTTGGAGACACCGCTGCCCGTGCAGTGTGCAGGCTGCAGCAGGGCGGGAGCTGAGCCCCAGCGGCTGGGGAGTGAGTGGGTGGCAGCCGGCGGCAGGCAGCAGCCTCCAGCCGCCGCAGCGCTGGGGGCAGGGACTCGCCACTCTTGTCACTGCCGGGCTAGGCTGGGGCTCTCAGGGCCCCTGCAAGCCCTGCCCCCCCATCCTGGAGCCCCCAGGGCACCTTCCTAGGGATATTGGTGCCGCTCCTTGCTTCACTCCTGGTGTTCTTTCGCCTCTCTTCCCCTTGTCATTCTCTGGTTCTGAGGGCACTCAGAGGAGGGGGACAGGCCCTGCCCTCAAGGAGCTCCCAGACCCACACTCCGTGCCCAGCGCAGCACTGGGGAGAGCTGGGGGAAGGGCACCGGCGCCTTCCATAAGGCCTAGGCAGTCAGGAAAGACTGCTTGGAGGAAGTGGCCTGCCCTCCTGAGGCAGCCAGAATCCAGCTGTGCCCGGGAAGGCAGGGTTGCCGTCCTGGAGTCCACTACGTCAGGGCTGGGGTCGTGGCCTTCCCGGAAGGCTGCTCTACATCCTGTGTTCCCTCCCACTGTGTGCAGACCTGCCCTTCTGTGTTTCAAGGCCCCAGGGTGGCACCGTGGAGGGGATGACGCTGCTAAGCTAGCAGAGCTGGACAGCTGTGAGGGGTCAGTGGGTCAGCTCACCCCCAGGGCCAGGCACCCCACTGCACTTGCCTTTTGAGACCAGACCAGATGGCCAAGTGGGGGCCCCCTTGGTCCTGGATCAGAGCCGGGCTGGGTCCTCAGGGGGTGAGGGGTCATGCCAGCTGGTTGGGATCCTGGCTCTGAGCGCAGATGGCCGGGTGAGGAGTGGACGACAGTAACGTCACGTCGTGAGGATGAGGCTCAGGACGAGCGGCTGGCCAGTGAGGGGTCCGGGTTTCCACCCAGGCCTGTGCCTAAGGAGCTTTGCAGAGGCTGTGCAGCCGGAAGGGGGCCGGAGTGAGCGGAGAGCCAGCCCTTTTTCCAACAGCTGCTGCTACTTTCTTTGGACCCGTGCTCAGCTCAGCCTCTCCCCGGGACTTCAGCCAGCACACTGGAGCCCTGGGCGGGCCGAGGCCCGGCACTGGGCGCTGAGGTTAGACCTGGCCCCGGGGGGCGGGGCCGGAGAGGCCCCATCTAGGGGACCCCTGTTGCTCCCTCTCCGGCCTGTGTGGCCCTCCACCCTCCACTTTTCTGCTCTGAGGCAGCATCACCTCTCTCAAGACATGCCCTCCAGCCTATCAACAACTACCTTGGGACCAGATGTGGGTGATAAGGTGGATGAAGATGGTGACCTGGGTTGGGCCCCTGGCAGGTGGGCAAGAGTCAGGGAGAGAGATTGAACAAGGGAAGGGGAAGAAGGAGGTTGATCCCAGGAACTACCCGCCTGTTCTGGGGTCCTGGGCACTCATGCCTTCTCTGAGCCTGCGTTTCCGCCTCTGTAAGTGGGAACGGGGGTTCCTGCCCATGGACTTGTGGCGAGAGTCCAGGAGGATGTGATATGATCAGGGCCTGCTGGGGTGGACATGCAGGTTCTGTTCCAGGGAGCATCTTGGGGAACCCCTGGGAACCCACAGGTAGGGGCCATTCTGGCTTTTGTGTTTTGAGCTGTTTCTCTTTGCTGATGAACAGATTCTTGAAGTTGAACTGCAGTGCAGTTTCTGTTCCCTTTTTCCCTGTATAGTCTGAAAACGCTAAATTGGGAGGGGTGGTGTCATCTCCCACAGGAGGGAAGCCAAAGCGCCCCCGAGCCAGAGCTTGACTGAGTGGGTTGGGGCAGGGGAGGGCAAACGGTTCCAGGTGGGCTGGGTTGAGGGGCCTCCCATCCCTCATTCACTCATTCATTTGAGGAGCCGGAGGTGCAACTAAAGGAGAGCCGGAGCTTAGCGACCTGGGTGGGAGCCCGCCTTGGCCGCTGGGCCTCAGTTGCTCATCTGGGAACAGGAAAGCATGAGATTCCCCTGGCCGAACAGAGTTCTACTGGGTGCAGCTGGGTCTGGATGATTCTGGAAGGGAGGACAGGAGAGCATCTCTGCGGCATTTCGTGGGTTTACTCAGAGCCTTCCCACCTGCCATTTTTCGTTTGTTCTTCTCAGTGACCAGTGCGGTCGGCAGGACTGGATTATGGTCCCACTGGGGAAGTGAGAACACTGGAGCTCAAGCAAGGCCTGGGATTTATTTCCCTCTTCTGTTCTCCGACTTGGCCCCAGGCTGGCCTTTCCTGGGAGCTACCACCCCCATCCCTGAATGGGGGAGAAGGTGGTTGGATGATGCTGGAAATAGACTATTGTAGTGCAAATATAAATGCCTAAGTGTTTTCAAATGAAAGCCAGTGTGTGGGGGCTGCCTTTGTGGGGCAAACACCTGGGGGAAGGGGTGTGTGTGTGTGTGTGTGTGTGTGTTTGGGGAGGAGGTTGGGGAGGAGGCTGGCACACTGGAGGAGAAGGTGACCCTGCAGAAAAGCCACCTTGGAGCTTTTCACATGGCCCCTGATTCCCCTATGACTCCACCATGGTGGTGGGGGAACCTGGCTTCACAGAGGAGTCACGGGGACCCCAGAAGGTCAACGTCGGATGTGGACAGGGCTGGCCTGACACAGCACTCCTTAGGGGGCCTCAGTAGAAAGAGTCCCAGGCACAGATGCCAACGCTGTGTGGGGAAAACAGTTGGGGAGGGTGCGGGAGTCAGCTGGGGGTGGGGTGCCCGGGGTGGGGGGGGGGGGAGGGACACTTGAGGAGGAATTAATGGTTAGGAATACAAGCTGAATCTTGATCTAAACTGAGAAACGGAATCCGCAATTAATTGGCTGCATTTGCTGAACCTGGGACAAGATGAAAATGTTTTCCTGAAATATAACTTAAGCCAGGAGGGTGAGTGTGTGTGTGTGTGAGTGTGTGTGTGTGAGTGTGTGTGTGTGTGTGTGTGTGTGTGTGTGTGTGTGTGTGTGTCCACCGTGGGCTCTGTGCAGCAGTCTGCTCTGGAAGTGGGCCTGGCTGAGCTGGAATGTCACCGTCTTCCCAAGTTTACCAGCCCAGGCCTCCTGGTGGAGTGGACCGTGGGCCTGGAGCGGGCCACCGCTGAGGGGGTCAGGACCCTTCCGGTGGGCTGCGGGTGGTGCTGCCCTGGATCTGGTGGGCCAGCTGGGGGCCGGCCTGGTGCCACAGCAGGGACGCTGCCCCGAGGTGTGGGTGCTGGGCTGCCTGGCCTGCGGGAGAGCTGAGTCAGCTCCGTGGGAAGCCCGTGGTCAGCAGCGGGCCAGAAGCCGGTGCCTGCGTCCTCACTTGAGTCACTGCACCCTCAGGTCACCCTGTCCTGCTGCGTGCGCTGAGAGACCAGGGCAGGCCTCCCCACAGCCTGCAGCCAGCGAAGGGCTCTTCGGAGCCTGGTGGTTGGTGGGGGCCGGGGTGTGGGGGCGGCTCTCAGCGAACGTCGCTTCTGATCCCCTCCCCTCCCCTCCGCTGGGGACTTGGGTCACTTACTTGACCTCCTCGTTTCGATTTGCTCCTCCACAAAACGGGGTGACAGTGCCCCCTGCTAGGCCCAAGCCTTGGACGGTGGAGTCTGTGACCCTGCACCTAAGTGCGCATAGTAGGCCCTTAGCACAGAGTCAGTTGGGGTGAGGGGCTTCTGTGCCCCAGGGCTGGGAAAGCCTTAGCAGAGTATCTTTCACAGTGTGGCGGGTGGAAAGCCCACGTTCAGGTCCCAGCTCTGCTCCTCCCGAGACCTTGACCTTGGGCAAGTTACGTGTCCGCTCTGAGCCTCGGTGCTCTTGTGTGTGAGGGTTTAATGGGGGCTGTAGGACACTGGAGTTTGGGGTGGGGGTGTAAGGCGCCTTAGCGGGCATGGGGCGTTCTGCTTGCGGGTCCGGTTGGACCTTCCCGCCCAAGTCCGGACCAGCCTTGGCCCAGCAGTGGCGGAGGTGTGCTGGCTCAGCTTGGGATCCAGGTGGTGAGGCCATGGGGGAAGGAGAGAGAGGGAGGGCCAGAGGGGGCCTGGCAGGGGCCAGGTGTCACCTGGACCCCTTCCCCTCACGCTCAGCGCCTCCCCACACCTGACCCGAGCTCCTTGTAGGTAGCAGGAGTCCCTTCCAGCTTTCAGATGCTCCGCAAGTGTCCAGAGTCATACCATGGGCTGGCTAGGGGTCTAGCCCTGGATGTTCACCCCAAGCCATGCCCTGCTCCCCTCTTTTCTGTTCTTTGGCACTTTCCTGTGATTTTGTCTTTTTTTTTTAATTGGTAACTCTGGCAGCTCAGCTTCCCCTTACTGTTGAACTGCGTTTCTTTTGGGAAACAGGGCCCTGGGGGAAGAAAGGGCCAGGTCAGCAGTGGGCCCAGAAGGTGAGCTGGTGTTTGCTGTGATTTTTGGGGGCCGGTGCTCTCTGGTGGGTATTTGTGTGTGTGTGTGGGGGGGTGGCCTCTGCTACCCCTCCCCGTCCACGCTGCCTCACCTCCTCTCAGGGACCTCTCACCCCAGGGACCTCTTGAGACTGCAAGATAGACTCCAGGGCTGATGCTCGGCCTGTGTCCTGATAAGTCAGAGATGCAGGGGCCCTTTGCGTCCAGCTGATCCTCACCTCTCCACTTTGAGGGTAGAGATGGGACCCTGAGTGGTGACTGCCCAGGCTTCTGGCAGCCCCCTCATCATCCCTTGTGGTCTCCAGGCTGGGAGGGAAGGCCCCAGCTCCTGTCCACCGTGTGCTGATTTCCTGCGTCTGCTGGGCTGGGAGGACCAGGGCCTTCCCCTCAGGCCTCGCCTTGCCCACCATGTTTCTCTGCTCCACCCCAGCCCAACAACAGTGGTGCAGGCTTAGCAGGAGAGAGCCTGGAAAAGCCCTCCTGGTGCCCTGAACAGTCACTGCATCTGCCAGGGGCAGGGGCACCGCCCAGCTTCCCGTCCCTTCTTGGCCGCTCTTGTTTCTCGTGCTCATCACCATTGCTTGGTCTGTGCTCCCTACCAGCCCCCTCCCAGCCTTCCTCCAGCTCCCCTGCCCCCAACCAGGGGAAAGCAGTGGGACTGGCCCTGGACTGGGAGAGGACCACCCTGTTCGGAACCAGTGAGAACCAGTGAGTCCCCACCCTTTGATCCACCACATCTGCGAAGTGGAGCGTCCTCACAGGTGCTAGGGACTTGGAATCAGTCCAGGGGCAGAGGTAGGGGAGCCCCTGGGGCCGCCCCCTGGGCAGCCGAGGGCCTGGGAGTGACCGCAGGACCGAGGGTGGGGAGGAGTGGTGGCCCTCCCCACTGCAGTGTCGTGGGTGGGGTGTGTGACTGCACTTCTGCTTGGCAGGACTGGGTGGAACTATTTAAAGCTGACTCTGGGCATCAGCTCCTGTGAATGACACAAATAACAATAATAAGCAAAATAATAGCAATACTGTGTTGGGGAAAAAACACCACGGCCTATGTCCTTTAGGTACTTGTGAATCATTCCAGGTTCACAGATGTGGCTATGGACGATTCCGAGTGGTAAAATGAAGGAATAGCCTGGTTCCACATTAGGTTGAACAGACATAGGCAAAGGGCTGAGGGCATTTAGAGGACTGAGTTCATGTGCCTGAGGTGAGATCAGGAAAGGCTGCCTGGAGGAGGTGGCAGGAAGGAGGTGACTTGGCCTGGCATCAGTGGGGAAGAGATTTCTTAATGACTATTATGGGGGTGCCCGTGGTCCCTCCTGGGTCAGACTTGGCCCCAGGCTGGTGCGTGGAGGCAGGACCTTCACCCCCCCTCCCCGGGCTCTGGCTCCATGCTCTGTTGAGCTGGGGGTGGGCTCCTGCTTTGCTGCTGCTCCACAAGGGCTGTCCCCTCACCCAGCCCAGGAAGCAGCTGATGAGGGGATGGTGGGAGGTGGCCGGGCTAGAGGGGCAGATTCCACCCCTCTGCTGATGGCCGGCGTCCTGGCGCCTGCCTGGGGCTGAGAATAGCACCCACACTTGCATGGAGGGGACAGGTGGGCGGCGGTGGCTCTGGGGTGGGGCGCGGTGCTGACATTTCTGAACAGGTGGCCTGGAGGGCTGGGCTGAGGGCAGGGCTGCGGTGTCCTCAACCAGCCCCACCCAGCCCCTCCTCAAGCGGCCAGTGGGTGGGCTTGTGGCACTCCTATCCGGGGTGCCCTGGCTGGGAGCCCCCCCTGGCCCCTCTGTAGCGTGGGCTGTGTCCCGGGCTCAGTGTGGGAGGTTAGGGATCAGGGCGCCCCAGGGCCGCGTGGTGGCTGCTGCAGGGCATCAGAGGCCAGAACTTCCAGCTGCTGTTTGGGCTCAGGAGCAGGGTCATGGTGGTGGGGCTGCTGGCAGGGCCCCTGCAGAGCCAGGGGGGAGTCTGCTGAGGGAGGTGGGGCCAGGAGCGGGAGGTGGGGCGCGGTGGGGCGAGTTGTCTCCCATGTAAGCCTGGGTGAGTCATGGGGAGCTCGGGGCACCAGGCACCAGCGCGGAAAGGCATGTGTGGGCTGGGCTGGGGAGGGACAGGGGTTAGGGAGAGCGTACTGGCTTGGGTGGGCACAGTCCTAGGTCATCAGGGGTCAAGGGGCGGCAGGGGTGGGGTGGGGGGAGGCCAGCCCCCGCTCTGTGCTAGGCCCTCTAACCTACACAGTCCGAGTTCATCCTCACACTTCCTGAGGGAGAGGTCTTGGCTCAGTTTTACCGATGGGACTCAGGGCTCTGAAAGATGAAATTCCTTGCCCAGGGGTACACAGCCTGGACCTGCTCCTTATGTCTCCTGGCCCCCCTTCGACTCTCCCCATCAGAAAGGGTCCAGAGGGCCCTCTTTTCCTTCCTTTCTCTTAGTCACCGTCCAGACCAGACATGGAGCTGGTTGCCAGGGGTGGGAGCCACTGAGGGGGCAGTGGGTGAGGAGGGGAGCCTCAGGAGCCCAGTGGTGGGCCTGCCTTGGCTGCCTGTCCCCACCTCCCTTCCCAACATCTCTGGGGACATCAAGCTCACAGTGACCCCCAGGTGTTCCCAACTCGGGTGACTCAGGTTCCTTTCCTCTTGCTGCTCACACCTGCTGTCCCCCTCACTTTTCTCCCTGTCACCCTATCCTTGACCCTTCCTCACCATTTCCTGTCCCGGCCATAAGCCATTATTGCCTCACCTGGGTCATCAGAGTCACCTAAGTGGGCTCCGTGCTCCAACCTGCTCTGTGCTCTGTCCGCACATGGCAGCCTGGGACTTTAAAACTGTGAGTCAGAGCACAGCTCTCCAGACTTCCTCCTCCCCGCTGGATCTCAAAGCCCCATGGCCCTGCCCTGGCTGCCAAGGCAGTTCATACAGTGGTTACAGCCTCTGGAGCCAGGCTCACTGGCTGTGTGACCCTGTGGAGTTTTTAAGGCAGTGCCTCAGTTTCCACATCTGCAAAGTGGGGTAATAGTAGTACTTCCTTTGTGAGGTTATAGAGGGGATTGCTTGAGGAATCGTGCAAAGGCCTCAACTCCTGTGTTCCTGGGCATCTTCCTCCTCCGCCCACCCTCCTGTCCTCTTTCACACTCTAGCCTTGCTCTTCCCACCCCAGGGCCTTTGCACATGCTGTGCCCCCTGCCTGGCATGCTCTCTCTCCTTCATCGGGTCACAGAGGTCACTTTCCTGAGCCCCTCCCTTTCCGTGCCCTGTGGTGTTTTTGTTCGGTTGCCACATGCCTCCGTTGGAGCACTGACCCCTCCAGGGCAGAGACCTTGCTCTGCTCACTGTAGAGCACAGCTGGGCAGCTGGGGGAGGGTGTCGCAGACCACCAAGCCTCAGCTCCAGTCCCAGCCCTCGCTGCCTAGGGGCCAAGTCCCAGAGCCCAGGGGTGGGGACTCCACTTCCCCTTCCCTGTGAGGGCCAAAACCATGGGGATGATGGGGGGTGAGGGGGCAGTGAGGAGGGGGCAGCCTGGGCCCACCCCGAGAGGTTGGTGAAAAGTCCCTTTGTTCCCCTGGAGTGTGGGTCAGGTGGGGCGATGGCTGGA
Organism: Bubalus kerabau; assembly: GCF_029407905.1. Taxonomy (NCBI): domain Eukaryota; kingdom Metazoa; phylum Chordata; class Mammalia; order Artiodactyla; family Bovidae; genus Bubalus; species Bubalus kerabau. The sequence goes on from NC_073626.1 coordinate 59,002,429, forward strand.
AGGGTGGGGTCTGGACGGCAGGGTGGTGCCTGAGTGCTGAAGGAGGTGGCTTTCCGCTCTGGGTGGCCCTGGCCCTTCCAGAAGCCCTCCTATCCTCATGGAGGCCTCTCCTGGAGGTTCTGGGTCTGTTGACATCTAGGAATGAACTCAGCTTGATGGGTAGTCCCTGAGGGGAGGAAGCCAGTCACAACCAAGCCTGGGCCCTCTCCTGCACCCCCTTGGGGCTCTAGGGCACCCCTTGTGGCCTGATCTCCCCTCCCCAGGCTCACACACATGGAAGGGGCTCCTTTTGCGCCATTGGGTTTGGGAACTGATGGCCGTGTTCAGATTCTAGATCCTGTTTACTTACCCTGGGACCAGGGATGGTAGGCCTCAAGTTTCCTCATCTGAACACCTCCCTCTCTTAGAGAATGCTTGGCAGCCTCTTGGGATGCCTGTGGATTAGCGACAACTTCTGCTTTGTGGGTGCCACCTTACCTCACTGGCCCAGCTCAGCCCCCTCCCAGAACTCCCAACCCCTTCCCCACTTTGGCCCCTGCCCCTCTGCTCCCCTGCCTCTGTTCTCGCCGTTCCAGCCTCCCCCACCCCCCGCAGCCCACCCTAGCTTCCTCTGGGGTCTGGGTGGCCCTGCTCTGGCTGCTGGCCACTAGCTTATCTGCTGAACAGGCTGGAATGTCAGGCTTCCTGGGAGGGGGAGGGAGGAGAAAGGAGAGGAGGGCAGGGTTTCCCAGCTGGAATCATCTGGAAACTTCTTACCTGGGGTCAGAGCCCTTCCCTTCCACCTGGCAGTGGGTGTGCAGGAGGAGACCCCCCAGCACCCCCCACACCCAGTCCCTACCTTTCCCAGGGGCCTGGCTGGGAGGCTGGGAGAGGCTGGTTTTGACCAAGCAGTTGTATTTCAAGGCATTGTTGCGGGACGCACATACGTGGCAGCCAGGTCTTTACATACCAGTTAAGGATGTAAAAAAAGAAACCAAACATCACTGTTTACTCTCACCAGTATTTCAAAAGGAAAGGGAAAATCACTAAAAGAGGAAGGAGATAATTTTAGAGTGACAGTCTCCCAAGAAAGGCCCTTTGGCTTCCTCAGTAGGTCAGCCGTTCTTAACCAGGGGCCCACGGGAAAGGATGATGAATCTCTGTGGACTGGTGTCAGGGGACAGCGACTTCCAGAACACGAGGACTTGTGAAAAAAAAAAGATTACTGTGGGGTGAGGCCTTGGAGATTCAGGGTGGGTGGGACTTGGAAAGATTTTTTTTTTTGGTTTTATATTTCATTGCAAAAATCTTTGCACACTTTGCATTCTGATACACGGTCTTTGTTGCTTATGGCACAAAAGTGGTTTCTTCACCATTAAATCTTTGGAACGCAGGTGGGGCAGGAATTTTTGGAATGGGCAGACATGCTGCCTGTCATCCCCGTTTAAGAATCAAAAGTCGAGGGAATTCCCTGGCACTCCCGTGGTTAGGACTGTCACTGCTCTGAGGGCCTGGGTTTGATCCCCAGTTAGGGAACGAAGATAGCACAAACTGCGAGCTGCAGCCCCTGGCAGAAAAAAAGAATCATCAGTCGGGTCTGGGCATTGAAATCCATCCCACCTGGGGTCCTTGTTCTGCCGCTCTTTAGCTGAGTGATCTCTCTCAGCCTGTTTTTTCATCTGTAAAATAGCACCCAAAGTCACACCTTTGGATGTCCTGGTGATATGAGCCCACCTGTAAGGGAGTATCAAGGGTGCTGAGCCCCCTCAAGGTGAATCCCTGGTGCAAGCTCCCTGGGGTTGTGCCTTGCAATGTGATTTTTTTGTGGAGCTTTGAAGGAGGAGCAGCTGCAATCCAAGGGGAGCTTTCCCTGGGAGGTGGGTGGCTGAGAGGTGACATCCCATGGTGAGGGGTCCCCTCAAGAGTGTGAGCTGAGCTCAGAGCACTTCCCCAAGAGGAAGGCGGGATGATGGTCACCACCTTCTAGCCACCAGCCTGGGAAGATGGAAGTCCAGGGATGGGGGTGCAGAGGAATTAGGGGAGGGGTCTCTGTCTTGGGGACAGCCTTGTGTATGTACTGGATTTAGGGAGAAGGATCTGAGTCAGAAGGTTCCCGTCTCCTCTGAGATGCTCTTGCCCAGAGCCGGCCCTTCCCGGGCCAGGAGCCCGGCTGGTTCCCCTGGGAGCCTGTTGCTTTCTCTTTCCCTGGTTTTCTCTCCAGCTCTCTTCTGCATTCTGGATTCTTCTTCCACACTGTCTCCTGGCCTCCACTCAGCTTCTCGCCTGGCTTTATGGCTTCTGGATGGTTCCTGCCACCTTCCCACTGTGCCTGGAGTCAACCGAAGGGTCATGGGCAGGAGCCGTGTCAGGGAGCATGTGTGTGTCTGTGCAGACAGGTCGGTGAGCACCAGAGTATGGACACGTGAGGGTGCAGACGGACCCATGTGGGGGGCCTACATGGGGGGACATTCTTGCCTCCTGGGGCTGGAATGCTGTTCCTGCCTTTTGCCCAAGGCCAGCATTTTAACATTTATCTTTCTTAAAAAGTCATTGCCCTTTTGGTAAGTCGACAGGCTGAGTCTGGCACCGCAGGAGGGCTGAGGAGTCTTATCGGCCAGGCCTCTTGCTGTGCCTTCTGGAAGCCGTGTGTTCTGGGCTCTGCTCCCGGGCAGAAGAAGCCTGAGCTGCTTCTCCCCACTGTCGTTCACAACTGGGCCAGGGAGGCCAGGCCCCTCAATCTAGCCCCTCTCTGCCCGGTCCCCTCTCATCGCCAGGCACAGCAACAGCTCCCAGGCTGCAAACTGTGTCATCCTGGCCAGCAGATCACCAGTCTCGGGCCTAAATAATGCAGCTCTGGTGGCAGAGATGTCCAACATGTCCATGTGAGTGAGCTCACGGGCCCTCAGAGGGAGAGGCAGAGTTTTCCTTGCTGGATGACAAGATGCAGCTGCCCCCCTGGTGCAGTCACTAGCCAGGCTGCAGGCAAGAGCTGTACCCCAAGAGTGGCGTTCAGTGAAAAGGACCCTGGAGTCAGGAGCCCTGGGTCCAGTCCTGGCCTGTCCACAGTCTCTTCACTCAAAATAGGGGTGCCACGGCCTGCTGGAGGAAGAGGCCCAGGGACCCAGACTGCAGCTTAGTGCCCAGAAGAGGTCAGCCAGGCCAGCCGCCTGGGCCAGAGGCGCCTCTGCATCTCCAGGGGTCAGTCAGCGGGCGGTGTGGCCTCAACCATGACACAGTGATGGACCCAGAGGGCAGCTGCTAGGGCCCTGAGTCCAGCCCCCTTGCCACAGCAGATGAGATCTGAGCCGCACTTGCTCAGTGACCACAAAGCTACCAGACTCTCCTGGGGTTGAGCTGTGGCCAAATTCCTTCCTTTTCTCATCTCTAAAGTAGGGGTGAGAATACTTAGAGGAGGCCAGGCATAAAAATGGCAAGAAAGGACCAGGAATAGGACGCCCAGAAGCAGTGAACACACCTCTCCTTAAAGGGAACCCGGGCTTCTTTGAGAAATGGCTGATTGTAGGCCCAGGGCAGGGACATACCCCCCTGAGCCTGGAGCATCTTGCAGTGTCAGGAAACAAGGACATGCCCAAAGACTAGTGGAGACACGTCCTCAGGCTCCCACTGGCCAAATTTAGGACAGTTTGAACATCAAAAAGAATAATGATAGTAATAGACTATAAAACATTGAATGCAAAATGGAGGCGAGAGTCCGTAATGATGTCCCTATAAAGACATGACCTGTATAGCACACCAGGTAATACGGAGGAGGGTAGGAGTCCTCGGTAACAGTTAGTCCCGGCAAAGATGAGAGATGCAGAGCCTCTCAGACTTTCATTTGCACACAGGGCATAAGGGGTCTTGTCAAAATGTATTGTCAAATCCAGCAGTTCCGGGGCAGAGCCTGAAATTCTGCATTTCTACCAGATTACCAAAGGGCTGTGATGCTGTTGGTTCATGGACCCCACTTTGAGTGGTAGAGTATTAAATGGACATAAAGGCATCAGGTAAAAAGTTATGGGCTGTAAACATTTATGCAGGGATGATATATCGACCCTCAGATGACTGGTTAGTTACCTAGAGAAAGGTCACCTTAGTCACACCAGAGGCCTGGCAAACACTGCCCAACCTGTGCATGTGGTCAAGCTCAGCGCCGGAAGCAGGAGACGCCCCGAGGTGATGCTGTTGAAGGACACGTTGCCTCTGAAGTATGCTTGCCAAAACAATGTTTAATCTGGACTCAATCACGAGGAAGTGAGCAGATGAACCTAGAGTGTAGGTCATGCTCCACGGGACTGGTTTGCATGCTTAAAAAAAATGTCTGTTTGGCACAGGGTCCGATACTCAATATTTTGTAATCACCTATAAGGGAAAAGAATCTGAGCAAGAACATATATATATATATCTTACAACTGAATCACTTTGCTATACACCCGAAACTAACACAACATTGTAAATCAACTATGGTCCAATAAAAAAGTGTCAACACCATGAAAGAGAAACAAATATGCACAGTGAATAGGTGTGGGGAAATGTTCTGGATTAGAGGAGACGGGAACCAACAATGCAGTGTGTATGCTAAGTGAAGTAAGTCAGAAAGAGAAAGATAAATACCATGTGACATCACCCGTATGGGATGTGAAATACGACACAAACGAACCCACCTATGAGACAGAAACAGACTCAGAGAACAAACTCGTGGCTGCCGAGGGTGAGGGGCATGAGGGGGCGATCCACCGGGAGCTCGGGGTTAGCAGGCCAGCTGTTATATATAGAATAAGTAAACAATAAGATCCTACTGTATAGCGGAGGGCCATCCCTCAGTGGGTAAAGAATCTGCCTGGAATGGAGGAGCCACAAAAGATGCAGGTTTATCCCTGGGTTGGGATGATTGCCTGGAGAAGGATGTGGCAACTCAGTCCAGTACTCTTGCCTGGAGAATCTCAGGAATGGAGGAGCCTGGTGGGCTACAGTCCATGGGGTCGCACAGAGGCAGACACGACTGAAGAGACTGAGCATGCATGCATGCATGAATAGCACAAGGAATTCTACACAATATGTCGTGATAAACCAGAATGGAAAAGAGTATGAAAAGGAATGTGTGTGTGTGCATGTATGTGTGTGTATATATATATACTGAATCATATATATATATATATATATATGCTGCTAAGTCGCTTCAGTCGTGTCCAACTCTGTGTGACCCCAGAGATGGCAGCCCACCAGGCTCCCCCGTCCCTGGGATTCTCCAGGCAAGAACACTGGAGTGGGTTGCCATTTCCTTCTCCAATGCATGAAAGTGAAAAGTGAAAGTGAAGTCGCTCAGGTTGTCTACTTGAAAGTTATACAGTCATGTCCGACTCCTAGCAACCCCATGGACTGCAGTATACCAGGCTCCTCCGTCCATGGGATTTTCCAGGCAAGAGTACTGGAGTCGTGTGCCATTGCCTTCTCCATATATATATACACTGAATCATATATATATGTATAACTGAATCACTTTACTGTACAGCAGAAACTAACTCAACATTGTAAATCGACTACGCTTGCTGTTCAGTACCTCAGTCGTGTCCAACTCTTTGCAACCCCATGGACTGCGGCACGCCAGGCTCCTGTCCTTCACCATCTCCCGGAGCTTACCCAACTCATGTGCATTGAATCGGTGATGCCATCCAACCATCTCGTCCTCTGTCATTTCCTTCTCCTCCTGCCCTCAATCTCTCCCATCATCAGAGTCTTTTCTAATGAGTCGGCTCTTCGCATCAGGTGGCCAAAGTATTGGAGCTACAGCTTCAGCATCAGTCTTTCAAATGAAAATTCCGGATTGATTTCCTTTAGGATTGAATCAACTATATTTCAATTAAAAAAGCAGTGTGTGAACCACATTTGGATCCCAGATCAAAAAGCAAATAACCCAAACATAAGGGAGATGCAGGGGACAACTAGGCATGTTTGCACATGGACATGTACTGGATAATAGTGATAAGTTAAGAGTAAACACTGGCTGTTCTCTGGTATCATGGGGGCTTAGGAGAATATTCTTATTCTTTGGAAATGTGCCAAAGTAGTTAGGGGTGAAGGACTGGGTTAAAGGGTCATGATGTCTGCAGCTCCTTTCCAGGGGTTGGGTTAACATATAAACAAATGAACCAAACTATTTAACTAGAGAGAAAGAGAGAAAGGAAAGGTGGCCTCATGGTGACAATTGGTGAGTTGAGGGAAGGACAGATTGCAGTCTATCGTACTATTCTTTCAACTTCTTTTGCGGTTTATAGGGTTTATATTTCAGGCTAGAAGTTGGGGAGGGGGCCTATGCAATGTGGCAGTGCCTGGTGGGCTGGGGCTTACCCCTCCTCACTCTCTCCTGGCTCTGCTGAGGCCCTGCCCACTTGGCTCCTGGGTTATTGGGAAGCTGGGAGGAGTGTGGGACCGAGTGTCCATCACAGGAGCCAGGTGCCTTGGACACCATCTGGGCAGGAGGACCGTGAGGCCAGCTGCGGGCATAGCTCTGGGGCATGGCTGATACCGTGTGTGGGCGGGAGGGTTGAGCCGGTGGGCAGGAGACAGGGGGACCCCTCAGATGTCAGGGAGTGAGCCAGAGACCCTGAGGCCGTGGGCAGTCGAGGCGGAGTGTCCTACCCTGGCATGTCTACCAGGAGGGGACAGCTCCAGTCACCAGGTGGCCTTTGGTCCAATTCGGATGGCCCCCTCTTGCCTCTTGAGGTGTCTCCCTCCAAATGGATCCCAGCTGTGTGACCCGTGGGAAAGGCGAGCCTTCCACCTGCCCACCCGTCACCCAGATGGTCTGCGTGTCTGCATGCGCCTGCCCACCTGGGAGCCTCTGTGAGGGCGTGCATCCTGTTGCTGTGGTCCCGGCCGCAGGCCCTGCTGTCGGCGGGGGAGGAGGAAGTACATAGTGACGCCCAGCCGCCCGGCGCAGCTCATTCTGCGACCGACCTCGACTGAGGCCGTGGCCTTGGAGTGCTGGGAGATGATGAGGAAGGTGAAGGCCCCCTGGGGTCTCGGCCGCTGGGTGGTGGGTGCCGGGGGAGCTGTCTGTGTGTGTGTGAGAGAGAGGGTGGACGGGGGTGCTGGGGATGCTCTGGATGGGGGTGGTCCTTCATCTCTGCTGGTCGCTAGAAGAGCTTTTCCTGTCTGGGGCTTCCCTCCTGGGCCTCCGGGCTCCTCTCTTCTCCCCAACCTTGGCTTCTAGAAAGTGCTTATTCTTGTGCCACATGCTCAGATGTGGGCATGTGTTCCCACACAGGTAGGGGGCTGGCCACACTCTGGGGGGAAAGACGGGTCCCAGAGGGCTCCTGGGGTCAGCCTAGGAGTGAGGGCCTGTGGGCGTGCTCCCCTACCCTTGCTGGCCCAGCTGGGGTGGCGTGGAGAGGGCCAGGTCTGCTGGGTACCCCCCCACCTCCAGTTTGGGTGCCCTTCTTCCAGTCTGGAGCTTGGGAGAAGCCCTTTGCCTGCTCCTGAGTGTGAGGCCCTAGGTGTCCTGATTTGCCTGCCGTCTGTCCCATGAAGGTAGAGACCGTAGCTGGGAGGAGGGGTGTGTGGGGTCTGTAAAGTGCTATGCTGGGTCAGCAGTGAGTGATAACTTGCTCCTGTTTCAAAGGACGCTGGCCCTGGGCACCCTTTCTGGGTTTGGTGGCCGGGTGCGTGGCCCAGCTGTGTGGAGGCTGTCACCATGGGTAGCCTGTCCCCTGGCTCACTGGCTGGCCAGGAGCAGAGGAGCGGGCCTGGGAAGACCCCACAACCGAGGCCTCTGGGCTGTGAGAGGCTGGGGAGGGGCAGGCAGGAAGCTGTCCCTGAGCCCTGGTACTCAGAGGTGCTCAGCCGTGTCCTGCGGGCCTCCTGCCCCGCCTGAGTCACAGCCCAGGCTCTGACAGGCCGACCCGCAGATGCTGTCAGGAGGAGGCTCCTTCTGCCACCAGCTCCCCTCGCTCGGCCATGCTGGGGATTGGTCCTACCGAGGTTGTCAGCCCCTGTCGTCCGTGGCTGCACCGAGGATGTGATGAGGAGCAGGGCCACGGATAAGGCTTCCTGGCTGCGCTGGGCTTGGGCTGAGCAACTCCCACCTTGGTGTGGTGGGGCTGTGACCTGTCCTCTGTCACATTGTCACATTGTCCCTTTGCTTATTACAAGGGAGACAAGTGAGATTAGTGTGACATAGGGGTGTCTGCTGCCCCCGCCCCCGCCCCCACCACGGATCTCTGTAGCCTCAGGCAGGGATTGGGAATCCTAAGTGCCTCCAGGCCCGCTCCTTACCTGACTCCTGCCCGTTCTCCAATACCCGGCTCAGCCGTCAGGCATCCCCTGAGCCCCGGCGGCCCGCCCGCTGCTCGCAGTGGCTGGCTGAGCTCCACGCAGGGTGGCCCCACGCACTGAGTGTGGCCTCTGTGTCCCCCAGGCCTGCGGCCAGGGCTCCCCTCTTGGCATGGAGAGGGCTCTGATCATGTGTGTGTGTGTCCCAGGCGAGGGCACTGGCGGCGGCTGGAGAGCTGCCTTGCGGTCTCTGAGTGTGGGGACAGATCGGGCAGGGCTCAGCAGCTGTTGGGTGGCAGGGCAGGATAGGGTGGGGTCCAGGTGCCCCAGGGGCCAGTGGGAAGGGCCTCTTTCCCAGTGTCTGGGGTGCAGCAGGAGCCGTGCTCTGGAGGGTGGGAAACAGGTAGCCGTCGGGGCTGTGGGGTTTCACTGCGCCAGGTTTAGTCCTGGTCTCTGTCCTGGGGTGGGTTTGTTCCCCCCTGTAGCCGCACTGGGGGCTTCCCCCAAGGACAGGGCCCCAGGGTGTGTGCCCTTGTCCTCCTTTCTGTGGAGCGAGGCAGGTACAGTGAGGAGGAGACAAGGCCAAGGCTAAGACACTCACTGGGTGTCCGCCTGAGCCTGCACGTGCTGTGGCACAGGCGGGCACTGAGCTATCAGAGGCAAGGTGAGCAGCTGGCTGGAGCTCCCGCAGAGCCGTGCTGGTCAGCCCCCTCTGCAGCATCCTGCAGGGGCCAGTGGGACCCACTGGAGCCAACTGCTTCCCCAGATTCTGAGACCAGACCTCAGATTCGTGTGAATGCCAGTTCTAACCCCTGATCCTAATGGCTACCTTCATGGTGAGCTCTCTGTGTGTCGGGTCAAGTATTCTCCATATGCTGCTGCTGCTAAGTCACGTCAGTTGTGTCCGACTCGGTGCGACCCCATAGACAGCGGCCCACCAGGCTCCCCTCCCGGGATTCTCCAGGCAAGCATACTGGAGTGGGTTGCCATTTCCTTCTCCAGTGCATGAAAGTGAAAAGTGAAAGTGAGGTTGCTCAGTCATGTCCAACTCTTCGCGACCCCATGGACTGCAGCCCACCAGGCTCCTCTGTCCATGGGATTTCGCAGGCAAGAGTACTGGAGTGGGTTGCCATTGCCTTCTCCGTTCTCCGTATAGACCCTCTCATTTTACGTAACAGGAAGCTGACGGGCTGGTTTGTTCTAGGTTGTGACTCTGACCTCAAAGTTCACAGCTCAGATGAAAACGTGTTGTGTGTTGACCCTGTGCTCAGCCCTGTTAGTGAGCTGGGGACGCAGGAAGGCTGGACACTGTCCTCGACCTCAGGCTGTGCAGGCTTGGGTGGGGCCAGAGGCAGACCCCCAGGCAACGAGGAGAGCTGGTTCCAGGCCCTAAGTGGTAGAGTGGGGGGAGGACGGAGAGGGCAACTTCAGAGGACGTGTCGCCTGTTTTGAAGGATGAACAGGAGTCAGCTGTGTGCACCTGCCTGCCTGTGTATTTGAGTACAGAGTGTGCATACTTGCCTTCTGTCTGGCATCTTGGGATGCCATCCGTATGGACTAGGAGGGTGGGTTCATGTCAGGCCCAGCCCTCAGCTGTGTAAAGACAGCTCTGAAAGCCCTGTACTTGAGTACCTGTTATGGGCTAGATATGGAGATGTGTTTCACGTGAGCCTTAAGGTGGATGCTAATGTTCTGTTTTTTGACAAGGTGCTTGAGATTCAGAGAGACAGTAAGAGTCCCTTTTCTCAGGGTTCTTCTCACTGCCTGGCATGTCACCATGGCTGGCCTCTTTCTCGAGGCCTGAAGGTCTCACTGGTAGCTACAGCTGGCTGGTGAGCCACGCGGCTGTGTTTGACGCCTGGAGCAGGTGTGGGTATCTGGGGCCTTGGCCTCCTCGGGACCCCGATGGCGGGGAGGGGACTGGCAGCTCCACTGTTCGTGAGCATCTCTGCAGGGAGAAGGAGAGGCAGTGGGCAGATAGCGTCACCTCCCAGTCCCGCTGTCTGAGGGCCGGCCGGGCTCTGCTCCCTAGAAGCCTCTGGTTTGCTCCAGTGGGCCGTGCTGGCTTTTGGAAGTTCTTTCTTTCCCGCCTGGTGGTCCATTTCTCTCCTTGGTGTGGATGGGGGTGAGTCACCTGCCCGTGCCCAGTGTCAAGTGGGCCAGGCACCCCCGCAGCTCCACCCTGTTCCCATGGGGCCGGCGGGATGTGGCTGCCAAGGGAAGGGGGAGCCCGAATTGAGGGAAGTGCCTGTTTTCTTGCTCATGGTGGTTTGGTTTTGCTTTTCTCCTCAGTTCACTGCCACACTTGGCATCTGGTTGCCCTTGTCTGATGGACAGTGTCCTGACAGGGTTACTGGGGGCCGCTCCCCAATATGCACCGCTGCCCACTGCCTTTCCTTCCCTCCTGTGCGACCTCGAGTCACCTTGAGTGTCTTGAGACTCCCTAACGACGGACCTCATCTTTCTGGTCCTCCTGCTACCAGCGCTCCTCTCAGTCTGAGCTGCCACTTCTCCCAGGAAGGTTTCCTTGATTACCCAGGCTGGATAGGATCTACATCCTGAGCTCCCACAGTCTCATGTACTTCCCTCTGTCTTGGGACTGGACTCTTGTCTGATTGATCTGCTTCCCCAGCAGAGATGTCCAGGGCACAGAGCAAGTGCCTGGCAAGAGATGGCCAAATTCATTACACGATGAGAGAGAGGGTCAGAGAGCTGACTGGCCCCGCTGTGGCTCCTGGGCAGGTGGGGGAGGGGGAGCAGGGCAGCGCAGGCCGTCCTAGGGTCAGTCGGGGTTCGGGAGGGTCCAGGCTCTGTTCTGAGACAGGGCATCCCTCGGTCCAGGACCCTGACCTGGTGTTTCAACCCCTTCTGAGCTCATCCCTGCTGGGGGCTCACCTGTTTTTCTCCTCCACCTGCCACCCCTAACCAGAGCCACGTGCTTCCTTCTTATTCTTGTTGGGTTTTGGTCACTCTCTGCTGACCATCATCTCCATGTTGTTCCTTCTGCTTCCTGTGGAGGTGCCTGCCCAGGCCTGTGGAGGGGAGCCTCTGCCTCCCTCTCTCCCTGCACACTTCACCCTCTCTCTGCCTAATCTGGACCCCAGCTCTTATTTTTCTCTGCTCTTCCCCTATTGCCCTCACCCATCCTTGCTTCTTGAGCTCCCTCTCTCTCTAACCATAGAGAACTCTGGAGTTGGAGGCAGCGGGAGCTGGGAGATGGGAGTCTGGGAGAACCTGGTGGGCCAGCCCTTCTGCTCAGGGCTTTCAGGCTCCTGGTCCACTTTCTTCTTTTTCTAGAGCTTTCTCCCTCTCCAGACTTTGGGTCTCTCTCTGCCTTCACCCATCCATCTCCCCACCTGTGCCTGCCACTTCTTCTCTTTGACACCGCCAAGAAGGGACAGCCGTGACTCATCGAGGGGAGAGTCAGCCTCTGAGATGTCAGGAATAGGGTGTGTGTCTGTGAGCCCGTGTGTATGTGCTTTTGGGTGCCTCTGAGTGCATGAATGTGTGTGTGCTGGTGTCAGTTCCAGGGGTGGGAGGGCGTCTAGATACGGGATAGAATGGGTCTCAACTGGAAATCTAGGCAGATTGGAAGCTGACTCCTAGTGACAGCAAGAGCCTGACCCTCCGCCAGCCCTCCCTCCCCTCCTGGTCCTGGAGTGATTACCTCCCTGCCCCTCCCTCTAGGATTTGTGAGCAGTGGGCCCAAGAAATGGAGTCCTGTGGGGAGGTGGGGCCACCCCCGCCGGCCCCCTGGTGTTTGGCTCCCTTTTCAGTTGCCAGGTTGGGGTGTAGCAGCCAGGGCTGCAGTGTGATATCAGCTGGGAGGGGCACCAACCCCTCGTACTCCTGGTTTCTGTCACTACAGCAAGCCTGTCCTAAGCTCCTCCTCTTGACAGATGGGTGAGCCCTGAGAAGAGGAGGGAGAGAGCTCAGTCCCTCAGGCCCTTGGGGGTCACAGCAACCACAAGACCTCTGGTGGTCCTGGTGGCCTGGGCTGGGTGATCCTGGCCATGGCCCTCCCAGAACCCCGCTGGGGTGGAGAGGAGTCTGTGGTATTGATGACCTGGTGCTCTTGGTTTGGCTACTTTCCTTCTCAGTGTAACATTCTTCCCTTCTCCCTCTGCCTTGGAAGGTCCTTCAGAAACTGGGGAAGGCAGATGAGACGAAGGATGAGCAGTTTGAACAGTGTGTCCAGAATTTCAACAAGCAGCTGGTGAGTATGGGTGGCCCTTGGCCTTCGGGAGCTTGTGAAAAATGGAACTGTGCCTGCCAGGTGGAAAATGTCAAGAGCTGAATTTGTGGAGTAGAGGAGCTTGAGAAGGGATTAGTGTGGGCTGGCATGTCATGGAAGACTTCTTGGAGGAGGGGGCACTGGCATTGGCTATGGACTAGGGGAAGAGGGGGAGTGTGGGGGTTTACTTTAGGTAAGGTGTACGGTTGGGGCGGGGTGGGAGTGGGAGCTAGTGTTAGATCATGGCCAGATTCTGGGCAACCTTCAATGTCGAGGCAGGTGGGCTCTCTAGAAGTGTCCTGTGAGGAGAGTGGTATCTGCAAGGTTTAATACGGGAGCGGAGCAGACTGGGTTTGATTGGGCACCTGCTGAGTGTCGACTGTGCCTGGCTGAGTGGTGGGCTCCAGGCCGGGCCATTTGTAGACGGCTTGTGGATCCCTCCGACACCCCTGTAAGGCAACTGGTATCACTGTTCCCATTTCATAGATGAAGCAGTTGAGGCTTAGAGAAGTTGGGTAATCTGCCATCCAGTTTTGGGAGTGGATTCAGACCCATACTTCTCTGGTTCTAAAAACTGCAAATGAATTAAAGGACATCCTTAGCATTTTCTTTCATAGACCAAGGGCTGGTGACAGAAGGGCCTTAATTATGTGGACAGCCTGGGGGCAGTGGTTTTTCCAAGGGAGGACGTCCTGACCCCAAAGGGCCCTAAATACCTTGACTGGGTTGTACTCGAGACATTCCCCCCTCAGATCTGCTAAGTCTAGAATAAGCCACTTTGGTGACTGTATCTGAAGATAGTAGAAGTTGGGAGTGAAATGATTGGTGACTCTGGTGATTCTCTCCTCCCTGGGAAAGGCCAAGGAAGCAGGGACAGAGAGCTGGGCCATGGCTCTGTGGCTTCTGCAGACCAGTCCCAGTGAGTGACAGACAGGAATGGAGGCCAGAAGAGGCCACAGGAGTGGGCATGGGTGTTGGCAGTGAGGTCAAGATCTAAGCTTTGCTAGGAAAGGGGCTGGTGGGCCTAGACTGGGGGCTGGGAGGGACCAGGCCTCTTCCTACTCCTGGTCCACATCTGAGGCCTCCGAAAGCACAGAAGATACCCACCAATGCTTCTGTGGCTGGAAGGGAACCCCTGGGAAAAGGGGCCTCCTTTGAAAAACTCTGACAGCTCACTGGCCCGTGGCTGGGAGCAGTCGGGAGAGGGCCAGGGAGCATGCTGGGAGAAGGCCGGGGAGCATGCTGGGAGAGGGACGGGGAACATGCTGGGAGAGGGACGGGGAGCATGCTGGGAGAGGGACGGGGAGCATGCTGGGAGAGGGATGGGGAGCATGCTGGGAGAAGGCTGGGGAGCATGCTGGGAGAGGGACGGGGAGCATGCTGGGAGAAGGCCGGGGAGCATGCTGGGAGAAGGCCAGGGAGCATGCTGGGAGAGGGACGGGGAGCATGCTGGGAGAGGGACGGGGAGCATGCTGGGAGAGGGACGGGGAGCATGCTGGGAGAAGGCCAGGGAGCATGCTGGGAGAAGGCCAGGTAGCATGCTGGGAGAGGACCGGGGAACATACTGGGAGAGGGCCAGGGAGCATGCTGGGAGAAGGCCAGGGAGCATGCTGGGAGAAGGCCAGGGAGCATGCTGGGAGAGGGCCAGGGAGCATGCTGGGAGAGGGACGGGGAGCATGCTGGGAGAAGGCCACGGAGCATGCTGGGAGAGGGCCAGGGAGCATGCTGGGAGAGGGCTGGGGAGCACGCTGGGAGAGGGCCAGGGAGCATGATGGTAGAAGGCCGGGGAGCATTATGGTTGGAAGGCTGGGAGCGTGCTGGGGGAGGGCCAGGGAGCATGCTGGGAGAAGGCCGGGGAGCATGCTGGGAGAGGATCAGAAGGCATGCTGGGATAGGGCAAGTGTGCGTGCTGGGAGAGGGTAGGGGAACATGCTGGGAGAGGGCACAGGGCCAAGTCGCCCTCACCTGCCAGAGAAGCTCAACTGAGGGGTTCCTCAGAGCAGGGTTGGGAGCCCCCATGGCTGCTTGTCCCCCGAGGCCAGTAATGGGAGGTGTTTCAAAGCCCGTAGCAGAGACTGCTTGTTTGGCTCTGGGGGACTGCTCGCCCCTTGGGCCTCGGTTTTCTCACCTTCAAAGTGGAGGCTTGAAGAAGAACACTGAAGTCCCCTCTGGCTCCCTGGCTTTTGGCAGGCAGTCACTGATCCTTGCCCAGAGCGGCTGGGGAGTGAGGCTAGGGCTAAAGATAGCCAGTGCTTTTGGCTCCCTGGCTGTGGATATGGGTGGGCATTTGAGCTGGTGCTCTGTCTGCCCGCAGATTGGGTGGTGTGGTCAGCTTCTCAGGGGCCGAGGGTAGAAGCAGGAGTGGGCAAATATGAGGTCTCGTTTGAGGTTCAGGGTAACCCTCCCTTAGGAGTTAGGGCAACTGGACAGTTCTGGGTTTGATTGGTGTGTGGGGGTAACTGGGGCCTGGGGGTGGGGTTCAGGACTTAGAAAGGGTCACTAAGTGAGGATCACTCTTCTCAGGGAAGTGAATTCAGAAAGCTGTGGGGTGTGGGGAGCCCTGGGAAAGGCGAGGTGAAGCTTGAGCATGGGAAGCCCTGCTCTTCCTCTGGGAACGCCAAGCCTAGTGCGCCAGCGCCAGCTGGGGCCAGGGATGGCGGGCAGTTTGGACTTCAAGGACACAAGTCCCCCACCCCTTCCTCTGGGGGTGGGCCCTAGGAGAGGGGGTGGGTCGCCTTGCTGTTACCTGCTTTCACAGGGACTCAGTTTACATAGCCCCTCTGGGCCCACTCAAATTCAGGTCTGGCATCCCTGGCCCTGTCCTCTCTATGAAGCCCTGGAGGGCTCACTCACACTCTCACCCGCCCAAGTGTTTTAAATCCAGCTCAGATCCTTGGAGCCATTCTGGGTCCTCCAGATGGCCCAGCCTCTTCCTCCTAGGGGACCGCCTGGACCTGGCTCCCCAGGGCTCAGAGTTGCTATTTGTCAATGAGATGGGGCAGGTCTGGTTCCTTCTCATTCTTCAGGGCCCACCCAGGGCTCTCCTCCAAGTGGGCATCCCTGGCTATCACGTGAAGATCCTCTGGCACTGACCACAGAGGTTCACGAGTCCAGCTGGAGCCAGAGGGGTCGGTGGAGGGAGCACTTCCCTGGGAAGATGGGGGCTGATGTCAGGGAGTTGGGGGATAGATAGCCTTTGGAGGGAGGTGTGGGGGGTGTGGAGTGCCTGCTGGCCGGCTTGTGGGGCCACACCTGGTGTTAGTCCTGGGCTGCCAGGAGAGCAGGCTGAGGGCAGTGGCTCCAGAACTTTCTCCTTCCCCCAGCTGCTCTGAAAGGCATATGGTTAGAGCCCAGGGACCTCCGGAGAGATGTTTCTCAGAGCCAGGGTGGAGGGTAGCCTGCCGCCAGGGCCGCCTGAGGAAGCAGCTGGCTGGGAGCCCCCGGAGGGGGCGTCGACATTGGGGACCAGCTGCAGTTGGCACAGGGGAGGCAGGGCCCCGGGCGGCCCTTGCACATCTGTGCCCAGTGTGCCTGCTCACAGCGTGGCCTTGTTTGGGAAGCACAAGGGGCCCTGGTACAGCCTGAAGCCTGGGCAAGCACAGCAACCCGCCCTGTGGGTGACCCCTTTCTCTGGGTGCCTTGTAGACAGATGTTGGGGGACAGTGGGGAGGGGAGCAAGCTGATGAGGCTTGGTGGGAAGAGAAACTGGGTCTGGAAGATTCTGACATCGGATGAATACAAGAGCATCGCATCATAGGTACACTTAAATCCTCGTCTCTACCACCACAGGACTTAATTGTTAAGACCGGGGAGGCTACATGGGGAGTGGGGTAGACCCTTCCTCTTGCCCCCGTCTCGGGCCCACGCGTGGCCCCGATGGGCTTCCAGGGAGGTGTGAGTGCTTGTGGGCTGGCCTTGGTTTCCTACTCTAATCAGCATGCCTTGAACTTGGACGTTTGGGAGATTCCTACATGGCCAGGGTTGTATACTCCATGGGGACTGAAGGAGTCTGGGAGAGGGTCTCCGTTTTTAACGTGATGCCCTGAAACCCTCTCTGTGTGGTGTCTGATGTCCCATGGCTGCATTCGTCATAACGAATAGGCAGTTGCCTGCGTTCCTGGCCCTGTCAAGACCGATTCAGCAAACTGGGGCCCACGTGCCCGGGACTTGGAGGTTCTCACCAGCTCTCCCTGTGCCAGTGTGATCCTGGGCAAGTCTCGGAACCTCCAGCTTCCTTTTCCTCAGGTGGCGCAGTGGTGTCGAGAGGCTGTGTGTGGGACGTTCTGGCCCCAGTGAGGAACTGTGCCCCAACTCTGAGGACTTCAGGGCAGGAGGAGAGGGCTCTGGCCAGGAGGAGGGGCCCTGTTTGCAGGGGGACAGGAGCGATTTGAGGGTGCTGGGGTGGGCCCATGCCCGGGGCCCGCGTCCTGGCCTGCTCTCGGCAGGGGCGTTGTTTGACTGGCAGGGGTAGAGACCACTTTTGTCTCAGGCAGGAGCACCAGGCTGGCAGGTGGAGCTCTGTAGGGGCACAGGTCTTCTGGAACTACGGCTTGCTGCCGTGGTATGTTTAGGTCTCCCTCAGAGAGCGGGACTTCCAAACAAGGTGTCCCTGAGGCGTGGGCTGGCGGGGGTCCCAGGAGGTCAGCCCCAGGCTCAGCCATTCACGGCCCTCCAGAAGCCGGGCTCCCTTGTGACCCCCTCCACACCCATCATGGTGCCCAGGGTAGAGCCCACCTCCTGAGGCTGCTCTTCATGGCCACAGTGAAGCCACTCCCGGCGCCTGAGATGTGCCGGGCACCCTGCAGGTGCTCCGTGCACGTGTGCTTGTGGTCTCCCAGGCCAGGGTCATTTGACCCGGTTGACAGATGAGGAGACTGAGGCTCCAAGAGGTTCAGTAACTTTCTTAGGGTTACATGTCTAGTATGTAGAAGGAAATGGCAACCCACTCCAGTATTCTTGCCTGGAGAATTCCATTGACAGAGGAGCCTGGCGGGCTACAGTCCATGGGGTCGCACAGAGTTGGACACGACTGAAGTGCCTGAACACACGCGTCTAGTAGAGACAGAGCTGGGTCTCCACAGCCCCACAGCCTGCGTGTGGAATCTCCTTCATTCCACACAGCTTCTGGAAACTTCAGCATCTCCCTGGCGGGAGTCTCAAACTTTCCTTGCTGGCCTCAACCAGCTCACCCGTCCTCACACCTAGAGCTCAGCTTTCCTGCCCCTGCCTCCTGCTGACGCCAGAGGAAGTTGAGGCTGCGCCCGTGGTTTTACCGCTCTGCTGGCCCTACTGCTCCAGGAAGCCCCTGGGGCTGCCCTCCCAGCTCCGAGGGTTTCACTCCCTGGGCCACTCCCCCCTTTCCCCTGCATCTTCCCTCTCAACAGGGCCGGTGTCCTGAGAAGCCTGGACACGACCCCACCCTTCTCTGCACTCCTTTCAAAGGCCTCCCCTTCTGGGCCTCTCCTCTCCCCAGCGGGTCGTCCTCCTGACCCTGTAAAGGCCTGCTCCCGGCCCCCGTCTCCGGTGGGATGCGCTGGGAGCCAGCTGGCCTCAGGCAGAACCAAGCTTTCAGGACCAGGTGCTGGGTGGTCCCTGTACCCCCATCATCTTCCTGTGCTGTCGGTCACCTGGCTCACGGCTGCCCGAGGGCAGGCTTGCCACCCGCCAGTCCCATCTTACACACGGGCTGTGCTCCAGTGTCTCGTCCAGGGTGGAGGGTCCCTGTCTTGCTGCCTTCCTTCCAGGGCTGAAAACAGTGCCTGGGAGAGAAGGTGAATGTCCCTTCAGGCACAGGGCTCCCCAGGTGGGAGCTCAGTGTGTGTCTGTGGCCGCAGAGGCAGTAGCCGCCATACCCCAAAGCTAGGGTGTTATCCTATCTGGTCTCCTGTAGACCCGATGCTTTGCAGTAGACAGCCCATCCGTGGCAGGTGTCCCCAGGATGCGGGAGGCAGAGGGCAGGTGTGGGCTGTGCTCCAGGCCCTCCCCTTCTCCTCGTCGTTCTCTTTGTAGACCGAGGGCACCCGCCTGCAGAAGGACCTCCGGACCTACCTGGCCTCGGTCAAAGGTAAGGGGCAGGCCTGGCCTGGACGGGTGGGCTTCCTGGGACACCCAGCGGGGCGTTCCCCAGGTGGAGCTGATGGATGCAGAGCTGGGAGGGGAGCAGGGCTGCCAGGTATGTCCACATACCTCCTGGACCTTCAGGGGTGGGGGCAGGGGTAGCCCCTGCGCCCCCCGCCCCTGCCACCAGCCCTGCCTGCAGTGTGGCCTGTCTGCCCACTAGCCATGCATGAGGCCTCCAAGAAGCTGAACGAGTGTCTGCAGGAGGTGTATGAGCCCGACTGGCCTGGCAGGGATGAAGCAAGCAAAATTGCTGAGGTGAGTGTGGGCCCAGTGGCCTTGGTCCTTGCCCTGAGGGGCCTCTGACCTCAGCTGGCTGCCCGTCGCACCCTGCACCCTCTGGGAACAGCCCTTCCAGTTCCCAGGTGCCGGGTGCTCTTGGGCAAGGCCCCGCCCCCCTCTGGGGGTCATTTTCTCCTCTGACACACCGTCACGCTGAGATGCGTTTCCTGTGATGTCTGGAGGCATCTCTCCTCTCTGAGTCGCATCACCTGGCTCTGGAAGCCTCCCTCCCCGACCCCACCAGCCCTGGGCGTATCTCATCCTCAAGGTCACCTTGTGAAAAGGCAGGACTTGTGACCCCTTGTTTTATGGATGAGGTTGGGCTTCCCTCATCGCTCACTTGGTAAAGAATCTGCCTGCGATGCACAAGACCTGGGTTTGATTCCTGGGTCGGGAAGACCCCCTGGAGAAGGGAATGGCTACCCACTCCATTTTTTTTGCCTGGAGGATCCCATGGACAGAGGAGCCTGGCGGGCTATAGTCCATGGGGTTGCAAGAGTCGCACACGACTTAGCGACTAAGCCACCGCCACCACCACCACCACCAGTCTGAGGTTCTGAGGCGCCGCCCAGCAGTGGGGCGACAGGGCTGGCCCCTGGGTCTCCGGGACGGGGAGCTGGCCCTGCTGCAGCCCAGCGCCCCAGTGTGCACGCCTGTGCTCTCGCCTTCTGCAGAACAATGACCTGCTCTGGATGGATTACCACCAGAAGCTGGTGGACCAGGCGCTGCTTACCATGGACACGTACCTGGGCCAGTTCCCTGACATCAAGGTGAGCGGTGCTCTGGCTCTCCGCCCTGCTGCGGCCTGGCAGCCTGTGTCAGGGGGCGGGAGTGGGAGAGGGGTGTGGGGGCGTGCGGGCAGCCCAGGGCTGGAGGCAGGCCTCCCCTTCGCCTCCCAGTTCATCCTCTGGGGCTGCTCCCTCTGAGGCTGGCCTTCCAGTCCCCAGGCCTGGGCCTTTCTGAGCTGGAAACCCTGTACCTGTGAGTCTCTGGGCTATGGAAAGAGACCTCGTGGAGCATGTGCGTGTGGGGCCGTGTAACTGTGGAGTGACTCTAGGGCTGATGAAGTGTATTAAGGGGCTGGAAGGCCTGGGCGTTGTATGCCCTGTATGAGACTCTGTGTGCTTGGAAGGGAAGGTGTGTATCATTGTGTGCGTCGCCTCTTATCTGGATGTATCTGCGTGACTGCGTGTGTTCAAAACGCCAGCTGCCCTTGCTGGGCCCAGTTGAGTTAGGACTGGTAGCTGTGTCAGATCTCCACGGAGGCAGCTGGGACCCCAGGTGCTCCCGACACACAGGCAGAGTTGTCTAGAGCTCAGGTAGTGACCGTGGTGCTGGGCCCGATCCTCTGGAGGGGTCACACTCCATGCTGGCCCCCGGCCACACAGTGCAAAGGCTCCTGAAGGAGTTTTACAGGGAGTGCAGGAGGGAGGCTGGTGGGGTGGCTCAGGAGGAGAGAAGCCTTGAAGGGGTGAGCTCTTTGCTGTCAGAAATGTTCACGCGAGTGTCTCGGGGATCTGTGAGACAGACTTGCTGAGCCTGGGGTCGGCGGCCCTGAGCCCTCCGGGTTCATCCAGGCCCCCTTGCCTGGGTCAGCATCTCAGCATGGGCGTCAGGCCCTGTTCAGCCGCCTCCTCCTTCCATACTTCAGTCACGCATCGCCAAGCGCGGGCGGAAGCTGGTGGACTACGACAGTGCCCGGCACCATTACGAGTCCCTTCAAACCGCCAAAAAGAAGGATGAAGCCAAAATTGCTAAGGTAAGGCTGGCCGTGGTGGCTGCCGGGGGAGAGTCCTTGGGAGTCTCCACAGGGCGCCTTCCTCCTGTGCTGGTCCACCACCCCCTCTGCAGGCTTGTCACTGTGCCCTGGCGGGCAGGGGTCCTCGGCCCCCTTTGCAGACGGATTCACCTCCGGTGACTAGTTCCGGGGTCACAGGTCCAGGGCGAGTGAGTGGGAGGCCTCGTGGGCCTAATGGGTGGGGCCCCCGCCTGGCCCCTCCGCCTGTCCTGAGGCCGCTTTCCAGGATGAGAGCAGGCCTGGCTTGGGTTTCACTGGCCCAGCCCCTCCTGGCCTGGTGTGCTCTGAGTGGAATTCCATCACCGGATCCAATGTGAACCTGTCTCAGCTGGAACAAGCCGGGTCGGGGTGGGGGTGGGGGGGTGCACCCACATTTTCCCCGCAGTGAGCGCCCCCAGGGCAGGAGCTGCTTGCTGAGTCCGTCTGCCCTTGCTAACGATTCTCATATTCTGCTTTGCAGCTGGCGTTCACCCAATTCTCCGCCTTCCTCGGGGCTCCCCTTAATTCTCTCAGCCTCAGGGCCTTTACCTGCTGTGGGGGCTGGCCCTCTGGAGGGTGGCAGGGCTCTGTCACTGCCCTGGAGACGTTTGGATGTGGTGTTTAATGTCTGTGTCGTTTCTCTCTCCCCGTCTCCCTCCTCTCTCTCTACTCTCCTTGGCCTTGACCTCCCCTCCCCACCCCTAGCCTGTCTCGCTGCTTGAGAAAGCCGCCCCCCAGTGGTGCCAAGGCAAACTGCAGGCTCATCTCGTAGCTCAAACTAACCTGCTCCGAAATCAGGTGACACTGGCTTCTAACCTTGCACGTGCTGGCGCCTTCTGGTCTGTCGTCCTGTCCTTGGTGCTGGGTGGTGCTGGGTGCCCATCTGCCCAGCCCCACCGGGGGGTGGGGGAGGGCTCGACTCTTTCCCCGGTTGGGAGGCAGGGCTGTTTTCAAATGTCTCTGCTGGGAGACCTCCTGCTTCAGAGAGCTGAGGTCAAAGGGAGGATGTGGATGGGGGCCGGGGCTCCGGTTAACCTGGGATGGCCCATCTCTGTCCTAGCGCCTGGACCTCTGGTCATCCCGGCTCCGACTCTGAAATCCTAGCCTCCAGGAGCCCAGGAAAGCCTCAGACTCTTTGTCCTCTGTGAGGGCTCTTGCAGGGACAGATGTGGTGTCTTTAGTGCGTTGTCCTTCAAACCTCATAAGAACTGTGAGGTTAACCTGGGTTTGCTGAGGAGATAAACCCGTCCAGAGAGGCCGGATCTCCTGCCCAGTTCCCAGAGCCATTTAGTGACTGAGTTGGGGCTCACCCACCTCAAGGCCTGGGTCATTCTCCTAGCTCCCTAGACTGGAGGTCCCTGTGGGTGTTCCTGCCACAATTGGCCAGAGTCATGGTGACCCTTGGACCTCTAGGCCCCAGGGTGCCCCTGGGGGGACGCTGAGAAGGCTCTTCAGTCTGGCTGGGATACTGAGACCTGGGCCGAAAGGACTGGCTCTTTGGGAATGGTCCCAGAGGGCTTCCTGGAGGAGGCTCTTTGCACAAAAGTGATACTGCCATCCTGGCAACAGGAGTGGGCTGGGTCCTGGTAAGGACCATGAAGCAGCGCCCTGGGAGGGCAGCTCGTGTTCTCAGTCAGTGACGCTGGCATGGCTGTAGCAGCACTTTTGGCCCTGGGAGGAGCAGGAGACGGGCCCCACTGAGGAGGCTGGCTTTCTATCCAGGCAGCTGCCCCATGTTTTCTGGGCCACTTCTGATTTCATCATCTTCAACTCACATGTATTGGATACCTGTGATGTGGAGAGCGCTGGGTTTAGCATGGGCTCATGGCCCAATTTCTTATTCACCCTGCTGCCTGATTTCTCTTAGGCCAGGGCTGTGGGCTGACTTTAGAGGCTCTGAGTGACAGCCCCACCTCTTTCTGGTCTAGGGGAGATGGCCTGGGTTAGGTCAGCCTGCGGGAGTGCTGAGGGACTGGCCTGTCCCGCCTGTAGAGTTCAGGACTTCGGGCTGGAGGGGGAATAATGGGGCCACTGGCCCAGGGCCAGGATTTCTGCATAATTTTCCCTGAAATGGGTTTGGGAGGATGCCAGGTGAACATTTTAGTCCAGTGGGATAAGCTCCTGGGAGACTGTGGGGCCAGGGGGGTGGCCATGGCCGATTTGGGGCTCCTGGAATGGGTGTGGTTGCGGATCCAGCTGGGAGGGTCCCATCCCCCACCTTCACCCCCCACCCTGGGGGATTGGCAGGAGAGGCCAGGGCACGGGATCTTGTCTCTGGATGTTGGACGGCAGATATTTTGCCTTTTGGCCAAATTGACATTCCCATTTGGATCCAGTTTTCATCTGAGCCTCTCTTCTTTCTTCCTCACCCTGCCTCACCCCTGGCTGGGGGCTGGGGAGCCTTCAGGCCACTGGCTGTCTGTGAGCTGGGGTACCTGGGGCCCTGTGCCGCCTTTGCTGGCTGACTTGATTTTGGAGGGACAACACCAGCTCCTGAGCCTGTGTTCTCCTGAGCTGTCGAGCTCTGGGTGTTCCCTGGTCCGGTTCCAAGCTGCTCTCCACACGTGTCACGGTCTCCCCAAAGCTGCCTGCAGGACCCTGGTGACAGGCTGCATGGCAAGGGCATCACTTTGTGGCTGCTGTCCGTGTGCGGAGGCGTGTAGTGGAGCCACGGGGGCTGCAAGGTCTCCCCAGCAAGGGACAGCTCTCCCCCCGCCTCCTGCCACCCCTTGTATTTCTGAAAGAGCCAGAATATGAAGAATGTGACTCAAAGGAAATAAAGGATAGGCCCTGACTTCTAGGAACTCTAAAACAAAGCCACGCTGCCCTTTGCAGCATTGCTGAGCTCTGTGAACAGGGCTTGGTGTCCAGCTGTGAACTGCTGTGCCGTCCACACCGTCTTGGCCATGCTTGTCCACTCGAGGAGTTGGGACCAGCATCGTGGGGACCAGAGGGGTGGTCTCTGTGGGTACGGAAGCCGGGGAGGTCAATGTCCTGGAGGAGGTGGGACTTGAACCAGCCAGTGCGCACTTGAATGGGAAGTGCATGTGACGTGTGAGGCTCTGGTGTCTGGAAGTGTGGGAGTCACTGTTTTGAGGGTGGTAGCCCCCATCAGGCACTGGGGTTCTCAGAGAGTTAAGACAGGGATGATCTGGCTTCTGGCCTGGAGGGCACCCCAGGTCTGATGCATTCTAGGTGTGGCCAGAGGCATGCATATTTAGAGACATTTCTTTGATTTCTTATACTCCCTTTAATTTTTAAATGAGATTTTAAAAAAGTTAGATGAGACGCTCATGCTCAGTCTAGCAAGTTCCAACAACCTGAAGGTGATGGAGTCAGGAGCGTGGTGACCCCTCTCTCCTCCGGTTCCCTAGTCATCCTGGCTGGGCCAGACACAGAAGGAATAGGATGTGACTTGGGCTGATCCTGTAGCTGCATGGACAGCCGGGTGGGCTTAAGTGGGACGGGCAGTTCTGGTGTGCTCTGCAGCAGTTTGGCATTCAGGCCAGCTGGCCTGAGAACGTGAGGCTGCTGGAGGGAAGTTTTCTCCTGGGCGAGGCCACCACGTTCCTGGGCTGTGACTCAGACCCCGAATCCAAGTCACCCCCCTGAGTCACCATTTCCTGCAGCGCTGTCCAGAATGAGCCAGCAGAGCCCTTTCTGGGGCCGGGGTCTGTGACTCACCTCCGCCCTCCGCCCCGCTCCCTCCTTTCTAGGATTCTGCCATGGGGCCTTAGTGCCACCAACTGGTGTGTGTGTGCAGGCATGGAGGGCGCGGGCCGGCCTGGGAGGGGGCACAGGCACCCTGCCCAGCAGCCCAGCCCACGCCTCGCCTGCCCTCCTGCCTGCCTCTCCGCATGTCCCCGAGCTCCTGCCTCTGTTGGGGAAGTGTCAGGAGAGAGGGGTCAGAGGAGAGGGTCGGGAAGCTTCTCCCATGGAAGTGAAGTCAGCCTGGTGGTTGAAGGCTGAGTAGGGGCCGGCCCTGGGAAAGGAGAAGGAGGAGTCAAAGGGGCCAGCATGGGCCAGGGCCAGAGAGCTGGGCAGCAGGCAGACTGTTAGCCCGAGAGGGGCTCCAGTGTGAGGACAGGGTCCCACCTGGCTGGGTCTGCGGCCTCGTGGCCTGCCTGGGCCTCAGCCCCCTTGTCCCCTTGGCTGGCACCTTCTCGTGTGCTCCATTCTTTCCTCGGGTCCCCCCTGAGGCACCTGGACCAGATAGGGGTTCTCTCATTGGCCATGGCTGCTCTACTGGCCCCTGCCCGGCGCAGCCCTGGGTTGCGGGGGAGGAGCTCGGGGAGGTCTGCCCAGGCGTCCGCAGCTGGTTCAGCCTGTCTTGCCCAGAGCCCTGGTTCCAGTGCACTGGAGAGAGTAGGTCTTGGTGGGGGCCTGGCCTAGCCTGGGCTGGCTAGGACACAGGCCCTGCAGAGGGGAGTGACCCATCCCACCCCCCAGGCTGAGGAGGAGCTCATCAAAGCCCAGAAGGTGTTTGAGGAGATGAATGTGGATCTGCAGGAGGAGCTGCCATCCCTGTGGAACAGGTGAGGGGTGGGAGGGGGCGGGCAGAGCCTCGGCCACCCTCCGGAGGCTGCAGGGCTGTGCTGCTCTGCTCCACGCCCTCCCAGGGCTGGGGCTGGTGAGGTGGAGGTATGGCCAACCGCGTGGCTCTCCCGGGCTGCCCACACTGACTTGCAATCCACCTGGCCCTTCTTCCCTGTGTCCTGCAGCCGTGTGGGTTTCTATGTCAACACATTTCAGAGCATTGCGGGCCTGGAGGAAAACTTCCACAAGGAAATGAGTAAGGTAGGTCCCTTTCCTCCCCCGCAGGCCCCCACCCCCTCACCCAGGGCCATGCTCCACCTTCCGAGGGTCAGGGTCAGAGGCACAGGGTGGCCTGGCTCCCTCTTCCCTGCGGGGGTTAGAGACACAGGTTACCGCAGCGCCCCCTCTGAGCCTCTGCCCTTGAGGAACAGGGTCAGGGCCCAGTAGGAGCTGCTGGGTGCACTGGGAGGCTGCAAGCCAGCCCCACGGGTTTAGCCCTAGCCCCTGCCCTGCTCCCAGTTCTTTCCTCCTTGCTTGGGCAGGGTCAGTGGCCCTCAAACTGGAGAAATGTTCTCAGGCAGCCTTGGCCCAGGGAGCTCAGTGTTAGAAAATGGTGGTGGTTTCCCAATTTGTAGGCTGATGATAAATAGTAAAATTTTTCCAATTAAAAAGAATTTTTAATATTCTTGAAGACATTAAAGCAGATTTGCCTTACCTACTGGAATCTGATGTAAGATGGGGTCTGATTAGCTTAAATTCCGATGTTGTATTATTTTCATTTTGATGAAAATGGCAGTTAAACTGCAAAGCTGAGTTGTAAAAACCTCATGTTGGCAACTTCCTCCTTCCCTGTGCCGTGGGTGGGCCTGACTGTCTCCAGGGCCCAGAAGAACGAAGCTATAGATCATGGGGGATTCCAGGCCCAGGACAGGAAGAGGGCTTTGGCCGTCTTGGGGCCTGTCCTGAGGGACCACCCTGAGTATTGTTTCCTGCCTGATTTTTCCTTTTTTCCCTTTTCCTTCCTTCTTTTCCTTCTTCCCTTCAGTATGAGACAACTTGTGAAAAATTAAAAGAAAAAAACAGAGATGTGTTTTGGGGAGAAAATATTTGTAAAGTCAGGAGGAAGATTCAGCTCTGGGCTTCCTAGTGGCTGAAGGAGAGGGAAATATTTTCAGTAAGCAGAACCACAAGATGCATGGGGTCAGTCCCTCGTCCTGCTGGTGCTTTTGGTGAAATCTCTGTCAGTTGTAACGTGAAAGCATCTTGGAAAATGACTTCAGCAGTTAGGATCAACAGTTCATTTGCAAAATTGGAAAAAAAAAAAAAAGAACAAGCAAAATAAAACAGTACAAGCTTTGTGTGACATTTTAGGAAGTGCCTATAAGTAGAAAGAAGAAAAAGATGGTCCGCAGAAACCGTGACTGCTAAGCAGAGCAGCCCACTTCCTCCTCCTCTTTGGTTTTCTTTCTGGGGTTGGTGTGCTGGCTCCCAGCTCCCACTGATGGAGAGAGAAGAGCTTGTTCCTGGTCCAGGTAGAGGCACAGGGCAGGACCAGGGTAGAAGAGAAGCAGGGATGTCGCTGGGAGGTGGGGCTGGTTGGTGGCCCCCACCCAACATGCTTGCTGTCCCTCCTGCAGCTCAACCAGAACCTCAACGACGTGCTCATCAGTCTGGAGAAGCAGCACGGGAGCAACACATTCACAGTGAAGGCCCAGCCTAGGTGTGTGAGTCCCCTGAGGGCGCTGGGGGGCTGAGGAGGTGTCGGCTGGGGCAAGGCGTCTTCCTACGGTCCCCTGTGGGTTCGGCCTTTCTGGCTTGGCCTCCCTGTGCTCAGGGGAGCAGGCGAAGGCGCCCCTTCTCCTTGGCTGTGTCCCATCTGAGAAGGAGCGACCCCAGGCAGTCTGTGGCTCTCCCGGTGCATGCCTGGCTTCCTCCACTGTGGAGCCCAGAAGCGGTGCCTCCACTGCTTTGCAGGCAGGGCTGGGACTGAAGGATTCAGGGGATCCTCGCAGCGGGGAGCCCCCTTCCACCACTCACTGCACGGAGGAGAGCCCTGCTTCCTGAGGGGGAAACCTCAAGGGAGGAGGGGATGCGCCTGGCCCGCAGCCCCCAGGAAACCACAGCGAGCCTGGGGCTTCCCTTCATCTCTGTCCTCGAGGTGCCGTGCGTCACGGCATGGCATGGAGTGCTGCGGTGCGCCTCGCTTTCCTTATCAACCATGCAGGGTACCTGGGGAGGAGGAAGGCAGTCAGTATTCTGTGACTGTCACTGCCCCACTTCCCCCTGAAAACACAGTGTGGGAGCAGCCCACAGGCTGCCCTGCAGGAAATGAAGGCCAGGGGCATCAGTTTCACAGGTCGCCTTCCTGCCTGGAGGTCAGGGTGGCAGACGCAGGGTGGTTGAGGAGGGGTCCGTGTAGGCAGTGGGGCCAGGCTGCCCTTGGGAAAAGGCTGGTCTGAGAGGAGAAGACGGGCTGCAAAGGAGGCTCGTATGTCTCCTTTACTCCAGAGTGGCCCCCAGGGCAGCCCAGTGGCCTTCTCCCGGGGCCCCGTGCTGGTCCGCTGACCCGGCTCCTTCCCGGGTCCTGAGCTCCTGTGGCTGGACCCCAGGCAGGGAGGGCGGCTGGCGCTGTCCTGCTGAGAGCCACCCACCAGGCTCTGTCTCAGGGGGTGTCTGCTGCTCGTTCTGCCAACACCGCCTCGGGGCTCCTGGCCGGATGCCAAGGCCTTGGCCCTGGACGGCAGGGATCGTGGGCAGGCCTGGGGCCTCTTCACACCCAGGGAGTCGGGGGTGCTTCAGCCCTTAGTCTTCCTCCAAGCACAGAGGGGCTGCCGGCGAGGGAAGGGGTCAGGCCAGTCCCACATCCTCATTCCCCCAAATGAAGGCCTCCACGTCCCATCCGCCCCCACAGAAAGAAAACTAAACTGTTCTCCCGGCTGCGCAGAAAGAAGAACAGGTACCAATAGGGAGTGCTGTGCTGTGGGGGCCTCCGAAGACAGCCCCCAGACCCCCATGCATGCGCCTGGCCCAGCCGAGGGCGCCACTAACCCCTAACCCGCCTTCCCGTGTGTGGTGTGTCTTGGGGTGGCAGAGGGCAGAGAGGTGTCGGTGGGAATCAGGGGTGGGGGGGAGGGTGGGTAGACCACCTTAGCACGTTCCTCTCAGGCTGCAGCCTGAACAGGAGTGGAGGATCCGCCAGAAGGGAGGCCTGGGAGGCTCGGGGAGAGAGTTGCTGCAGCATGCCAGATTGTAGGAATTCTGTGTGCTTGCGTGCGTGTGTGCGTGTTCATATACTGGATGTATATGCAGTCTTTAAGGAGGCAAACACACCCCGGGCAGGTGACAGGGTTCCTAGTTTCTGTCTGTCCTTCTGGACTTGCCCTATCCAACATGGTGGCTGTCCACCCCATGTGGCCAGGGGACACTTAAAATGTAGCCCGTGTGACCGAGGAGCTGCATTTTCATTTAATATAAACATAAAATATGGACTTCCCTGATAGCTCAGTTGGTAAAGAATCCACCTGCAATGCAGGAGACCCTGGTTCAATTCCTGGGTTGGGAAGATCCCCTGGAGAAGGGATAGGCTACCGACTCCAGTATTCTTGGCCTTCCCTTGGCTCTGCTGGTAAAGAATCTGCCTGCAATGCGGGAGACCTGAGTTCAATCCCTGAGTTGGGAAGATTGTCTAGAGAAGAGAAAGGCCACCCACTCCTGTATTCTGGCCTGGAGAATTCCATGGACTGTATAGTCCATGGGGTTGCAAAGAGTCAGACATGGCTGAGCGACTTTCACTTTCACTTTTCAAACGTAAATGTAAGCAGCTCCCTGTAGGTGGGGCTGGTCTCGGTCAGCACTGTTCTGGAGTCTCTCCAGGCAAGTACAACATAGATGTCTATTTCTGCCCGCTTTGTGCCCAAGTGGTGGGCTGTGCATGCCGTTTGTCCTTGTCGGTACTGAGACTTGACATGGCTTCTCCCACTTCATCCAGGCTCTGAGGCACCCCCTTTATTTATCCCCTCTGCCTGTGGCCTCTGCTGATCACCCGGGTTCCCTGGGAGGACCCGCAGGAGCAAAAGCTTGGAGCCAGCCACTCTGGTGTGGTGGGGAGCCGGGCCCTGGAGGTGGGGCTGGCTGGGGTGAGGAGCGGATGGCAGGCAGGCCGGCCCGGAGGCCCCTGGGGTCAGGCTGAGGAGCAGGCTCGCCCTGAGCACAGGGGCTGCTGCGTGCCATGTCGGATGATACTCTCTTTGCTTCTAGCATGTTTGGCTTTCTCCTGTTGTGGGCTCAGCGCCCCTGCACGAGGCTGGGGATCCTGCCTGGTGATGCCTCCCAGGGGCCCTCCCTGCTCCTCCAGCTGGGGTGGGGTTGTCACTGCGTCCAGGGCAGGCCCTGCTGCAGATACCTGCGTGTTCCCAGTGCTCATGCCTGTGTGGCCTCATTTCCACCTGTTCTCATGCACATTCACACATGGATGCGTGGGGACGTGCACTCATGCACACGAGGGTGTCATATTTTCTCTGAGTCTGGACACACGAGCGCCCTCAGTCTCCCAGGATCTACATGGACACACACACATGTGCACGCACATTTCCATACACGGGTCCCCGAGGCATTGGTGCGTGCACACAGCCTGTCACACACACACGTTTCCTCTCCACCTCTCGGACGCCTCAGCCTCCCTCCATCGGGCTCGCTCTCCCTCCTCTCTCTCTGCAGTGACAACGCGCCTGCGAAAGGGAACAAGAGCCCCTCACCGCCGCCTGATGGCTCCCCTGCTGCCACCCCCGAGATCAGAGTCAACCATGAGCCCGAGCCGGCGGGCGCGGCCACCCCTGGGGCCGCCCTCCCCAAGTCCCCGTCTCAGGTAGGTGCCTGTCTTGGTGGCCTGTCCCCTCCCTTGCTTCTTCCTGCTCTGCCGTCGTCCCGGCTCCTTCCAGTCCCCTGTCCCTGTGGGCCTGGCCCCTCCCAGGGCATCTGTGACAGTCTGGTGCCCCCACCCTGCTGTGGCACCCCTTCTTCCCTCTCCCTGGCCTCTGGGCTGCTGAACTCTCTCCATCTTTCTTTCTTGCGGAGACACAGGCTCCAGGGCCCTCAGCCCCCAGAGCATCTGGGTCTGCTGAGGTGGCCGCCTCTCCCTCTGCCTCACCTCCTTTCTTGTGGGGGTGGGGGGCACCTAGGACCCTGAAAGGGCCGGCGAGAGGAGGGGCTCCAGTGAGGGCCCTCCCCGCAACCCAGTTTCTTCCAGGTTTCTGCAGCATCCCCAGGAGCCGGAAAGGGAGAAAGGAGGAGTGGGGTCCACTGTGCAGCCCCATCTGAGCCCTGATGGGCTGACCGACCCTCTCCCCCCCCACAACCAGCCACTGGGCTCCCGGCCGCAGCTCTGCCAGTTGCAGGCCCTCTTCACAGCTGATTAGGGGAGCGATGCTAAGAGGGTGATGAGAGCCCACACTCGGACACTTAGTCTGGGCTGCGCCCTGCGCCAGCCTTTCTGTATTTTCATTCATTGTCCTCACACCAGCCTGTGAGGTGGATACTCTTATCGCCTCAACTTGACAAGTGAGGAAACCCAGGCTTGGTGGGCAGATGTTTGGCCCTCGGCGGGGCCCTGGCTGCATGCTGCCTCCATGGTGGCCTCCAGAGTCTGGACTGCAGCTCCTCCGGGGCGGGGGCAGGAGGCTGGGCAGAGGGGCAGGGGGCCTGGGTGCCGGCTCTCTCTCAGCTCCTATTTCTCTCCTCAGCTTCCCCACCAAGGGCAGCGAGAGCCGGACCCTCCGATGTGGCCCCTGACAGCCCGGCAGGCCCATCTTGCCTTCTTTTCTGTCTTGCTCTCTCCCTTTCTCCTGTCTCACTCCCTTGCCCTCTGACCCACCTCTCTCTGTGCAGGGCTCCTGACCGCCGGGCCTCGGCCACTCCCAGGGGCCCTTGTGGTCTCTGTGTCGGTGTCTTGCGGGTGATGACTTTCCTTGTCTGTTTTCCTTGGTTGCTGGTGGGGCCGTGGCTGGGAGGTGACTAACCGTGGCTTTGTCTCTGTCTGTCTCCCCCACCCCCACGCTCCGCTGCACCTTTCCATGCGGCCCCCTCACGTGCCGCCGACCCACAGCTTCGGAAAGGCCCACCAGTCCCTCCGCCTCCCAAACACACCCCGTCCAAGGAGGTCAAGCAGGAGCAGATCCTCAGCTTGTTTGACGACACGTTTGTCCCTGAGATCAGCGTGACCACCCCTTCCCAGGTCAGCCGCGGCCACCGCGGCCCAGCTCTCTCTCCGCCTTCTCTTACTCTTTCGGGGCATGCATGGCCTTCCCCTCCATCCCATGCCCTGTGCCTGTGCCTCAAGACCCAGGAGGCTGACTGCAGGGATTGGTTCTGAGCCTCCTTCTCGCACATCCGTCCACTCCCCCGCCCATCATTCTTCATTTCTCTCTGAGCATGTGGCCTAACGGAGGGACACGGGCAAATGGTCCTCATAGAGATGGCTGACTCAACAGTGGCCTCCAGGGTCCGTTGACATTGTGGCCCGGAGGGCTGGGCGGCTCAGAGGAATTGGGCCAATCAGGGAAGACTTCCTGGAGCAGGTGAAGTTTGCCAAGTGGCTGTGAGCAGACGCAGGGTGTAGCCAGAGGCGGCAGCTCGTATATAGGCTGGAAGTGGTGGGAGGCAGGCTCAGGAAGGGCAGGAGTTCAGTGTCGGGTGAGGAGGCCACTGGACCAGTTCGGGAGCCCTCCAAGGCGCCAAGACTCCAGCTTCCAGGATTGCCGTCACCACACGGAGGTGCGGCAGTGGCCGGGTCACCGAGCAGAGAGGCTGCTGTACCTGCCCTCAGAGGCGTGCAACGCCCATTCCCAGAAGGACGAAGGGAAGGCGGAGCAGGGAAGGTCGCTTTGGTGGCAGAGGAGGTGGGCTGCCCGCAGTCAGATCAGCTCACAGAGGCCGCGGTGCGCCGACCTCTCCAAGCCTGGCTTCCAGGCCTCCCTGTCTGTGCCGGGCTCACCTTTTGTGTAGGCCAGCCAGTCCCAAGCTGCGCTGGGCCCTGAGTTGCAGCACTCCTGTGGGCTTGCCCTGCCAGGGGTCTTCCTCTGCACAAGCTCAGATGCCTGGAGGGGAGGGGCAGGACTGGAGGGTGTGCATGTGGCCGAAGAGGCAGTTGGGAGCACAGGACAGCGTTTCCTGCTACGAGGGGCCGTGGCCAAGTGGGCTTCAAGCCCCCACAGGAGGACTTTGGATTAAGCTTGGAACTTTCAATACAGATGGCTGGGGGCAGGCTTGTGGTGCCTCGGCTTGGGGACCAGGGTGGGAGCCCCTCTGCAGAGCGCGGCTGAGGCTGGCTCAAGGTGCTCCTGGGGTCTTGGGGAGACCACGACCTCCGGGCAGATTGCAGCTGGGGTGCTCACTGCCTGGAGCCTGCCTCTGCCTCAGGGGCACGTAAGGGCTGGTAGACGCTGCACAGGGAATGCAGCCAGCTGCTGACCCACTGGCCCGGCTCAGTGTTCAGTCGTCTCCGGGAGGGGTTGTTCCCACTGAACCAGCGAGGAACTGCAGGCCTCAGCTGCAGCCGCGGTCTGCCCTGCCCCCGGTCCCTGCATGCTTCTCCTGCTGTCTCTCTGCCCACTCCTGGGAGCTGAGGCCCTGCCTGGTGGGGTGAGCAGTGCCCCCATGGGTTCTGTTGCCTGGGGCGGGGGTGGACTGGTCCATCCATGACGCTGTGCTGACTGGGCTGCTCTGCTGGCCAGGGCTGAGTAGCCTGTGTCCCTGTGCTCAGGGGAAGGCTCCCAGCCTGCGTGGGGAAGGCTGAACTGCTGGGAAGTGGGGCAGAGAAGATGCAGCCTGCCTTCAGCCTGGTGACCTTGTCCACTTGGAATCTGAGGGGGCCTCTGTCTGGGCTTGGCTGACTTCTGAGAGAGGGTGGGCAGTGGGGTGACCTTGGGGAGAGAAATGCTACCTGTCCCTGCCCGGAGGGCACCCAGAGCTCAGCCTCCACAGTGTCCTGGACTGATGCTGGAGAGACAGTGGTGACCTTCCTCCCGGGCTCACTGGACAGGGCTTGACCTAAAGGAGAGTCTTGTGGCTGGGGGTGACCGCGGGGCGGGAGTGAGTCCGCTTGGTGTGATGTCTCTGAGCTCAGCTCCTTGTCCCCTGAGCTGTGGATTGGCAACTCCAGTCCTTCTCAGGACCCTGGTCTTGGGCCTCCCTGGACAGGCCACAGGTCAGCTGGGAAGGCCCTCCAGGAGTGCCCTGCCCATGCTCCCAGGTCTTGCTGCTGCTGCTAAGTCGCTTCAGTTGTGTCCGACTCTGTGCGACCCCACAGACGGCAGCCCAACAGGCTCCCCCGCCCCTGGGATTCTCCAGGCAAGAACACTGGAGTGGGTTGCCATTTCCTTCTCCAATGCATGAAAGTGAAAAGTGAAAGTGAAGTCGCTCAGTCGTGTCCGACTCGTCGCGACCCCATGGACTGCAGCCTACCAGGCTCCTCCGTCCATGGGATTTTCCAGGCAAGAGTACTGGAGTGGGGTGCCATTGCCTTCTCCCAGGTCTTGGGACCTTCTAAATGGAGGATCTCTGGTGCCTTGGGCTGGAGGGCGAGTCCCATCAATTCTGGGCACCATCAAGGGGGTAGGGAGGGAGCTGGCTGCCCTGGGCTTGTGGGGCTGTGGCCCTTTCAGCTCTGCTTTAAGGACCGCACCCTGGGCCAAGGCAGGGCAGGCAGAGTACTCCTGGCCCCGGGGAAGCCCCTGGTATGAGACGGGGATGCAGTTGAGCAAGCCATCCTCGTAGGGAGGCGGTGTGTCCACTGGACCGGGGCCGGCTCTGGGAAGACGTCTTCCGTGGTCGTCTGGCCCTGCTTACTAAGCAGCTGGCTTCTCACAGTGGGCAGTGCCACTGCGCTGCGGTCTCCTGGGGGCCGTGCCTGCTCCATGCACATCCCTGGGCTGCGCTCAGCCCTGCTGAAGGGACCGTGGGGTGCTGGAGAGGGCCCTGCACTGTGAACACAGGTGCTCCCGTGTTGGGGACCCCTGTGTTTACGATGGGGCTCCCGGGCACGGTGTGCTGGCTTGGTGGGCCCTGAACTGGCTGGGGTGGGGGTCACTGAGGGACCACCTGTCCATCTGGGACAGCCCGTGCCTCTGTAGGGCTCCTCTGAGCCAGAGGGGCTGCGTGCTCTTGTCGCTGTGTGGTCTTGTCCAGCCCGCACCGTGGCTGGGCCGCTGCTGGAAGGAACACGAGATCAGGGGAGTTGTTGGGCGCGCGCACTGGGACATCTCCTCGGCCTGTGGGATGGAGAGCGTTGGAGGCTGGGCATTGGTCTGGGGGTGGCTGCCCAGCTGAGTGAGGGCTGAGCTGGCCCCAGGTGTGTCCTTGTGAGGGTGGGGCCGGTGCCAGGTGTGTGGGACGGGCCTGCCCTTGTGTCGGTGGGTGTGTCTGGGAGAGGAGCCTGCTGTGCGTGTCCTGGCTGAGCGCTTGCTGCCCGTCACTAACCGCCTTCCTCTCTGCCACTGCTGCCAAGTTTGAGGCCCCGGGGCCTTTCTCGGAGCAGGCCAGTCTGCTGGACCTGGACTTTGACCCCCTCCCGCCTGTGGCAAGCCCTGTGAAGGCGCCCACGCCCTCTGGTCAGGTTGGTGTGAGCCCACCACCGCCCATGGGCCCACTGGCCTCTGGGCACTGGGGCCTGGGTTCATGTCTGCCCACCAACCTCCTTTGGGGGTTTTGGGGTCCCCGGCTCTCCTCCCACTCACCTGCCTTCCCCTGGAGCCCTGGTCCCTGCTCTTGTCACCTCCCTTGGTCCTGACCACAGGTCAATGAGAGACCCCTCAGGAGGTCAGCTGCATACCCGCCTGGCAGCTCACATAGTCCATCCGTCTGAGCACCCCGTTCCTCTCTCCGTGGCAGCCCTGGATGTGGGTGTGCCCTGGCCTGTGGTCTCCGTCTCCTGAAGGTGTCCAGGACTCGGTCCTCTGGAGGCCTCAGAGCCTAGTTCTGCTCTGCCCCACACCTATTGGGCTCGAGGGCCCTGGCATGGGCCTGGGGTGGGCCTGGGGACTGTTTGCCTGCCTGTCTCTAACCTCCGTGCTAACTGTCCTTCTCCCCTCTCTGCGCTCAGTCGATTCCATGGGACCTCTGGGAGGTAAGCTGTGCTGGCGCTGTGCCTGCCCCGCAGGGGAGCCGCTGTGCTGTGTGTGCGGCCCCGCCCACCGCGTGCTGCACCGTTCGCAGGTGCACGCGCGCGCACGGCCGCGCCTCCCGCTGTTAGGGAGCCTGCGCCTTCAGCCAGGCCCTTTGGGAAAGGGCTCCTCAGTTCAGCCTCTGAAGAGTTCCCCAGGGTGCAGCCCAGTTTTCAGGGGCTGTGAATGGCCCTAGACAGTGACCAGCTGGTCCCCAGGGTGGATGGGGTGTCCCTGTACTGGGCCCAGGTCTGGGGAGCAGGGGGACCTCGGGGTGGAGGGGTTTTCTGTCAGCAGAGGCCCCTCAGGGCAGTGGGACTAGTGAGCTGGTGGGACACAGGAGAGAGGGGTGGCGACTCGAGGAGCAGGACAAGCGGCCTGAGGCTGGACTGGGGGCCGTCGTCACCTGGGGGCTCAGGGACGGAGACTCGGGGGGCAGGGGACGCCCCGCAGCCGGCGATGGAGCTCCTGCAGGAGCAGGAGGGGCTGGCGTGAAGGTGCCGGCAGCCCAGGCCTGGGGCTTGCGAAGCTCCACTGGAGGAGGCCCGAGGAAGTCTGGCGCTGGCAGGCAGCGCCGCTTCCCTGGCAGGGGCTGCGCTGCTGCGGCATCCACACCTCCCTGCCCTCTGGGCACTCAGCTGGCCCAGGCTGGCGGCTCACCACCTTCTTCTCTTGTCTCCTGCCCCGCCCGACACCTCCCCCCGCCGGCCCCGGCCCTCCCTCCCCGTTCCCCGCGCTGGCCTGTCACTAGCCCACAGAGAGTCCAGCTGGCAGCTTGCCTTCCGGGGAGCCCAGCGCTGCCGAGGGCACCTTTGCTGTGGCCTGGCCCAGCCAGACGGCCGAGCCGGGGCCTGCCCAAGTAAGTGCCCTGTCAGCGTCCCCACCCTCCCTGCCTCTTGGGGGTGTAGCATGGAGGAAGAGGCCGGAGGAAGGGGCACAGGAGGGGTCACGGTGGGACTGAGGGCGAGCCTTTAGCCAGGAGGCCCCTGCACAGGGTTTGTCTGTCTCTAGTGCCGGAGGGGCGCAGATCCGCTCAGCCCTCGTCTGCTGGCCAGCAGCAGCCTCCCAGTTCAGGGCCCCCGCGGTGGGAGGGAGGTGTGTTGAGATGGCCTCCTGGTTTACAGTGGGCACTTTCCAGAATTCTCCTTGAATCTTCAGCCTAACCTAGACATTGCCTCCTGGGGCCCAGGAGGGTTGAGTGATTGCTCCCAGAACTCAGACGTGGCTGAGTCTCAGGGCAGACCCAGGTCGGCCTGACTGCAGCCAAGCAGTGTCCGCGGTGCCCTGCCTGGGCCCTCACCGTGGGAGCCACCTGTGAGGGGCCAGTGGGGCTGAGCAGATGGGAGGAAGGAAGCCGAGGCTCGACCAGGGTTTGAGCTTAGAAGGCAGAGCCTGTGAGGGGGCCCAGGGGCCTGTGCTGGGCTTCTCAGCAGCTCGTCACTTGGGGTCCGGGGTCTGTGTGCCTGCCAGCACCTTCTCCAGCTGCTTCCCATGCCCAGGGCCTTTCCTTCCGGGGCTCCCTGTACTGGACAGAGGCACTGGCCCTCTGCAACGTCTCCTTGTTCTGGCCGGCACGCCTGTCTTGCGTCTGACCCCACATGGCATTTATGTTGCAGCCAGCGGAGGCCTCGGAGGCGGCTGGAGCCCAGGAGCCTGGGGAGACGACCGCAAGTGAAGCAGCCTCCGTAAGATGCCAGGGACCCAGGCCCTGTGATTCCTCCCTGCCGCTTGCGGCTCCCTAGCCTGTGTCTTGCTCTGTGCTGGTCCAGGTCACAGTTCCTGTCGAGGAACCTGGAGGCCCGCTGGCTTGGCATCAGGCGCAGACACCCCCCTCCTCTGCCAGCGCGGCCCACCCTCTGGGACCCCCTCCCCGTGTCACTGACCTGCTCTCCTCCCCCGCCAGAGCTCTCTCCCTGCGGTGGTCGTGGAGACCTTCTCGGCAACAGTGAATGGCACGGTGGAGAGCGGCAGTGGGGCAGGACGTCTGGACCTGCCCCCGGGGTTCATGTTCAAGGTGAGTCTGGCCTGCTGACCTGCGATCTCCTTGGGCCCTGGGCTGTGGGGGTGGCCCACGCCCATCCCACGCCTCTCCCCCCACCACCCCCCGCTCCCCAGGTGTGAGGTGGTGTCCCAGCCCTGTTCCTGCTGCATTCACTTGCTCCCGGTGCCCATGGGACTGCAGTGGGGGCAAAGGTCGCTGAGGGAGGGGGTGTCAGCTCTCCCCCACCCTCTGCAGGTGCAGGCCCAGCACGACTACACGGCCACTGACACGGACGAGCTGCAGCTCAAGGCTGGGGACGTGGTGCTGGTGATCCCCTTCCAGAACCCGGAGGAGCAGGTGAGGCCGGCTCTGCGGGAGGCACGGCGGCCAGCAGGGGGCAGCAGAGCCCCGCCTGCCAACCCGTGGCCTCTGCCCACCACCGAGCATTTCCTTCCCTTCCATCCCTGCGGCCCTCAGGGCTCCCCTTGGCTGTTCACTCTTCTTCCCACCTCAGTCTCTTACTTCCTGCTTCCTGCTTCCTCCTCTCCTCAGGCTCGGTCTGCCTTCCCCTGGGCTCTCCGCATCTCAGTTCCTTCGTCATCTTCTCCCTTCCCTGCCCCTCCGCAGTCTCTCTCATCCAGGACAGGACCCCTGGCTGCCTCTCCATGGGCCTCCCCCACCCCCCCCAGCCTGCTCTGCAGCCTCCCACTGGCCCTGGGTGCCACCCCCCAGGCTGGCCCTGCCCCGTCCACAAAGACCGCACACGTCCCTGCCCACAGGGAGAGACGCCTGAGTCTCCAGCCCTGTCCCCAGCTGGTCCTCACCCCGAAGCATCCCAGATGCTTCTGCTGCGGCCTTACTTTGTTAGTGAACGTCCTCAGAGTGGGTCCCACCGATCCTGGGAGGCTCAGCGTGGGACAGAAGTGCCCCCACTAGGTGCCGGGCAGGCTGCTTAGTTCAGGTTGCCGTGGCCCCTCAGCAGGAGCCCTTGACTGTGGGGCATTGACGGTGCCGTGCGGGCGCCCTTGTGGATACCCAGGGGGCAGCCATGGTGCGGAGCAGACCTGGCGGGATTCCTAAGCCTTTGTCGCCAACACGTCTGTGTGATCTAATTATCAGAGTGACTGAGTCGGGGAGGAGGGCCGGGTGTGGATTGAGGCCAGTCTGGCTGAGGCGTCCTGGGCTGGAACTTGAGGCTACTAGGTACTTTTTGAGCCCACCGTGGGCTGGAGGGTTTGAATAAGAAGGCTTTCCTGGGCCTGGTGCTGAATTAGTTACTTCTCCTAAAGCCCCAGGTCTCCGCTGATCTCCCTGACGGGCCAGCCCTGGGCTGGGTGGGGTTCTCAGGAGCAGAGTCCTGGTCCCCTAGCACACAGCGGGAACCGTCTGTGATGGTAGACGCGCCTCACGTAGGACCCACATAGGGTGTCAGACAAGGCAGGTAATCATGTGGGTAGGTCCCAGGGATGGCCCAGCTGCAGGCGCAGCAATGGCCTTGGCTTCAGGCAGGGTGTGTGGTCGCCGCAGGCCCAGGGTCAAGGCTTGTCAGGGCTTGGATGATCCCTGTGAGGGGTCAGTATTAAAGCAAAGGTCAGGTTCAGCTTGGAGGCCTTGGTGGAACACCTCAGGTCACTCTAGAAGCTTTTAAGTGCTCAGTGCATTGTTT
This sequence comes from Bubalus kerabau, assembly GCF_029407905.1. Lineage (NCBI taxonomy): Eukaryota > Metazoa > Chordata > Mammalia > Artiodactyla > Bovidae > Bubalus > Bubalus kerabau. The sequence goes on from NC_073626.1 coordinate 59,041,426, forward strand.
GTAGAAGGCCGGAAGGACAGCTGATATGCTCCTTGGTGATGTCCTCTGTGCGCACCGGCCAGTGAGAAGCTCAGTGGTGGGGACTGAGGGAGTTGTTTAGAGGCGTTTGGACCAGGGCGGCAGTCAAGCTGTCTTTCTGCAGTGAGGAGGACTCACCAAACAACAAAGAGTTAAATCTGCCTGCTGAAGGCCGGGATGGCTCCTGGGGTAGGAGGTGTCAGTCTGGGTCTTAAAGTCCCAAGGCGGGTCTGACAGCCTAGGAGAAACAGCCGGCAGAAGGAGGGCCCAGCCTGTAGGTGTGAATGCCCTCCTCCCCCTGCAACCTTGCTCGCTTCCCCTTAGGATGAAGGCTGGCTCATGGGCGTGAAGGAGAGTGACTGGAACCAGCACAAGGAGCTGGAGAAATGCCGGGGCGTCTTCCCCGAGAACTTTACCGAGCGGGTACAGTGAGAGTGCAGCTGGCGGAGCTCTGGGCGTGTGAACAACAGCACCTTCTCCCGAAAAATGTGTGTTTCTTGCTTTCTTTTTTGTTTTTGTTTTTGTTTTTAAACTTTTGAGAAGTAAAAGGGAAATTGAGAGGAGAGACCTAAGCCAGGAGGTGTTCTCCCAAAGATGAGGTTGTTTTCCAAAGAGCCTGGTTTCGGCGAGCCTGGCAGAGTCACCGGCGTTCCTAAAGCTGCTGTGTTCCCTAGTTGAGCTCCCGGCCGCCTCCCCCGCCCTCACCCTCTGGTGTCGCCGCCGCCGGCCACGGGACGGGGCCTGGGGGCCACCGAGCCACCACGCTTGCCTGAAGCTTGGGCCGTGCCGCCTGGGCCAGGGTCTCCTTTCCTGGCAGCCGCCGTGGGTGGGGTCCAGGCTCTCCAGAGACTTCGGGCCCAGTCACCAGCCTGGCCTGGCCCAGCCCCGCAGGAGTCTGTGTGCTGTTTTAAAATAAATCTTAGTGTTCAAAACAAAACGAAACCAACAAAAGCTGACAGACGCGCTCAGAAAGTGTGTGTTTATTTTCTTTCCCCTCCATTTCCGTCTGCCACGTGGGCTTCCCTTGTGGCTCAGCTGGTAAAGAATCCACCTGCAGTGCAGGAGACCTGGGTTTGATCGCTGGGTTGGGAAGATCCTCTGGAGAAGGGAAAGGCTGCCCACTCCAGTATTCTGGCCTAGAGAATTCCATGGACTGTATAGTCCATGGGGTCGCAAAGAGTCGGACAGGACTGAGCAACTTTCACTTTCCGTCTGCCATGCAGTGGAGCTGTGGTTATCTGTGCTTTTGTCCTGGGACGGCCCACCCGGCAGGCCCTATGTCTTGGACAGCCCCCCACCGGCGTGTGACCTCCACTTCCTTTTGAATTCCCCTGGGCTTCAGCCCCATTCACTGATGTTTTCGCTGGTGGTTGGCTGGGGTGCAGGGCATGGGGACCAGGTGACAGGAAGAGCAGATAAGGGTGCTAAGGAGGCTGTTGGGTGCTGTCTTCAGTAACATTCTTTAACAGGGAGAACTCAGGAGGCAGTCCCAGGACTGCATTTCACAGATGTGGTATCAGGCCCAAGGAGGGGTGGGGATAAAGCTGGACAGTTGGCCCCCAGGCCCAAGAAGGCCTGGGCTTGATGGGCAAGCTTCCCTCTCTCCCCACCTGCCTCCCTTTCCAGCATGCAGCCCGGGTCTCCAGTGCCATCGGGGTACCTGGGCTGCACGCACAGCAGCGGCCTGGCTCCTTTCTGGGGGTCATGGAGTTGTGCTCTTGGGCCCGGGGGCCAGCCTGGGCTTCCAGTGGCAGGGATTTATGTCCGCATACATCTGTTCTCTGGGAAAAGCAGGTGAAGGGGATGCCTGTCAGCATCGTGGTTTGATTTTTGAGCTTTGTTTCAGGTGGCAGCTTGGTCACTGCTGGAGCTCTGCCTGGCCCTGTGGCCGACAGTGTTGGCTCTGACCGCCAGGGTTCCTGTGAGCAGAGCAGCTAGGAAAGGGGCATGCGGAGCTCATTTCTAGGTGTCCCTGTTAGAAAACTTAGCTTTTCCCTCCCTCCCTCCCTCCCTCCTTTCCTTCCTTCTTTCCACGGTGACAGGTTAATTTCCTTGCCCAAGGCCACACAGCTCATTGGTGGTGGAATCAAGCTTGAAGCCCAGACCTAGCAATCTCCACTGAGCTTCCAAACCTGGGGCGCCGTGCCCCAGGGTATGTGGGGGATCTGCCTCCAAGGTGCCAACATGAGAATCTTCACTTTTATGTCATGATGAGAAATTTTTACTCAGTAGGAAATATTCACATTAGGTTTCTTACAAGATGAGATTCAAAGATGTATCAGCTGGTGGGGTACTATGCTGGGAGAGCCCTGCTCTGTCACAGGTGGGGCCTGCAGGGAGCACCTTGTGGGAGGGGGGTGGGAGCCGGCTCTGCAGAGAGAGCTCCAGGGGTAGAACCTGGTGTGGTGATCTTACCCAACTGAGTAACCAGCAGGCTAGAGGTCTGAGCTGCACCGAGTGTGGGAGCTGGTACATGTCTAGGTGTGTGTCAGTCCAAGAGAGCTAAGAGGTGGGCAGGTCACACTTGTTGGAGTTCTCTCCCCATTCTCAAGGCCACAGATGCCCCTGGCCCACCTCAGGGCCTCCCCTAGCCACACTTCCCTCCAGCCAGTTCCCAGGCCTTCCACAGTGACTCGGACACTGTCCAGCCTGCTGGCCCCCTTCTCTTCATTCTTGGCTGGATTTGGTAACCACGCTGGACTTACTCCCCTTGGTTCCACTGGCCTGCAGAGCCTTGGCCCTGCCTCTGGAACTTTTAAGTATTCACACCTCTAGCCTCCCCCACCACTAACACCAGGCTCTCACTATGCAGGGATGTTGTGACCGAACTTCGGGTTCGTTGGCTCAGCAAGCCTCGACTGGCTGTCTTCAGTGTCCGAGGTGGGTGGGCACTTGGGCTGCAGCTCAGGCCCTCTGAGCAGCTATTGGGGGAACTTCCTTCCCTGAAGCCCCCAGCAAATCTCCTTTGTCTCATTGGCCTGAACTGGGTCAGGTCCCCAGTGCTGAACCAGGGGTGGGACCTCTGGGGTGGACCACTTCCATGGCCTGGACATGGAAGTGGGGCTGGGCTAGGGGAGACAGGACACTCGAATAAAAACTCTGGATATAGCTTCCAAGAAGAGGGATGGATTTTGGGAGCTCAAAGCCCTGACTGTGTGCTCTGTGGTGGCTTCCCATGAGACCCAGGAAATGTGCCTGGATGGAGACCACAGGTGTGTGTGTGTGCGTGTGTGTGTGTGTGTGTGTGTGAATGTGTAAGTGTGTGTGAGTGTTGTGAACGTGTGAATCTGTGACTGTGAATGTGTGTGAGTGTGTGAGAATGTGTGTGTGTGTGACTGTGTGTGTGTGTGTGTGTGTGTGTATGAATGTGTGTGTGTGAGAGAGAGAGAGTAGTTGACACTTGGGAGATCCTGGCTTTTATTCACCCCATCCAGTCTATCTTGGGCTGATCTCAATGAGGTCAGCATGTGACTGGCAAACACAACCCATGAAAGGCTGTTTGTATTCAAGGAGTAATGTTCACCTGACCCTCCTGCAGCCCCAGAGATAGGACCTGTCTGTCCTGCCACTGGAGACAGTGCGTACTGTGACCTTCGCCAGCCATTTGGAGCCTTGAGGCTGGGGGTCTGCACCACCTGGCTTCACTTGGGGGGGGGCATCTTTGCTGGAGGTCCCTGGGAGCTGAGGCACCTGAGGCCCGCTTCAGACGGAAGCAGGCGGAAGCGTGGGTGAGTCTGGGGGTCAGATCAGTGGGATTGGAGGGGCCTGGAGCTCAGGAGAGAGGCCAGACTGAGGGGCAGGGGGGTGGAGATGGGCCAGGGACAAGAAGAGGGCACCTGGGAGAGGGGAGAGCCCTGGGGCGGGGTGGTCCAACCATAGTATCCAGTGGAGGGGGATGAGGAGGTGTTGTGGGAATGGGATGCTGAGGAGTTGAGAAATGCCTTCCTGTAAGAAGAAATGTCTGTTTAGGTCTTATGCCCATTTTTTTTTTTGATGGGGATATTTATTGTTTTGATATTGAGCTGCATGAGCTGTTTGTATATTTTAGAGACTAATCCTTTGTCAGTTGCTTCATTTGCAAATATTTTCTCCCATTCTGAGGGTTGTCTTTTTGTCTTGTTTATGGTTTCCTCTGCTGTGCAGAAGCTCTTAAATTTAATTGGGTCCCTATTAGCAGGGCAGAAATAGAGACGCAGATGTAGAGAGTGGGCCTGTGGGGGAAGAGGGGGTGAGGTGAATTGAGGGATTGTGCTAAGTCACTTCAGTTGTGTCCAACTCTGTGTGACCCCATAGACGGCAGCCCACCAGGCTCCCCCATCCCTGGGATTCTCCAGGCAGGAACACTGGAGTGGGTTGCCATTTCCTTCTCCAATGCATGAAAGTGAAAAGTGAAAGTGAAGTCACTCAGTCGTGTCTGACTCTTAGCGACCCCATGGACTGCAGCCTAGCAGGCTCCTCTGTCCATGGGATTTTCCAGGCAAGAGTACTGGAGTGGGGTGCCATTGCCTTCTCCATATATATACACTGCTATCTGTAAAACAGACAGTGGGAAGCTGCTGTATAGCCCAGCTTGGTGCTCTGGGATGACCTAGATAAGGGGGATGAAAGGGAGGGAGGTGCTAGAGAGAGGTGGTATGTGTTAATGCAACATTATAAAGCAATTTTACTCCAGTTAAAAAAAAAAAAAGAACGTTTGTGGCCAGTGAGGCCAGAGATGATGGAAAGAGCAGACAAGAGAGCCTGGCCTGGCCTGGCCTGCCCTTGCATCCCTGGGGGTCTGGGGAGCCACCACTGTGGGCCTGCCTGAGGGCACAGGTGGGCCACTGCTGCCTGTCCAGGCCTGGCTCTGGCTGTGCAGATGAACAAATCACTGAGGAAGGCCCTTCTCAGTATAACTGACAAGGGTAACTAACAGTGAGCCTGGAAGCCGCCTTCCTGGACACCCCTGATTACAGATGAGCATCCTGACTGCTGGCGGGGAGAAATGGGGAAGAGACCTCTCTGGTCCCCAGACAGCCAAGGTCAGCTCACCCTGGGCAGATATGGATGCCAGGCCTTGGAATCTCAGGGTGGGCAAAGGCTCTGTCAACTCACATCCCTGTGCCTTGCCTTGTGTGAACTGCCAGGGTGACCAGGAAGAAGGTCCAGCTCTTCCCACAAGGAGGTGATAAGCCCGTGGTGGGTCAAGGTTCACACACAGAGACCATCCGAGAGCCAAGGCAGTGGAATTACTCCTTTGGAAGCCTGATAGGATGCCCCATTCTTACTCTGGTGGGTCTACAAGGCAGAATGGGCTGGGAAACTTATAGAAGGTCATCTTTCATTGTGAGCTGGCAAACCCAACTCTGTGGCTTCAGGCCAGTGTCCGTACCCAAGCTTCAGGTGTGGATGTCTAACTGCCCACCTTCCCAATGGCCATGCATCTCTAAACTGGGCCGGTCCAATCCCAGACGCTGCAGGGTCCTCACCCGATACTCAGCTGCTCTTCCTCCCCAACTGAACTCTGATTATGTTCAGGGTACCAGTCAACTCCCCTGAAGTCACTCAGCCTTCCTCACAGCTATGGGTGGCCTTTCAACATAGTTTTGGCCAACGAGATGAGGGAGGGCATCTTTTCTCTCCAAAGTCAAAGCCTTCTTAAGAGAAGGGCCTTTGGGAATTCCCTGGTGGGCCAGTGGTTAGAATTTGGCAATCTTACCGGGCTCAATCCCTAGTCAGGGAACTAGGGTCCTGCAGGCTACAGGCACACCCGAAAAAAAAAGAAAAATTAGAGAAGGGCCCTTGCCTCTCTCCTTGCTTGTAATGAAGCAAGCCCATCGCGTTGTTGGGGCTTCTGTTACCAGGATGGTCCTGGTGGCTTGGTGCTCCTGTGTCTGTCACCAAGTCCCCTGCAGGCCTCTTAAAGAGCTCTAAACCCCTTTCCTCCCTACCCTGCTCCCAGGTCAGGCTTGCCGCCTCCTCCTGCAGGAATTTGACAGGTAGCGTCCTGGCCCACCTTGCTGCCTCTAGTTGATGGCTGAAGCAGACCAGAGCTGCCAGTGTGATTTTTCAGGAGCTTGTTTCTGATCAAATCACTCTCCTGTTTAAAGTCCCTGGTGGTCTCCATTTTTCCCACAAACCCAATCCCTCACCCAGGCCCTTAGGGTCTGGTTCCTGACCATCTCTCCACCCCATCTTCTTCAGCTCCCTGCTTTGAATTTGCTGTCCCTGGAACACAGGCAAAGTGCCTGGCCTCTTCGGCTGTTAATTCCGCTCCACACTGCTGTGCCCTAGTGCCCTGCAGAGATGTGCTCTCCCACCCCCCTCCACTGACGCTGAGCCTGTAGCATCTGCGTGTCTAGTCCTAGGTGCTGACTGCCTCCTCTGAGCTTCGCCCCCCACCCCACCTGCCCATCTGTCTGTCAGGGCCCTTGGCACTTGCACCATGTGTAGGGGGTGGAACTGTCTGCTCCTCTGCCCGAGGCTTCGCCTCGAGGCCTAGGCTGGGGCATTCAGAGTGCTGGGCTTCCCCACTCTCCGCTCAGTGCCTGCCAAGCAACTGCCACATCTTCTATTGCAGAAGCCACAGCTCATTGTTTAGTAAACCTGGAATAAATGAGTCATACTCTCACCCCCCTAGCCCGGCCACCTGTTTCATTTTTGCCTGTTTGTATCTGTGGTTTTTAAAACTCCAGAACAGACTGGTGATTATCTTGGCCACATTTCCCTCGTGGCCTTGGTCACCACGTCTGAGATGTCTCAGCTATCAGTGGGTTCTGATCCTGCCGCGGCCGACTTCTGTCCATGTCAGCCTGTGTCCTAACATGAGTGATGCCTGGCACCCAGAGGGATGGACAGACAGGGCAATGGAAGCAAGTTCCGATCTGCTCAGAACCCTCAGGGGACCTCCTCTCGTCTGCTTAGAGGCTTTGAAGCCAGCTCCTCCATATTTAAGTCAGGAGGTTGTGATAAAATTTCTGAACCCCACCAGTCAATCCTAAAGGAAATCAACCCTGAATATTCATTGGAAGGACTGATGCTGAAGCTGAAGCTCCAATACTTTGGCCACCTGATATAAAGAACTGACTCATTGGAAAAGACCCTGATGCTGGGAAAGATCGAAGGCAGGAGAAGAAGGGGACGAGAGAGGATGAGATGGTTGGGTGGCATCACCCACTCAATGGACATGAGTTTGAGTAAGCTCCAGGAGTTGGTGAAGGACAGGGAAGCCTGGCGTGCTGCAGTCCATGAGGTCACAGAAAGTCAGACCAACTTAGCAAATGACCAACAGCAAAAACAAAGCCAGCTGCCTGCAGAGCTCCACGCTCCTCAGATGGTCTCCGCCGGAAGGCTGGCTTCCCCTCTTTGACATCCCCCTTCATCTGCTAATCTTTCTCTATTTTGTTCACAAGGATTTCTTGAGAGCTCATGAGAGCTCTTAGCTCTTGAGAGCTAAGGCAAAGATTGAATTTTAAGATGTGTGTCCATAATTTTTTCAGCCAACAGTTCATCCAAGTGAACATTTATCTTTGAAAATAGTGTGTTTTGCAGAATCAGACTCACGGATGCAGAGAACAGATTTGTAGTTTTGCCAAGAGGGAGGGGGAGGAAGGATGGATTGGGAGTTTGGGATTAGCAGATGCAAGCTCTGATATATAGAAAAGATCAACAACAAGGTCCTACTGTAGAGCACAGGGAACTATATTCAGTATTCTGTGATAAAACAGGAAGGAAAATAATATAAAAAAGAATGTATGTATGTATAATGAACCACTGCTATACAGTAGAAACTAACAGACATTGTGGATCAACCATACTTCAATGAAAAAAAAATAGTGTATTTGGTGTATGTGTCCTTATTCCAACAGAAGACTACACTTGTTCAGCATGTTCTGGGATTTCCTCTCGGGGAGCATGTTCAGACCACAGAAACATGAGTGGAAGTTTTCTGTGTTGGAAGATTATCCTCTTCTGTTGGGGAATTGCAGTTTTTGTGTGATAGGAAGAAAACAATTTCCATCAGAAAATTTGTCTACAGTTAGCAGTTGGAATGGATTAAACTAAGAGAAAGCAAAAGATTCCTCTGAATGAGGAAAAAGGTCCTTTGTTGGAAAAAGCATCTTTAGATCATGTTTGGTTTGCTTGGGTCTAACCATGGTTTCTCCCCTCACGCACAGGCTGAAGGAAAGAGACAAAGAGGTGAATTGTTCTGCACAAGGAAGTGCTTTCCCTCTGCTTGTGGGGGAGGAGGGTGGGGGTGGGGCCTTCAGGAGGGGATGGTGGAGAGAGGCGGGGAGGGGTCTGCAGGGAGAGGGGCCTGAGGACGAGGGAAGTCAGGCCCAAGAACCAGTGGCAAGAACATTCTTGGCAGCGAATCCTGCATCTGTGAGACACTGAAAACTAGCATTCAATTAGTTTCTAATTCTGTGTGTGCATGCTCAGTCGTGTCTGCTCTTTGCCACCCCAACGGACTGCAGCATGTCAGGCTCCTCGGTCCATGGAATTTTCCAGGCAAGAATACTGGAATGGGTTGACATTTCCTCCCCTAGGGGGTCTTCCTGATCCAGGGATCAAACCCATATCTCCTTTGTCTCCTGCATTGGCAGGCAGATTCTTTACCACTGAGCTACCTTGGAAGCCCTTCTGGTTCTGTGTGCTGGGCTGAAAATCCTGCCTTTCATTCTGAACCTTTTGTGTGTCAAGTCTGCTTTGAGGAAATCCAGGAGCAGGAGGTCCTGAGAACAGAGCTTGGAGGAAAGGGCCGTCTCCCCTCAAGTCCTCAGCCCTGTGAAGATGAGGCAGGGTCTGAAATGTTCAAAATAGGTAGGAAGGAACAGAGGGCTATTCCACTTGGGAGCAAAGGAAAGGGTGGTTCCAGAAGGGGCAGGGGCCCAGGGCATTGACAAGGCAGATGTTTGGGTGGCCTTCAGGCCCCCACAAGCTGGTGCCAGGCTGCTCCCAACGTGGCTCTGGGCTCCAAGCCTGTGGCCTTGATGGAAGGACATTGCCTTGAGCCTCGGATTGTTTCCTGTGAAATAGCGATGATAATCCTTGATTGGCAGGGTTGTTGCATGAAATAAGAAGTGTTATAACACTTCTATATTCTATAGAATATTTTTAAGAGGTAAAATCATATATACATATATATTTGCATATCAAACAAATAAAAAGCAACAGTTTATGTAATCAGTTAATAAGGACCTGGTGAGATGCTACCAGGGAGCTTCAGTGGGCACTAGATTCACAGAGATTCAGTCTCTCCTGGACAAAATTCTCGTGCCCTGGGACCAGGAATCACATGTATCTCTGTTTGTCCTGTACAAGCTAACTCAATCTCCCCAGAACAGCAGCCACGGTTAATCACAGGCATGCACCCCTTACAATCAGACAACCCCCTGGGTGACACCCATAATTCCATCAGTAATTATTTATTTGTGCAATAAAGTTCCTGGCAATTTTTTAAACGGTCTTATCTTCTCCTCCAGGACCATAATCATCACCCCCAACTTCCCTTGATCACAAAACTATGACCTCATTCAGTTTGACCTGATTATTTATGTAGGCACAATAAGAAAGTTTGTTAATTTACAGGCCTCCGTAAGTTTGTCCTGTGCCATCGCCAAGGCCCTGGAATTAGCTTCTGTGGGAAGTCTTCACAATGAGTCTCAGCCTGGACTTTTTTTTTCATTGAAGTATAGTTGATTTATAATGTTGTGCTAATTACTGTTGTACGGCAGGGTGATCAGGTACACGTTCATCTGTGCTTTTGTGTATTATTTTGCCATTGTGGTTTATCACAGGGTATTGAGTATAGCTCCCTGTGCTCTACAGTAGGACCTTGTTCTTTGTCCATTCTATGTATAACTGTTTGCATCTGCTAACCCCAAACCTCTAACTCATCCCTCCCCATACCTCTCCCCCTTGGCAACCACCAGTCTGTTCTCTGTGTCTATGAGTCTGTTTCCGTTTCATAGATGAGTTTACTGCATCGTGTTTCAGATTCCATGTATGTGATATCATATTTGTCTTTCTCCTGACTTGCTTCACTTGGTGCACAAACCTCTAGCTCCATCCTTGTTGCTACAAGTTGCATTATTTCATTCTTTTTTATGACTGAGTAGTATTCTAAAACCACAGGAAACTAACCAAACTGTGGTTAGTTTGGTTAGTCACATGGACCACAGCCTTGTCTAACTCAGTGAAACTATGAGCCATGCCGTGTAGGGCCACACAAGTCGGATGGGTCATGGTGGAGAGTTCTGACAAAACATGGTCCACTGGAGAAGGAAATGGCAAACCACTTCAGTATTCTTGCCTTGAGAACCCCATGAACAATATGAAAAGCCAAAAAGTTAGGACACTGAAAGATGAACTCCCAGGTCAGTAGGTGCCCAATATGCTATTCAAGAAGAGCAGAGAAATAGCTCCAGAAAGAATGAAGGGGCTGAGCCAAAGCAGAAACAACACCCAGTTGTGGATGTGTCTGGTGGTGAAGGTAAAGTCCAATGCGGTAAGGAACAATATTGCATAGGAACCTGGAATGTTGAGTCCATAAATCAAGGCAAATTGGAAGTGGTTGAACAGCAGATGGCAAGAGTGAACATCAACATTTTAGGAATCAGTGAACTAGAATAGACTGGATTGGGTGAATTTAATTCAGATGACCATTATATCTACTACTGTGGGCAAGAATCCCTTAGAGGAAATGGACTAGCCCTCATAGTCAACAAAAGCATCCAAAATTAAGTACTTGGATGCAATCTCAAAAATGACAGAATGATCTCGATTCGTTTCCAAGGCAAGCCATTCAGTATAACAGAAATCCAACCCTATGCCCCAACCACTAATGCTGAAGAAGCTGAAGCTGAATGGTTCTATGATGACCTACAAGACCTTCTAGAACTAACATCCAAAAAAGATGTTCTTTTCATCACAGGGGACTGGAATGCAAAAGTAGGAAGTCAAGAGATACCTGGAGTAATGGGCAAGTTTGGCCTTGGAGTACAAAATGAACCAGGGCAAAGGCTAAACAGTTTCATCGAGAGAACACACTGGATATAGCAAACACCCTCTTCCAACAACACAAGAGACGACTCTACACATGGAAATCACCAGACAGTCAATACCAAAATCAGATTGATTATGTTCTTTGCAGCCAAAGATGGAGAATACAGTCCTCAAATACAAGACTGGGAGCTGACTGTGGCTCAGATCATGAACTCCTTATTGCAAAATTCAGACTTAAACTGAAGAAAGTAAGGAAATATACTAGCCCATTCAGGTATCACCTAAATCAAATCCCTTATAATTATACAATGAAAATGCCAAATAGATTCAAGGGATTGGATCTGATAAACAGAGTCCTTGAAGTACTATGGACAGAGGTTTGTAACATTGTACAGGAGGCGGTGATCAAAACCATCCCCAAGGAAAAAAAGTGCAAAAAGGCAAAATGGTTGTCTGAGGAGGTCTTACAAATAGCTGAGAAAAGAAAAGTGAAAGGCAAAGGAGAAGAGGAAAGATATACCCATCTGAATGCAGAGTTCCAAAGAATAGCAAGGAGAGATAAGAAAACTTTTCTAAGTGAACAATGCAAAGAAATAGAGGAAAATAGTAGAATGGGAAAGACTAGAGATCTCTTTAAGAAAATTAAAGATACCAAGAGAACATTTCATGCAAAGATGGACTCAATAAAGGACAGAAATGGTACGGACCTAACAGAAGCAGAAGATATTAAGAAGAAGTGGCAACAATACACAGAAGAACTATACAAAAAAGATTTCATGATCCAGATAATCACGATGGTGTGATCACTCACCTAGAGCCAGACATCCTGGAGTGCAAAGTCAAGTGGGCCTTAGGAAGCATCACTATGAACAAAGCTAGTGGAGGTGATGGAATTCTAGCTGACCTATTTCAAATCCTAAAAGAGGATGCTGTGAAAGTGCTGTACTCAATATGCCAGCAAATTTGGAAGACTCAGCAATGGCCACAGGACTGGAAAAGGTCAGTTTTCATTCCAATTCCAAAGAAAGGCAATGCCAAAGAATGTTCAAACTACCATACAATGGTACTCATTTCACACACTAGCAAAGTAGTGCTCAAAATTCTCCAAGCCAGGCTTCAACAGTGCATGAACCATGAACTTCCAGATGTTCAAGCTGGATTTAGAAAAGTTAGAGGAACCAGAGAGCAAATTGCCAATATCCACTGGATCATAGAAAAAGCAAGAGAATTCCAGAAAAACAACTACTTCTGCCTCACTGCCTACGCTAAAAATTTTAACTATGTGGATCACAACAAACTGGAAAATTCTTAAAGAGATGGGAATACCAAACTATCTTACCTGCCTCCTGTGAAACCTGTAAGCAGGTCAAGAAGCAACAGTTAGAACTGGACATGGAACAACAGACTGGTTCCAAATTGGGAAAGGAGTACGTCAGTCTGTATGTTGTTACCCTGCTTGTTTGGCTTATATGCAGAGTGCATCATGCGAAATGCCAGGCTGGATGAAGCACAAGCTGGAATCAAGATTGCCGGGAGAAATATCAATAACCTCAGATACACAGATGACACCACCCTTATGGCAGAAAGCAAAGAGGAACTAAAAAGCCTCTTGATGAAGGTGAAAGAAGAGAGTGAAAAAGTTGGCTTAAAACTCAACATTCAAAAAATGAAGATTATGGCCTCTGGTCCCATCACATCCTGGCAGATAGATGGAGAAACAATGGAAACAGTGACAGACTTTATTATCTTGGGCTCCAAAATCACTGCTGATGGTGACTATAGCCATGAAATTAAAAGACACTTGCTCCTTGGAAGAAAAGCTATAAAAACCTAGACAGCATATTAAAAAGCCTAGATGTTACTTTGCCAACAACAGTCGGTATAGTCCAAGCTATGTTTTTTCCAGTGGTCATGTATGAGTGTGAGAGTTGGACCATAAAGAAAGCTGAGCACCGAAGAACTGGTGCTCTTGAACTGTGGTGTTGGAGAAGACTCTTGAGAGTCCCTTGGACTGCAAGGAGATTAAACCAATCAATCTTAAGAAATCAACCCTGAATATTCATTTTAGAAGGACTGATGCTGAAGCTGAAGCTCTGATACTTTGGCCCCCTGATGCGAAGAGCCAATTCATTGGAAAAGACCCTAATGCTGGGAAAGGTTGAAGGCAGACAGAGAAGGGGACGACAGGGATGAGATGGTTGGATGGCATCACCGACTCAATGGGCATGAGTTTGAGCAAGCTCCAGGAGATGGTGAAGGACAGGGAAGCCTGGCGTGCTGCAGTCCATGGGATCGCAAAGAGTTGGACACGACTGAACGACTGAACAGCACAGTCGTTTATTACAAAGATGTTAAATATAGTTTCCTGTGGTATACAGTAGGATCTTGTTTGTTTTATATATAGTAGCTGGCATCTGCTAATCCCAAATGCCTAATTTATCTCCCCCAATCCCTGTCCCCTTTGATAGCCATGTTTCTTTTCTATGTCTGTGAGTCTATTTGTGTTTTCTTAATAAGTTCATTTGTATCATTTATAAGATTCCACATGTAAGTGATAGCATATGATATTTGTCCTTCTCTTTCTGATTTATTTCACTTAGTGTGATCATCTCTAGTCCCATCCTTATTGCTGCAAATGGCATTTTTCATTCTATTTTATGGCTGAGTAATATTCCATTATATATATGTACCACGCCTTCTTTATCCATTCATCTATTGATGGCCATTCAAGTTGCTTCTGTGTCTTGGCTATTGTGAATAGTGCTGCTATGAACACTAGGGTGCATGCATCTATTCAAATTAGAGTTTTCTCCAGGTATAGACCCAAGAGTGGGGTTGCTGGATCATATGGTAGTTCTAGTTTTTAGTTTTTCCCTTGTTTCTGTTACAAGATGACTCAGTTTTACTTTTTACATGTTGAGTCCTGGACCTGTAATTGGTGAGTACCCCTAGTAAATGCTGTCTGGAGAGCACGACCTCGGTATAAGTGTGCTCCGTGCAGTGTCCTCCTCCAGGGGATCTTCCCAATCCAGAGATCGAACCCAGGTCTCCCGCATTGCAGGCAGATTCTTTACTGACTGAGCCACCAGAGGAGTCCAAGAGTACTGGAGTGGGTAGCCTATCCCTTCTCCAGGGGGTCTTCCTGACCCAGGAATCGAATCGGGGTCTCCTACATTGCAGGCAGATTCTTTACCAGCTGAGCTACAAGGGAAGCCCCATAAGTGTGCTCACTAATAGTGTATGGGCATTTCTTCTAGACCTTTTTAGTGGATGGAGCTAGGAAACAGATACTTTTTAAGAGAAAAATACTCTATGATTTCCTACTGCTATTTCTGATTTATTTTTTAATTAATTTATTTTAATTGTAGAATAAATGCTTTACAATATTGTGATGGTTTTTGCCATACACCAATATGAATTGACCACAGGTATACAAGGGTCCCCCCATCCTGAAGCCCCTCCCACTTCCCTCCCCACCCTATCCCTGGGTTGTCCCAGAGCACTTGCTTTGGGTGCCTGGGATTTTTGCCTAACTTCCTTGATGTTACACTGTATCATTTTTGTGGTGAAAATTATGGTTCCTAATGATAGCAACATAATCACTTAATAAAAACATTGATACTATTGAATACAGCCCATAATTTCCCTTTTTATTATCCATAGAATATTTCCTTCTTGGGATGTACAGCAAAAATGCTGTGTTTTAAAGCCACTTCAAGTAACTGTTTTCTTTATGTGGTTAAGCCACACTTCATATGCAGTCAGTCTAATTCCTTTTGGTTTACTTTCAAATTTTAAGAGAAATTTTCTTTTGTGACTACAATTTTAAAAATTATATAGAATATTTAAAGTTCAAAGAAAAAACTATTTAACAAGCTACACTCACAGAAGTCTTGCTTCCATTGTTTTTGTCCAGTCGTTTCTGATCACTAAGTTTTTTCTGATTCTTTTCCACCCCGAGCACGCCAGGCTTTCCTGTCCTTCACCATCTCCTGGAGCTTGCTCAAACTCATGTCCACTGAGTTGGTGATGCCATGCAACCGTCTCATTCTCTGTCATCCCCTTCTCCTCCTGTCCTCAATCTTTTCCACCATCAGGGTCTTTTCCAATGAGGCAGCTCTTTTCATCAGGTGGCCAAAGTATTGGAGCTTCCGCTTTAGCATCAGTCTTCCCAATGAATATTCAGTGTTGATTTCCTTTAGGATTGACTAGTTTGATCTCCTTACAGGCCAAAGGACTCTCAAGAGTCTTCTCCAGCACCACAGTTTGAAAGCATCAATTCTTCAGTGCTCAGCCTTCCTTATGGTCCAATTCTCACATCTGCACATGACTACTGGAAAAACTATAGCTTTCATAATATGGACTTTTTTTCGGCAACGTGTTATCTGCTTTTTAATAGGTTGTCTGTGTTTGTCATATTTTTTCTTCCCAGGAGTAAGCGTCTTTTAATCTTGTGGCTGAAGTCTCTGTCTGCAGTGGTTTTGGAGCCGAGCAAATAATATCTTTATTTTCCCTTTACTCTGTTTCTTTTTTTCCCAAATAGATAACCGTTAAAAAAAAAAAAAAAAAAAAGGATAGGTATTTCGCTGTGTAAATAGAGCAAGAAAATAGTGCCTGTAAGAGTTGTAACTGTGGATTCACAGTGTGAAATTCTGAGAATTTTCACTTGAGTCAGAATGATTAAAAACTGGCTTGATGATAATTATTAGCCCACTGTAAATTCTCTAAAGCCAAGAAGAGTCCCATAGTTTCCTCTTGTACTTGATAATTTGCACAGGAAAAAAAAAAATCCCATATATGATACCATGACCTCACCAATACCATTGTACCATATGTAATACAAATGGAGGCGATTTAAAAAAGTGGAGGTGACTGATTTTTGCAGAGTGGAGTTCATTGCTTCCAGGTAGAGTTACGGAGGCAGTCTTGGTCTTGCCATCCTTCTTGAGGTTCACTTTCTTTGGGATAGGAAGTCTTCCCTGAAGAGCACGCAGACAGAAAAACACACAAAAAAGACACTGAGTCAGGCTTCTAAAACCGTTTGAAAAGTTTTGCTTCTCCCCACTGCCTTTTAGGCTTCCCACATGGTGCAGTAGTAGAGAATTCACCTGCCAATATAGGAGACACAGTTCAATCCCTGGGTCAGGAAGATACCCTGGAGAAGGAAATGGCAATCCACTCCAATATTTTTGCTTGGAGAATCCCCTTGACAGATGAGCCTGGCAGACTACAGTCCATGGGCTCCCAAAGAGTCCGATGCAACTGAAGTGAATGAGCATGTACACATGCAGAAGATACAAAATTTTATAGATGTGACTCTGGAAAATTTTATAAACATGACTTTGGAAAGTTCCTATGTACGGTAAGTAGAACAATTTGAATATCAAAACCATGACTCTAGGATTGTGTATGATTGTACTGGACAAGTTCAGAATGAAGGCAAGTGTGCCTAGTCACATGACAATACTGTCAGCACACACTTTGTAGATAAATCACCCCCATCTCCACCCTGCTGATGCTAAGAATTAAATTTAACTGAGCTCTTAGCTCTAACTGGTAGTTTATAGGCAAAACGGGGGGCAGAGGAACAAATTAAATGACATCACAAAGCAAAAGACAACTCTGAAAGGAGGGTCATCTATGTCCCAATATAGGTCAATATAACATATAAAAAGATAACAGAGTGACCAGTAGACTAGCAGTGCCCAGTAGAAATTTCTGTGATTATGGGAATGTTCTCTCATATAAATGTGACTATTAAGCACTGGACTGAGGAGCTTCTTTTTAAATATTATTTCATTGTTATTATTTATTTTCAATTAATTCAGAGAGCCACATGTAGCCAGTGTTTACCATTTTGGAAAGGGCAACATCTAGGTTACAAGATACCTAGAAGTCATTGCAGCTGCATGTGATGAGTGGTTCTTCTTTTTTTTAATTTATTTATTTTTTAATTGAAGGATAATTGCTTTACAGAATTTTGTTGTTTTCTGTCCATTCCCAACATGAATCAGCCATAGGTATACATATATCCCCTCCCTTTTGAACTTCCCTCACATCTCCCGCCCCATCCCACCCCTCTAGGTTGATACAGAGCCCCTGTTTGAGTTTCCTGAGTCATACAGCAAATTCCCGTTGGCTATCTATTTTACAAATGGTAATGTAAGTTTCCATGTTACCCTTTCCATACAGCTCACTCTCTCCTCCCCTCTCCCCATGTCCATAAGTCTATTCTCTATATCTGTTTCTCCATTGTTGCCCTGTAAATAAATTCTTCACTACCATTTTTCTAGATTCCATATATATGTGTTAGAATATGATATTTATCTTTCTCTTTCTGACTTACTTCACTCTGTATAATAGGCTCTAGGTTCATCCACCTCATTAGAACTCATTCAAATGTGTTCCTTTTTATGGCTGAATAATATTCCATTATGTATATGTACCACAACTTCTTTATCCATTCATCTGTTGATGGATATCTAAGTTGCTTCCATGTTCTAGCTTTTGTAAATAGTGTTGCAATGAACAATGGGATACCTGTGTATTTTTCAATTTTGGTTTCCTCAGGGTATATGCCTAGGAGTGGGATTGCTAGATCATATGGTGGTTTTATTCCTAGTTTGTTAAGGAATCTCCATACTGTCTTCCATAGTGGCTGTATCCATTTACATTCCTACCAACAGTACAAGAGCGTTCCCTTTTCACCACACCTTCTCCAGCATTTATTGTTTGTAGACTTTTTGATGAGGGCCATTCTGACTGGTGTGAGGTGATATCTCATTGTAGTTTTAATTTGCATTTCTCTAATAATGAGCGACGTTGATCATCTTTTCATGTATTTGTTAGCCATCTGTATGTCTTCTTTGGTGAAAAGTCTGTTTAGGTATTTTCCCCACTTTTTGATTGGGTTGTTTGTTTTTCTGGCATTGAGTTGTATGAGCTGCTTGTATATTTTGGAAATTAATCCTTTGTCAGTTGTTTCATTTGCTATTATTTTCTCCTATTCTGAGAGTTGCCTTTTCACCTTGCTTATAGTTTCCTCTGCTGTGCGAAAGCTTTTAAGTTTAATCAAGTCCCACTTGTTTACTTTTGTTTTTATTTCCATTACTCTAGGAGGTGGTTCATAGAGGAGCTTGCTTTGATTTATGTCATCAAGCATTCTGCCTATGTTTTCCTCTAAGAGTTTTATAGTTTCTGGTCTTACATTTAGGTCTTTAATCCATTTTGAGTTTATCTTTGTGTATGTTCTTAGGAAGTGTTCTACTTTCATTTTTTTACATGTAGCTGTCCAGTTTTCCCAGAACCACTTATTGAAGAGGCTTATTGAATTTGCCCCATTGTGTATTCCTGCCTTCTTTGTCAAAAATAAGGTACCCATAGGGGCATGGGTTTATTTCTGGGCTTTCTATCTTGTTCAATGGAACAATGGGTCTATATTTCTGTTTTTGTGCCAGTAACACACTGTCTTGAAGACTATAGCTTTGTCAGATCAGATCAGTTGCTTAGTTGTGTCCGACTCTTTGCGACCCCATGAATCACAGCATGGGGTCCCCATCCATCACCAACTCCCAGAGTTCACTCAGACTCACGTCCATCGAGTCAGTGATGCCATCCAGCCATCTCATCCTCTGTCGTCCCCTTCTCCTCCTGTCCCCAATCCCTCCCAGCATCACAGTCTTTTCCAATGAGTCAACTCTTCACATGAGGTGGCCAAAGTACTGGAGTTTCAGCTTTAGCATCATTCCTTCCAAAGAAATCCCAGGGCTGAGCTCCTTCAGAATGGACTGGTTGGATCTCCTTGAAGTCCAAGGGACTCTCAAGAGTCTTCTCCAACACCACAGTTCAAAAGCATCAATTCTTCGGTGCTCAGCCTTCTTCACAGTCCAACTCTCACATCCATACATGACCACAGGAAAAACCGTAGCCTTGACTAGATGAACCTTTGTTGGCAAAGTAATGTCTCTGCTTTTGAATATGCTATCTAGGTTGGTCATAACTTTTCTTCCAAGGAGTAAGCGTCTTTTAATTTCATGGCTGCAGTCACCATCTGCAGTGATTTTGGAACCCAGAAAAATAAAGTCTGACACCGTTTCCACTGTTTCCCCATCTATTTCCCATGACGTGGTGGGACCGGATGCCATGATCTTCGTTTTCTGAACGTT
Organism: Bubalus kerabau; assembly: GCF_029407905.1. Taxonomy (NCBI): domain Eukaryota; kingdom Metazoa; phylum Chordata; class Mammalia; order Artiodactyla; family Bovidae; genus Bubalus; species Bubalus kerabau. The sequence goes on from NC_073626.1 coordinate 59,060,595, forward strand.
GAGCTTTAAGCCAACTTTTTCACTCTCCACTTTCACTTTAATCAAGAGGCTTTTTAGTTCCTCTTCACTTTCTGCCATAAGGGTGGTGTCATCTGCATATCTGAGGTTATTGATATTTCTCCCGGCAATCTTGATTTGTAGTGTAATCTAAAGTCAGGAAGGTTGATTCCTCCAGCTCCATTCTTCTTTCTTAAGACTGCTTTGGCCCTTTGGGGTCTTTTGTGTTTACACATGAATTATGAAATATTTTGTTCTAGTTCTGTGAAAAATGCCATTGGTAATTTGATAGGGACTTATGTAATTTGATAGGGCCTTAGGAAGCATCACTATGAACAAAGTTAGTGGAGGTGATGGAATTCCAGTTGAGCTATTTCAAATCCTGAAAGATGACGCTATGAAAGTGCTGCACTTAATATGCCAACAAATTTGGAAAACTCAGCAGTGGCCACAGGACTGGAAAAGGTCAGTTTTCATTCCAATCCCAAAGAAAGGCAATGCCAAAGAATGTTCAAACTACCGCACAGTTGCACTCATCTCACACGCTAGTAAAGTAATGCTTAAAATTCTCCAAGCCAGGCTTCACCAATACATGAACTGTGACCTTCCAGATGTTCAAGCTGGTTTTAGAAAAGGCAGAGGAGTCAGAGATCAAATTGCCAACATCTGCTGGATCATCAAAAAAGCAAAAGAGTTCCAGAAAAACATTTATTTCTGCTTTATGGACTATGCCAAAGCCTTTGACTGTGTGGATCACAATAAACTGTGGAAAATTCTGAAAGAGATGGTAGTACCAGACCACCTGGCCTGCCTCTTGAGAAGCCTGTACGAAGGTCAGGAAGCAACAGTTAGAACTGGACATGGAATAACAGACTGGTTCCAAAGAGGAAAAGGAGTACATCAAGGCTGTATATTGTCACCCTGTTTATTTAACTTATATGCAAAGTACATCATGAGAAACCCTGGGCTGGAGGAAGCAAAAGCTGGAATCAAGATTGCCGAGAGAAATATCAATAACCTCAGATATTCAGATGACAGCACTCTTATGGCAGAAAGTGAAGAAGAACTAAAGAGCCTCTTGATGAAAGTGAAAGAGGAGAGTGAAAAAGTTGGCTTAAAGCTCAACATTCAGGAAACTAAGATCATGGCATCCAGGCCCATCACTTCATGGGAAATAGATGGGGAAACAGTGGAAACAGTGTCAGACTTTATTTTTTTGGGCTCCAAAATCACTGCAGATGGTGACTACAGCCATGAAATTAAAAGACGCTTACTCCTTGGAAGGAAAGTTATGAGCAACCTAGACAGCATATTAAAAAGCAGAGACAAAAAAAAAAAAGTAAAAAAATAAAAAGCAGAGACATTACCTTGCCAACAAAGGTCTGTCTGGTCAAAGCTATGGTTTTTCCAGTAGTCATGTATGGATGTTAGAGTTGGACTATAAAAAAAGCTGAGTGCTGAAGAACTGATGCTTTTGAACTGTGGTGTTGGAGAAGACTCTTGAGAGCCTCTTGGACCACAAGGAGACGGACCCAACCAATCCATCCTAAAGGAGATAAGTCCTGAGTGTTCATTGGAAGGACTGATGTTGAAGCTGAAACTCCAATACTTTGGCCACCTGATGTGAAGATCTAACTCATTTGAAAAGACCCTGAGGCTGGGAAAGATTGAGGGCAGGAGGAGAAGGGGACGACAGAGGATGAGATGGTTGGATGGCATCACGGACTCAAAGGACATGGGTTTGGGTGGACTCTGGGAGTTGGTGATGGACAAGGAGGCCTGGTGTGCCACGGTCCATGGAGTTGCAGAGCCGGACATGACTGAGTGACTGAACTGAACTGAACTGAATTTGATAGGGATCCCATTGAATCTGTAGATTGCATTTGGTAGTATAGTCATTTTCACTATATTGATTCTTCCTACCCAGTAACAATCTGATTTCAGTATTGAACATCTATCTGGTGATGTCCATGTGTAGAGTCTTCTCCTATGTCTTTGGAAGAGATGTTTGCTATGACCAGTGTGTTCTCTTGGCAAAACTCTGCTAGCTTTTGCCCTGCTTAATTTTGTACTCCAAGGCCAAATTTGTCCAATACTCCAGGTGTCTCTTGACTTCCTGCTTTTGCATTCCAGTCCCCTATGATGAACGACATCTTTTATGGGTATTAGTTCTAGAAGGTCTTGTAGGTCTTGATAGAACCATTCAACTTCAGCTTCTTCAGCATTACTTATCTGGGCATAGACTTGGATTTCTGTGATATTGAATGGGTTGCCTTGGAAACGAACAGAGATCATTCTGTTGTTTTTGAGACTGCGTCCAAGTACTGCATTTTGGACTCTTTTGTTGACTATGATGGCTACTCCATTTCTTCTAAGGGATTCTTGCCCACAGTAGTAGATATAATGGTCATCTGAGTTAAATTCACTCAGTCCACTCCATTTTAGTTCACTGATTCCTCAAATGTCTATGTTCACTCTTGCCATCTCTTGTTCAACCACTTTCAATTTACCTTGATTCATGGACCCAACATTCCAGCTTCCTATGCAATATTGTTCTTTACAGCATCAACTTTACTTCCATCTTCAGTCACATCCAAAACTGGGTGTTGTTTTTGCTTTGGTTCCATCTCTTCATCCTTTCTGGAGTTATTTCTCCACTCTTCTCCTGCAGCATATTGGGCACCTACTGATTTAGGGAGTTCATCTTTCAGGGTCCTATCTCTTCACCTTTTCATATTGTTCATGGGGTTCTCAAGGCAAGAATACTGAAGTGGTTTGCCATTCCCTTCTCCAGTGGACCACGTTTTGTCAGAACTCTCCACCATGACCTGTCTATCTTGGGTGGTCCTACATGGCATGGTTCATAGTTTCATTGAGTTAGACAAGGCTGTGGTCCATGTGATCAGTTTGATTAACTAAGATCATGGCATCTAGCCCCATCACTTCATGGCAAATAGATGGGGAATAAATGGAAACAGTGAGAGACTTTATTTTGGGGAGCTCCAAAATCACTGCAGATGGTGACTACAGCCATGAAGTTAAAAGACACTTGCTCCTTGGAAGAAAAGCTACAACACATAGGGGGTGGAGCCATCACCAGATCCTTTGTCTCCCCACAGGCCAGCATGGGCAGCTGAACAACAGAGAGCCTGGCCCATCAAATGCGTGATGCACTGAACTACACCCTGAACCCCACCCAGGGTGCCCCTTTAAGTCCTTGACCCGTCAATCTACGGAGAGGACCCCAGCCAGGGGGTGCCCCTCTATGTGCCTGATGCATGGAACAACAGAGAAGGACCCCAGGCAAGGGAGCCCTCTAAGTGCCTGAATGGGAGTAGGTACAGAGAAAGACTGGCCAAAGAGGCCTTCTGATCACCAGCTACAAGAGGCTCGAAAAGACTCTGATAGGGCCATAACTTCTGTGGCAGAGGCAGTCCGTGTCCCTGCACACTTGGTGCCACCGGGGTCCCCACAAACCAAGCAGCTGAGCCACCTTCACACTCAACTCTCACTGGGGTCGAGCTGCCACAGGCCAAAAAAAAAGTCTTGCATCTATGAGCATAGGGTCACTTCCGTCATGTCCAACCCTGTGAACTGTGGCCTGCCAGGCTTCCCCATCAGGGGGCTTCTCCAGGTAAGAACACTGGAGCGTACCGGCCAATACTGGTTTCCATACCCTTCTAGATCACTATATTTCCTGCTGCCCTAGCTGCCAACTCACCTAAGTGCTGCCAAAATCCCTGCTACCCAAGCTGCTGCACCACCTCCACATCTGGTCCTCACAGGGGCAAACCCAAGTCCTCCAGGGCAGCCTCAGAAGCAAATCCCAGTGGACAACCAACACGCAGAGGTGGAAATAAAATCACAACTGAAAGCCAGGGGCAGTGTGGCTAAGAGGACCCAAAACCTTCCCACCAGCTGTACAAACTGCAGATTAAATCCATACGATCAACTAGGCAAACTCTATGTCTGTGGAATATATAAAAGGTCATTGAGAGCTCCCACAAAAGAAAACACACTAGTTCTGATAGCTGTGACATTGGAGGCAAGAACACACAGGAGTAGGACCAGATTAGACTCTGAGCTGCCCCCACAGCTGGTCCAGAGACCAGCACAGTGTTGGAGGGCATCCTGGGGAGGTGAGCTGGACTGTGACTCCCAGCGAGGGAAAGGACTCTGACAGCAGTGACTCAAGAAAAACATTCATTATTCTTATGTTTTGACTTGTTCTGTAGATTCACTTGGATTTTTTTTTTCTCCCCCCTCCTCTCTGTTGTAGTTGTCGATTTTATTGGCACTATGAAATCTACTTAAGCTTCTGAGCTTTTTCTTTTCTCAGTCACATTTTTTATTGTTGTTATAAACTTCTACCTCTATGTTGGGCTTTTACAGTTCTGTGGAGTTTTCCTTTTTCTTTTTTTAAAATTCTTCCTTTTTTTTTTCCTCTTTTTTAATTTAAAATTTTTAAACCTATATTTTTTCCACATTTATTCCTTTTTTGCTTTTCCTACTGTTCTTTCCCCTTGCAATTAATCTTTGATGTATACAAATCTTCTTTATCTACCTCTATTTAACTTTGCATATTAATTCTTTCTTTCCTTTCCTCTCAAAATATTTGTTAGTTTTGTGTTCATTGCTTTATTTCCCACTTGGCACCTTGCTTTAGTTTTGTTTTCCAGTTTGTGCTTTAGTTAGTTTTGTTCTTAACTGGTAGATATAATTTTTTATTTCCTTTGTTTGCTGGTCAATCTACTGTACTTCATTTTTGTTGGATTGTTTTGGAAACCACTTGAATACAAGACCCAATATCACCAAACCACCAGTAGCACCCTGTGCAGGACATCTCATCTAAACAACAAACAAAACAAAAATACAAACCAAATCATCACCAGATAGGATTACCACCTCACTTAGCCTTGACCATCAGAGGGAAAACAAAGCAAAACAAAAAAATTTAGCACAAATCTCACCCTATACAAAGCTTACACAAACCACTGGACCAACCTTAGTAGGGTAGAAATCAAAAGGAAGAAAGAATTCAACCCTGAAGCCTGGGAAAAGGAGACCTCAAACACAATAAGTTGAAAATGAATAATGAAAAGGCAGAGAAATACTACACAAATAAAGGAACAAGCTAGAAACACAGAAATTCAAATAAATGTAGAGGAAATAGGCAAACTAACTGAAAAAGGATTCAGAATAATAATAGTAAAGATTATCAAAAACCATGCAAACAGAATGGAGAAAATGCAAGAATCAATTAATAAAGACCTAGAGGAAATAAAAAAATAAACATACAAACAACACAATTCCTGAAATTAAAAATACTCTACAAGGAATCAACAGCAGAATATCTGAAGCAGAAGAATGAATCAGTGAGCTGGAAGATAAAATGGTGGAAATAACTTCTGAAGAGCAGAATGAACTAAAAGGAATAAAAAGAACTGAGGATAGTCTCAGAGACCTCTGGGACAATATCAAACGCACCAACATTCGAATTATAGGGGTCCCAGAAGAAGAGAAAAAGAAAAGGTATGAGAAAAATTTTGAAGAGATTATAGTTAAAAATTTCCCCAACGTGGAAAAGGAAATAGTCAAGTTCAAGAGGCGCAAAGTCCCATTCAGGATAAACCCAAGGAGAAACACGCCAAGACACATACTAATCAAACTAACAAAAACCAAACACACAAAAAAAGAATATTAAAAGCAGCAAGCGAAAAGCAACAAGTAACATCCAAGGGAAACTCCGTACGTTTAACAGCTGATCTTTCAGCAGAAATTCTCCATGCCAGAAGGAATGGAAGGATATATTTAAAGTCCTGAAAGGGAACAATTACTGTACCCAGCAAGGATCTCATTCAAAATATGTGGCAATAAAATTGATAACCTGGAAGAAATGGACAGGTTCTTAGAAAAGTTCAATCTTCCAAGGCTAAACCAGGAAGAAATAGAAATTATGAACAACCCAATTACAAGCACTGAAATTGAAGCTGTGATAAAAAATCTCGCAAAAAAACAAAAGCCCAGGACCAGATGGCTTCACAGGAGAATTCTATCAAACATTTAGAGAAGAGCTAATGCTTATCCTTCTAAAACTTGAAAAAAATTGCAGAGGAAGGAACACTTCCAAACTCATTCTATGAGGCCACCATCCCCCGAAACAATAACAGAGAAAGACAACACAAAAAAAGAAGACTACAGGTCAATATCACTGATGAACATAGATGCAAAAATCCTCAACAAAGTTTTAGCAAACAGAATTCAGCAACACATCATAAAGCTCATACACCATGATCAAGTTTGGTATAATCCAGGGATGCAAGGATTCTTCAAAATACACATATCAATCAATGTGATTGATTCACACTGAACTGAATCAATCCCTGAATATTCATTGGAAGGACTAATGCTGAAGCTGAAACTCCAATACTTTGGCCACCAGATGGGAAGAGCTGACTCACTTGAAAAGACCTTAATGCTGGGAAAGATTGAAGGCGGGAGGAGAAGGGGATGACAGAGGTTGAATGGCATCACCCACTCAATGGACATGAGTTTGAATAAGCTCCAGGAGTTGGTGATGGACAGGGGAGCCTGGCATGCTGCAGTCCATGGGGTTGCAAAGATTTGGACATGACTGAGCGACTGAACTGAACTGAATTAATGTGCTATACCATATTAACAATTGAAAGATAAAAACCATATGATAGTCTCAGTAGATGCAGAAAAAGCCTTTGACAAAATTCAGCTCCCTTTTATGATTAAAACTCTTTAAAAAATGGGCATAGAAGGAACCTACCTCAACATAGTAAAGGCCAGATATGTTAAGCCTACAGCAAACATTATTCTCAATGCTGAAAATATGAAAGCATTCCCCCTAAGATCAGGAACAAGGCAAGGGTGTCCACTTTCACCACTATTATTCAACATAGTTCTGCAAGTCCTAGCTACAGCAATCTGAGAAGAAAAAGAAATAAAGGAATCCAGATCAGAAAAGAAGTAAAGCTCTCACTGTTTGCAGATGATGTGACACTGTATGTAGAAAACCCTAAAGATAGTATCAGAAAGTTACTAGAGCTAATCAGTGAATTTAGCAAAGTTGCAGGATATGAAATTAATACACAGAAATCACTTGAATTTCTATATACTAACAATGAAAAATCAGAAAGAGAAATTAAAGAATCAATCCCATTCACCATGGCAACAAAAAGAATTAAATATCTAGGAATAAACTCATCTAAGGAGACATGGCAACCCACTCCAGTGTTCTTGCCTGGAGAATCCCAGGGATGGGGGAGCCTGGTGGGCTGCTGTCTATGGGGTCACACAGAGTTGGACATGACTGAAGTGACTTAGCAGCAGCAGCAGCAGCAAGGAGACAAAAGAACTGTACACAGAAAATTATAAGACACTAATGAAAGAAATCAAAGATGACATAAAGAGATGGAGTGATATTCCATGTTCCTGGGTCAGTTCAGTTCAGTTGCTCAGTCATGTCCGACTCTTTGCGGCCCCATGGACTACAGCACACCAGGCTCCCCTGTCCATCACCAACTCCCACAACTTACTCAAACTCATGTCCATTGAGTCAGTGATGCCATCCAACCATCTCATCCTCTGTCATCCCCTTCTCCTCCTGCCCTCAATCTTTCCCAGCATCAGGGTCTTTTCCAATGAGCCAGTTCTTCACATCAGGTGGCCAAATTATTGGAGTTTCAGCTTCAACATCAGTCCTTCCAATGAATATTCAGCACTGATTTCCTTTAGGATGGACTGGTTTGATCTCCTTGCAGTCCAAGGAACTCTCAAGAGTCTTCTCCAACACCACAGTTCAAAAGCATCAATTCTTCGGTGCTCAGCTTTCCTTATAGTCCAACTCTCACATCCAAACGTGACTACTGGAAAAACCATAGCCTTGACTAGACGGACCTTTGTTGGCAAAGTAATGTCTCTGCTTTTTAATATAAATATAAATTCCAGTTCCCAGCTGCTGTGCATTCTAGGGGAACTGCATCCCTATCCCTGGCTGCGGCAAGGACTGTCTTATTTTCGTTCCATTTAGGCTGCCACAGAGCAGCTGTTTCACTCTCAGCCTTGTATGTTTCTCCTCTGACTCAGACAATTGCCCTGATGTGGGATCCGATGCCAGCTTCAGTTCCCGCACCCGCTGAGGGCAGGTCCAGGCCTACTAACACTCCTGGTTTCCCCCCTAGTTCTTTCATCCTCCTGAGTTTGGTGTGGTTCTATACATTCTTTTCCACTGTTCAGGCACTCCTGTCCACTCTCAGCTGGTGTTCTGCATGCACTTCTGTGTCTGAAGCTGTGTTCCTGATGTATCCGTGGAGAGAGATGTGCTCCATGTCCACCGACTCCTCCACCACCTCGTTCTCCTGTCTACAAGTGGTTTTGATTGGATCTTTATTTCAACAAACCAACTGCAAGACATTTGGGGGAGGTATAAAAGGGAGGCCTTTAAACATGATCTGGTTGTAAGACTATATTAGGAAATTTTTGTTGATTTTCTTAGGTGTGATGATGGCTTTGTGTCTATGTAGGTAGATGTCATTTCTTAAAAAGATTCACATCAAAATGTTACAATACCTGTAACTGACCTCAAAATACCTTTGCCAAAAAAGTAAACATAAAGAAATGTCAACCGTGATTCAGTCTAGGTAATGGATACACGGAGTTTTGTTATACCAGTCTGTTTACTGTTCTGCTTGAAATTTTTCAGAATAAAAAGTAAAAAAAAAAAAAAAAAATCCTCAGAAGGGGTCATTATAATTGTAAACTAGGTTTTATTTGAGATAAAATGAAATAATTTTATTTTTATAATTTTTAGCTTTATTTTTTCAAATTAAATCTAGCTAGAAGATTTTCTTCCTAATATTTCCTCTAAATTTTAGTTTCTGTTTTAAGCAAGTTCACTTTTAGTGGACTCTTTTCCTTTTGGTGTCAGTATTTTTGAGTAACAGCTTGAGTGCTCATGACTTTACAAGTAAGAATTCTAAAAAATTCCCTTTGAAAATGAAAGTGGAAAAATTCCTTTTGAAAACAAAGCCAAAGTCCTACATTTTTGCTTCCTGGCCACTGCCAAGTGGCTACAAAGGGCCGTTTCTCCAAGATTCACTCATCTCCTGTCCCAGGTGCTGAGTCCCAGTGTGAGCTGTTTCCTTGCCAGCTGTGTCCCAGGGCAGTGCCTTGACTTCCTGTCTGTCAAATGGGGGATTAGTGGTCTCCCAGGAGATAGCGAGGAGTAAATGAACTGATGCTGCAAACCCAAAGCAGTTGTAAGCTGGCCCAGAGAGGCCCTGGGTGAAGACTCTACCCTGAATGAGACATGCTGGGTGTGTACCCTGCTTCCAGAACTTCCTCAAGCTCCCAGCTTTATTGAAAGTACTTGTAAAACAAACTCTACTGAAGGAATTTCCAAAAGAGAGAAAGTAGGGCTGGAGGGGTCTGGACAGCTCTGAGAGGTGTTGTGGAAATAGTTACTATAGCCCAGAAAGACTAAACAGTTTGAGCAAAGAGAGGGTATCTGAAGTGCTTGTTTTGGTGGGTAAATTTTTTCAAAAAATTAATTTTATTGAATATAGTTGATTTACAATGTGTTAAATTCTGTTGTATAGCAAAGTGACTCAGTTATACATAGACACATTTGTTTTCATCTTCTTTTCCATTGTGGTTCATCACAGGATGCTGAACACAGTTCCCTGTGCCACACAGTAGGGCGCTGCTGTTGATCCATTCTGTATGTGATACTTTGCATCTGCTAACCCCAAAATCCCGGTACCTCCCTCCTTCACCCTCTTCCCCACTGCCAGCAGTCTGTTCTGTATGTCTGTGAGTCTGTCTGTAAATTCATTTGTGTCAGATTTTAGATTCAATATATAAGTGGTATCATATGGTATTTGTCTTTCTCCCTTCACTTACTATTATCATTTCTAGGACTGCCCATGTAGCTGCAAATGGCATTATTTCATTCTTTTTAATGACTGAATAGTATTCCACTGTATATGTACCACACCTTCTTTATCCATTCATCTGTTAATGGCTATTTAGGTTGCTTCCATGTCTTGTCTGGGCTTCCCTGGTGGCTCAGCTGGTAAAGAATCTGCCTGCAATGTAGGAGATCTGGGTTCAATCTCTGGGTCAGGAAGATCCTTGGAGAAGGAAATGGCTACCTACTCTAGTATTCTGTCTTGGAGAATTCCATGGACTGTATAGTCTATGGGATCACAAAGAGTCGGACACAATTGAGTGACTTTCACTTTCATGTCTAGACTATTGTAAATAATGCTGCTATGAACAATTGGGGTGCATGTATCTTTGAATTGTAATTTTCTCCAGATATAGGCCCAGGAGTGGGATTGCTAGATCATACAGCAATTCTATTTTTAGTTTTTTGAGGAACCTCCATACTGTTTTCCATAGTGGCTGCACCAATTTACATTTGGTGGGTAATTGCTTCTTTAAATTCGAAGCAACATCACACAATTCTTTGGGCAAAGGAATCAGCATGACTCTAGTCTCACTCCAGCCCCACTGGAGGCCATGGCCTTGAGTGAACTTGCATCCTGGGAGCTGCTACACATAAATGTGCCTACCTGATCTGCTGTTACGGATCTCTCAAATGCACCTCAGATCAGACCCAGCACATATGACAAAATACAGAGCTTGAGGCCCCCCCAAAACCTGCTCCTCCTTCAGTGACGGACATCCTCTCCATCCAGAAGGGGGAGTCTAAAAATATTTTTACCTCCTTCTTTTTCCTTCTCCTCCCTCCCAGAGTCAATCATAACCAAGTCTGATCAGTTTCTGCTCTATTTACAGCCTGCCCTTTTGTTCCATTTCTGTCTGCTACAGACTTCCAAAGCCACGGATCTCCTTACATCACCCCTCTGGGAACAGCTCCTCAGTAGCTGTCCATTGCTCTCACCTTTAGGAACTATAGCTTCTATCAAGTCCTTCAAGGTCTGTTGTGGTCTGACACTTGCCCACTGCTCCTGCCTTATCTTGTCCTATTCTCTGCACTGACTCTACTTCCACTGAGGAAAACAGGCTTGGCCAAGAAGGGGGTTAATTAGTACCAGCCTAGAATACAAACTTTAGGAGAAAGAGAGCATGTCTGGTTGATTATCACCAAGCTAACTCTTGGAAAACAGGATGGTTGCCATTTGTGGGACCATGGGATTCTGACAAACTAAATTCACATCAGAGTTTATTTTTCTGGGCTCCAAAATCACTGCAGATGGTGACTGCAACCATGAAATTAAAAGACACTTACTCCTTGGAAGGAAAGTTATGACCAACCTAGATAGCATATTCAAAAGCAGAGACATTACTTTGCCAACAAAGGTCTGTCTAGTCAAGGCTATGGTTTTTCCAGTGGTCATGTATGGATGTGAGACTTGGACTGTGAAGAAAGCTGAGTGCCGAACAATTGATGCTTTTGAACTGTGGTGTTGGAGAAGACTCTTGAGAGTCCCTTGGACTGCAAGGAGATCCAACCAGTATATTCTAAAGGAGATCAGTCCCGGGTGTTCTTTGGAAGGACTGATGCTAAAGCTGAAATTCCAATACTTTGGCCACCTCATGCGAAGAGTTGACTCATTGGAAAAGACTCTGATGCTGGAGGTATTGGGGGCAGAAGGAGAAGGGGACGACAGAAAATGAGATAGCTGGATGGCATCATCGACTCAATGGACGTGAGTCTGAGTGAACTCCGGGAGTTGGTGATGGACAGGGAGGCCTGGTGTGCTGCGATTCATGGGGTCACAAAGAGTTGGACACAACTGAGTGACTGAACTGAACTGAGCTACCATTGCCTCATTTTTCTTATTTGCAAATCTCAGGAGCCATACCTGTCATTGGAACCTTAGGGTCTATTTCTGGATTGACATTTGGGACAGTTCTGATCTGGTTTTGAAGTTTCTTGGCTTTAAGTTGTCCCTTGAACCTGAATAGTAGTTGCCTGGTGCAGTGGACCAATGTTCAAATACTGGCTCCTCTGCTTCATAGTCCTATGAATAGGATCATAACCTCTCTGACCCTCAGTCTCTTCCTCTATAAAACAGAGATAATTTTACTTGTTCTGTTTGCCTCGAAGGGTTGCTTTGAGGCTCACAGAACTCATGCAGCCGTTATGTGTGGACAAGGTAACTCACATAGGTCATTGGTCCAAGCTGGGCCAGATTTAAGAGTGACAGGGTATGATATTTATAATTACAGAGGGACAGTAAGTCCAAATGGGACAATGCTGTGAAAGCTGGGACACTTGGTGCCCCTGAGCACAGAAGGCGACCTTTTTGTACACTATGGCTTTTGTTGTCCCAGCTGATGACAGTGGGGAGGGTGAGCAAGGCTTCCATCCTCAGAATGAGTTTGTATTTAAAAGTTTTCTACGTGCTTTTGGCCCCCATGGAGATCATTTCCACTCCTTAGGGCATCCAAGATAAACAGTGGGTTTGTTTCTGGAAGCTATTAAATTACTCACTATGCCTGACATTGCAGAAGATGAAGATTCGATCCCTGGGTTGGAAAGATCCCCTGGTGTAGGAAATGGCAAGCCACTCCAGTATTCTTGCCTGGAAAATCCTATGGACAGAAGAGCCTGGTGGGCTACAGTCCATGGTGTTGCAAGGAGTTGGACATGACTTAGTAACTAAACAACAAGAACAACAAATGTTCCTGTTACTGTGTCTGGTTGATTACAAGTATTACCAGTCTGAAGGGAAAGCCTTCAGATCAGGGCAAGGCTGTACTGTGGGCAGGGAGTCCTTTGCATGAGCTTCTGAAGTCATAGGCTTGGCCCCAGTCCTTGCCCTTCTCTTTAATCTTTGCATCTTCTCCACTTCCCTCTGTGTCTTTGTCTCTCTCTCTCTCTCTGATCTCCTCTCCCAAAACTGTCTTAATTGTTCATGGCTCAGGTTGATTTGTTATCCCTCTTGCACAAAACGTGGCAGGGAATGGCTTGGTCTAGAGCCCCCTTCATTGGAAGGTCCATGTTAGTTTGGGGGCGGGGCTGGCACTAGGGTTGGCTTGGGTGCGAAATTTAAAACAGCACTCCAAAACTCAGGAATCAAGATATGTATTATTTTAACGCAATGTTAAAAATAATAAAAATTAAGGTCAAATTTCCAAGATGAACTAAAAAAATATTGAAGTGTTAAATAAAGACAAGATTAGTGCCAAATCATATTGTTGCTGAGGCAAAAAGGAAAATCAGTAATATTGATCCTGTCTTTAATGGAAATTTTTATATTTTGTGTATCATGGATTGTTTTCTTCACCTGTTTTGCATTAATTCTGTCACAGGATGAGGGGCCTCTTTAGAGCTGAAACACCACAGAGCCCCTCCTCCCTCCCCTTACTATTGGAAGTGTCTCAGTGGAAGGCTGCGCTCCTTTTGTGCCACAAAGTCCAGAAGGAAAGCAAGGCCAAGACAGTGCACAGTGGGCAGGCTGGAAATGGAGCCTGGAGACAGGAGACAGGGCGGATGTAGGCGGAGGAGCGCCTTCTGGGCCATGTAAGAAGAAGGACTGCAGGTCGCCCGCGCAGAAACTTGGATTTCTCACAGTGAGCATGGAGACTGAGGCCTCGAGGTGTTTGCTGGGTTGCCCACCCTCCCTGGGAGTGCCCACACTCAGAGAACAAGAGCCCCCAAGCCAGCTGGGGAGGCAGGGTCTGGGGAGACTCCCATTCCACAGCCCCCTCAGGGGCATACAGAGCTGTCCCCTCACTTACACCCTCTCAAGTGCTAAAACCCGTGCTGGAACTTTACCCGGGCCTGAGTCTGCCATGAATGCTGGACAGGCCCTGACCCAGGCCTCACTCTCCAGGGCTTCTTCACCTGGCGTCTTCCCCTCTGGGGTGGGGAGAGTCAGGACCTCTGCTGGCACACTTGCTCTGTGAGTTGGAATGAGGTGCCCTGAAGAGGAGGGCGAGGGGAGAGCACCCTGCACACTGACTGACGTGGACAGGGTGGGGCCGGCCCCCACCCCTTGGAAAGCACTGTAAGCAGGCAAGTTAGGGGGTCCCGGGAGAAAGAACAAGGCATGGCTTTCTTGATGTAAGAGAAGCCATTTTGGAATCTAAGCCTGGCCACAATGTTTGACCTGGAACAGATCCTAGTAATCAACTCTCTTAAGGCACCAAAGGAATGCAGGAACAGAGAAAAGGTAGTCAAACAATAAAGTAAAGATAAAGCAGTGTCCTGGTTCCTCCTTAGGGACTAATTTTGTTGTTCAGTCACTAAGTCATGTCCGGCTATTTGCAACCCTATGGACTGCAGCACGTTAGGCTTTCTGTCCTTCACTATCTCCTGGAGTTTGCTCAAATTCATATCCATTGAGTTGATGATGCCATCCAACCATCTTATCCTCTGTTGTCCTCCTCCCCTCAATCTTTCCCAGCATCAGTCTTTTCCAATGAGTCGGCTCTTTGCATCAGGTGGCCAAAGCATTGGAGCTTCAGCTTCAGCATCAGTCCTTCCAGTGGATATTCAGGGTTGATTTCCTTTAGGATTCAGTTCAGTTCAGTTCAGTTCAGTCGCTCAGTCGTGTCCGACTCTTTGACTATACATAATGATATATTTTTGTGGGGGAATCAAAGCCCCCACCCAGCTGGAGGATGGAATGATGGTGTTGACCCTCCTGACTTAAATCAACTAAAGCTTGGATTCTGTTGACCTTTGCCCCAATTCTATGCTGAATTATCCTCTGCTCGAGCCCCTCCATTAATATGCAGAGACCCTTAGCTTAAAACTTCCTTGATTTTGCTGTTAGGAAGACACTGCTTTGGAAAAGATTCCCAGTGTTCTCCTAATTTGCTGCAAGTAAAAAAAAATCCTTCCATCCTTCCTTCTCCCAATCTTCGGCTTGGTTGTACCTACTGGTTTGACACCCATCAAGAGGCCAGCCCAGTTTTCAGGTAACAGCACCTTCGGGCAGAGTGTGGTCTGTACTGACCGGGGCTGGACAGTGTCCTGCAGATGGGTCAAGCAAGGGTCCCAGGACATTAGGTCAGCAGGTCAAAACTCAAGCCTGGGGTGGCGCCCAACCCAATAGGCCCCAGGACAAAGCAGCCTGCCAGGGGTGGGGGCCAGGATGCAGGGCCTGCTTGTCCCTGTGTCCTTCCCCGGCCACCCCCCAGGGACTGACTGTCCAGCCCCGCATGTCCACCAGAAAGGCCTGAGACAGCTCCCACTGTGTTTGTGGCTCTCTCTAAAGCTGCTCCACGGGTCTCCAGAACTCCCCTCTTGGCTCTGGGAGCCCTGCTCCCCCTGCCCAGGACTGTCTTGTCCCCAGAAAGTCCACACTGCCATTCGCTGTCCATCCAGACTCTCATGGCATGGAGGTGGGGCCAGGCTTTGGGCTGCCCTGACAGGTTCCCAAGCACGGCGCTGCAGAGTTGCCCCCAGCTGTGATGTGTGTGGTCCTGGAAACAGATTCTGCAGGGATTTTATTTGGGAGGTGACCCCAAAGGGAAGCAGGAGAGAGGGATGAGGCAAACCAAGATTTGGAAGCAGACAAAGCCCACATCAGATAGGATTTTGTGAGCAATGGGATCACTGCCAAGGATGGTCCATTGGGAGGTCAGGAGCTGAAGTATTGACTACTCTCGTCCCCCATGGGCTGGGGTGGTCCCTGGGACCATTAAGAACCTGGGCAAAGAGAGTCAGACCCGCAAGCTTCTCCTGTAGGCTCAGGCCTGGTACCCACTCTGCACAGGAGCATCGTGACTGAGGGTGGATTTTGTACTTGAGCACCTCTAGGCAGGGCAACAGGACTCCCCCTCGTCTTCCTCTGACTCCACTGTAGGTCCATGGTCTGGCTGTAGCTTGGCCCACACCAGGCCCACAGGATCTGCCTTGGTTGATTGAAGTGTGGTGCAGTCCTAGCACTGACCACTTGGACTCAGCACAGGCCTCACAGGCTGAGGGCACCTCTTCCACGAGACTCCCCCTTCTTCAGACACCAGCCATCGGCTCTGGGGCTCCCAGGCCACTTGTTCTTCTGACCAACCAGCTGCAAATTCATGAGCTCTCATGACCACCTCAGGGTCAATAGCTCACTAGAATGGCCCACAGAATTCAAGAAAGTACTAGATTTATCAATACAGTTTTGTTTTAAATGGTACAATTCAGCCAAATGAAGACACATGTAGGGTCAATTCTGGGAGGGCCTCATATGTGAAGCCTCTGCTCCCCTGGGCTGAGCCACCCTCCTGGCACATCAGTGTGTTCACCACGCAGTAGGTTTTTACTGAGATTTCATTATGTAGGCACAGCTGACTGAGTCACGGCCAAACCTGAATCAAGGCTGAACTTGCTACATACGGCCCCTTAATCACACAAGGCTCAAAGCCTAATCACAGGGTTGGTCTTTCCCTCAACTTGAGATATCTCAGGGCCCACATAACTAACCTTGTTAGCATAAACTACTGGACTCAGCATGAATAACCAAGATGCTCTTACTTCTCAGAAAATCCCGAGGATGTCACTTCCCAGACACCTAAGACAATGATCAGCCAACTTTCTTTCAACGTGTGCCCATTTTAGCGGCTGCTTCCAAAACTGTGCCGAGAAAGTTTCCGAGGCTAGATTCAGGCTCAGTAGAGTGTGACGATGGGCGGTGGTGGGGGCTGTGGTCTATGACATCCTTGTATAGTTGGAATTATCATAAAAAGAGGCAGTTTTGTAGATGCTGGAATATTTTTTTATCCAAAGAATCTGTTAGCACAGCCCAGGAAAAACACTTGGAATATAGCTTTTTGTGACACAGCTAAGAAGCCCCTTTCAATGGTGGCTAGAACATTAATTTCCATTTATTATGGGTTCCAGAAACTGTACTGGGTACTTCATATATAGTCTCATCTAATTCTCATAACGTCCCCCAAAGCCCATGTTATTCTTGTTTTTCTTGACAACTAAACTGAGACTCAGAGACGTTGACTAATTGCCCCAAGATCACACAGCCTCTGTTCTGGTCACGTCACTGCTCTGCCTTACTGGCAAACTTCTGAAAGCTGCAGGCACATCACTAGTTGACGTAAGTGGAGGGTTTATGCTGTCACTGACAGTGATCTAGATATGGGGGGATGGGCCTGAGTCTAACAGGGAGAAAGGAGAGCTCAGGCTGAGCCCAGAGCAGAGGGCCTTCTGGAGGAAGCAGGGCATGAGGGGAACCCTGAAGGGAGAAAGACGGTTGGTGTTTGGGGAGGAAGAAAGGAGGGGTGAGTGTTCTGGGAGGGGCCAGGCCTGGTCGAAGGGAGAGAGAGAGCTTGCAGGCCGTGGTGGGACCTGGGCTGAGTGTGGGGAGGATGCGTGTGTGTGCCCATCTTGGGTGGCAGGGAGGGCCAAGTCAGGGGTGGCTCAAAATGTGGCGGAGGAGCTTAGACTGGAAGCGCAGCTGACGGAGCAGAATGATCAAACTGTCCAATCAGCTCTAGGTTTGTCACGCTGAGACCAGGCACTAACAGACTGCGGAGGTAATCTCAGCTCATGTCCGTGTCACAGGAGAGAAAGGGAGGTCCACAGAAGGGCTTGGGCTTACCCCACATCAGCCAGGAGGAGAGGGAAGAGTCAGCACTGGGGACCAGGGTCTCTGAGCGCTGAGCTGCGGGGCGAGGAGTGTGTGAGATTCGGATGACCTACCCCGAGGCTGGGGGCTGGTAGGAGGCCTCTGCCAGGGTGGGAGTGGGGGCAGTGTGCAGGCTGAGAGGCTGGAGGACGTGGGGAAGGGTCACCAGCTTGGCCCGTGGGATGAGGAGGAGAGAAGCCGTGTGGAGGGCTTTCACGAGGAGCCCATGCCCGCATGCGTGAAGCGCCCTCGAGGAACTGCCTGCCTGTGTCCCCATCCGCTGCGGACCCGAGTCCTCTGGGCTGCACTTCCTGAACGGCAGGTGTGGGGGTTACTTTCAGCTGCCTGCCTGTTAATTGGGATGGAAGCCAAGGAGGGCTGTTGTTTACACAGGATGTTATCAGAACAAATCCTGCGTGGGAGCCCGCAGTGTGGAGGATGAGAGAAGTCAGCAGGAGAAAGCAAACCTTTGGGGGCCCCACAGGAGGATGTGGTAGGCAACTCAGCCCCACCCACCAGCTGTCAATCACAACTTTAATAATAATTCCATATGCCTCTGGAGCGATTTCTTGCAGCCTTCATGGACAACTGCTTTCCCCTCCTGTCACAGAAGGGTCGTAGTTGCTAGTAGCGAAACTCCCATCTCCAGCGGTTTCCCCAGCGCAACGGGGTGACTTGTCCAGCGTCTGGCTCATCTTGTCTCCACTGCCTTCTGGCAAGCCTGGGA
The DNA here is from genome assembly GCF_029407905.1 of Bubalus kerabau. NCBI lineage: Eukaryota > Metazoa > Chordata > Mammalia > Artiodactyla > Bovidae > Bubalus > Bubalus kerabau. Next base: position 59,078,898 of record NC_073626.1, read on the forward strand.
GCTCCCTTCAGGCTGGGAGCACGTTTCAGCCTTCGTGTCTACCCCTCACAGTGAACAGAGGAAGCAATATCATCTCATTCATTCATTCATGCAACAAATATTTACTGGGTGCCTACTGCATGCCTTTTACTGTTCTTCGGGCTGGAGTTCAACCAGGGAACAAAAATCAGGTGGAGAGTCTTGTCCAGGCGCCCATGTTCCAGCAGAGGGCGGTAGACAGTAACTGTAGTCAGTTTCTTTCAAAAGTGTTAAAAGTGATAGAAATAAGGAGAGCGAGGGACTACCCAGTGGCTAAGACTCCACACTCCCAATGCAGGGGACCCGGGTTCCATCCCTGAGGGGCTAGATCCTGCGTCAAAACTAAAGATCTCCCATGCAAGGGAAGATCCTGGCACAGCAAGGAGATGACAGGGTGCATGATCCAACTTGGCAATTGGGACAGGCCTCACTGAGGAGTTTTCTGGAGGAAGAATGTTCCAGATCGAGAGCAGCTGGTGCAGAGACGTGGAGGTGGGCGTGTTTCTGGGTGTCCCAGGAGCAGTGAGGCAGCCAGGTGGCTGCAGTGGAGATTGAGGCGGGGACAGTAAGAGTTGCTGGTGGGGCTGGTGGGGCTGAGTGGTGGCCGTTTGTAAGGACTCTTGAGTGAAATGGGGGTTATGGCAGGAGTCTGAGCAGAGGAGTGACACAATAGAACTCGAATTTCGAAAGGCTCTCCTTGGCTGTCAGAGCAGCAGGGGGCCCAATTAAGAAGCTATGTTAATCACCTAGGCTTGGACCAGGGTGATGGCAGTGGAGGTGGTGGGCATGGTCAGGTTCCAGACAGATTTTGAAGTCAAAGCCAAGAGAATGTCCCAGAAGTTCAGATGTGGGGCCGTAGGAGGAAGAGAGCAGGGGAAGCTGACTCTGGGTTTTGGGTCTGATCTCTGGAGGAGATCACTGTTGGACCTGTTAGGGATGATCTGCCCACAAGGCAACTGGTGGAGATGTGGAAGAGGCAGGAGTCCAGGTGGCCTGGAGTGCTGGGAAGATGTCTGGGGTGCAGACAGCTAAATTCAAGAGCTATGGGCAAACGGGTGGTCTTTGGCGCCATGGCCTGAATGGCAACAAAAGGTGGGTGTGGAAAGAGAGGGGCACGGGCGCTGGATCCTTTGCCTTCACCGGAAACAGCCAGGGAGAGGAAGAGTCAGCCCAGGAAGTGGAGATGGAGATGGACAGCCCAGAGCTGGAAGCTGTGATATTGCGATTTACAAAAAGAAATGTATATTTAGTCTTTGTCCCCTTTTCTGGCACAGAGCTCGTAAAGCCCTTGGAACTTGTCTTTGTTATGTTAATGAAGTAGATTTTGGAAAGTACCTAAGGGTGGTGGCTGGTGGCCACTTGACGAGAGAACGGGAACTTTAGGTGTCAAGTTCCCTGACGTCAAGGGAGGAGGAGTAAGGCTAGAGTTTGGATCAGTCACCATGGCCAATAAATATAATCACCCATGCCTATGTAATGAAACTTCCAGTAAAAATCCAGAAAGGGTTCAGAGAACATCCAGGTGGATAAACCCAGGGAGATCCAGGGAGAGTGGCGTGCTCAGAGATGGCGTGGAAGCTCGTCTTCCCCCCGAAATGCTTTGTCCTACGCATCTCTTCCCTCTGGCTGCTCCTGAGGTATATCCTTTGTAATCCAATGATCTAGAGAGTAAAATGTTTCTCTGAGTTCTGTGAGCCACTCTACAAATTAATCACATCCAAGAAGGGGTCCATGAGAACCTCCAATCTTCTAGCCATTCAGTCAGAATCACAGGTAACACCCTGGACTTGTGATTGGCGTCTAAAGTGGGGGAGGAGTGTAGCCTTGTAGGACTGAGCCTCATCTAGGAGATCCGATGCTGTCTGCAGGCAGATGGTGTCAGAACTGACTTAAATGGTAGCGCACTGAACTGGTGTCTGAGAATTGCTTGTTGGTGTAGGGGGAAAAAAAACCCTGCACATTGGAATTGGTGCTAGAGTCTTAGATGTTTTAGAAGCCAATGAAGAGAGGGCATGAGGGAGGGGGATTCCCTGCTGTGTCCAGCAATGCCTAGTGGAGGAGGAGAAGGAGAATTGAGATCAGATTTAGCCACATCAGTTATTGTGAGCTTGACGGGGCAGCAAGAGCAGAGCGGTTGGGACAGAAACCCCAATGAGTGGGTTAAAGAAGGATGAGAGGAGAGGCACTGGGGACCATGAGTGTGGGTGATTCTGAGTTTTGCTGCAAAGGGAAGAAAGGAATGGGGGGTGACTGTAGAGGTGTTACTGAACTAAGGTCTGGCTGCTCGCTGCTCAAAATATCATACTCAAGAGAGAGACAAATGTTGGTAGCATCACTGACTCAATGGACATGAATCTGAGCGAATTCCAGGAGGTAGTGGAGGACAGAGTAGCCTGGCTTGCCGTGGTCAATGGGGTTGGAAAGAGTCAGATACAACTTAGCAGCTGAACAACAACAGCAGCAGCAACAAAAAACTGACAACCCCATACCCTGGTGCCACTTTCGCTTTCTGAAGTGACCTACATTCTATCTGTAGAGTACGCTTCTCTCTAAGTAAATTCACTTCTTACCTATCACTCTGTCTCTCACTGAATTCTTTCTGTGACGAGACATCGAGAACCTGAACTTCATTAAGTCCTGAGACCAGTGTGATCTCAGTTAAAAGATCGTGGTTTATGCTTGTGAACAGCCGTTTTCTGTTAGAAAACTGAATCAGGTTTGATACGGCTCCCAGCAGCAGGAGCTCAGGTTGAGTTCTCAACCACCCATCCAGCAGTTATATCCGAGGCTTGACCTTGACATCCAGGGAGTGGCACAGATGAGGCCCACCTCCTGGCTTCATAGTCCAGGGAGCAGAAGAATTATGATAGAGAAAACCATTTTTTAGTGATTAAATATTTCTATTTTTCAATTGGTATTTTTTTCAGTTTGGGATTTGAAAGATAAACTCCAGTACCATACCTATTTGTATTATGTTCCATGCATTCACCAGCATTCAGAAAGATTCCATTTGATCATTAAAAAAAAAAAAAAAAAAGCCTGTGGTTTAAGTCTCAAAATGAGGACACAACCCAGGAGACAGTACCTCTGTCTCTGACAAACTGCAAAGACCATTCAATGTGGAAAGGACAGTCTTTTTCTGAGGGAGGAAAGGAACAGACCGAGCTGATTCCATCTTGAAAAAGAAGAAAAGTCCATCTTGCACTTTCAGTGAGCTTTGGACTATGTGCCTGGTAGCCCTGGGGGTAACATACCCGCGGCCGAACTGGCCTCCTGGACTGATAAACACCAGATTCCATACCAAGACTTCACATCCCCAAAAAGAATGTAATAATCCCCTATGTGGTCAATCACCTCTGTAATCTTGATGGCACCCCTTGATGTAGGCCACAGTGTATAACCAGCTGACCCTTCTGATTATGAATCATGGCTGCAGCCTGATTGAATCTCCCTTTAATACTTTCCAGGCTAGGTTTAAGGAATTTGGGGATGTGGGCTTGAGCAGTACACTTAAGGTATATAAGGTTTTCGCAAAAGTCGGTTGTGGTCCTTGGTTAAGAGGAGACTCTGCCTTGGGCCCGCCGGTGTAATAAACTGCCCTCAACTATCTGCATCGTCCTTCTGAGTGAGTTTGTTTCCCGGAACATGTGGCCACAACATTTCAACAAATGATGTAGAGAAAACTGGGATGTTCAGATGCAAAAGAATAAAGTTGGGCCTGTTGACTTAGAAAAACGCTCAATGTGAGAATTGTGAGTTAAATTTTATTTAGTGGAAAATGAGGACTGCAGCCCAGGAGACAGCACTTTAGATGGTTCTGAGAAAACTGCTCCAAAGACGTAGAGGGTATTGACCTAAAAAACAGTCACAACCTTAAAGTAGAGAGTTGTTTTATTCAGTGGGAAATTCTTAGGACTTCAAACTTGGGCGAGAGCATCTCAAGTAGCCCTGAGAAACTGCTCCACAGAGGCAGGGGAAGAGTCAGGTTATATAGAAGTTTGCAACAAAAGGGCAAGTAGCCTGAGCATCAAAAGATTATTGTTAATTAAGGAAAACCAGGTTTCTCAAGGTATTTAGCTCTCTTCTGTGTATAGGAAGATGGAAGCATCTGGGCTCACTGAAATCATTTTTATATTCATCTCAGCTATCTGGGGCCAACACCCTGCAGTTTTCACTTCCTCCCTTTGTAGGGAATGGCTGCAGCCTGACGGCTGTTAGATAGCAGGTATACTTCTTTCTGAATTCCCTTAGGGCTTACTGGCTCACACCCGGAAGGCTGAAGTCCCTGATGACTGTGACATCCTGTTTCCTGATGTGGCAGGAAATACTCCATTTCACAGGGGGATGGTCAATATACATGTGATTTTGGTGAAGGAGAAGTTCATGCAATCAAGTACTTATCTTTGCCAAAACTTTCTGCTAGTCCCAAGGAGCTGCTGTCCCCATGAAGGGATTAAGTGATTTTCTAGATATGAGGACATGTAAGGATTGGGCTAAGTCACTTCAGTTTCTTTGTGACCCCATGGATTGTAGCCCGCCAGGCTCCTCTGTCCACGGGATTTTCCAGGCAGTGGAAATGGAGTGGGTTGCCGTTTCCCCTTCAGGGGAAGCTTCCCAACCCAGGGATCGAATCCACGTCTCTTAGTTCTCCTGCCTTGGCAGTCAGGTTCTTTACCACTGGAACCACCTGGGAAGCCCCGACATAAGAACTGGGTTCACAAAAACCTTTTCCTGAAAATACCTATCTGAAGACCTGTTTTCAGAGCACAGAGGTCCTCATTCATGGTCTCCACCCTGAACGCCCTTCAGCGGGAGATGAGGATCAGCGGCCGCAGCAGCACATAATCGAATCCTTGTAAAGGTAGACGGCAAGTGCCCATGGCGAGTGACAATTTGTAGCTGACAGACCCTCGCCTAACAGCATAAGCAAGAATGAACTGAGAAAGCAAAGACAGGAATGTAAGGGTTGAAACTATGAAACTCTGAGAAGACAGGACAGAAATGCCATTGAATCTGGCAGTGCATCACCAAAGGCACAGGCAGTAAATGAAAGACGAAATGAACTTCTGCAAAATTAGAAACTTTTGTGCACCAGAGGACACTGAACAGAGTAGAAAAGCAGCCTGCAGAAAGGCAGAAATGGTTCTAATCATATATCCAAGAAGGGGTTAATATACAGGATACATAGAGAAGGTCTATTCAAACAACTCAACAACAAACAAGACCAGTGATCCAAGTACAAAATGGACAAAGAACTTCAACAGGGTTTTTCCCAAGGTAGATACGCAAATGGTTACAACAGGGTGTATCTCAACATAATCACGCTATGTGAACGAAATCAGAGAAAAAGTCTGACATATGTCAGTCCATTTATGTAAGATTTTAAGAAATGCAAACATCTGTACTGACAGAATGCAGTCCAGTGGCTGCCTGAAGATGGAGGAGTATGGAGAGAAGAGAGCGATTACAAAGGGGCACATAGAAACTTTTAGGGGTGATGGGCATATTCATTATCCTGATTTTGGTTTCACACGTGTATGTGCTGTGTGCACTTAGTCGCTCAGTCATGTCTGACTCTTTGCGACCCCATGGACTGTAGCCCACCAGGCTCTTCCGTCCATGGGGATTCTCCAGGCAAGAATACTGGAGTGGGTTGCCATGCCCTCCTCAGGGGATCTCCCCAACCCAGGGATCAAACCCAGGTCTCCTGCATTGCAGGCAGATTCTTCACCATCCAAGCCAACCACCTATGTCAAAACTTACTGACTCGTAAAATTTAAATATGTGCAGTTTATTGTATGTCAATTATACTTTCGGAAAGCTTTAATAAAAATTTTAAAAGAAAATGACTCCTGTGAGACAAGAGAAAAAAAAAAACAAAACAGTTTTCTTTTTTTTTTTTTTTACCCCAGAGAGGTTCAGTTCAGTTCAGTCACTCAGTCATTGTCTGACTGTTTGTGACCCCATGGACTACAGCACACCAGGCTTCCCTGTCCATCATCAATTCCTGGAGCTTGCTCAAACTCATGTCTATCGAGTCGGTGATGCCATCCAACCATCTAATCCTCTGTCGTCCCCTTCTCCTACTGCCCTCAATCTTCCCCCGCATTAGGGTCTTTTCCAGTGAGTCAGTTCTTCACATCAGGTGGCCAAATTATTAGAGTTTCAGCTTCAGCGTCATCCTTCTAATGAATATTCAGGACTGATTTCCTTTAGGATGGACTGGTTGGATCTCCTTGCTGTCCAAGGGACTCTCAAGAGGCTTCTCCAACACCACAGTTCAAAAGCATCAATTCTTCAGTGCTTAGCTTACTTTATAGTTCAACTCTCACATCCATACATGACTACTGGAAAAACCATAGCCTTGACTAGACAGACCTTTGTTGGCAAAGTAATGTCTCTGCTTTTTAATATGCTGTCTAGGTTGGTCATAGTTATTCTTCCAAGGAGCAAGCATCTTTTAACTTCATGGCTGCAGTCACCATCTGCAGTGATTTTGGAGCCCAAGAAAATAAAGTCTCTTGCTGTTTCCATTGTTTCCACATTTATTTGCCATGAAGTGATTGACTCATTGGAAGACCCTGATGCTGGGAGGGATTGAGGGCAGGAGAAGAAGGGGACAACAGAGGATGAGATGGCTGGATGGCATCAATGACTCGATGAACATGAGTTTGGGTGAACTCCGGGAGTTGGCGATGGACAGGGAGGCCTGGCGTGCTGTGATTCATGAGGTTGCAAAGAGTCGGATATGACTGAGTGACTGAACTGAACTGATGGGACCAGATGCCATGATCTTAGTTTTCTGGATGTTGAGTATTAAGCCAATTTTTTCATTCCCCTCTTTCATTTTTATCAAGAGGCTCTTTAGTTTGTCTTCAGTTTCTGCCATAAGGATGGTGTCATCTGCATATCTGAGGTTATTGATATTTCTCCCAGCAATCTTGATTCCAGCTTGAACTTCATCCAGCCCAGCATTTCTCTGCATAGAAGTTAAATAAGCAGGGTGACAATATACAGCCTTGACATACTCCTTTCCCAATTTGGAACCAGTCTGTGGTTCCATGTCCAGTTCTTACTGTTACCTCTTTACCTGTATACAGATTTCTCAGGAGGCAGGTCAGGTGGTCTGGTATTCCCATCTCTTTAAGAATTTTCCACAGTGTGGTGTGATCTACACAGTCAAAGGCTTTGGTGTAGTCAATAAAGCAGAAGTAGGTGTTTTTCTGGAACTCTCTTGCTTTTTCTATGATCCAGTGGATGTTGGCAGTTTGATCTCCAGTTCCTCTGCCTTTTGTAAATCCACCTTGAAGATCTGGAAGTTCATGGTTCACATACTGTTGAAGCCTGGCTTGGAGAATTTTGAGCATTACTTTACTAGCGTGTGAAAAGAGTGCAATTGTGTGGTAGTTTGAATATTCTTTGGCATTGCCTTTCTTTGGGATTGAAATGAAAACTGACCTTTTCCAGTCTGTGGCCACTGCTGAGTTTTCCAAATTTCCTGGCATATTGAGTGTAGCACTTTCACAGCATCATCTTTTAGGATTTGAAAGAGCTCAACTGGAATTCCATCACACCCACTAGCTTTGCTGGTAATGATGCCTCCTAAGGGCCACTTGACTTTGCATTCCAGGATGTCTGGCTCTAGGTGAGTGATCACACCATCATGGTTATCTGGTTCATGAAGATATTTTTTACATAGTTCTTCTGTGTATTCTTGCCACCTGTTCTTAATATCTTCTGCTTCTGTCCTTTATTATACCCATTTTTGCATGAACTGTTGTTCCCTTGGCATCTCTAAGTTTCTTGAAGAGATCTCTAGTCTTTCCCATTCTATTGTTTCCCTCTATTTCTTTGCACTGATCACTGAGGAAGGCTTTCTTATCTCTCCTTGCTATTCTTTGGAACTCTGCATTCAGATGGGTATATCTTTCCTTTTCTCCTTTGCCTTTTGCTTCTCTTCTTTTCTCAGCTATTTGTAAGGCCTCCCCAGACAACCATTTTGCCTTTTTGCATTTCTTTTTCTTGTGGATGGTCTTGCCTCCTCTACAATGTCAGAAACCTCCATTCATAGTTCTTCAGGCACTCTGTCTATCAGATCTAATCCCTTGAATCTGTTTGTCCACTGAATCCAGAGAGATATTTATTTGTTTATTTGGCTGTGCCTGGGCTTTGTTGCGGCATGTGGCATTTTTAGTTGTGGCATGGAAACTCTTAGTTGTGGCGTGTGGGAGCTCGTTCTCTCACTAGGGACCAAACCTGGCTCCCCTGCATTAGGGGGATGGAGACTTAACCACTGGGCCACCAGGGAAGCCCCAGGTTTTCTTTACTGAGCTTGTATTCTACAGTTTTGTTAAATTTAGTTATTAGTTTTAATAGTTTTTGTAGATTCTCTAAGACTTTATATGTACACAATTATGTCTCCTGTGAAAAAAGACAGTGTAATATCTTTCTAATCTTTATGGCTTTATTCATTTATTTTTCCTGCCCATTGTATGCAGGTCAGGAAGCAACAGTTAGAACTGGACATGGAACAACAGACTGGTTCCAAATAGAAAAAGGAGTACGTCAAGGCTGTATATTATCACCCTGTTTATTTAACTTATATGCAGAGTACATCATGAGAAACGCTGGACTGGAAGAAACACAAGCTGGAATCAAGATTGCTGGGAGAAATATCAATAACCTCAGATATGCAGATGACACCACACTTATGGCAGAAAGTGAAAGGAACTAAAAAGCCTCTTGATGAAAGTGAAAGTGGAGAGTGAAAAAGTTGGCTTAAAACTCAACATTCAGAAAACGAAGATCATGGCATCTGGTCCCATCACTTCATGGAAAATAGATGTGGAAACAGTGGAAACAGTGTCAGACTTTATTTTTCTGGGCTCCAAAATCACTGCAGATGGTGACTGCAGCCATGAAATTAAAAGACGCTTACTCCTTGGAAGGAAAGTTATGACCAACCTAGATAGCATATTCAAAAGCAGAGACATTACTTTGCCAACAAAGGTTGGTCTAGTCAAGACTATGGTTTTTCCTGTGGTCATGTATGGATGTGAGAGTTGGACTGTGAAGAAGGCTGAGCGCCAAAGAATTAATGCTTTTGAACTGTGTTGTTGGAGAAGACTCTTGAGAGTCCTTTGGACTGCAAGGAGATCCAACCAGTCCATTCTAAAGGAGATCAGCCCTGGGATTTCTTTGGAAGGAATGATGCTGTAGCTGAAACTCCAGTACTTTGGCCACCTCATGCGAAGAGTTGACTCATTGGAAAAGACTCTGATGCTGGGAGGGATTGGGGGCAGGAGGAGAAGGGGATGACAGAGGATGAGATGGCTGGATGGCATCACGGACTCGATGGACGTGAGTCTGGGTGAACTCCAGGAGTTGGTGATGGACAGGGAGGCCTGGCGTGCTGCGATTCATGGGGTTGCAAAGAGTCGGACACGACTGAGCGACTGATCTGATCTGATCTGATTGCCCTAGATAGAATTTTCATTATTATGCTGAAGTGAAGTGGTAAGTGAGCATTCCTGCCTTGCTCTTGATCTTAGGGGAAAGTATTCAGTCTTATACCTTAAAATATGATGTTAACTGTAGATTTTCTGTAAATTCCCTCTTAGAGGTTGCTATTCCTGATTTTTTTTTAAAAAATGCACAAGTAGATACTGAATTTTGTCAAATGTTTTTTTCTCCATAGATTGATATGATTATATGATTACCCTCCTCTTTTCTTGTGTGAATGCAGTGATTTGTTTTTTTTAATATTCCTGGGAAAAACTCCACTTGCTCATCGTCCTTAAAATATGTTGGTGGGTTCACCTGGGTTTATCAATGAATTGAAAAGTATATTCATCTCCTCTATTTTCTGAAATAGTTTGTGTAAAGATTTCATAGAATCCACCAGGGAAGCCATCTAGCCCTGGAGTTTTCTTTTTAGGAAGGTTTTAAATTATAAAACATGAAAAAAAAGACAGACATAAGTATATCCAAGTTTTCTATTTCTTCTTGGTTAGTTATGATCTGCATCTTCTCAGGAACTCTCTATGTGGTTGACTATCGCCTCGGAGCTCTCAAAACTCCCTTCATCAGCTTCTCTGCGTCTGTAGCAGCCATAGCTGTATCTCCTCAATGGTTTATCTTCTTTCCTCTTTTTGTCTTGGTTAATCTAGCTAGGGGCTTACTGACTTTCAAAGTCTTTTAAAGGAATAAACTTTTGGTTTTATGTATTTTCTCTGTTGTTTGCTTTCTGTTTCTACTGGTTTCACTTTTACATTTATTCATTTTTCTTTTTTTCAGTATCATTGACATAACGTGAAAGTGAAAGTCGCTCAGTCGTGTCCAACTCTTTAAGACCCCATGGTCTACACTGTCCATGGAATTCTCCAGGCCAGAATACCGGAGTGGAAAGCTGTTCCCTTCTCCAGCGGATCTTCCCAACCCAGGGATGGAAGCCAGGTCTCCTGCATTGCAGGCGGATTCTTTACCAGCTGAGCCACTAGAGAAGCCCAAGAATACTGGAGTGGGTAGCCTATCCCTTCTCCAGCAGATCTTCCCAACCCAGGAATCGATCCAGGGTCTCCTGCATTGCAGGTGGATTCTTTACGAGCTGAGCTACCAGGGAAATATTATATTAGTTTTGGGTGTACAATATAAAGATTCGATATTTGTATATATTGCAAAATGATTTCCATACTAAGTCTGGCCGACACATGTCACCATTGTTGTTTAGTCACTGTCGTGTCCGACTCTTTTGCAAACACATGGACTGTAGCCCACCAGGCTCCTTTGTCCATGGGTTTTTCCAGGCAAGAATACTGGAGTGGGTTGCCATTTCCTTCTCCAGGGGGTCTTACAGACACTGGAATCAAACCTGGATCTCCCGCATTGCAGGCAGATGCTTTACCATCTGAGTCACCAGGGAAGCCCATCAATCATTGCAGTTCAGCTAAAATCCTAAATAATTGTAGACTCAAAATACTATGCCATTTATTTAATTATTCAGCTCTACCCATTTCTTTTCCATTTTGCAAGTTATGGGCTCCTGGCCTGCTTTTCTTTCCCTCCTTCTTCTGCTAACTAAAGAAGTCCTAGTGAAAGTGAAAGTCGCTCCGTCAAGTCTGACTCTGTGACTGCATGGACTGTAGCCTGCCATGCTCCTCTGTCCGTGGTATACTCCAGGCAAGAATACTGGAGTGGGCAGCCATTCCCTTCTCCAGGGGATCTTTCTGACCAAGGGATCAAACCCATGCCTCTTGCATTGCAGGCAGATCCTTGACCATTTGAGCCATAGAATGACAGGATCTTATGAAATATTGGCGTAAAAAAAAAAAAATCTCAACAAAGTGAGAAGGCAATGTTGCCTCCTTCACAAGAGCTGCATGAAAGTATCATTAAGCAGGATGGACTGGGAGATTAGGGTTGACATACGTACACTGCCGTGTGTGAAATAGCTAGCTAGTGGGAACACGCTGCAAAGCAAAGGAAGCTCAGCTTGTTATTGAAAGTGGGGTCTGGCTGCTCCCCACTCAAAAGCCATTAAGGAGGAGAGGTTCCTGGAAAGGAAAGTTTGCTTTATATTGGATGCTGGCAACCAAGAGGAAGGGCAGACGTCATGCAAAGACTGATTTGCCAGCCTCTGGGGAGATTGGTAGTTACAAGCGCACAACGTTGTGACCACACTAAATGCCGTTAGGCTGGGCGCTTTAAAAGGACAAGTTTTACGTTATATATGTTCTCCACAGTAAGAAACAAGTACATACAAATAAAACAGAATAAAGTCTTCCCTCAAAGGATGAAGATTGATAGTACTCACTGTATGGAAAAAGATGTGCCGCTGGAGTTGAGGGGAATTTTAAAAGATACACCCAGAAATGTTTTAAGCAGTGACAGTAAATATTTGGGAAAAATGTCAGGTTGCAATGTTGAAAGCCAACTCTCACTTAGATATATCCTTTGCCTTGCGAAAAACTAAAGCAAGAGCAAACAAAGCTAAAAACCACTGCAAGTCTTCCCACAAACAGCTAGAGCAGTGCGTATACAATCATGACGGACACATTCATAGTCAGGCCAATCAGAGTCCCAAGAGGTCTTCTCAGTGCCAGGGCTTCCTAGGCAGCAGTCCGCAACAGTCTTCTCATGTATCTCCACAGAAAGGCCTGGGGTGGGATGCATGATCCCCCCTACCCTGACCCTCTGCCGCCAAGCCCCCACGGCAAATATGAGTCCCTCCTAAAAGGAAATGTAAGAATGAATTCTTACATTGTCATTAATTTAGTGCCTATCAGTCTCTGAAGTGAAGTGAAGTGAAAGTCGCTCAGTCGTGTCTGATTCTTTGTGACCCCATGGACCATGGAATTCTCTAGGCCAAAATACTGGAGTGGGTAGCTGTCCCCTTCTCTGGGGGATCTTCCCAACCCAGGGATGGAAACCAGGTCTCCTGCATTGCAGGCAGATTCTTTACCAGCTGAGCCACAAGGGAAGCCCCTATCAGTGTCTGCTGTTGCTGCTGCTGCTGCGAAGTCACTTCGGTCATGTCCGACTTTGTGCAACCCTATAGACGGCAGCCCGTCAGGCTCCCCCGTCCCTGGTCACTTTACTCCTTCAGAGAACTCAGAGATAGTCACAGCTGTGACCTCAGATGTTGTCCTTTTCTATTCTCCTGCCTGCTGTCTAGAAATCAAATTACCTCCTAAAAATTCATCATATCCCATCAGGTTTAGATTAAACACTTTGTGTCTGAAAGCTTCCACTGGAAAACTGGAGAAGGTTGTGAATTGCTTTAGAATGAGACAAAACGGTGTCTCCTGTGCTTTCTGAAGACGGGCTGCTCTCCGTGTGGGCGCTTCTGTGAAGCTCTGTGTCACCCACACCACCCGTTATAATGGTCACAACGTTCACATATCTGATCCGAGGAAATGTAGCTGGTGCTGTGTTTATTCCTGTTACCTCCTGTCTTGAAGCAAAATGCCAGTGCTTCAGGCAACCCGGAGTGGTAAACATCAGCTGGGAAGAAGTCTTTATTTAGAGAATTTATCACAGAATGAATTTTTGAAGACCAATTATTAAGAAGGTGGAAGCACTATTTATAAGGTGTGCCATGGGTGCAAGTAGATATTTCTGATAATGCACTTCTGATGCACTCATGAGCAGCGTCATTGTTATTATGGTCTCCAATACACATTTCTAAATGATACAGATTATTCCACTTTGGATGCCCACCAATTGTGTGCATTCACAAAACAGATTTCTGTGCTGTTAAGGAGATATAATATAGGCTGAGGATTTGATACTGTGCTAATAAAATTAAAAAATTTTAAAAACCTGCCAAATGGGTAAGATGTTTGCCCTATCATTTTGACGTGAAACCCACTTTAATGAATACCTGACAAAGAAACTGTTTAAAGGCATGATTATCTTTGACATGAATATATTCAGCTACTGTTTATACAATGAAATCTTAACTAGCTGGTAAAAAATGGCACAATATTACGACGAGTACAGGTGAGTATAGAAAACACTACGTAAAGAAAATGTAAAGGCTGCCTGAAGAGTTAATGATTAATTCTTTTATCCTAGCTTGTGCTTCAGTAATGACTTGCTCTGAGAAAAGCTTATGTTTATGGTATTGTGGGTACTGTCTGTACATTTGAATTATACCCAGGGCCTCATCCATGCTACGAATAAATTACAGAAATTACCAAAGCAAGAGACCTTTATGCTTGCACTTTGTTTTCAGATACAAGGCAAGAGAATTATAATTTGTGACCCAGTAACTGTATTTCACGTCTTAAAGTTGAAAAATAAGGTAAAGAATGGAAAGTACTTGAGAATGAAGGTAACGATACTTAAAAGTGAGATGACTTCATTGCATTTTTTCACTTTTACATGATGTTAAAGCAAAGGTAAATTGTTTTATTACACTGTGTTCTGATTATATTCAGAGAGGAGAAATGAAAACTATAAATGGTTATAAAATGTGGGCCGTCATGACAGGTTAAATTATTATTAGCCTAAAGGAAAGAAGATTAGGTTTTGAATGTATGAGTCTACAACTAAAGAAAGATATGTAAACAGGCAATCTAATCTGTTCATTGTTCTTCATTTCCATGGAAGACAGCAGTTAAACATTAAATTGGTTAAATAAATAATGTTCTCAGCAGTGTGACTAAAAATGAAAGTGGAAGTCGCTCAGTTGTGTCCAACTCTTTGAGACCCCTTGGACAGCAGACTTCCAGGCCTCTATGTCCATGGAATTCTTCAGGTAAGAAAACTGGAGCAGTAGCCTTTCCCTTCTCCAGGGGATCCTCCCAACCCAGGGATCAAGCCTAGGTCTCCCACATTGCAGGTGCATTCTTTACCAACTGAGCCACCAGCCACCCATAATGAAAGAAAATATAAAATACTTCTCCTGGGTGACTTTGAACAAGGAGGACATGCACCATAGGTAAAAATGTCCCTGGTGGCTGTGGTCGAATGATCATGTTTCTTGCTGATCATACAGTTCTATGGAAATCTATTCTCTAATACCTGTTGTCCTCAGTTCAGTTCAGTCGCTTAGTCATGTCTGACTCTTTGCGACCCCATGGATTGCAGCAAGCCAGGCTTTCCTGTCCATCACCAACTCCTGGAGCTTGCTCAAACTCATATCCATCGAGTCGGTGATGCCATCCAACCATCTCATCCTCTGTCGTCCCCTTCTCCTCCTGCCTTCAATCTTCCCCAGCATTAGGGTCTTTTCCAATGAGTCAGTTCTTCACATCAGGTGCCCAAAGTATTGGAGTTTCAGCTTCAGCATCAGTCCTTCCACTGAATATTCAGGACTGATTTCCTTTAGGATGGACTGGTTTGATCTCCTTGCAGTATGAAAAGGCAAAAAGATAGGACACTGAAAGATGAATTCCCCAGGTTGGTAGGTGTCCAATATGCTACTGGAGATCAGTGGAGAAATAACTCCAGAAAGAATGAAGAGATGGAGTCAAAGCAAAAGCAACACCCAGTTGTGGATGTGAGTGGTGATGGAAGTAAAGTCTGATGCTGTAAAGGAACCTGGAATGTTCAGTCAGTTCAATTCAATTGTTCAGTCGTGTCTGACTCTTTGCAACCCCACAAATCGCAGCACGCCAGGCCTCCCTGTCCATCACCAACTCCCGGAGTTTACTCACACTCATGTCCATAGAGTCGGTGATGCCATCCAGCCATCTCATCCTCTGTCGTCCCCTTCTTCTCCTGCCCCCAATCCCTCCCAGCATCACAGTCTTTTCCAATGAGTCAAATCTTTGCATGAGGTGGCCAAAGTACTGGAGTTTCAGCCTTAGCATCATTCCTTCCAAAGAACACCCAGGACTGATCTCCTTTAGAATGGACTGGTTGGATCTCCTTGCAGTCCAAGGGACTCTCAAGAGTCTTCTCCAACACCACAGTTCAAAAGCATCAATTCTTCGGCGCTCAGCTTTCTTCACAGTCCAACTCTCACATCCATACATGACCACAGGAAAAACCATAGCCTTGACTAGACGGACCTTTGTTGGCAAAGTAATGTCTCTGCTTTTCAATATGCTATCTAGGTTGGTCATAACTTTTCTTCCAAGGAGTAAGCGTCTTTTAATTTCATGGCTGCAGTCACCATCTGCAGTGATTTTGGAGCGCCCCCAAAATAAAGTCTGACACTGTTTCCACTGTTTCCCCATCTATTTCCCATGAAGTGATGGGACCAGATGCCATGATCTTAGTTTTCTGAATGTTGAGCTTTCAGCCAACTTTTTCACTCTCCTCTTTCACTTTCATCAAGAGGCTTTTGAGTTCCTCTTCACTTTCTGCCATAAGGGTGGTGTCATCTGCATATCTGAGGTTATTGATATTTCTCCCGGCAATGTCAGGTCCATGAATCAAAGCAACCTGGAAGTGGTCAAACAGGAGATGGCAAGAGTGAACATCATAGACCTTTTAGGAATCAGTGAACTAAGATGGACTGGAATGGGTGAATTTAACTCAGATGACCAATGTATCTACTACTGTGGGCAAGAATCCCTTAGAGGAAATGGAGTAGCCATCATGGTCAACAGGAGTCTGAAATGCAGTACTTGGATGCAGTCTCAAAAATGACAGAATGATCTCTGTTCGTTTCCAAGGCAAACCATTTGATATCACAGTAATCCAAATCTGTGCCTCAACCAGTAATGCTGAAGAAGCTAAAGTTGAACGGTTCAATGAACCATTGTTCATAGTTCAAGAAAGTTCAAGACCTTCTGGAACTAACACCCAAGAATGTTGTCCTTTTTGTTATAGAGGACTGGAATGCAAAAGCTGGAAGTCAAGAGATACCTGGAGTAACGGGCACATTCAGTCTTGGAGTACAAAATGAAGCAAGTCAAAGGTTAGCAAAGCAAAAGTTTTGCCAAGAGAACATTGTCCTAGGCAGGTGGAAATGTCTTTTGTGTTGAGTGTAAATTAAATGTTTCTGGCATTGAACTTCACTAGTTTAGGAAGTTCTTACTGGTCATTAGTGAAATCCAAATAAGGACTGTGCATTCTCATGTCTCCTAGTTAATCATAGAGGAGGGCATCAGAGAGAAGTTGGGAAATGTTCACAAAAGGATTGGAAAAAAGAAAAGGACATTAAATAAAACTATTTTAGGGCAATGATTTTCAATATTTGTTGCAATTATAAACATTTGGAGAAGATTAAAAAAAAAAACAAACAAACAACCAATGCCTGAGTCCTGCTGGCTTGGGGTAGGACCTGGCCCAGGTCTTTTTGCAGCCAGGTGTGAGAATCACCATTAGGAATTTTTGTTGTTATTGTTGTTCAGTTGTTCAGTCGTGTCCGACTCTTTGTGACTCCACTGTGTTGATTCCTTTAGGATTGACTAGTTTGATCTCCTTGCAGTCCAAGGGACTCTCAAGAGTCTTCTCCAACACCACAGTTTGAAAGCATCAATTCTTCAGTGCTCAGCTTTCTTTATGATCCAGCTCTCACATTAGGACTTTTAAGGATATTCGATGCTCATAAAATTAAGCAAAGTATGGTAAAAAAAAAAAAATCTACACCAACTATTGTTTCAGAGTATTTGTTAAACATAAAATACAAATAAGTACTCTCTACCTCCTTTCTAGCCATGGACCCATGAGTGGTGTGATGTAGTAGAGGCTTATGATGTGGTAGTTAGTGAGGAGAGCAATGGATCAGAACAGATACAGCCTAGCCCTGGCTCCTGTTGGTGAGGCGTGTGACACTGGGCAAGTAACTTTTTTCCCTCACAGCTTTAATCTCCTCCTTTGTAAAGTAAGGGATTTACATGGCCTTAGATCTCTTCTGGTTTCCTGATTCTCTAACAATATGTGATGATGGTGCAGCTTTTTGTAGGAATCCGCGCTTAAAACATATTTTCCATTGAAAGTTACAGCAACAGCCTTATAATAAAGAGGTATCTGGCTGATTCTATTTCAGTATATTTCTAATTTTAGTTTCAGGTGTACAACAGAGTAGTTCAAAATATATTGTAGTTTGTGCCCCTCTCCCCACACTCGTCGTGCCCTTCCCCACTTCTTTCTCCCCACTGGTGAGCGCTGGTTTGTTCTCTGTATCTGAGTCTGTTTCTGTTTTGTTATATTCATTCACTTGTTTTATTTTTCAGATTCCATATACAAGCGGTGACATACAAGTGGTGGTATTTGTCTTTCTCTGTCTAATTTATTTCACTAAACATAGTACCCTCCGGGTCCATTCATGTTGTTGCAAGTGGCAAAATTTCATTCTTTTTATGGCTAAGTAGTATCTCATTCTGGAGAAGGCAATGGCACCCCACTCCAGTACTCTTGCCTGGAAAATCCCAGCAGCAGCAGTATCTCATTCCATCGTGTGTGTGTGTGTGCTTGAATCACATCTTCATTCAGTCATCTGTTGATGGATACTTGCTGCTGCTGCTGCTGCTAAGTCACTTCAGTCGTGTCTGACTCTGTGCAACCCCATAGGCGCAGCCCATCAGGCTCCCCCGTCCCTAAGATTCTCCAGCCAAAAACATTGGAGTGGGGTGCCATTTCCTTCTCCAGTGCATAAAAGTGAAAAGTGAAAGTGAAGTTGCTCAGTCGTGTCCAACTCTTAGCGACCCCATGGACTGCAGCCCACCAGGCTCCTCCGTCCATGGGATTTTCCAGGCAAGAGGACTGGAGTGGGGTGCCATTGCCTTCATATCTTCGTTATTGTAAATAATGCTGTTATGAACATAGGGGTACGTATATCTTTTTAAATTGTTTTTGTTTTCTTTGGATATATACTCAGGAATGGAATTGCTGGAGCATACGGTAATTCTATTTTTAGTCTTTTGAGGAACTTTTGTACTGTTTTCCATATTAATTGCACCAATCTGGATTCCTACTAACAGGGTACAAGGGCTTCCTTTCCTCCACAGCCTCGCCAACATTTGTTATTTGTGGTCTTTTAGACATTCCGACAAGTGTGAGGTGATATACCATTGTGATTTTGATTTGCATTTCTCTAGTGATTAGCAATGTTGAGCATCTTTTCACACGTGTATTGGTCATCTGTATGTCTTCTCTGGAAAAATGTTCATTTAGATCTAATGCCCATCTTTTATAGGATTGTTTGGGGGTTTTGATATTGAGTTGTATGAGCTATTGTATATTTTGGATATTAACCTCTTATTGGTCATCATTTGCAAACATTTTCTCCCATTCAGTAGGTTGTCTTTTCATTTCGTCAGTGGTTTCCTTTGCTGCGCAAAAGCTTTTATGTTTAATTAGGTCCCCCTTGTTTATTTTGCTTTGTTTACTTTGCCTCAGGAAACATATTTAGAAAATAGTGCTATGATTTATGTTAAAGAGTGTTCTGCCTCTGTTTTCTTCTATGAGTTTTTCAGTTTCTGGTTTCAAAACCAGTTTTAAATGACTATTGACCTAAGTCATCTCACCAAGTTGAAGAAAATTCTGTGACAGACTTTGTGCCTGTGTAACTCAGCAGGTATGTTTGAACACCTACTATGCTCCAGACACTGTTCTAGAAATTGTGATGATGTAAAGATTTAAGGAAAAAAACCCACAGTCCTTATTATCAGTAAGTCGGTGGTTTTGTAGAAAAGACAAAGTGGATTTGAAGGATGCAATTCAAGCTTTTTTGTCTTTAAAAAGCACATGCTTTTCTATCAATATTTCCCCCAAACAATAGCAATAGCCCTCAGAGGGAATTGTGGGAGATCTGTTCTTTCCCCAGATTTCCTTCCCAAATAAGTTCTGTAAATCTCCAAAGAGTGGTCTATCTAGATGTTCTGCAGTCTATCTAGATGATCTCTGACCAGCTGACCAGACATCCTGATCTAGATGCTACAGCTCCATACTCCACAGCTTATTTCTGATGTCCTGTGAATGCCTTTCAGTGCTGATGCTCTTCTCTGCTCCACACTAGATACATGCACACAGCTCTTCCTTAATTCCCTAGAGCACAGCCAAGTCGACTGAAATACTCAGCCCTTCACTGACGCGTTAGGGATAATTCAAGTGCAACATAGAAAGTGCCTTATAATTCAGCTGCCACTAAAAGTGACTCTCTGCTCTTAGGATCTTCCATCAATATTAAATATTGTATATACAGTTGATATTGTATGTCAGTGTTCCATGTGGCAGGTCACCCCAGGCATCTATGCACGGTGCAGTTTTTACACTTCCCTCGACTGAGCGACTGAACTGAACTCCTTTATTTACAGCTGGGAAGAGGTCTGCCCATCCATGCCCAAGCCTGCCTCATCGCTTACCCCAGGATGATTGACAGTGGAAACACCCAGTTCCTTCACCCTCACCGAACAAGTTCTCTTTAGCCTTGGGGCAACAGACAGGACAATGCAATGGTTTAAAAGAGATACTTCAAAGTCTGTGTTACTCAGTTTAAAAAAACCCCATGGTTTCAGCCATAAGGCCATTTCAGATCTTTACTCCAACATGATATTAAGTGAAGGCCTGATATGGAATGTTCTAAATCAGTCCATGAAAAAGTTCTTATATAAAAGATATACACATCTCCTGGGTCAGGGGTGGGTTGGGTTTCAGGGTCAAGATTAAATACATATTAAAAAAAAACAACAATATTATCTGTCTTATCAAGGACATGTTTATGCTGCTGCTGCTGCTGCTGCTGCTAAGTCACTTCAGTCGTTTTCGACTCTGTGCGACCCCACAGATGGCAGCCTACCAGGCTCCACCGTCCCTGGGATTCTCCAGGCAAGAACACTGGAGTGGGTTGCTATTTCCTTCTCCAATGCATGAAAGTGAAAATGAAGTCGCTCAATAAGTGTCCGACTCTTCGTGACCCCATGGACTACAGCCTACCAGGCTCCTCCGTCCATGGGATTTTCCAGGCAAGAGTACTGGAGTGGGTTGCCATTGCCTTCTCCGATGTTTATGCTAAAAACAAAATATACAGCCGTCATGGCTCATTTCACATCTCTGTCTGAAGCTTTCAGATTAAAGATGACTTTAACATTTTTCTCCAAGAACAATAGGTGGTTATTATGTTTATGAAACTATTCTAGTGATTTTCCTGAAGCAAAAAAGTCGACTTCAAAGGTGAATGAATGTTTCCACTACTAATACATTTTAAATGATCTTTCCAGTTAAGAAAAAATCAAACTTGATTTCATTTAATAGCCTATTATAAGGGTGAGAAAGACCTCTGTTTAGACTGGAGACAGTGGGAATAAGGACAGAGGAACCATCCAGGGCAGGGGATGACTGAAGAGAGTGCTGAAGTTTGGGTAAGAGCCAATGAGCTGAGGCAGGGAGGTTAAGAGAGCATGACTCAGACACATGGAGCAGCATCTGTGAAATCTTAGAGACCAGAGAGGAGGGTGCCTTCAAGAGGATACGACATTTTGGGTGGGAGGTCATGGAGGGGATGACATTTTGGGTGGGCAGTTTGACATTTGCATCTATATCGTGACTGTCAAAGTACCAAGCATTAAACTTTGATTTCTGAAAATAATTAGGTGATTTGTAAAACAGACACTCTCACTTCCTCTCTTTTTTAAAAAAATAATTTTATTTCTGGCTGTGCTGGGTCTTCATTACTGCGAGGACCTTTCTCTCGTTGTAAGGGCCGTTCTCCAGTTGCGGTGCACAAGCTTTTCATTGCAGCAGCTTCTTTTACGTCAGAGCATGGGCTCTAGGGAGCACAGGCTTCTGTAGTTGCAGCTCGAGAGGTCAGAGGTTGTAGCTCCCGGGCTCTGGAGCACAGGCTCATGGTTGTGGCACCTGGGCTTGGTTGCTCCACAGCGTGTGGAGCATGGATCAGGGATTGAACCCGTGTCTCCTGCATTGACAGGAGGATTCTTTACCAATGAGTCACCAGGGAAGCTGCTCACTCCCTCTCTTTCTCAAAGAGGGGAGGAGGCATCAGTGAGAGATGGTTAGATTGAAACTACAATCAATTGTTGCAGATTCTATCAAAGACTATGCAGTTTGTAAACTATGTCCAAATGGACATAAAAAATCTTACTCTTTAAGGTTTTATCATAGAAGCTTCTTTGTACCTAATACTGGACATGTAGGTATTCTATATGCTTTGAAGGAATGAATGAATGAATCATCATGGGGAAGTTATGATGGATTTTAATACAATTCCTTAAATAAGTGTCTCATTTCTAATCCTTCCATCCCCAAATTAGAGATTCAACTACCTTAACTAGATAACCTCACAACGTCTCATTTTAGCATCATAACAACTGCTTGAAGTATGTAATGATTTTCGTTTTATAGATGTAGAAACCTAAGTAAGGGATCAAAGGTCACAGATTAGAAATTTTTTAAAAAATGGGTTTTGAATCCAGCTCTCTTGGTTCTAGCTCATTCATTCAATTACCATCCACTGAAGTATGTCCACAATTTTTTTCTATTGAAACCTCAATCAAAACAATTTACTGTTAAAACACTAAGGCCACATAAGGACAAGTACTTAGAAATAGATGCTATTGTTGACTAGAGCTATTTTGTGAACTACATGAAAAGTTTCCAGTATCTGTTACAAATGAAGAGTTTGGAGGGATTCTGGATGAGCAACTGTATTCTATGCCAAACTGCTCTACTCTGAGATATAAAGAGGGATTGATTGCCTTGTGGCCTCAACCTCTGAAAAGGTTATGATGCCTCTGACTCCCCTCAACCTCTCATACCTGTTTCAAAAAACTTTTAAGTCTGATTTATAAACTCGGTGTAATATAGTTCATTAAGTCTACTTCTCTCTCCTAATGATTGCCTATCTGTTGTTTTAACTTTTTGTGGTACCCTAAGCACATACCTCGGAGAAGGCAATGGCATCCCACTCCAGTACTCTTGTCTGGAAAATCCCATGGACAGAGGACCCTGGTAGGCCGCAGTCCATAGGGTTGCTAAGAGTCGGACACGACTGAGCAACTTCACTTTCACTTTTCACTTCCATGCATTGGAGAAGGAAATGGCAACCCACTCCAGTTTTCTTGCCTGGAGAATCCCAGGGACGGGGGAGCCTGGTGGGCTGCCATCTATGGGGTCACACAGAGTTGGACACGACTAAAGTGGCTTAGCAGCAGTAAGCACATACCTAAATTTGCTTAATCTAGTCTGGGATACCAGATGCATTTGTACTTTTTTTTTTTTTCTCCCCAGGCATTATGCCCTACTTGTATTGTTGTTGTTTAGTCACTAAATCATGCCTGACTCTTTTTTGACCCCATGGACTGTAGCCTGCCAGGTTCCTCTGTCCATGAGATTCTCCAGGCAAGAATACTGGAGCGGGTTGCCATTTCCTTCTCCAAGGGATCTTCCCAACCCAGGGATCAAACCCATGTCTCCTGCATTGGCAGGCAGGTTCTTTACCACTGAGTCCACAGGGAAGCCCTACTTTATATTTGTTGATTAATTTGGAAACCAGGGATCAGTTGATAAACTAATCTACTGGATAAAGGCTATAATTCTTTTCTAAAATGGAGAGGAAATTATGATACCCTAGGCTTCAAAGGGGAGAAGGCAATGGCACCCCACTCCAGTACTCTTGCCAGGAAAATCCCATGGATGGAGGAGCCTGGTGGGCTGCAGTCCATGGGGTCGTGAAGAGTTGGACACGACTGAGCAACTTCACTTTCACTTTTCACTTTCATGCATTGGAGAAGGAAATGGCAACTTACTCCAGTGTTCTTGCCTGGAGAATCCCAGGGACAGAGGAGCCTGGTGGGCTGTGTCTATGGGGTCACACAGAGTCGGACACGACTGAAGCAACTTAGTAGCAGCAGGCTTCAAAGAGAGTAATATTGATACAAGCTATAGAAGCATCCTCATTCCCGCTCCAGGTCGGTGGAATGGTTGATATGGTATGATATAATACTCACTGATCCACTAGTGTACCATAGACGTCTTGCTCAAAAATTATGGCCTGTGTATTTTGGTATAGGAAATTTTGACACTTCTGAAGATAAAATATCTGAAAAGGTTCTTGCTGCCCCCAGCGAACTAGAAATTAACATTTTTGAAATAATGTCCTTGCTATTTTGAAACCTGAACCTCTTTGGAAGATGAAAGGAGCAAAAGTATCCACCAAACTGAGAAGGCATCAAAAGACCAAAAAAATGAGGCAGGCAGCTCCACATAATCAATGGATCGAGTTTGTTATAGGGTAACTTACTCACAAAGGCTTCCCTGGTTCAACAGTAAAGAATCCATCTACCAATGCAGGAGACACGGGTTCAATCCCTGGAGTAGAAAATGGCCACCGACTCCAGGATTCTTGCCTGGAAAATCCCATGGACAGAGGAGTCCGGCAGTCTATAGTCTATGGGGTTGCAAAACAGTTAGACAGGACTTAGTAACTGAAAAAACAGTAACTTACAAGATGGGATTTGGATCGGTGGACAACGATCTGGAAGCATTTGCAGCTGCACTCCTCACTCCTGAGGGGCCATTGGATAATTTTATAGTTAAGCTAGGGTGTGGAAGTAGGTGTTCGGAGGCTGGACGTGCATTCCTAGGTCAAGGTTTATGAATGGGCTGCTAGTCCTCGTGGGTACCAGGAATACATTAGCAAAGGTTTTCATCATTGTTTTGGAACTAATAGATCATAGAGGCCACCTGGTCCTGATGCTTATTAAACAACATCTGTTTACTGCCAAGCCCTTGACTACAGAGAAGTGATTTATCACACAGTGCAGTCCTGGGTAGGAAGGACAGGAGAAACTGTAAAGACTCAAGGTTGTGTCAGTTATTCTAACAGCCATACAAGCCTTCATTCATTATTTTTAAAGCAGTGGTGGGAACTGTATAATCTCATAATTGTAACCTACCCATAAAGCTCTCTAGTTCTAAAGGAAACATATTACAAGCAATTTGAAATATATAATTAATTAGCAATTAACTAGAAAAGCTGTTAGACAACTAATACTCTGTTGTATATCTAAAGATATAGATAATACTCTATTGGATAGATCTTGAGTTATAAATTAAGGCTTGTGTTAAATTTCTTTTCTTTCTTGAGGGTAAGGGGAAACTAGACCACAAAAGTATATTTAAATATTCAAATCATTATATTGTGGAGGCAAAGAATCCAGATACTTTTCTGACATTGTACAGTGCAAAATTTAGTTTGAAATATCCTGAACTCTTTGGATATCCCGGCTCTGCCATTTTCTAATCATGTGACCTTGGTAAGTCACTTCGCTAAACTTCAGTTTCTCTCTCTGTAAAACAGAGTACCTACTAGTAGTACCTACTTCTAGGGCTCTTTCTAAGGGTAAAATAAGAAAAGCAGTCAACTGCATAGCATAATAGTAGAATTTTAGGACATTGGATTGTATATATCCAATAACTTAAATACTATTAGAATTATTATATTACAAGCATTTTACAGTTCATAGCGTTAGCTGTTCTAATCAGAACCATTCATTAAAATTGAGAGTCAGGTAAGATCTGTCTTCCTCCACAGTGTCAAAAGCAATAGTCTCCCTTCACAGATGCCCCATGTCACACTTAACTCATTCTTGAAGACTAACATCTGACATCTATAGTCAGAAATGACTATGGCTAGCTAGAAATGTCTGAGCCTGTGTCTTTCCGACTAGATACTAGATTATAAATTCTGGACGGTAGGGATCATATATTTTGAATTGAATTTTATTTTTATTCATTTATTATTTTGGCCATGCCATGTGGCGTGTGGGATCTTAGTTCCCCAACCAGGAATCGAGCTTGTGCCCCTACAGTGGAAACTCTTGAGTCCAAACCACTGGGCAACTGGAAAGTCCTGAACTGAATCTTAACCACATCCCCAGCTGTGATTACACTCCCTGCATAGAGTCATGTGATCAGCAAAGATAGTTTCCGTCAACAGTCCCCGCCTTCAGTCTTGAGTCATACAAGGGAATAATTGGGAGGGCACATTTACCTGACCTGTCTGAAGCTGGGGGCCCAGCCCCCTAGGATGGGTGCTAACAGGGGTCCTTTATGGAGCTGCAAGGGCTGCAGGGTGGGCACCTTTGAGGGGCGGGAAGAGGACCAAGGGTTCTCCAGGAGGAACGGGGAGCTGAAGCTCTGGGTGTTAACATGCTGGTGCCCTGTGTCTCCCTAGGCACTAGCCACCAGACTCTAGTTTGCCCCCAGAGTTTAGTGACATAAAAAATTACTTTATTACACTCTCAGCTTCTGTGAATCAGGAATTTGGAAAGGCTGTGAGGGACATTCTAAATACAAAAGGGCATTCTCTGCTCTAGTGTCTGGCCTCTCAGCTAGGAAGACTTCGGTGACGAGAAGCGACTTCAGTAGCTGGAATCTAAAACAGCTGGGGCTGGAGGAGCTCTCTCTGTGATCACTCACTCACCTGTCTGGCACCTGGGTTTGGACAGCTGATGGCTGGGCTCTGCTGTGACTATCATCCAAGACAACTACACACGGCCTTTTAACATGGTTTGAGATTTTTACAGCATGGTGACTAGATTCTGAGAGAGAAAGCCCCAAAGTGGATAAGAAACAAGTGGCAGTTTCATGGCATTTCTCATGGCCTTAGAAATCATAAAACATCATTCTATTAGCAACAGCGAGCCATGAGGTCAGCCCCAAATTCAAGGAAATAAGATTTAGAGTCTCCTTATTGACGGGGACAGGGACGAAGATACTCTTCAGGAGTGCGAGGTGTGGGAAAGATTCTTGGGACCATCTTTGAAAAATATTATCTGTCCGTAACCATTTCTTCTTCTTATTGTTGTCTCCCCCAGAGGCTTCCCACACACTGTTTCAATTTTAAAGTTCTAAAGTAGCAAAACAAACCAAAGTTGAATGGGAAAGTGTATATGTAGTCATTTGGATGAGGTAGTCATAAGGGTTCTCTTACGACTGAGGTCACTGATGTACCTGGTGGTAGCCACTCTGACCGCCCTGCAGCTCTTCCTTGCTCTTTTCCAAATAGTGCAGCCAGCTGTGTGTTATGGACTGAATTGTACCTCCCCCTGCAAGAAGGCAATGGCACCGCAGTCCAGTACTCTTGCCTGGAAAATCCTGTGGATGGCGGAGCCTGGTAGGCTGCAGTCCATGGGGTCGCTAAGAGTCGGACATGACTGAGAGACTTCCCTTTCACTTTTCACTTTCATGCATTGGAGAAGGAAATGGCAACCCACTCCAGTGTTCTTGCCTGGAGAATCCCAGGGACGGGGGAGCCTGGTGGGCTGCCGTCTATGGGGTTGCACAGAGTTGGAGATGACTGAAGTGACTTAGCAGCAGCAGCAGTACTGCCCCCCATCCATATGTGACTGTATTGGGCATGTGTGCAGGCTCAGGTGTTTCTGACTGTTTGCGTCCCGTGGATTATAGTCCGCCAGGCTCCTCTGTCCATGGGATTTTTCAGGCATTGGAGTGGGTTGCCATTTCCTTTTCCAGGGGATCTTCCCGACCCAGGGATCAAATCCATGTCTCCCGCGCCTTCGGCATTGGTAGGCAGATTCTTTACTATTGTGCCGCCTGACTATATTGGGAGATAAGGCCTTTAAGAAGGTAGTGAGGGTTAAACGAAGTAATAAGAGTGGGTTCTAGTCCAAAGACGGAGAAGGCAATGGCACCCCACTCCAGTACTCTTGCCTGGAGAATCCCATGGACAGAGGAGCCTGGTGGGCTGCAGTCCATGGGGCCACTAGGAGTCAGACACGACCGAGTGACTTCACTTTGACTTTTCACTTTCATGCATTGGAGAAGGAAATGGCAACCCACTCCAGTGTTCTTGCCTGGAGAATCCCAGGGACAGGGGAGCCTGGTGGGCTGCCGTCTATGGGGTCGCACAGAGTCGGACACGACTGAAGTGACTTAGCAGCAGCAGCAGCTAGTCCAAAGAAGAGACAGTAGGGGCACCATGAGAGGACACAGCAAGATGGCCATCTGCCAGTCAAGGACAGAGGCCTCAGGAGAACCCAAACTTGCCAACTGCTTGGTCTGGGGCTTCCAGCCACCAGAAGCCATCCAGTCACAGCGCTTTTGTACGGCAGCTCTAGGTGGCTAACAGTGATGGTTTTGGCTTCTCAGAGGGTACGAGCCTCATGCTGCTGCTCCACGGCTCCTCTCGTCTGTGCTCTTTGGGCTCTTCCTTGTGTTAACATGCTCCTGTGCCATTGCTGGTGCTGTTCCTCCTATCTAGAAAGTTCTTTCATCTTTGGGCCCATTAATTCATCTTTCAAGGCTCAGCTTGGATGCCATGTTCTTTGTGTTTTACTTAAATATAATCACTCTGTCTCTGTGCACATACTTTGATTTTATCATTTTCAATATTGAGTGATAATCAGCCATCTCTGAGCCTCTCCCCTTTGCTCCAGAATAAGATGTTTGCAGGGAAGGACTGCATTCTGGTTCCCCCAGTTTCTGATATAGAGCCTGACATTAGTAGGTGCTCAATATATGTTTGTTGATTTAATACATTATACTAGAAACATTATACATTATACTGGAAGGAGAAGAGGGTGTCAGAAGATAACATGGCTGGATGGCATCCATCAATGCAATGGACATCAACTTGGGCAAACTTCGGGAGATGGTGAGGGACAGGGAGGCCTGGCGTGCTGCAGTCCATGGGGTCACAAAGAGTCTTGGACATGACTGGGGAACTGAACAACAACTAGAAACCCATAAAATTTAGACCTGGATGACACCTTACTGTTGATCTAATCTGATTCACATTTCACAAGTGAAGAAAATGCAGTCTGAAAAGGTTGTTTCAGACAGATATTCTAAAGGAAATTACCATCACGCTTCAAGTTAATACAAAAAAGGATTCCTGAAAGGTAGTAATTTGAAGGGATGGCTGAACAATTGAAAACGCATGAGCTCATAGAGCTGAGAATGGGAGTGTGTTCCAGACCTCAGGTGGGGGCATCCAGGAGGGTTTAGAGACAGGTGGATTCCTGAGCTGATGAATGCATATTAAAAATACATTACTGTGACTTGAAAGCTCTGTTCACCTATCTTCAAAACAAACCTATACATTACATTTTATTCTTCTTCTTATTTTTATCTCCAAATTTTTCCTGCCTAGTTTTTGAAGAATAGGTTTTTAGAGACCCAAGCTATACATTTATTTAAACATAGATTCCTTTATTTTCTGAGTAAAGGATTGAGAATTGTGCTGCATGTATATCCTGGTAAAAGCAGATAAGTTAAAATAATAACAGCACATTTCCTCTCTTATCTCAGTAGTCCCCCCAATCAAACCTTGAGTTAGAGTAAAGATATTAAGCATCACCTTATAGCTGATTTTTCCTGACAAAATTCCAATGATAGGTGAGGGGTCTTTGGTCCCTCATTCATCGTCTCTCAGAAGTCCATAGAGGGAAAATGCTAACAGTTATGAGAATCTGATTACTCTCTTGTCTCCTAAAACATATAGAAAATTTAGACACACAAAAATAATATGTGAAAAAAATGCATTTGCCCTCTGTTTTTTGAATGGTCTTTGTTTCTAACGAGATAAAACAAAGAAAAGGCACAAAAGAAGTATAAAATTCCATGTTTTCACTATGGAGAAAATTTTATTTTTAACACATAAATATCACAAGGGGCTGTCATGAGAGTTCAGTCGGATGATACGGTAACGAGCTTGGTTCAATGCCTGGTACTTCCTGAATGAGTGCTCACCGAACTGTAAAATGTTCTCTGCAAACACTAGCAAAAGTTCCACATGTCAGCATCACTCTCCAGGCGTGTGGACTTGAGACAGTTACTTACCTTTATGACCCTCAGTTTTCTTGTCTGTTAAGTGGGGAAGATGATGCCTTTTTGTGGGGTGGTTGTGAAGATTTGGTGAAATGATAAGAAGGGCACTTCACAAAGGTAGGTTTCCTTTTGTCTAGCGAATAAACTTGAGTTCTACTCTTAACTTTTTAAAAAAATTAATCCTCTAATGACTTTGAACAAGTCGTATCAGTCCTTTGGAGCTCATTTTTTTAACTTAAAATGAAGAGTTGGACCAAATATTTTAACTGAAACATCAGTCATGTCTAAATCTGTGCCTTAATGGACTGTAGCCTGCCAGGCTCCTCTATTCATGGGATTCTCTAGGCAAGAATACTGGAGTGGGTTGCCATGCCCTCCTCCAGGGCATCTTCCTGACCCAGGGATTGAACCTGCATCTCTAGTGTCTCCTGCATTGGCAGGTGGGTTCTTTACTGCTAGTGCCGCCTCGGAAGCCCTAAACTTCTTACCAAAAGGAGACCCCCCTCAGTGGGGTCATTGGTTGATTATTTGAACTGGGCTTCCTATTTTCTCCCGTTGCTTGTTGGGGTCGCTGTGAGATCTGCGTTAGGAACCATTGTCAGCTGGTGATGAGTGACTCATCTGTAAATATGGAGAAATTTATGTACTTGCATGGATACCTCCATAAAATATTGAGATCAGTAACACATAAAGATGAAAGGCTTGTATCTTCACACAACTGGTATGAGCACATTTCTGTTGGTTGGTCAGAGCTCAGGTACCGTCAGGTAGCCAATCCTAAAACCTCCAACTTCTGACACTTTGTTGGAGCCATTGGGTCAGCATTTATGTCTAAGAAAAATGGAGATTTAAGAGTCAATTTGGAAGGACTTAACTGCAACATTAAAAAAAAAAAATCAATGAGAACAGAATGTTGAAAGCAGGGATGTCAAAGCTGTAGGTGACGGTTTAAATTGCCCAAGCCTAGGATTTCCTGTGTCTCTGCCAAGGCAGAAACTCACAAAAAAATGACTCATTTTCTCTTTCATATGTTGGAGTGAGGGTGATAAATGTCCAGTTTCTCAAATCCTACTTTCACCTAAAGTAGGCAAGAATTAATGGATAGCTAATTCCATGATATGTTAAGCACAAGGTGTCTTCAGTCACAGGAAGAAAATTCCTTAAGAATTGTTGTTTTCTAGAATATAAAGGGAACATAATATAGAATGAAGAAAAAAGCTCTGGAAAAGCAAGAATGTCCCTCTAAAAAGAGCACTGAAGTGAAAAGGAAACAGCAGTGGGAAAGGATGGGGGCGGAAGATGATTCAGCCAGAGGGGGCTGGGTGAGTACTGTGGGCTGGCCTGCCGAGGTGTGAAGTAGGCGGGCATTGAATGGAAGATAATTAAGAGCAAGTTGGTACCCGTAACTGCCAGGGAAGGAAAGAGAATATGTCTGGAAAAAGCAGCTCTTTAATTCTTTGCTGAATTAAAACACTTACCCATTTGAGCCTTGAGAATTTCATTTTGAAATGAAAGAAGACATTTCCTGTAAACAGAATGCAGATTGTGAAATTGTGCATGCTCGCTCCTAAGTTTTAAAATGGCATAACCGTGCTGGACACTCTCGGAAAGAAACATGTATGTTAAAATATCAGTCATTTTTTCAAAGGACACAAGCCATTCATTACACAAGTTATCAAGTTTCAATTAGGGATCAGCAGCAGCTGCTGCTGCTGCTAAGTGGCTTCAGTCGTGTCCAACTCTGTGTGACCCCATAGATGGCAGCCCACCAGGCTTCCCCGTCTCTGGGATTCTCCAGGCAAGAACACTGGAGTGGGTTGCCATTTCCTTCTCCAATGCATGAAAGTGAAAAGTGAAAGGGAAGTGTCCGACTCTTAGAGACCCCATGGACTGCAGCCTACCAGGCTCTTCCGCATGGGATTTTCCAGGCAAGAGTAGTGGAGTGGGTTGCCATTGCCTTCTCCGAGGGATCAGCTACACATATGTATTTCTGCATTTTTTTCAAAAGAATGGACTGCAAAGGCACAGCTTCCATTGTTCTTTAAATAGCTTTCTGGATTGAAGAGCATTATAATTAAACTGCAACAAGAGTCACTTCAGAGAAGCTTCTAAATTATGGGTCTGAGTGGGGGTGAGAAATGCTATTTGATTGCTTGACAATCAAAACCAGAAGATGTTCAGATATGCACAAGCCAGACTTACTGTAATTATATCAGATGGAGAAGAAGTGGGAGGAATAGGTATAGCCTTGAATTCAATCATCACTTGTTTATCTCGCTTTCAAAAAAAAAAAATTTAAAAGAAAAACTACTCATAAATACTCAGAATGCATATTCACAAATCGTTTTATAAAAGAAAAGACACATTAGCAAGTAATCAGTCTTTTCTGTGTGTCCCAGAAACAGGCTGCAAAAACATGGCCACGGATACCCTCAAAGCTCTTTCAAAATTTAGAAACTAGTACATTTAACTCCCCAACAAGTACTCTATTTCAAATATAATGTCAGAAGGGACATTCATAAGGGCTCTGAAACCTACTTTTCACCCTGTTTTGCACTCTATTTTGCCCAGCTCTCAGCTCTCCTGAAACTGCCTTTTCTCTTAAAATGGGAAGGGATGGATACGAGACACTCTCAGATATTTTAGAACCTTTGTTGCCTCTTAAAAATGTCCAGAATTTGTCTCTTGAAAGGAAGCTGTGAATTTAATACAAACTGTGTATATCTTGTTAGGTAGTACATACAAGAGCAAACATTAAATCCGTGACTGGGAAATGTAGAAGCCTGTCAGGCTGAAAATGAAGACATAGCACATTTTTCATGATCCTTTCCCAAGTGAAAAACTAGGACTGTAAATATTACACATAACACATATATGTGTAAACAAAATGATCCCATGTCCTTTGGACTGATCCTTCTTTTAACATTTAACTAAAAATGGCTCTTGTTTCCATATTCCATCAAAGGGAAAGTCCAGTATCCTCCTAAAATCCCCAGATTTCTGGGGATTCTCCTCGGGCATTTTTCATTCCAGATTCTCATTCCTGGCTTTGTGTACCGATTGACAACTTTCATAGATAAGGTGAGTGAAATGTAGGATATATTCAAGGACAATTTAGGAGTTGGGTTGAAGGATTTCTCTCTAAAGAGGGAGATTTCTAGACGGGTTCACACAACAGTAGATGGTCCCACAGAGTGAACCTTTAGATGCCAGTCACAGGGAGACACTTTCATCTTTGTAAGGGGAAGATATTTCTGTGGGTCAAAGATGGCTCAAGCTATTCTCTAGGGATTAGGAAAAGCAAGCCAGGCTTCAGCAATACGTGAACCGTGAACTTCCAGATGTTCAAGCTGGTTTTAGAAAAGGCAGAGGAACCAGAGATCAAATTGCCAACATCTGCCGGATCATAGAAAAATAAGGAGAGTTCCAGAAAAACATCTATTTCTGCTTTATTGACTATGCCAAAGCCTTTGACTGTGTGGATCACAATAAACTGTGGAAAATTCTGAAAGAGATGGGAATACCAGACCACCTGACCTGCCTCTTGAGAAACCTGTATGCAGGTCAGGAAGCAACAGTTAGAACTGGACATGAAACAACAGACTGGTTCCAAGTAGGAAAAGGAGTTCGTCAAGGCTGTATATTGTCACCCTGCTTATTTAACTTCTATGCAGAGTACATCATGAGAAATGCTGGGCTAGAGGAAGCACAAGCTGGAATCAAGATTGCCAGGAGAAATATCAATAACCTCAGATATGCAGATGACACCACTCTTATGGCAGAAAGTGAAGAGGAACTAAAAAGCCTCTTGATGAAAGTGAAAGAGGAGGGTGAAAAAGTTGGCTTAAAACTCAACATTCAGAAAACTAAGATCATAGCATCCGGTCCCATCACTTCATGGCAAACAGATGGGGAAACAGTGGAAACAGTGTCAGACTTTATTTTTCTAGGCTCCAAAATCACTGCAGATGGTGACTGCAGCCATGAAATTAAAAGACGCTTACTCCTTGGAAGGAAAATTATGACCAACCTAGATAGCATATTAAAATGCAGAGACATTATTTTGCCAACAAAGATCCGTCTAGGTAGGGCTATGGTTTTTCCAGTGGTCAAGTATGGATGTGAGAGTTGGACTGTGAAGAAAGCTGAGCACCGAAGAATTGATGCTTTTGAACTGTGTTGTTGGAGAAGACTCTTGAGAGTCCCTTGACCTGCAAGGAGATCCAACCAGTCCATTTTAAAGGAGATCAGTCCTGGGTGTTCATTGGAAGGACTGATGTTGAAGCTGAAACTCCAGTACTTTGGCCACCTGATGCGAAGAGTTGACTCATTGGAAAAGACTGTGATTCTGGGAGGGATTGGAGGCAGGAGGAGAAGGGGACGACAGAGGATGAGATGGCTGGATGGCATCACTGACTCAATGGACATGAATTTGAGTAAACTCCGGGAGTTGGTGATGGACAGGGAGGCCTGGTGTGCTGCGATTCACAGGGTTGTAAAGAGTCAGACACGACTGAGCGACTGAACTGAACTGAAGTTTCTCATCTCTGGAGTTATTCAAGTTTTCACTAATGACATCAACTTGAAGTCAACTCTCAGAAGCAGATCCTGAGATGAAGATCCAAATAAAGTAGCTTATCTGGCAGGTGATGTCAGGAAAGACTGTAAGAGACTGGTAAGTAGAACGAGAAAGGATGCTGGAAATAAAAGGTACACTGTCACACAAGAGTCAACGGTGTGGGAACTCTAATCTCACTTGGAAATTCTGGTGGCCCGTGTAAAGTACTAACTTTAGTTAATCCCCCAGCAAGCTGAGGTAGCTGGAATACTTATACTCAAATTTCCATCAGTGGTCATTGAAAGGGCATCAGTCTCTTGCCACTTCCTGCCTGCCTGGTGGGAGAAGGGCAAAGCCAGCATTAGGGCTTCAAGGAATCCTATAGCAATTAAATGCCATGCTGGCAATTGAAAGCCAGACTGGCACCTACTGAGCTGATAAGAGTGAAAGGGTGTAGGTCAGGGACTCAGGAGTATCCAGCATACTAGGCAAAAACTTGGGAAAGCTATTATAGAAGAGATTGCAGTGTGACCACCCAAGGACTAAAGCAAGCCAAAATATATATACTTAATGTTTTTTCGAAGTGTTTGTTTTTCAAATTGAATTTGAACGACCACGGGTACTACCAAACTCTCTCGGATTTGCCTCAGGCAAGTTGTCAGTGTCCCCTGGCTAGTTTCACACATTTACATCATTCATCTGCTCTTGGAGTTTGCCACCCCTGGAGGAAATGCAAATCTAAAATGATAGGCAGGTGTGGATAATCTTGAAAGTCATTGCCAAATGTGAAAATCTAGGATGCTCTAAAACCTTTTTCAGCAATGAAAGTCTATGATTTAAGTATATGCTTACGTGCTAAGTCGCTTTAGTCATGTCCAACTCTTTGCTGCCCCGTGGACTGTAGCCTGCTGGGCTCCTCTGTCCATGGGCTTCTCCAGGCAAGAATACTAGGGTGGGTTGCTAGGCCCTCCTCCTCCTAGGGGATCTTCCCAACCCAGGGATCGAACTTGTGTCTCTTATGTCTCCTGCATTGATGGGCAGGTTCTTTACCACTAGCACCACCTGGGAAGCCCTATTTAAGTATATGCTATCTTTTAAATTATTTTGCAAGGTCCTCAAGGGCAGTAGCATAGGCCTATAAATGCTCTTGATGATTAAAATGCAATTATGCATTTCTAAATGCTAATAGACAGAGATATGCATGTATAAATTCACTATTCCACTATTAGTGTTTGCACAATAGAAGTGTAACTTGAGCCATCACATCAGAATAGATTACGAAGAGACACTGCTTTTGACTCAGCAGATTTGATTTAGAGTCTACAGTTATATACTCCAGTGAATTTGTTAAGACAAGCATGAACACTGATCCTCACCCACTTAGACTTGGTTCACAGGGAAGACGACCTTGCCAGACAAGTTTTTAAAAATCGGCCTTGCATGATGTTAAGTCAAGAAGCCTGACACACAAGACTATATACTGTATGAGTCCATTTACATGACATTCTGGAAAAGGCGAAATTATAGGGATAGAAATTGTCAGTAGATTCCCAGGGGTGGGGGTGTCGACAACAAAAGGGCAGGGAGCGGCTTTGCGGGGGTGACGGGAGGGTCCTTCGTCTTTCTCACGGAGTAGTTAGTGCTACTATATGTCATGGTCTGGGCGCGGGTTGGAAAAAAATTTTCAGACATGAGACAGGAGAGGGAAATAAAGTCTATTAGAGTGGGAGACGCTGTTAGAAGAGCAGGCCAGCTCAAGGGAGAACTGAGTTGAACAGGAGTCCTTAGTCTACTTTTATACCCAGGGTACAAGGAGTGGGTTAGGGGTCTTGGGGTCATTTGCTGATTGGATGAGGCACGTATACTGGGTCGGGTGGTGGGGGGGAGGGGAGAATAAGGCAAATACCTCCTTCCTGTGGGGTAGGAGGGGAGACAGGTTATAGGTTCTACTGCTCAGGAGGGCCTGAAATCCATTAGTCGTTACAACATGGGGGAGGGAAGGACGATAAGGGTCTGGTTTTTCTGTTCCTGCATTCCAACACACTCCTGGGTTTTATCTGCTCTTTTGTCCTTGGGTCAACACACTATACACATTTGTCAAATCTCATCATCAAATTGTACACCAAAAAAGGGTGAATTTTACTGTATCCCACATTTGAAAAGAGTGGGAAAAAACCTCCTAGGCCTCAGGCAAGCTCCCTACCTGGTGCTACAAGGGGAGCTTCCCCAGCTTCCTGGGGAGACCAGGGGAGGCTGGGAAGGATGTCCTCTGAAGGAAGAAGGACATGTAACTTCTGCTCCCTAACTTTTCTCTTTTTCTTTAGCATTCGAAAGCCCTTTGCTCCTCAAATAGGAAAACACAGGTCAGTGGGTGACATGAGATTGGATTCATTGCTGCCTTCAACTTCCTGCGACTGTCTCTGCCTTCAGTTCAGTTCAGTCTCTGCCTTAGGCTTTTTCATTTCCAGGGTTTTTCTCTAGGCCCTATTTCAGTATTTCCCATTTTATCCTTGTGATGTATTTGTTCCTTGACTCATTTAAAGGAGATTTACAGAAGCTTTCTAATTTCCAAGTGAAATCCTAGGCTGTGAGAACCCTAAGTCACGAGGAGAGTTATGTGCTCTGACGGAGCCTGAAGGCCCCAAGATTCTCCTTCAAAAAACTGAAGGGGTTGTCTCCTCTGTCAAATCCCTTTCTCTCTTCTTGGACTCCCTGTGCGTGGCACATTCCTGAAGGACCTTGACTTAGAGTCTTCCTTGGGAAAGCCGCTCTCTGCATGTGTTTACATCTGGGG
The DNA here is from genome assembly GCF_029407905.1 of Bubalus kerabau. Lineage (NCBI taxonomy): Eukaryota > Metazoa > Chordata > Mammalia > Artiodactyla > Bovidae > Bubalus > Bubalus kerabau. Next base: position 59,115,476 of record NC_073626.1, read on the forward strand.
CAGCTGCCAGAGCTACCTGCATTTCCCTCAGCGCTGAGCGAGAGCACTCGTCCTGGGGAAGGGAGTGGGGTGAGGCAAGACAGTCATCAGAGCCTGGGGCAGGTACCGGGTGCACTAGGTCTGTTTCTCTGTTGCTCACACATTCCTCAGCCTCACATTACCTATTTTGGTGGTTATCAGTTATCAGACTGATTGACCTTCACTCTCTGTGCCAGGACTCCCCTGCTCTGCTGTTCCTGAGTGACATGCTCATCCTTCATAATTCTGTTCCTCATCCTAAAGCCTTGGATCCAGCTCCTCCCTCCTGACCAACCCTAAAGTCTACACTAGGTGTCTCTTGTTTGAGCTTCCCTAAAATCTTTTGTTTGAGCTTACCCTGAGGCTCGGTGGTAAAGAATCCGCCTGCAGTGCAGGAGCAGCAGGAGATGCGGGTTTGATTACTGGGTTGGGAAGATCCCCTGGAGGAGAGTATGGCAACCTACTCCAGTATTCTTGCCTGGAGAAGCCCATGGACAGAGGAGCCTGGTGGGCTACAGTCCATAGGGTCCACTAAGAGTTGGATATGACAGAAGACTCTTGAGAGTCCCTTGGACTGCAAGGAGATCCAACCAGTCCATTCTAAAGGAGATCAGCTCTGGGTGTTCTTTGGAAGGAATGATGCTAAGGCTGAAACTCCAGTACTTTGGCCACCTCATGCAAAGAGTTGACTCATTGGAAAAGACTCTGATGCTGGGAGGAATTGGGGGCAGGAGGAAAAGGGGATGACAGAGGATGAGATGGCTGGATGGCATCACCAACTTGATGGACATGAGCTTGAGTGAACTCCGGGAGTTGGTGATGGACAGGGAGGCCTGGCGTGCTACGATTCCTGGGGTCGCAAAGAGTTGGACACAACTGAGCGACTGAACGAAACTGAACTGAAGTGACTTAGCATGCATGCAAGACCTTTTGCTTATACTTATCATAGCCTAGTCATTCTGTATTTTAATTGTATCCTGACTACCTTTCCCCACCTTTTTCCCCACCACCTCTCCCCCTACACTAGGCTAGAAGCCTATAGAAGGCAAAATTTTTTTAAATTTCTGGTGCTTCTTTCTTTTACTATCTGTAACATTATAGATTCCTTATATAAGTTTGCCAGTGAATAAATAATACACTCATGCTGGTTTTGGAAGTCTGCTTTATCAGTTGGAAATGATCTCAACTACAAGTAAAAGAAAAGCTTTCTAACTCGTATTGGCCTATATAAATAGACATTTCTTTTTCTGGTATAGAAGTTTTCTTGGAGAAAAGCAGCTGCTGATTGTGGCTTAGAGGTGCAAGAGGTCAGGGGCTCTGTGATTCACTTGGTTTTTCCTTTATGATCACAAGATGGTTTTCGTAAGTGCCCAGCTTTTGAGATTAAGTGGAAAGGGGTTGTATTCGTTTTCTATTGCTTTATAATAACTGGCTGCAAACATTGCAAGTTAACACAAATTGATCCTGCAGCTCCAACGTGTCAGGAGTCTGGTCACGGTTCATTGAATTCTCTGCTTGAGAAGGCAGGCTGCTGTCAAGGTGTCAGTTGGGACTGCACATCGTCTGAACCCTAGGGTCCCTTTCACGCTCGCCAGCTGTTGGTAGAACGCAGTTGTTAGGGCTGAGCTCTTGGTGGCTTCTGGAGGCCGCCCCAAGGCAGTTTGCAACTGCTTGTTTTCCTGACAGGAAGCTGTGTCTCTTTTTAAAGGCTCATCTGATTATGTCAGGCCCACACAGAATAATCTCCCTTTGATTGACTCCAAGACAACTGGTTAGTAAGCTAATCATGGGGGTGATAGCTCACGATTCTGCCCATACCCTAAGGCAGGAGATTATACAGGGCCATATATCATATATCAGGGGGCCATCTGAGAAGTCTGCCCGCCACAGGAGTCACGTCAGCTGTGCCTTTCTCTTCCATCTGGAAAGCAACGGCTTCCCAGAATTCCCTTTAGTAGAGTTCTGCTTCCATCTCATTGGTTAGAACTATATCACATGACCACTTCTAGCTGTAAGAAAAGCTGCCAAGAGACTGTCTAGCTTTTCCAACTTCTATAGAGAAGGCAAGGAAAGGAAAAAGGCTGGCAACAGGTAGAATCAGTCTCTCAGTAGGTGAAATCACCCCGTCAAATCCCCTAGAAAACTTAGTTATAGACTGTTAGATCTAAAGAACTAGAATCTTCAGAAGCTTAAGATCATTCAGTACAACTTTCTGTTTTCTAGATAGGGAAGCTGCTGCTGCTGCTGCTGCTAAGTCGCTTCAGTCGTGTCCGACTCTGTGCAACCCCATAGACGGCAGCCCACCAGGCTCCCCCGTCCCTGGGATTCTCAAGGCAAGAACACTGGAGTGGGCTGCCGTTTCCTTCTCCAATGCATGAAAGTGAAAAGTGAAAGTGAAATCGCTCAGTCGTGTCCGACTCTTAGCGACCCCATGGACTGCAGCCTACCAGGCTCCTCCATCCGTGGGATTTTCCAGGCAAGAGTACTGGAGTAGGGTGCCATTGCCTTCTCCATAGGGAAGCTGAGGTCCCCAGAACTCATGTGACTTTTTAAAAGTTATGTAATATTTCCTTTGAAGCCCCAAACAGAATTTAGTAACCCTAGCATATTCAGCCAGAGAAGGCTGAATATGCCTGGAGAATCCCAGGGATGGGGGAGCCTGGTAGGCTGCCGTCTATGGAGTCACACAGAGTCGGGCACGACTGAAGTGACTTAGCAGCAGCATATTCAGCTTCTTCAGGAATTGAGTTTATTAAATCTCCAGGGGAAAAAGGTACACAAATTAACTGATGATAGAATAATCTATCTTGAAGTTGATCACGGAGCCACTTTCCTATCACATAAAACTGGATTCCACCATCATTCTAATCATGATTTGTGAAGCAACTAGCATGGGCAGCAGGGATGGCTGATAAAGCAGGGGTGAAGAGGGCAAATCTGATAAATTCAGGGAAAGAAGCCACACTCTTGGCCTGGGAAGTCAGGGAAAGCATCAAAGAGGACTGGCATTTGAGATGGGCCTTAAAGGACAGATACAGTATAGTATGAGGAGATGAGAGGAGGGAATTCCAGGAGGAGGGAAACCCAGAGACAGCAACAAATGTGTTAAGCTACAAAGCGTACAAGGAGGGCTTCACTGGCGGCTCAGTGGCAGAGAATCCACATGCAGTGCAGGAGATGGGAGTTTGATCCCTGGGTCAAGAATATTCCCTGGAAAAGGAAATGGCAACCCACTCCAGTATCCTTGCCTGGGAAAATCCCATGGACAGAGGAGCCTGGTGGGATACAGCCCATGGGGTCACAAAAGAGTCGGACATGACTGAGCAACTAAACAACAACAGTTATAAAATGTGCGAATAGAAAAGACATCAACTCTGTTTGAACAGGCTGGTTTCACAAATCTCACAAAGGGCTGATTTATTAGTCTAGGAACGAGGTAATGCTGACTTGAACCTGGAGGGTGACAATGTGAATGAAAAGTGGGATGGAAGGAAACTTGTGCAGGACTTTTCACTGAATCTGTAAGTTCAGTGTAGAAAGTGGGTCTTGTCAATGGCCTGTGCCTACACACACTAGGTACTCAGTGTTTTCAGTTAAATTTATGAATGATTTGGGAGAGAAGATAAAGGAAAGGATGGTATCAAGGATCATTTGACCTTGGTTTGGAGATTGGGAGGAGATGCAGACTTGAAAAGAGGTTGTGGAATTCAGCTTTAGACATGTTGAGCTCCAGGTGCCTCCTGAAACCCAGGCGTGACCTCTAGGGAGGCACCCAAGAAGCAGATGTGCCTGGATGTGTGTATTTGTGGTTTGCAGCTATGAGTCCAGAAGGTAGTGGAGACCTTTGGTGGGATACCTCCACTGAAGAGGGAAGAGAACAACCCAGAACAAGAGAATGAATAGCTGTGGGACTGACCGGAGGAAAAAGACTGTGGCTCCAAGAAGACAAAGAATAAGGGTGTTTAAAGATGGTAGCCAACAGTTTCTGAAAATGACGTTTTCAGAGAGGATGAAGGGGAAACAGCAAGAGCTTTAGGAATGAGTGGGAAGGAAAAGAGGACAGCTCGTGTAACACACTTCTAAGTTTGATACGAGGAGAATCAGAGATTTAAACATTATTGCATGCCTCAGAGATCCCACTAGGGTAAATTCTGGAAAGCTACATGGCAAGGAAATCATTTGACTGTAAGAGTCAGGGAAGGTGGTTCGGTTTATTTGCATTTTAGCATTCTAGAATGAGAGTGACTTAGACAGAGCTTCTGTCTGGGGGAATTTGTCAGAAGGAAAGGGGAGGGTGAATATAAAGAGGTCCTGCTAAGAGGGGAGTCATAGCGTCTGGAGGGCGTTGCAGGCTGATTCAGAGAGGAGGCATTCGTTGTCTTTCCAAGCAGTAAGAAAAGAGGCGAGGGAAGGAAAGAAGGCTTTCTCCATTGGCCACTGTGTTACCTCCCTGAATCTCAGTCTCCTTGTCTGTAAAGCCAAGTCTTTGGCCTAGGTGGACACACAGTATGACAGATTCCTTCACTTTTTGCCCCAGATGCGTTATTTGAGATTCTCTCCTCTGCCTCACTGCCCTCCACCGGCAATTGCCAATAACAGCGACGGCAGCAGTCACAGCCAGAAACTGCTTACTGCCTCAGAGACCAGACCCAACGAGGGTAAAGTCTGAACAGCTGCATGGTGAAGAAATCATTTGACTGTGACTTGGAGGATAACATGCATATATATCAGTCAGTTCAGTTCAGTTGCTCAGTCGTGTCCGACTCTTTTCGACCCCATGAATCGCAGCACGCCAGGCCTCCCTGTCCATCACCAACTCCCAGAGTTCACTCAGACTCACGCCCATCGAGTCAGTGATGCCATCCAGCCATCTCATCCTCTGTCGTCCCCTTCTCCTCCTGCCCCCAATCCCTCCCAGCATCAGAGTCTTTTCCAATGAGTCAACTCTTCTCATGAGGTGGCCAAAGTACTGGAGTCTCAGCTTTAGCATCATTCCTTCCAAAGGAATCCCAGGGCTGATCTCCTTCAGAATGGACTGGTTGGATCTCCTTGCAGTGCAAGGGACTCTCAAGAGTCTTCTCCAACACCACAGTTCAAAAGCATCAATTCTTCGGCGCTCAGCTTTCTTCACAGTCCAACTCTCACATCCATACATGACCACAGGAAAAACCATAGCCTGGACTAGACGAACCTTTGTTGGCAAAGTAATGTCTCTGCTTTTGAATATGCTATCTAGGTTGGTCATAACTTTCCTTCCAAGGAGTAAGCACCTTTTAATTTCATGGCTGCAGTCACCATCTGCAGTGATTTTGGAGCCCAGAAAAATAAAGTCTGACACTGTTTCCACTGTTTCCCCATCTATTTCCCAGGTATTTAAAATGTGGTAGTACGTATTACCTAAAATGTTACAGCCAATGCAGTACAATGTTTATTTTATTGTTCTATTTTTTTTCTGAATTCAATCAACTTTCATTTTATTTCTTCCTACGTTGTTTTTTTTTCCTTTCCAGTCCCTTTCTCTACTTAGCTTTTAAATTTGTTATTCAAAGTGTTGAAGATATATAACTCAGTTTAGACAGTAGTGTTACTTAGTGGTGTTAGGGAGTTTTCTTCTACTTTGCCATTATTGGGGGTAGAAATTTTATTAGTTGAATGGTTCTGGATTCTTTTCTGTTCTAGTAATTTTGCTTAGATGGAGACGGGGCTGGAGAGGTAGGGGTTGCAGGATTCCTAGATCAAGAGCGCCCTCTTCTGTCAGCGTAGCCAAGTATGGCTTTGGAGGAAGAGAAGGTCTGGCAGATTTCAAAGTTCCACCTAAGTTCCCCGCCCCCCACCCCAGTCCCGCCCCCCACTGATTTTCAGAAGCACCCTCTGGACCCTTTTCCTTTGGACATTTTTCACTCAGAAGCTTTATCTTTCCAAGACTGCCTCCTCACACCCTGCACACACAATTAAGTGCCTTCCATGTAGTAAGGGCTCCACTTGGACGCAGACTTTCTCTTTCTGGTAGTTTTAAATCAACCCTAAGTTCGCCATCATGGTTTTTCTCAAACTTTGTTTACCTGAAAGGCTTCATCAACAATGTGGGAGGCAGCTTTCTGGGATTTAATATTTAGTTTTCTACTTACAGTTAATTTGAAATTTGGAATTCTGTTTTCTAGTTCTGGTGAGGACACGGGTTTATGTAGTTTTACTTGATTTCTTGCTCTGTGTGTGTTTTACAGAGGAGGGCAGTGTGTCGGGAGATTTAGATTTATGCGACCACCATTATCTTGACTACCTAGAATTCCTCCGTAATGTTTATTTTAAGTCTCTCTAATTTGACAACGAGATACAATAGGAGTCCACTGACTCAAATTATCTCATTCAGCTTTTTGAGCTCCAATATGAGTTAAGAATTAAATTGGGAGAAGACATACAGATGGCTAACAAACACATGAAAAGATGCTCAACATCACTCATTATCAGAGAAATGCAAATCAAAACCACTATGAGGTACCATTTCACACCAGTCAGAATGGCTGCAATCCTAAAGTCTACAAGCAATAAATGCTGGAGAGGGTGTGGAGAAAAGGGAACCCTCTTACACTGTTGGTGGGAATGCAAACTAGTACAGCCACTATGGAGAACAGTGTGGAGATTCCTTAAAAAACTGGAAATAGACCTGCCTTATGATCCAGCAATCCCACTGCTGGGCATACACACTGAGGAAACCAGAAGGGAAAGAGACACGTGTACCCCAATGTTCATTGCAGCACTGTTTATAATAGCCAGGACATGGAAGCAACCTAGATGTCCATCAGCAGATGAATGGATAAGAAACCTATGGCACATATACACAATGGAGTATTAGCCATTAAAAAGAATACATTTGAAGCAGTTCTAATGAGGTGGATGAAACTGGAGCCTATTATACAGAGTGAAGTAAGCCAGAAAGAAAAACACCAATACAGTATACTAACGCATATATATGGAATTTAGAAAGATGGTAACAATAACCCTGTGTACGAGACAGCAAAAGAGACACTGATGTATAGAACAGTCTTATGGACTCTGTGGGAGAGGGAGAGAGTGGGACGATTTGGGAGAATGGCATTGAAACATGTAAAATATCATGTATGAAACGAGTTGCCAGGCCAGGTTCGATGCACGATACTGGATGCTTGGGGCTGGTGCACTGGGACGACCCAGAGGGATGGAATGGGGAGGGAAGAGGGAGGAGGGTTCAGGATGGGGAACACATGTATACCTGTGGCGGATTCATTTTGATATTTGGCAAAACTAATACAATTATGTAAAGTTTAAAAATAAAATAAAATTAAAAAAAAGAAAAAAAAAGAAAAAAGAATTAAATTGGGCTGCTAGTGAAGAGACCCAGAAAACAGTGGTTTAAACTGATCAGGGGTTTTTCTTGTGAAACAAGAGGTAGGTGGTAGTGGGCTGTGGTTGGGCAGCATGGTGATCTCAGCGTGGATATCTCTGTGACATCTTAACCTTTCCCTCATGGTTGCTATGGTTACGAGGGCTGCTACACCTTCATCATTACATCTAGAATCCAGTTGGGAAAAGGCAGAATGAGAAGGGCAAAAGGCATTTGTCAGCTATCAGTTCCATTTTAGAGATCTTTCCTGAAAGCCCCATGCAAAAGCGTTTGCTTATGCCTGATTGTCCAGAGCTGGGCTAATGACAACCTCTAGCTGCAAAGGAGAGCGAGAAATGCAGGGTGGTGGGTTTTTTTTTGTTTGTTTGTTTTTTACAATTTTTTTGTTTTGTTTTCCCTAAGTACATTTGTGCCCACAACCAAATTGGAGGAGTTAGGAGAGTGAGGGGATATTGAGTAGGCAGTTCGCAATTCTCTTATTCAGCCTGCCAAATTCCGGAGTCAGAGAGTTGCTGATCTCTCACTGTTGACTCAGAGATGATTCCTAGACTGATGGTTCCTGGCCATCTTTGGGAGGCCCCGGGAGAAGCCTAGATCAGGAGAAAGGAGAGAATGGCCCGGGGACTGACCAGCTGTGGAACAGAGTCCGCATCAGGCAGCACTGAGCCCCTGTCCCGGCCGGCTGACCCTACTTCAGGAAAAAGCAAAACGTAAGAACAGCGAGTGATTGTTCTTAAAGCACACTACGGAATGTCTCAGCTTGTAAGCAAGGATACAATTCTGTTTTTCTCCACTCAGTCTCTAATGGAAGTAATTCTATAATGAAACAAGTTCTTTAGGCCGTAAAGGCTAGTGAAGGGTCATCTGCTGTGAGTGAGGAAAGATCTGAAGGGCTAAATTTATTTCCACAATGACACTCAGCCATCTCATCTAACACAGATACACAGACACACACACACACTCCTAGAAACTTCCATTTGTGATGCCTTCATAGATACATATCTTCAGATAATCCATTTTAATAACCTTATTTGCTGAAGTATATACACTTTTGTGTTCGTATTGGATACTTTTGTAAGTATACTAAACCTTTGTATAATCCTATGATTCATTTGAATCCTAAATGAACCCTAAGATTCATTTAAAAGTATAAGAAATCAGATTGTGAAAAAATCCCCATACCCAAAGAAAAGCATCCAAGTTTACAGACACATTCACTTATTCCGGCAGGCAGAATCTTGGCATATAATGACCACATTTTGATCCACAGAAAACTCTTAGGTGATGTGCATTTCTGGTTCTACTACTGGCTGAGTGCTGTTTGGATCAATTCACTCACCCAGTCTGAACATTCTCTTTGTTGTTGCTTAGTCACTAAGTTGACGCTCTTGCAACGCCATGGACTACAGCTTGCTAGACCTATCTGTCCACGGGACTTCCCAGGCAAGAATACCGGCTGCCGTTCCCTTCTCCAGGGGATCTTCCTGACCCAGGGATCAAACCTGCATCTCCTGTATTGGCAAGTGGATTCCTTACCAGTGAACCACTAGGGAAGTCCCTGAACATCCTTACTTCATCCTTAGAAGAAAAGAATTGGTAGGAGTGTTTCCTCAAAGTTCTAAGATCCTATGATTTTGGAGATTCTTTTATTCAATTAGCATTTGTTCAGTGTCTACTATGTGCCAAGCACTGTTCTGTGCGCTATGGGACACATTATAGTCTAGTAATTACAGTGGAGGATTTCAAGTCAATTAAAAGGAGAGGGTAAAAAAAAAATACCTAGGAATAAATTTAACCAAAAAGATGAAAGACTTGTACACTGAAAACTACAAAACATTGTTAAAAGAACTTAAAGACCTGAATAAGTGAAAAGACATGCCATGTTCATGTGGGTGAGCATGGTAATCATATCCAAAGCAATCTACAGATTCAACACAATCTCTAGCAAAACTCCAACATCCCTTTTTGCAGACCTGGAAAAGCCAATCTTAAATTTCATATAGGATCACAAGAGGCTCTGAGTAGACAAAGCAGTCTTAAAAAGAAAACCAGAGAACCCACATGTCCTGATTTCAAAACTTACGACAAGCCCATAGTAATCAAAACAGCGTGGTTCATGCAAGTCAGCAAAATAAGATTGATAGTTCACAAACAAACACTATGATCAGTGTTTGGCAAGGGTGTTATGCTGGGCTTTGTCGCTCAGTTGTGTCTGACTCTTTGGTACCCTGTGGACTGTACCAGGCTTCTCTGTCCATGGGATTCTCCAGGCAAGAATACTGGAGTGGTTTGCCTCCTCCAGGGGATCTTCCCAACCTAGGAATTGAACCTGCGTCTCTTTCGTCTCCAGCATTGGCAGGTGGGTACTTTACCACTAACACCACCTGGGAAGCATTTGACAAGGGTACCAAGTCCATTTAATTGGAAAAGAGCAGTCTCTTCTACAAATAGTTCTGGTAGAGGTGGGCCACTACCTCATACAATATACAACAATTAACTCAGAATGAGTCAGTAACCTAAATATAAGAGCTGAAATGATAAATATCTTGGGAGAAAACATAGTGGAAATCTTCATGACCTTAGATTTGGCAATAAATTCTTAGATATGACACCAAAAGCATGAGCAACAAAAGAAAAAATAGATAAATTGGATTTCATCGAAAGTAGAAACTTGTACCTCAAAGGATATTATCAGGAGAGTGAGAAGTCAACCTACAGACTGGGAGAATATATTTGCAAATCATATGTCTGATAAAGAATTGATGTCCAGAGTATATAAAGAATTCCTCCACCCGCAACAACAATGAACAAACAACCCACTTAAAAACAGGCCAAGGACTTGAACAGACATTTCTCTAAAGATAGGTGGTGCTAGTGGTAAAGAACCCACCTGCCAATGCAGGAGACATGAGACTGGTTCGATCCCTGGGGTTGGGAAGATCCCCTGGAGGAGGGCGTGGGGACCCACTCCAGTATTCTTGCCTGGAGAATCCCATGGACAGAGGAGCTTGGTGGGCTATGGTCCATAAGGTCTCAAAGAGTTGGACATGACTGAAGTGACTTAGCAGTAAAAGCAACAGGCACATTAAAAGATGCTTAACATCACTAATCATTAGAGAAATGCAAGTCAAAATCATTAGAGAAATGCAAGTCAAAATCACAGTTAGTTACCACTTCAAGCCCATTAGCAAGCTTATTATTTTTTAAAAAAGAAGAAAACAACAAATGTTGGCAAGGATGTAGAGAAATTGGAACCCTCATCCACTGCTCATGGTACTGTGAAGCCACTGCGGGAACAATCTGGAGGTTCCTCAAAGAGCTAGACATAAAATCACCGTATGACTCAGCCATTCATTTTGTAGGTATATACCCAAAAGGATTAAAAACAGGAACTTGAACAGGTACTCGGACGCATGTGCTAATTTCAGCATTATTCACAATGATTAAAAGGTAGAAACAATCCAAGTGTGTCCACAATGAATAAACAGAAATAAAATGTGGCGTATCCATGTAACAGAAGTTCCGATACATGCTCCAACAAGGATGACCCTTGAAAACATTAGGCAAAATCGTAGGGCCAGAGAGTAGATTAGAAGGTCCCGGGGCTGAGGGAAGGGGAACTGGGAGTTACTGGTTACAGTTTCCTTTTGAGTGATGAAAAATCTGGGGACTAGACAGCAGTGACTGTGTGCCCAGCATTGTGAATGTGGTTAATGCCACCGGATCATATACTCAAAATTGGTTAAAATGGTAAATTGTTTGTTACATATGTTTTACCACAGTAAAAATAAAGTTAAAAAAAAAATCCAAGAGGATAGCACTGCTAAATATGGAAATGTGGAAGCAAATGGCCATACTTTACAGGAAGCTATTGACTGGGCCTTGGAAGGAAAGTTATGACCAACCTAGACAGCATATTCAAAAGCAGAGACATTCCTTTGCCAACAAAGGTTCGTCTAGTCAAGGCTATGGTTTTTCCTGCGGTCGTGTATGGATGTGAGAGTTGGACTGTGAAGAAGGCTGAGCGCCGAAGAATTGATGCTTTTGAACTGTGGTGTTGGAGAAGACTCTTGAGAGTCCCTTGGACTGCAAGGAGATCCAACCAGTCCATTCTGAAGGAGATCAGCCCTGGGATTTCTTTGGAAGGAATGATGCTAAAGCTGAAACTCCAGTACTTTGGCCACCTCATGTGAAGAGTTGACTCATTGGAAAAGACTCTGATGCTGGGAGGGATTGGGGGCAGGAGGAGAAGGGGCCAACAGAGGATGAGATGGCTGGATGGCATCACTGACTCGATGGACGTGAGTCTGAGTGAACTCCGGGAGTTGGTGATGGACAGGGAGGCCTGGTGTGCTGCGATTCATGGGGTCGCAAAGAGTCGGACATGACTGAGCGACTGATCTGATCTGATCTGATTGACTGGGCCTTAAGACACGCATACAACTGTATACAGATGTGGACTCACACACATGTAAACACAACACAGGTGCCTAAGCACAAATACCCAGAGAGACACAGGGGTTTATACCTCTTGGAACGTACAAATCTACAGACACACAACGTGCACTTTATATGCACCGATGGTTGATTTAAACTGCCATCAGGATTTAAGCATCTGCTGATGGCTGAGATGAGCACTCCTATGCATTATTATGTACACAGGTTAACAGAGAACCTGTTCAACTAAGGAAAGTTGTGCTCTAGATGTGAAAGGAAGCAAAAGCCAACACATACAGAAGGGCATTCCATGGAGTTCCCTGGTGCCTGTGTAACAGTGAAAGGGTTCAAGGGCTTGTAAATGGGTTCACTGCTGGGTCGATGGGAGACGCAGGGTAGTCAAGTGTCGGAGGCTAAGTGTTATATGGAAGGGAGGATGGCTGATATGTGCGAGTGGGAATTAGGAAAACATCACACAGCTTCTTTGTCAAAGAGATTTAACACAATACGCTTGAGTTGCCAAATTTTACTTTTTATTTCTTACTATCTGATGCCTGGGTATCAGAGAACAAGCCATACACTTAGTTACCTTTATAATTGCACGGGTCCCTTCCACTGGTCCCAACACTATTTCAGGATAGTTCTCAGGTGAAGTAAGTGAGCTGCCTTATACTCTTCCTGCCCAATACAGTGAACCCTCCTCACACATTGAGTTCAGCACTGGAAAAGCGCCATGACCGCGTGGAGAGTGAGGAGGGATGACCCAGCCTGACTGAGGCCTTTTTAATGAGGCTCCAGCTGAGGAGGTCAGAGGCTGGGAACAGTGTTCTCAGTCTCTCAGTCGTGACTGACTCTCTGCAACCCCATGTACTGTAGCCCGCCAGGCTCCTCTGTCCATGGGATTTCCCCAGCAAGAATACTGGAGTGGGTTGCCATTTCCTCCTCCAGGAGGGAATGGTGAGTCAGGAGCAAATGATCGGCATTTATGGCTGGTGCTCAATGGGAGTAGCCAATAAGGGAAGACAGACAAGGTCTCCAGAGGGGCAGTAACACTGAGGTATGAGTGTAAGTCCTCCTTCCAGAACACACCTTTTATGCTGGGTCGTGTCCTTTGTGGTAGCAAAAGCTGTACCTTAGCAAGAGAGTTATTTACGGCAATTCTTAGTTGGATCCTTTCAGGAAATCTTGAAAGAGGCAAAGGGCCCTGCCAAAGTCTGTTTCCCTTGCCTTTTCACCTCAGCACTGGCACTTTATTTCCTTACCCCTCAAGGACTAATTCCCTTCTTACTATTGTGCAGTTGCTAAGTCGTGTTCAACTTTTGTGACCTCATAGACTGTACAAGCCAGGTTCCTCTGTCCTCCATTATCTCCCAGAATTTGCTCAAACTCATGTCCATTGAGTCAATGATGCTATCCAACCTTCTCATCCTCTGTCATCCCCTTCTCCTCCTGCCCTCAATCTTTCCCAGCATCAAGGTCTTTTCTAATGAGTCGGCTCTTTGCATCAGGTGGCCAAGGTATTGGAGTTTCAGCTTCAGCATCAGTCTTTCCAATGAATATTCAGGGTTGATTTTTTTTTAGGATTGACTGGATTGATCTCCTTGCTGTTCAAGGGACTCTCAAGAGTCTTCTCCAGCCTATTAAAATCCTGAATGCTTATGAAAATTAACATCTTATCCTTCTCTGTTAGGAAAGAGAATTCTTAATTTACTGCTAATCAATAAAGGACAGAAATGGGATGGACCTAACAGAAACAGAAGATATTAAGAACAGGTGGTAAGAATACACAGAAGAACTCTATTAAAAATATCTTCATGACCCAGATAACCACAATGGTGTGATCATTCACCTAGAGCCAGACATTCTGGAATGCAAAATCAAGTGGCCCTTAGGAAGCATCACTACGAACAAAGCTAGTGGAGGTGATGGAATTCCAGTTGAGCTCTTTCAAATCCTGAAAGATGATGCTGTGAAAGTGCTACACTCAATATGCCAGGAAATTTGGAAAACTCAGCAGCGGCCACAGGACTGGAAAAGGTCAGTTTTCATTCCAGTCCCAAAGAAAGGCAATGCCAAAGAATGCTCAAACTACCACACAATTGCATTCATCTCACACGCTAGTAAAGTAATGCTCAAAATTCTCCAAGCCAGGCTTCAGCAGTATGTAAACCGAGAACTTCTAGATGTTCAAGCTGGATTTAGAAAAGGCAGAGGAACCAGAGAACAAATTGCCAACATCTGTTGGATCATTGAGAAAGCAAGAGAGTTCCAGAAAAACATCTTTTCTGCTTTATTGATTACACCAAAGTCATTGACTGTGTGAATCACAACAAACTGTGGAAAATTCTTCAAGAGATGGAAATAGACCACTTTACCTGCCTCCTGAGAAACCTGTATGCAGGTCAGGAAGTAACAGTTAGAACTGGACATGGAACAACAGACTGGTTCCAAATCGTGAAAGGAGTACATCAAGTCTGTATATTGTCACCCTGCTTATTTAACTTATATGCAGAGTACGTCATGAGAAATGCCAGGCTGGATGAAGCACAAGCTGGAATCAAGATTGCTGGGAGAAATATCAATAACCTCAGATAAGCAGATGCCACCACCCTTATGGCAGAAAGTTAAGAAGAACTAAAGAGCCTCTTGATGAAATTGAAAGAGGAGAGTGAAAAAGCTTAAAACACAACATTCAGAAAACTAAGATCATGGCATCCAGGCCAATCACTTCATGGCAAATAAATGGGGAAACAATGGAAACAGTGAGAGACTTTATTTTGGGGGGCTCCAAAATCATTGCAGATGGTGACTACAGCCATGAAATTAAAAGATGCTTGCTTCTTGGAAGAAAAGCTATGACCAACCTAGACAGCATGCTGAAAAGCAGACACATTACTTTGCCAACGAAGGTCTGTCTAGTCAAGGCTATGGTTTTTCCAGCAGTCATGTATGGATGTGAGAGCTGGACTATAAAGAAAGCTGAGCGCTGAAGAATTGATGCTTTTGAACTGTGGTGTTGGAGAAGACTCTTGAGTCCCTTGGACTGCAAGGAGATTTAACCAGTCAATCCTAAAGGAAATTAGCCCTGAATATTCATTGGAAGGACTGATGCTGAAGCCGAAACGCCAATATTTTGGCCACCTGATGTGAAGAACTGACTCAGTGGAAAAGACCCTGATGCTGGAAAAGATTGAAGGCAGGAGGAGAAAGGGAAACCAGAGGATGAGATGATTGGACGGCATCACTGACTCAATGGACATGAGTTTGAGCAATCTCCAGGAATTGATGATGGACAGGGAAGCCTGGCGTGCTGCAGTCCATGGGGTAGAAAAGATTTGGGCATGACTGAGCAACTGAACTGGACTGAATCAGTAAAATCAGAATGAGTTACATATGATTATCAGTAGTTTTTTTTTTTCAACCTGCTTCCAAATACCAAAACAATGGCCTAGGTTAATATAGGCTAATTATAAATCAGCAAACAAAGTGTTTGATGTTGTCTTTTTTTTTTTCCTCAGTTTCATAATTTTCAGAAGAGAGTATACTGATTGAATAAAAGTGAGTCTTTAATAGAAAAGCAAGATTGGCTCTGACTTTTAAGTGTAGGTATTATCTTTTTAAAAAGTACACCTCTTTGAATTAATTTTGAAATGAATATAGCTGCTATAATTTTAACAGATAGTAATAAAATTTGGGATGTGTGTTTATATGTATAAATAAGTGGTTTATATGTATAAATAAGAGATGTATGATTTTGCTGAGTGAAGTGTACGGTTCATAAAATCACTATTCTCAATACTGAAAGTAGTTAAAAATGTTTTCCTCTTTGGGCTGTTATAAATTCATATTACATTATTTGAACTGTAAAAGGATGTTGATTCTTGGATAAAACTATTACGTTCTGGCTCTTCACTTTGAATTCAACTGTGGTAGAATTTCTTTGAAAATGATTTAATGTTTATAAGCATGCATGCATGGATAACTTCAAAATGAATAGTGAACTGGAAAAGCCAAACCTCTCCTGACAGTGCCTTGATTTATTCTGGAAGAAATTAAGAGAAATATCAGAAGTATGTGCTCTCTTTTAGGTGTAACACAAACTCGAGGCAAATATTCTTGACTTGCGCCATCTGAGAAACGATTCTTAGTGTCTGGGCATGTGATTTACATATAACTCACATGCCTACACAAAATATCCCAAGCCAGCTGCCTCTGCAGGTTTCCTACTCAGAGGAAAGAAAGCAGACCATTGTCAGAGTGAGGGAGGTAAGGAATGAAGAGCAGCAGCTATGTATGGGCTCCGCAGTTAGCTCAAGCCAGGCACTGAGACAAGGGCCTACCAAGAACTTGGCTCCCCACCCCCCAACCCACCCATCTGCACCACGATGGCAGGGGCTTCATCAAGGTGCTCCGGCAGGGGCTGTCCGGGAGATAGAGCCAGTGTGGGTAACCAGGTGGTATTCTGTTTTTTCTTTGAGATGTCTATGGATTAAAACTCTTGAGTTTTTGCTTTAAACATCAGGCGTTTTCTTTTTTTGCTTTAAAATAAAAAATAAATTTCTTTTTTTTTTAAGAAAAACATCACTTTATCTAAGCAAAAATTATATATATACAAACCTTCTATGTCTAGAATATTCTCATTTTATTTGATACATATATTGTGTGTATGTGTATATACATATATTTGTTGTTGCTGTTGTTTTAAGTCGCTAAGTTGTATCCAACTCTTTTCAACCCCATGAACTCTAGCCCATCAGACTCCTCTGTCCATGGGATTTCCCAGGTAAGAATACTGTAGTGGGTTGCCATTTCCTTCTTCGGGGATCTTCCTGACCCAGGGATTGAACCTGCATCTTCTGCATTGGCAAGCGGGTTCTTTACCACTGAGCCACCAGGGAAGCCAAAAATAAAAGTGAGAATATTCTAGACATAGAGATTTATAAACAGGTATTTTTACTTAAGGGCTTCCTGGTGACTCAGCTGGTAAAGAATCTGCCTGCAATGCAGATCTGGGTTCAACCCCTGGGTTGGGAAGATCCCTTGGAGGGGGAATTGGCAATCCACTCCAGTATTTTTGCCTGGAGAATTCCATGGACAGAGGAGCCTGATGGGCTACACTGCAGGAGTCACAAAGAGTTGGAGGCAACAGATTAATTTTGCTTTCACTTTTCATTTTAACTTAATGTATAAGGAACATTGTTCATCATTACTGAAGACATCTATGGCATCATTCATGATATTTTATTAGAATTAACATTATTCATTTACCTTCAATTGCTGGAGGTATGAAGTGTCATGAAAGTGTTTCCCCTTATTAACAATGTGTGTGTTAGTCGAGTCGTGTCCAACTCATCATGACCCCATGGACTATATAGCCCACCAGGCTCCTCTGTCCGTGGATTTCTCCAGGCAAGAATACTGGTGTGGGTTGTCAATCCCTTCTCCAGAGAATCTTCCCGACCCTGAGATTGAACCGGGTCTCCTGCATTGCTGGCGGATTCTTTACTGTCTGAGCCACCTGGGAAGCCCCATACTACAATAAATATACTTGTACACGCATTTGTTTATATTCAGTTCAGTTCAGTTCAGTCGCTCAGTCATGTCCGACTCTTTGCGACCTCATGAATCCCAGCACACCAGGCCTCCCTGTCCATCACCAACTCCCAGAGTTCACTCAGACTCACGTCCATCGAGTTGGTGATGCCATCCAGCCATCTCATCCTCTGTCGACCCCTTCTCCTTCTGCCCCCAATACTTCCCAGCATCAGAGTCTTTTCCAATGAATCAACTCTTCGCATGAGGTGGCCAAATGTTTATATTAGCTGTTTATTTTCCCAGGATAAAATTCTAGAAATAGAATCACTGGAAGGCCACTCATCAAACACCTACACAGAACTGTCACATATGCAATAATAAATTCCATTGTCTTAACCAGGGAAATTATAGGAAAATTATAAAATTCAGATACACAAAAGAAAAAAATTTTCCGGAATTCCAAAGATCAGAGATAACTAATTGTTGCAGAAATTAGTCCACCCTTACAAATCCAAGCTTGCTGCTGCTTTCAGTTAACCCAAATTGGAATTAGTGGCTAAAAATGAGGGTTTGGCAATGGTTTTCTCTTTCACAATCATCATCTTCCTTCTTGAATACCTGTTATAGAAAATAAAATGCTATTATGTATACAGTAATTGTCTTATATACATAAAAAACTTTATGTGTACAATATATTCTTCTTTACCTTCTTCTCACTCTCAAATATTCATGTCAAAAAGAGTAGAAAATTGACATAAGTAGATATCACTTACTTGATTTTGGATAATGTCAGCCTGTGTCAAAAATGCACACTTAGGTTTAAGTGTGGGACAGTTTAGGTGAGAGACAGTTTTAGCTAATCATTTCATCTGTTCTCCAAATTCCTCAGCTCCTTTGAAGTTTGGAAGACCATGTGATTAGCTATGGCCAATGAAATGGGAGCGGAAGTCACAGGCAGTCCTTCTGGGCAGAGGCAGTGGAAAACCCACTGAAAATCCCTTCTCTCTCTTTCTACAGGGACCAAGGAGCTGTTGCAGCCACAAGATGGCAGAAACTCCATCATCCTGGTCTTTGAATAAGATGGCCTTCCCATCTGCAATGGGTATGTAACAAGAGCAAGAATTAAATCTTTCTTGGGTTAAGCCACTGGGATTTCAGATTAATTGGGTAACTGCAACGTTAGCCTATCTTGTCCTGACTTACAGGAGGCTCACACATTCTGTATCTGTTTACCCTCTGCATTAAAAGTTCCAAACCTCATGGAGACTCAAAGCCACCACTCATCATTCTCAGACTGCTTACATGGAATCTGACTTCCTAGCTCAGCTCTAAGGGTAAAGAATCAGGACTTTAGAGCAGAGACAGGTGAGTGCTCCCTTCTTGTGAGTGCAAGAGTGATATTAATGCGAATAGGAGGCAGACATAGTTTTGGATGTTTCCAGGCCTGAAGTACCGTATGAAATAAATGTATATTATGCTTCCAGTATGTGAGAAACAATAATGGTATATAGACACATTGCCCTGCTAGGCAAGCACGTTGTATCACTTGCTGTCCATTAATTAATCATGAAAAGTGATGTGTGGCAAGGAGTGGAGAAGTGAGTTTACAAAGAAGGAGTATGAGATGAAGCACAGACCCTTTATACTCCTTTGGTATCTAATGGCTTTAAATGAATTCTCCAAAACTCATTGAATGCTGCGTTTCTCTTCTACCTGAATTTTTTTAATAATGATCATGCATTATTTTTATAATTAGGAAAAGGTTTTTGTTTTGAAAAAAAGTCACTGTTGATGAATGAAGAATTAGTTATGGTTTCCTCCATTGACCTGGCACAAACAGTGCCTATGAGCTAGTGCCTTGAGGGCAGATGCAGGGTGTCATTCTACAGGCAAGCACCGCAGGGAGGCACATCACAGAGGCTCTGATATGGGAGCTGCATACCGAGTGACTACCTATCCTGTGCCTGTTGATCCATCATCTCTGTCATTCTGGGATTATTTCCTTTAGTCTCCAGTGATGTTTTTTGTAACTTTTGTGAGTTCTGGACTTGCCCATAGATTCACACTTGCCAGGATCTAGAAACGTCATCATGGAATTGCCCCAAACAGTGAACATCTGTGAATTTTTTGTTAAATAAAGTCTCTGTGCATAGACTTCACTTCACCATTATTATTATTCTCCAGTAAAAGCAGGCAAGAAATCACATTGCCTATTCCCTGTCTTTTTACATCTTTGTACCGCCTGTTTATTTCATGCAGATAAGTATATCAGAAACCATCTTGTTACAGCTGTAAATAAATAAAATCCTTCTTCTTTAGCTCCTATTTCTGTGGAAGTTATTTGCTATCATTTCTTCGTCTGTGAACAGCTGAAGGTCACTTTCTAGATAAAAAATGCAGCCCAATTATCTCAATTTTCCCATTTTTAAATGGTTTGGACTACTAGCAATGTAAGTTAGGGTTTCATTTGTGATAATTACCAAATTTCAAGTAAGTGGTAAATGAAAATTGTCTGGTATTGTGTAAGGAGGGAGTAATTTAAAGTCTTTGTGGGAAGCAATTGGTATTTTAAATAAGCCTGTCTGTAGACATCATGTGTCTAAAACTATTTTAAAGGGCTCTGTGGAGCTCTATGCTTTTAAATTTATCTTACTATTATAGTCATTTTACTAGCTAGGGAACTGCAGCCATCTATCCGTGGCTGTCTCTTTCTGACACCCACAGATGTATCCACCCACATGCTCACCCACTCAAACCTACACTCTGACTCACATTCAAAACGATTGTCAAAAAATCCCCACTCCTTGTCTAACTAAAGTGTTCCTTTCAAACACATGCTACTTGTTTGATCTATTTCCATGTATCTGTGAGTCAGCTGAGTCTTGTCTGATCTACCCAGTAGACTAGAACCTACATGTATGTTTTTTCATATGGATTTGGCAAACCTGATACATATTCTAGCTTACTGAAATCATAAAAGCACAGTGAACTGTTTTTTGCTAACAATACTTCTGACACCAAATCTGTGGGTTTTTTCCCTCACACTCGCCAATTTTCCAACCCTCCAGATATCAACGAGGTGCCCCGCAGTTTAGTTCTGACCGTAGCGACCGGTCAGTACAGACGCCACAGGTTAAGGACTCATTCCTACAAGACTACCCCCTCTTTAGACAACCGTCTCAAGTCCCAGGGCACCTGTACTTTTGACTGACAGGCTATAAATAGAGCGCTCCCATTGCCTCCCCCTCAGGTTTCATAATTTGTTTGAACAGCTTACAGAAATCATAAATAGTTGACTTGCTATGGCCAGTTTATGACAAAGGAGACAACTCAGGAACAACCAACTGGAAGAAGTGCACCAGACAAGGTCTAGGATTGTCTACAGGGGCGATGGCACAGAGCCCTCTAGGAACACCACCCTCCCAGCACCTCGATGTGCTCACTCTTCAGGGAGCTCCCTGAGCTTTATCATTTAGGGAATTTAATGGCGGTTCCATACATGGTTATGACTGATTAAATCATGCCTACCAAGAGTCACCTTATTAATATATACAACACAGGCATGATTGAAAGGAGTTTTATTGATTTCTTCCATACAAGACAAAGTGTTTTTTTTTTTTCACTTTAATACTACATCTTTACTCATTTATTCATTCTCTGATATACTTCCTTTTGTTATGTAGACTGAGTTTTTGACCCATAAACAAGACAAAATTCTAAAAAAGTGCTGCTGCTAACTTCAGTGGGTTTCCCTTGTGGCTCAGCTGGTAAAGAATCCGCCTGTAGTGCGGGAGATCTGGGTTTGCTCCCTGGGTTGGGATGGTCCCCTGGAGAAGGGAAAGGCTACCCACTCCAGTATTCAGGCCTGGAGAATTCCATGGACTGTAGAGTCCATGGGGTCGCAAACAGCTGGACACGACTGAGGGACTTTCACTTCACTAAGTTCAGTGAGTTCAACTGTCACGGCTGGCTGACTCAGTGTCCTTTTTGAAATGTGCCAACAGACCTAGGAACCCTAGTAGGGGCCATAGGGAAAGGGCAGGTAGTTGGGCTTTGCAGGAGGACTGGCCTCTTGGCCTGATCGCCTCTTCATTCCTTGATTCCTTTTCAAATCAGGACCAGACAGAAAAGCACCACCCTTCCACCATTTCCATCGCCTTCTCTTCAGAGCTTTTCTAACGGAGCTGACTTCCCACGGACCCAGGTCGTCTGAGTCATGGGTTCTAGGGCCTAAGTGTAACAGGAAACTGGTATGTACCAAAAATATCTATCAGAATAAAAACAATTTTTTAAAATTTGTTTGAGAGGGTAGACAAGGGCATTTAATACAACAGTCAACATCATGGTGCAGAATTTAAATATACAATTTGAGGTGAATATTTGCTCAGCAAGAAATACGTTTCCATTTTTAATCACTCCTTTCTTGCGACCCCTGGGTAGGTTGCAACTGAGAGACCTATCTATAGGAAACTGAACATTTTCACAAGTAGCATATGAATTTTTCAATGCATTCAAAATACAGATTGGGCTGAGGTTATCAAAATAGAATCATATTTCAAAATAAGAAGTACTGTGAGTCAGGACAGTCACACCAATTATAGCAACCTTGTGTCTGAAAGGCGTAAGGCTGGGGCCAGCCTCCGTTGTAGCAAAGCAGTGTTTTATCAGAATGGTGTAATTAGGAATGTGTGGCAATATTTTAACCCCTCCTCCCAAGGGTTCCACAATGCTTTTCTAACATGTTTATAAATATTTGCTTTCAAGCCATTTTAGGGGGAGCTTTCCATACGAACATTTGGCTTCCAGTGAGTCATCCCCAGTCTGGTTCACACCCAAAAGCTGCCTGCTTGGCTATCAATGAATATTGGGCTCAGTGACTCCTTTATCTTTAAAATTTATTTAAATGAAGATGGAAAAGGTGATAGAAGGAGAAAGACATATTCAGATAGATATAAGAACACTCTTGTTTCCTTACAAGAGTTTGACACCTATGCACCATAATCTAATTACTATTTAAGCTTAGCTAAATGCCCATATTATGATAGATTTGTGTTTGGCCTTTTAATAAAACATCTAAATAATTTTACCTGATGTTGTAAATGACTACATTTTTATAGTCATCATGCATATTTTCTAGCTAAAAACATCTCAGAATTCAAACTATTAACCTGAAATTTAATTTTATTGTTGCAATTACAGTTATTGGATCCTAAAACCATCAACTAAAAAGCAACTAGAAGGATAAATCCCTTCCTACCTGCCCCCCATCTGAGCCACCAGGGAAGCTCTCTTGAGAAACCTGTATGCAGGTCAGGAAGCAACAGTTAGAACTGGACATGGAACAAGGAACTGGTTCCAGATAGGAAAAGGAGTACATCAAGGCTGTATATTGTCACCCCGCTTATTTAACTTATATGCAGAGTACATCATGAGAAACGCTGGGCTGAAGGAAGCACAAGCTGGAATTAAGATTGCTGGGAGAAATATCAATAACCTCAGATATGCAGATGACACCACCCTTATGGCAGAAAGTGAAGAAGAACTAAAGAGCCTCTTGATGAAGGTGAAAGAGGAGAGTGAACAAGTTGGCTGAAAGCTCAACATTCAGAAAACGAAGATCATGGCATCCGGTCCCATCGCTTCATGGGAAATAGATGGGGAAACAGTAGAAACAGTGGCTGACTTTATTTTTCTGGGCTCCAAAATCACTGCAGATGGTGATTGCAGCCATGAAATTAAAAGACACTTACTCCTTGGAAGGAAAGTTATGACCAACCTAGACAGCATATTAAAAAGCAGAGATATTACTTTGTCAACAAAGGTCTGTCTAGTCAAGGCTATGGTTTTTCCAGTGGTCATGTATGGATGTGAGAGCTGGACTGTGAAGAAAGCTGAGCACCAAATAATTGATGCTTTTGAATTGTGGTGTTGGAGAAGACTCTTGAGATTCCCTTGACCTGCAAGGAGATCCAACCAGTCCATTCTAAAGGAGATCAGTCCTGGGTGTTCATTGGTAGGACTGATGTTGAAGCTGAAGTTCCCAATACTTTGGCCACCTGATGCAAAGAGTTGACTCATTGGAAAAGACTGATGCTGGGAGGGATTGGGGGCAGGAGGAGAAGGGGACGACAGAGGATGAGATGGTTGGATGGCATCACCGACTCGATGGACACAGGTTTGTGCGGACTCCAGGAGTTGGTGATGGACAGGGAGGCCTGTCGTGCTGCTATTCATGGGTTGCAAACAGTTGGACACGACTGAGCGACTGAACTGAACCCGCCCCCCCCCCCACATTAGAATTGAAGAAAATAAAGGTCCTTGGGTGAGATTAACTCTCTTCTGAACTAGAATAGCAAAACTTTTCTTTATGTAAATAAGGAAGCTACCGTTATTAAGCATATGAACTAGCACTGATACGCTCTGTAGTTCCATTTCCTAAGGGCAAAATTTGGGAGTTGGAGTGAGACAGTACAGATCTTAGGGGGTTGATATTGACATGGAAAGAAAAGAAATTAAAAATTGCTGTGCATAATAATCGGAGAAGGCAATGGCACCCCACTCCAGTACTCTTGCCTGGAAAATCCCATGGATGGAGGAGCCTGGTGGGCTGCAGTCCATGGGGTCGCTAAGAGTTGGACACGACTGAATGACTTCACTTTCACTTTTCACTTTCATGCATTGGAGAAGGAAATGGCAACCCACTCCAGTGTTCTTGCCTGGAGAATCCCAGGGACGGGGGAGCCTGGTGGGCTGCCGTCTATGGGGTTGCACAGAGTCGGACACGACTGAAGCGACTTAGCAGCAGTGCATAATAATGGGAATTATAGGTTTTCTTTGAAAAACAATGAAATACCTTACAAATTAAGTAGAATATACTATTTATTCTCTCTTATTGGATTAAGAAGGACTGCAGACACTAGCCCCCTGTACCTTGAATTGCATGCTGTGTTCCCACCTGTGTTTTCATGTTATGTAGTAAATGCTCAGGAATGATCTTTGTGCTCTCTTACCTCCTACAAACATTCTTCCATTTTTCCTGAAATGTATACTTCTCCTTGTCTACATTTCATTTTTCCCGGTTTTTATATGGACTTGGATATAAGACTATATCACTTTCTTCTTTAAGAAAAGTGATGCTATTCATATATTGATGAATGACAACAGTCATTTAACCTTAGTATCAAAGAGACAAAAGGAGTGATGAGAACTGTGATAAAATACAAAAGTATATGCCCCATCTGAAATGAGTCTCTAATTCTAAGCATCAGAAAAAATGACAATAGCCAGATCTTCCAAGTTTTCAAAAGAAAGTCTGAAAGTATTTAAAATTTTACAACTAATTCAATTCTTTAAAAACAAGCAATTCCATTTTAAGAGGCTCAAAACACAAATAATTACCACTGGAAAACATGGGACATTAAATATGTATACTTCAACCCACACTGGGGGAAGAGAGATATAGAAGGTATTGAGAACCTTGGTGTCCTTCATGGCCCGTCTTCCACCTTTCAGTTCATCACCAACACATACACTGTTCCACAGGACCATTGAGGGGCCAGTGGTCATCTCTGGTCCTCCTGTGGGAGCCTTTCCCTAATTTGCTCCAAAGTGAACACTTCACATTTGAATTCATTCTTACTGGAAGAGATGGGAAAATCTTAGGAGCAATTATAAGAATAGCAAAAATAAACTCATATTGAGAGTCACTATTCTATCACCCAGCGAATATTTACAGACTGTCTGCTACGTGCTAGAACTATAAAGTTTCTGTGACATATTAGGCATGATGTAGACACTGGAAATAAATCAGTTTTTAAAAAAGCAAAAGAGCCTTCCCTTGCAGAAATTATATCCATTGGGAAGATAGACGATAAATAAAAATAAGTAAGTGTGATATGTGGTAGGTTAGATGGTGATAAATGCCATGGAGAAAACTAGGGTAGGAAGAGTTCATTTCTCTGGGTCCCCCATGTGTAATTGGAATGGACATGCTTGGTAACTGGCAGAACCTCCAGTACAAGATCCCTTGTACTATGGGATAAAAGCTGTATTAGTTGGGAAGACCAAGTGAAATATCTAACATTTGCTCCCTCACTGAGATAGTAAATTAAAAACAGTATCACATCTTGGGGAAAGTGGCAAAGATTAGTGCCACCTTTTAAGATCTGAAGAATATAGGATGATATTCCTCATTTATCCCCATTTAATTCACCAGTCTTGCCCTGACAAAATTGTCTGATCCTGGAGAACACTAAACTCAACCGGATAGTTGCCCTAGTTACAGTTGCTATGCCAGATGTAATATCTCTGCTGGAACACATTAATATGGCCTCAGGTACCTCGTGTTGACTTGCAAATGCCTTCATTTCCACTCCTATCAAGAAAAGGGGGGCTTCCCTGGTAGCTCAGCTGGTAAAGGATCTGGCTGCAATACAGGACACCCCACTTCAATTCCTGGGTTGGGAAGACTCCCTGGAGAAGGGATAGACTACCCACTCCAGTATTCTTGGGCTTCCCTGGTGGCTCAGACGGTAAAGAATCTGCTTGCAATGCGGGAGACCTGGGTTTGATCCCTGGATTGGCAAGATCCCCTGGAGGAGGGCATGGCAACCCACTTCAGTATTCTTGCCTGGAGAATCCCCATGGACAGAGAAGCCTGGTGGGCTACAGTATACAGGGTCACAAAGAGTCAGACACAACTGAGCAGGACTAAGGACAGCACAGCACAAGAAAAGGTAACAGATGCCCATTAATAACACAGGCATTTTCTTTTTCCTTCAGTCATGAGAGGGCCCTAAGAAACCTGGACCACCTGGACATCCTGCATATCATCACAGAGCTCCACTATAGTAGAGATACCACGCGTGGTGGTTTGCAAGTATGCCCACAAATCCTTTGGTGTCTCTTCCTTCAAGAGGTGGAGCTTAATTTCTCTTCCCTTGAGTGTGGACTGGACTTAGTGACTAACAAATAAAGTGGTGCAGCCTGATGATGTGTGACTTCTGAGACATCCAGCTCCATTCCTTGCTCTCTCTTTTGGGTCACCTGCTATGAGAGAAGTCAGGTTCCATGTGATAAGGACTCTGAAGTAGCCCTACAGAGAGATTCATGTGCAAAGGAACTAAGTCCTGCTGCCAAAAGCCATTTAAGTGAGCCATCGTATTAAATAAAAGCATATCCTCTAGCCCAGTCAAGCCTTCAGATGACTCAGCATCTTGCCTGTAACCTCACGGGAGACCTTGAGCCAGAATCACTCAAGTACACCACTCCTGAATTCCTGACCTACAAAAACTGTGAGATAATAAACATTTACTGTTTTAACCTGATGTGTAATTTCAAAGAGAGCAACAGATAACTACTCCATCAGGTTAATCAGAACAAGTGATTAAGCTGTGGCAAGAATATTAGAGGCCTTGTCAAGAAGCATGTGCTCTAGAGGGTAAAAGATACATCCAAAGACGATTCAGCGGTTCTCCTTATCACTGTCCAGTGGACTGGGACACGCCAGACACCCCAGCACTGAGAAGAAGCGTCGTACGCAGTGGGCTCTTGGGGTTCTGGGGTCGGCGTCTTCAACACTTGGAAGTACTGCATTGAACCATTTCCTGAGTGGGGTCCAGGATAGGAAAAAGCTCTGAAGAAATCTCAGGTTATGGTGCGAGGAGTCCTCCTCCTTGAATCTTATAGCCTAGCAGAACTATGCTATTAGAGATATCTGTGATGGGAAAAGAAATTTTGTGGCCCTAGTAAAAGAATACCACATAGACTATAGAGTTCTAGAACAATGTTATGCTATCTGCAGCAGAGACCATTCAAAAAGTAGTCCCTAATGTGTTACTGTGCCCTGGTAGAGACAGAGAACTGATCTTGGAATATCCAGTGACGATGACACCAGAATTGTTCATCATAAGATGTGTTCTATCAGCTCCACTGAATCATAATGTCATGTGGGCCCCGGCAGAATTCTAGCAGGACAGAAGGGATACACGCAGGATCGGTCCTGAGCAGGGCCAGAGGACAAGGAAGCTGCACGAGCAGATGGCTCAGATTCCTGTGCCATCCACCACTATGGCACTGTTGCCCCTTCCTCAGTTCACACGTATGCTCATTTTAGGGGTGGGAGGCAGGGAGATTCCCTACCTTTCCTTATGACAAGCTCTTGGAAAAGAAAAAACCTGTGCTTGGTATACAGATGGGTCTGCCTGGTATGTGTAAAGTCAGAAATGGACCGCCACATTATAACCCCACTCAAACATGGCCCTAGCAGACAGTAGTGAAAGGAAGAGATCTGTGGTATACCTGGTCATCTACCTTGTGTGGAAGGAAAAGCAGCTGAAATAAAAATATATATGGGACACATGTCAGTGATGAAGACCGTGGCTGCTTACTTTGGAGTTTGGAAAGAGAAAGATTAGAAAATTGAAAATAATTGATTCTAGGGATGAGGCATGTGGATGGACCTGGAGGAAGGAGTCCATTTCTCCAGCTTCTGGAAGTATTGAAGGATTCCCATCTAGAAGACATTTTTTAAAACCTTCACATCTCAATTATAAGGAAAGAATCCAATTTTTAATGGATTTGAACATACTATCGAAAAAAGATACATGAATGACAAGTTCGTGTAAAGATGTTCATCATCATTAGTCATTAGGGAATTGCAAATTAAAACCAAAATGAAACACACTATTTCACAGTTATGAGGATAGCTGAAATTAAAAGACTGAGCACATTGTATACGTAAAACGAATATAATGTTATCTGTCAATTATATCTCAATTAAAAAAAGTGTTTTAAAAGACTGAGCATATCAAGTATTTGTGATGATTTAGAGGAACTGGAACTCTCATACGCTTCTGGTGAGAAAGTAAAATACTTTAGAAAATAATTTGGCCATTCTTTTAAAAGTTAAACCATCACCTACTATACATAATCCAGCCCTTTCCACCTCTAGTTATTTACCCAAGAGAAAAGGAAGCATATGTCTACATAAAGACATACAGTGATTTCACGCAAGTTTTATTTGTAGCAGCCCCAAACTGGAAACAACCCAAATGTTAATCAATCGGTAAATAAATTAGCAAATTTTGGTATACCAATACAATGCAATATCACTCAGCAGTGAAAATAAATGAATTCTCTTGTTATACAATAACATCTATGAATCTCAAATTAATTATGCTGAGTGAAAGTAGCCAGATTTTGAAAAAAGAAAACATACTGTGTGATTCTATTTATCTAAAATTCTAGAAAGTATAACTGAACCTATAGTGACAGAAACCAGATTAGTAGTTGCCTGGTGAAAAGGTGGTGGTTGAGAGGGACAAAAGAAGGCATTACAAAGGGACAGAAGGAATCTTTTGGGAATATGCTCATTAATTTACCAAATTTTATGCTTGAAACATGTGTAGTTACTGTATGTCATTATACTTCAATTAAACTTTTAAAAGAAGAAAAGATTAAATCTCGTCAATGATGTCCAGTACCTCATCATTGGTTTAATCAAAGACCATGATCTGGGAATACTGTTCCCACGACAACTCACAGGGCAATGGCCTAAATCAAGTCAGGGAGCGTAGATTCCCTGGAGTCAGGTCAGTGTTGCAGGCTGTTGAGGGCTTTAAGTCAAAAGATAAATAAAAAGTGGTATTCACTCATTCATCTAAAAAAGTTGTGTGTGTGTGTGTGTGTGTGTAAAATCTGTGTGGTGCCAGGTACTGTGCTAGGGTCTGGAGGCGCATTGTTACATCAGATATAAAACCTGTCCTTAAGGACGTCAAGGTGTTATGAACCAGGTGAGTAGAGCTGCTTGAGTCTGAGACCTTCCAGAAGTATGTGAGGGTCTGGCAGGATGAGCTATGAGTGTGGAAGTGTCAGACCCAGGTTAGGAAGAACCAGGATTGGGTACCAAAGTAGAGCTACTTGACCCAGGAGGATCTCTAAGGATTCGGTTTCTGGCCTTCTGACATCCAATCTTGAGCCATGCAGCAAGGTTTTGGGCAGGGACAGATCCCCTGACAAAGAGTAGGTAAAGTAACTGCCCCCAAATATGTCTGTACAATGAGCCAAAGAATGCAAGGAAGCATGCTCAGTAATGGCCAAAGGAAAAAGCACTGAGGAAACTGGCTGGCCTATAGTAGAAAGTCCATAATAGAGGAAAAATAAGAATAATGCTCCAGGAAACCATTTGGCGATTGGAGGTGATTGCTGATCAGTCACTCGGTCATGTTCGACTCTTTGTGACCCCATGATCTGCAGCTCGCCAGACTTCCCTGTCCTTCACTATCTCCCGGAGCTTGCTAAAATTCATGTTCATTGATTCCGTGATGCCATCCAACCATCTCATCATCCCCTTCTCCTTCTGCCTTCAATCTTTCCCAGTATCAGGTCCTTTTCCAATGAGTTGGCTCTTCTCCAATACTTGGCCACGCATCAGGTGGCCAGAGTATTGGAGCTTCATCTTCAGCATCAGTCCTTTCAACTAATATTCTGGGTTGAGGGTTTAAGGGATTGGAGGAGTGGACTCAAACTGGTATCTGAGGGCTCTTAAAATCCAGTCTGAACAAGTGGAGCTCAGTGAGTATCAGACAAGAATTAGTGCAGATGGAGAGCAGAGAGGCAGTGTTCCTCAGCATGGTTAGTGGTGCGGCCAGATCAGAGAGTGAGTGGGAAACCTCACTTATGGCTATGAACTCAGAAAGCACAGCTAAACATTCACAGTCAATCAGAGGAATACATTCAAGAGTCAGGAACACTATGAACTCAGAAAGCACAGCTAAACATTCATAGCCAGACAGAGGAATGCATTCAAGAGTCAGGACCACCATTTGACCAAGTGCTAGAGGAGGAGCCAGTCCTTCTTGCCAGCCAGGGCGTGCATAGATGACCTTTGAGGAAGGAAGTCAAGGGGCATTTGACAGGAGAAGAAGGTATTCAGATCAGGGCAGAAGTAGGTGCCTGCGGGTTACTGATGGGAGATGCTCAGGTATGTGTGGGAGCCAAACCAAAAGACCTAAAAGCCCATGATTTCAGGAGATGAGGACAGTGTGACATGAGGAGAGGATGACAGGGGGGTAGGGCCAGTGTGACACGAGGGCAAAGGTCCTCACATGACAAGGATCAGTGTGACATATGAGGGGGCTCAGCGGGCTAGGTGAAGGGGGCCTGCACCTCACAGAGGAGGGAGTTTATTTTCAAGTTAAGTGCTGGTAAATGTCACACAGAGAGGAAGCGATCAGCCACACTGACTGAGGACAGGTGAGTAAACCTAAGGGCATCAGGGGGCTAAAGTATTACCAGTAGATGAGGGCAGACAGGACTGGCCAGCTGAGATTTCTCTTTTCCAATAAAGGAGAGAAAGTTCTTGTCTTACAGCACCTCCCCCTGGGGGTCAGGCATCTCACCTTGGATAAATTGCCCATACTGCTATGGAGTATGGGCAATGTCTCTCTAGAGAGACAGGGACTGTCTTTCTTCCGTCTGATGCCATCCTCCCTTAGTTCAGGGTCACTTGCTCCCTTGAACCTCCCCACCCCTTTGTGTAACTTCTCCCCTTGCAAAGCTTCCT
Organism: Bubalus kerabau; assembly: GCF_029407905.1. Classification (NCBI taxonomy): domain Eukaryota; kingdom Metazoa; phylum Chordata; class Mammalia; order Artiodactyla; family Bovidae; genus Bubalus; species Bubalus kerabau. Next base: position 59,146,411 of record NC_073626.1, read on the forward strand.
GAGCCTCAGGCTGGTTGGTAATTCACTCCCTTCCCAGGTCTTCTTGCTGGAAGAGGGTGTGGAGACAGCAGCATGAACGGCTTCCTTCTAGTCTTCACTATTCTGACAGTGGCTGGTGAGTGCAGATTCCTATTTTGGCTTAAAATTTTGAAAAGGTCATATTGGAAGAAAGAGTAGGAAATGGGTATAGACAACAGGGGTAGCTCAGCTGGGAAAGAATCCGCCTGCAACGCAGGAGACCTGAGTTCAATCCCTGGGTTGGGAAGACACCCTGGAGAAGGGAAAGGCTACTCACTCCAGTATTCTGGCCTGGAGAATTCCATACACTGTATAGTCCATGGGGTCGCAAAGAGTTGGACACGACTGAGCAACTTTCACAAGTGATCATCAGAAGGTTAAGAGCTCAGGACCCCAGGGATTGATAGTTTCCTAGAACTCTCAGAGGTAACTGGAGTCCACTGACTTTGCCCCTGGCACCATGACCACAAGAGAAGATTCAGACTGAGATGAGACTTTACGCAATAGAGGGTGTATATTGGCACCAAAAAAAAAATGTGATTTTGCTATATAGCTAAGAAGGATGTTTGAGGAGAAAAAGGAAGAAAGGAAGGGAGAGGAAGTGTGAGTGAGAGGGAGGACACAAACACAGAGCGGGGTCCAGGGGGAAATTAACAGAAGGGTTCTGAAATGCATCAAAAACAGACTGACCATTTCAAAGCACTTCCACACAAAACATTCCAGACTCCCATCCTCTGGAAAGTCTGCCCCTGCCTCTAAGATTCTGCCTTCCTCTCCCCATCTGACAGCAGCAACAACGACCGGAACACCACCAGCAGAACACGCAGACTCAGTCGAGCAATTCTATCAGGAGAATGTCCAAAATGAATCAACCTGTTTGGTCTTCCTGAACTCAGAAAAGGACACCTGTCTGGGGACCCTGATCCACAAACAGTGGGTTCTCACCGCAGCACACTGCTTCTTACCGTGAGTGATGGGGTCCTGGAGTGAGAGGCATGCCCCGCTCTTAGTCGCTGGGGTGGCTCAGCCCTGAAGAGACTTGCATGGGGGAACTCTCAAACCTAAGAAGTGGTTGGAAGGAGGCAGGAAATAGATCCTGGTGGTTATGAGTTAGATTCCCCAGTAGGATGATGCAAGATGAACAACAGAATAACATCTATTTCCTCTGCTCATCCTTCATGGCCTGTTCCAGATTTCTTGAGATGGAGATTGCTATTTCAGATGAGCGTTTCCAAAAAAGGATGGAGAGCTTAAGACCCATGCTTATTATTCCACATCCAAGTTTCAAACAGGATTCTGCTGAGCATGACATAGTGCTCATCAAGCTGACACACCCCCTAAAGCTCAACGACCAGGTAAAACTGGCAGCTGTGCCCAGCCCCACGACCAACAGGATGGACGGCTGCGCTGTTTTTGGCTGGGGCTGGTCATGGCAGAATTCTGGTGAGTGACCCTCAAGACGGACTCCTAGTGCTCCTTGACTGCCCACTCTGTGAGGGTTGTTGTATCATTGAATTATTAGAGATCAAGAGAGCTGTTAGGGTCCTGAGAACTTATACATCTTAACTTCTAATTTTATGAATGTGGAAATTGAGGCCAAAATTGGTCATAGGATAGACCTTGTCTTATAAGGGGTAACATGGCTATGCATGGCTGGAGGCCTCTGGAATCCTGTATTCTTGACTCATTTATCATTCAGATGCAGGTGAAGGTGGGTGGTGTATGGGTGAGGAAGGGGTTGGTGGGTCCTCCTGCTGGTGATGCTGAATGTGGCTCCTTCTTTAGAAACTGACAGCATTCACAAGTAAGGCCATGCCCACCCAAGTCCAAGGCACGTGGTGTCCAGCACTGGAACCAGATGCTGGCTTTCTCATTTCATCTGTTTTCTTCTCTGGTTTCCTTTCAATTTATTTTTTCTTTCATTGAATGACAGAGAGGTAATTACAGATAAGAGGGAGGGGAGGAGAGAAGAGAGGGAGATGAATGTGTGAAGGACCAAAGAAAAATAAACCCTGTCTCTCTCTCCACCCCACCCTCACCCTGCCTGTGCATGTGCTCAGAGCCAAAGCCTGATGTCAAGATAAACCAGACTGTCTCTTGCTTCCCTAATGAACATTGTGAAGCTTCCCCTATAGGAAAAGTGCCTGTTAAGATCACAGAGAACATGTTCTGTGCAGGATTGTCTCTGGAGAGCAAACACACGTGTAAGGTAATTCTTTCCCCTTGGGCCCTCCCAAGTTTGTTCTGGGATACTGTTCGGGGGTCCACATAGCTCCTTCAACACAATCCAGTTTCCTGTTTACATCCAAGAAGAGATCAAGGTAAATGCGGTCCAGGAAGAACCAATCCTGAATGAACATGAATGTGAGTGTGGAGACACCTGAGTGTTTCCTTTCTCTATGGCTTCCGCTGATGTAGCCTAGCGTGAGTGATGGCTTGGGTCCCAGATGGCCACCAGACATTTCTCCCAACCCTCATCACCTGAATCTTTCTGTCTGGGCTCCTCAGATGGGCACTGGGTACTAGGTTATCTTTGTTCTGGCTACTATGCCTGACCCATCTCTCCTCTTTCTAACAGGAAGTACTTGCTGCCCCAATCCTGTGCCAAAATCAGCTCCAGGGGATCTTATCCTGGTCAGAAGGGTGTGTTCTGAGAGGTGACGTTGGCTACTACACCAAGGTTTCTCGCTATACAGACTGGATCCACAGAGTCATCAGCGCCTACTGAACTCTCCCTGTTCCCTCTCCCAGCAGCCTCAGACCTGGGTCTACCATCCGTGACCCTGTTTCCCTCTAGCCCCAGAAAAAGACGGGAATAGAGTCTTTGGTTGTAAGAAGGTTTCTCTTCCTTCTGTTCCTTCTTGAATGCTCTTCTCCTTTCTCAGTCCCAACCTGAATGCTCATTGAAGGATTTGAGCTGGATAATGTGGCTCAGATGGTAAAGAATCCACCTACAATGTGGGAGACCTGGGTTTGATCCCTGGGTCGGGAAGATCCCCTGGAGGAGGGCATGGCCACCCACTCCAGTATTCTTGCCTGGAGCATCCCCATGGACAGAGGAGCCTGGCGGGCTGCAGTCCATGGGGTCACAGAGTTGGACACGACCGCAGGGACTAAGCGCACCATGCTGTCGTAAATGGGATGACTTCTCACCACTCCTTGCCTTTCTTCCAACTCTCTACTTACCTGCTGTGGCTCCTCAGGCCTTCCTGGAGTCATGCTCCCCAGCCTTCCAAAGCACATGTGACAGTAAGACTGAGCACCTCTGGCTGCCTCTCTGTCTGACATCACTTACTGCTGAGTCAGCCTTCAGTGTGCGCTGTCTCACACTCTCATATCTAATCAGGCGGGCAGTAATGCTGGGATGTGAAACAGGCTGCCGGCAGTATCACTGTTAGAAATGGAGGCTAGAATTTTATGGGGACAAGAATTATAAAGACGTCAGGGACTCCCCTGGTGGTCCAGTGGTTAGAACTCCACTCCCTGCTTTTACTGCGGAGGTCCTGCGTTTGATCTCCAGTCAAGGAACTAAGATTCTCACAAGCTGCGAGGCACAGCCAATTTTTTTTTTTTTTTCAATTATAGACTTTAAAAAGGTTAGGAGATGAGGGAGGAGTTAAATGGGTCAGATCACCAACAGGAAAAGAGGGACAATCTCCAGAGAGATCTTTCCTAATGCTAAGCAAGAAAACTCCTAGGTGGCTACAAAGAGAATACTAGAAGCAACGGAGAAATACTGAAATCTAAGTGGCTGTAAGTGTGTCCGTGTGTGTGTGTGTGCGCGCGCGCGCAAGCGCATATGCACATAAGCCTGTGTAGATTGGAGGGGGTGTGCCCAGAATGATCTCACTGAACCAAAATCTTTCTTACACCAACTTCCAGTTCAGCTGATTTTCTTCAACCTTGCTTTCCTACCTGTAAAGGTAGGAGACTACTTTATAAATTATTAAATTGTTTAAAAACTAAAATATGTCCTATATTGTCATTCTAACAATTTATTTTGGAAATGTTTAACACAAGAAGTTGCAGAAAATATTGCAAAGAGTTTCTGGGTACCTAATATCGCCCCAGTGATAGTATCTCCTATAACCATAGTAACATGTCAAATCCAGAAAATTCACAGTGGCTCAATGCTGTTTACTTACATACATACCTTATTTGGTTTTACCAGTCTTTATTCACATACACTCTTTTTAGGGGGTAAAATTTGAAGCGTTACCACATTTGTGGATTTCTATAACCGTTGCCACAATCAGAATCCAGAACTGTCCCAATAACAAGGAAGAAACTTCTTTGTGTTACACTTCAAAAACCACCTCAACAATCACACCCTCTTCCAGTCCTAAGGCTTTGAAACCACTGATCAATCCTCCAATCACGGCAGTTTTGTCACGTTGAGAGTGTTGTCCAAAATGCAATCCATGTGACCCCACTGCGCGTTTTCGATTGGTGATGTTCCTGGGGTCCCCTCGCTGCCGTCTCCTTTCTGTCTGAAGTTCATTTAGCCATTCTCGTGGAGCAGGTGTGCTGCTAACAAATTCTCTTACCGTTTCTTCACCTGCCTTCCTGAGGGATACATTTTACTTGGTAAAGAATTCTGGGTTGACAGTGCTTTTCTTTCAGGACTTGAAAAATCTTTACCTCCTCCTTCGACTGTCCTCCAAGTTTCTGAGGAGAAATCTGCTGTCGTTTGAATCATTATTTCTCAGTAATCCATTGCTTCTCTCTAGCTGTGGCAGCTTACAAAAGTTTTTCTTTGTCCTACGTTTTCAGAAGTTTGATTATGATGTATCTGGGTGTAAAGCCCTTAAAATGTATTCTATTTAGGGTTCACTCAGTTTTCTGAATCTGGAAGCTTATGTCTTTCACCAAATTTGAGCCATTGTTTTTTCAAATGTTTTTCTGCTCAGTATCCTGTTTCTTCTTTGGAAACTTGGATAATGTGAATGTCAGATCTGTTACTATCCCACAAGTCCGGGGGATCTATTCATTTTTTTTAAGATCTCTTTTCTTTCTGGTGCTCATATTTATCGTTTCTATTGCTCTAAGTTCACTGACACTTCTGGCACCCCATTTCACTATTGAGCCATTGTTTTAATTATGGTTTTTATTTTTTATACTTTACATTGCTTTCACATCTTGGGGCCCTTGCTGACCAGAGAGAGACTGGCCCTCCCAGAGCTAACTAATTCCTTCAGAGAGCAAATCACGCCCCTACATGTGCTCTTCATATTGCAAACCAACCACTCCAGAGCCCATATCCCAACAACCTTTCTCACCTAACATTCACACATCAAGCCAGTATTTCCCCTGCCCTAAATCAGCACCCCTGGGCCAAGTACTAGACAAGCAGAGACCACCACTGTGACCCAGTGGCTATGAAAACTCTCCAGTCCTTATGGCCACTGTGGAGAACAGTGTGGAGATTCCTTAAACAGCTGGGAATAGAACTGCCGTACGACCCAGCAATCCCACCAGCTGGGCATACACACCGAGGAAACCAGAACTGAAAGAGACACATGTATCCCAATGTTCCACTGTTTACAATAGCTAGGACATGGAGCAACATAGATGTCCACTGGCAGATGAATGGATAAGAAAGTTGTGGTACATATATACACAATGGCATATTACTCAGCTATAAAAAAGAATGCATTTGGCTCAGCTCTAATGAGGTGAATGAAACTAGAGCCTGTTATACAGAGTGAAGTAAGCCAGAAAGAGAAACACCAATACAGTATATTAATGCATATATATGGAATTTAGAAAGATGGTAACGATGACCCTATACGTGAGACAGCAAAATGGACACAGATGTAAAGAACAGACTTTGGAGTCTGTGGGAGAAGGCGAGGGTGGGATGATTTGAGAGAATAGCATTGAAACATGTATATTACTGTATGTGAAACAGATGACCTGTTTTACAATAAAATAAATTTTATTTATTAAAATAAATAAATTAAAAAACACTCACACAACTATCCAGTCTTAAGATTGCTCAAACTTTCCTGCTCCTTCCTTCTTTTGCTGGCACTTTTTCATCTAGCCCGGCATGGCACAACATGCCCCTTAAATAAACTCTTCTTTCAATACCACTGACCTCTCCATATCCTCACTCAGTTACCTAGGTAAACTAAACCCTGGGTGCTATCAAAACACCCACCAATGTGTTTTTATTTCAGTTTTTATATTTTTAAATTATAAAATTCCCAGTTGGTTCTTCTTTATATCTTATATAAATATTTTCTAAGGTTTTCTGGGTTTTTTTCCCCCACTTGATTCAGGAGTATGTGTGATGGCTTATTAGAACATTTAATAACTGCTTTAAAATTCCTGTCCAATAATTCCAACATCTGTGTCATCTTGGTGTTGGTAACTCTTGATTGTCTTTTCTTACTTGAGTTGAAATGTTCCTAATATGATGAGTAAGTTTGGACTATATCCTGAGCATTTTTTATTAGGGTGGCCAAAAAATTCATTTGGAATTTTTGTAAGATAGTATTGAACAACCTGAAGGAATTTTTGGCCAACCCAGTATTATAAGACTCTGGTTCCTATTTACATTTCCTAGTTTAGTATTTAGTTAACCTGTTTATATTCAGAATGCATATTCTAGCCTATGTTTGTGAAATGTGGTTCAAATTCAGTTTATGTAGCTTCTACAGAACCATTGCTCATTCTAATCCTCAGACCCTATGAACATGTTCCCTTATTTTTATATGGAATATCTTTTTATATGGAAAATATATTCTTATTATATTCTAATATGTTCTTATATGTTCCCATGGTAAAAGAGAGTGCAAATGTGATTAAGTTAAGGATCTTGATTATATTGGATTTTCAGGTAGGCCCAATGTAACCACACGTGTCTTTATAAGAGTAAGATAAAAGGGTCAGAAAAAGGAGGGGAGATGTGATCACAGGGTTGGAGTGCTTTGCTTTAAAGATGGAGGAAAGGGCAATGAGCCAAACCATGTAGGAAACCTAAAAACTGGGGAGGAAAAACAAGGAAACAGACTCTGCAGACAGAATGCCACTCAGTGGACACCTTGGTTTTAGGTGCATTCAGCTTTCTGATCTCCAAAACTGTAAGATAATACATTTGTGTTTTTTTAAGCCACCAAAATTGTTGTGATTTGTTATAGCAGCAACAGGAAGCTAATATAGTCAGCATTTTGCCACCCAGCTCCTTCACTGCAGCACCACGGGGGCATGGCTTTTTCATAGTGTTCTGTCTCAAGAACAGGCAAGTTACCAACAACTTAGTGGTTTAAAAGAGCATACATTTATTATTTCGTAGTTTCTCTGAATCAAGAGTCCTGTAGGTCAGAAGGCTAAAATCAAGATGTGGGCAAGTTATATCTCCACTTAGAGGTTCAAGTACCGAAAGACCTGCTGCCAACTCCTTCCCATTGTTGACAGAATTCATTTCTTTGCAGTTCTAAGACTGTGATCCCCATCGCCTTGCTAGCCGTCACTGGGGACCAGGCTGAGCTCCTAGAGGCCCTTCTCATGTCCTTGTCACGTCTTAGGACCCCTGTCGGAGCAAAAGAGATCATCCCCCATGTTGGAGCCCTCTGACTTTCTCTTCTACCACGACCCAGAAAAAATTCTTGACTTTTAAAAGATGCATCAGGATCACCTGGGTAATCTCCATGTCTTAAGATCAACCATAGCATAGAGCAGAGCCTAATCACAGAGGTAAAGTGATATTCCCAGTTCCAAGTCAGGGCATCACTGGTAGGAAATCTGGGGTGATATCTTGGAATTCTGTCTACTGCATACAGCTAAAAGATTTCTGTTTTATGGCTGCCCCTTTCCTGGTCCTTTGGCTGGAAAGAGTAGGATTTTCTTAGGGATTTTTTTGTTCCTTCCCACTGGTATTTCCATGTTGCAAACTTCTCTCACACACAAACCTAGATATATACAGGGCAAGTAAAATCTCAGGAAAAGAAGAGAAGCTAAGGCAAAGGAGAAAAGAAAAGATATACCCTTTGGAATGCAGAGTTCAAAGAATAGCAAGGAGCGATAAGAAAGTCTTCTTAAGAGATCAATGCAAAGAAATGGAGGAAAACAATAGAATGGAAAAGACTAGAGATCTCTTCAAGAAAATCAGAGATACCAAGTGGACATTTCATGTAAAGTTGGGCTCGATAAAGGACAGAAACAGTATGGACCTGATATAACCAGAAGATGTTAAGAAGAGGTGGCAAGAATACACAGAAGAACTATACAAAAAAGATCTTCATGATCCAGATAACCACAATGGTGTGATTACTCACCTAGAGCCAGACATCCTGGAATGCAAAGTCAAGCAGGCCTTAGGAAGCATCACTACCAACAAAGCTAGTGGAAGTGATGGAATTCCAGTTGAGCTCTTTCAAATCCTAAAACATGATGCTATGACAGTGCTGCACTCAATATGCAGCAAATTTTGAAAACTCAGCAGTGGCCACAGGACTGGAAGAGGTCAGTTTTCATTCCAATCCCAAAGAAAGGCAATGCCAAAGAATGCTCAAACTACCGCACAATTGCACTCATCTCATACACTAGCAACTGCTACTGCTGCTGCTAAGTCGCTTCAGTCGTGTCCGACTCTGTGTGACCCCATAGATGGCAGTCCACCAGACTCCCCCTTCCCTGGGATCTCCAGGTAAGAACACTGGAGTGGGCTGCCATTTCCTTCTCCAATGCATGAAAGTGAAAAGTGAAAGTGAAGTCGCTCAGGTGTGTCCGACCCTCAGTGACCCCATGGACTGCAGCCTACCAGGCTCCTCTGTCCATGGGATTCTCCAGGCAGGAGTACTGGAGTGGGGTGCCATTGCCCTCTCCATACACTAGCAAAGTAAGGCTCATAATTCCCCAAGCAGGGATTCAACAGTATGTGAACCATGAACTTTCAGATGTTCAAGCCGGATTTAGAAAAAGCAGAGGAACCAGAGATCAAATTGCCAACATCCATTGGATTATAAAAAAGGCAAGAGAGTTCCAGAAGAACATCTACTTCTGCTTTACTAACTACAACAAAGCCTTTGACTGTGTAGATCATAACAAACTGGAAAATTCTTCAAGAGCTGGAAATACCAGGCCATTTACTGCCTCCTGAGAAGCCTGTACGCAGGTCAAGAAGCAACAGTTGAAAACGGACATGGAACAATGAACGGACTGGTTCCAAATCGGGAAAGGAGCACATCAAGGCTGTATTTTGTCACCCTGCTTATTTAACTTATACGCAGATTACATCATGGGAAATGCCAGGCTGGATGAAGCACAAGCTGGAATCAAGATTGCCAGGAGAATTATCAATAACCTCAGATACGCAGATGACACCACCCTTATGGCAGAAAGTGAAGAACCAAAGAGCCTCTTGATGAAAGTGAAAGAGGAGAGTGAAAGAGTGGCTGAAAGCTCAACATTCAGAAAACTAAGATCATGGCATCCTGTCTCATCACTTCATGGCAAAGAAATGGGGAAACAATGGCAACAGTGAGAGACTTTATTTTGGGGGGCACCAAAATCACTGCAGATGGTGACTGCAGCCATGAAATTAAAAGATGCTTGCTCCTTGGAAGAAAGCTATGACCAACCTAAACAGCATATTAAAAAGCAGAGACTACTTTGTCAACAAAGGTCTGTCTAGTCAAAGCTATGGTTTTTCTGGTAGTCCTGTATTTATGTGAGAATTGAACCATAAAGAAAGCTGAGTGCCGAAGAACTGATGCTTTTGAACTGTGGTGTTGGAGAAGACTCTTGAGAGTCTCTGGACTGCAAGGATATCCAACCAGTCAATCCTAAAGGGAATTAGTCCTGAATATTCATTGGAAGGACTGATGCTGAAGCTGAAATTCCAATGCTTTGGCCACCTGATGTGAAGAACTGACTCATTGAAAAAGACCCTGATGCTGGGAAAAATTGAAGGCAGGAGGAGAAGGGGACGAGAGATGGTTGGAAGGCATCACCGACTCGATGGACATGAGTTTGAGCAAGCTCCAGGAGCTGGTGATGGACAGGGAAGCCTGGCGTGCTGCAGTCCATGGGGTCGCAAAGAGTCAAAAACGACTGAGCAACTGAACTGAACTGACTGAAAAAACGGAGGAAAGCTACTCCTCAGATCTCACATATTCTCACTAATTCTTTTTTTTGTTTTTTACTTTTCAGATCTTCTGGTAGGTGTTTTGTTAAGGGTTTGTTTATTATTTCTTTTGTTGTTGTTAAGTGTATTCAGTTTACAATATTGTGTTAGTTTCATGTGTACAGCAAAGTGATTCAGTTATGAACACATGCACACAAATTCTTTTTCAGATTCTTTCCCATTGTAGGTTACTGCAAAATATTAAGTATATTCCCTGTGCTATACAGTAGGTCCTTGTTGTTTACCTATTTTACATATAGTAATGTGCATATGTTAATCCCAAACTCCTAACTTATCTCTCCCCCCTTATTCAGGTTTTTTTTTGTTATTATTCTTGTAGTTATTAGTAGGAGGTAGGCTCTTTTCCCATCTTGTCTGGAACAAAAGCCTTTCTTACATTTTAGTTCTGCTAGATATTAGAAAGATGAAAAGCATTAAATTAAGAGGAAACACCTCTGAACTGAAGTCAGGAAACCTGAGTTCCGGTCCAGATTCTCCTATTGACTGGTACAGTGGTTTAATGTGTATGTATGAGCCCCAGGAGAATGTGAGAAGTGAACATTAGAAATTTTATTTACAATCATTTTAGTTTATCCGTTAGATTATTATATTCTGGTGTGTGTTTTGTGATATGACATGCCAGTTCATATATATGTTGTTGGTGGTGGTGGTTTAGTCGCTAAGCCATGTCCGACTCTTGTGACCCCATGGATTGTAGCCTGCCAGGCTCCTCTGTCCGTGCGGTTCTCCAGGCAAGAATACTGGAGTAGGCTGCCATTTCCTTCTCCAATACATGTATATTTATTTAACTATATATATGTACTTATATATATATGTTAGTATATACATATATAGATGGTGGATGCTCTAATTGTCTTAAGTATGCTTTGTTTGATTTAGGGTGAATCCCTTCAACATGGAACAGATTTTAACTATATTCGTCAATTAAGAGTCTATCCGGTCCCACCACTTCATGGGAAATAGATGGGGAAACAGTGGAAACAGTGTCAGACTTTATTTTTCTGGGCTCCAAAATCACTACAGATGGTGACTGCAGCCATGAAATTAAAAGATGCTTACTCCTTGGAAGAAAAGTTATGACCAACCTAGATAGCATATTGAAAAGCAGAGACATTACTTTGCCAACAAAGGTTCGTCTAGTCAAGGCTATAGTTTTTCCTGTGGTCATGTATGGATGTGCGAGTTGGACTGTGAAGAAGGCTGAGTGCCAAAGAATTGATGCTTTTGAACTGTGGTGTTGGAGAAGACTCTTGAGAGTCCCTTGGACTGCAAGGAGATCCAACCAGTCCATTCTAAAGGAGATCAGCCCTGGGATTTCTTTGGAAGGAATGATGCTAAAGCTGAGACTCCAGTACTTTGGCCACCTCATGCGAAGAGTTGACTCATTGGAAAAGACTCTGATGCTGGGAGGGATTGGGGGCAGGAGGAGAAGGGGACGACAGAGGATGAGATGGCTGGATGGCATCACGGACTCGATGGACGTGAGTCTCAGTGAACTCGGGGAGTTGGTGATGGACAGGGAGGCCTGGCGTGCTGTGATTCATGGGGTCGCAAAGAGTCGGACATGACTGAGCGACTGATCTGATCTGATCTGATCTGATGTCTCTTTAGTTGAAAATATAATTCTTAGCTCAAATAATGCTTCCTACATTTCTTAGAACCTTCATATGGAAAATGATTAAATGACTGTGAACTATTCCTAGAAAATAACTCTTTAAGAATAAAACCCAAGTTCATAAGAGGGTAATGTAAGAGCATCAAGATGGTGGTTTAAGGGACTTCCTTGGTGGTCCAGTGGGTTAAGAATTCCACCTCCCAATTCAGATTCAATCCCTGATTGCTGAGAACTAAGATCCTGCTTGCTGTGGGGTAACTAAGCCTGTGCGCTGTGACTACTGAGCCCAAGAGTCACAACTAGAGAGAAACCTGAGCACCACAACTAAAGATCCCACGTGGTGCAACAAAGACCTGAAACTAAGATCTGATGCAGCCTAAATAAATAAACGTTTGAAAAGACATTATTTTTTAAAAAGTAAATTTAAAAAAAGATGGTGGTTCAAGATGGTGATATAGAAATACCCTGAACTCACCTCCTCCCATGAACACATCAATCTAAGGCTATATTTGGAGAAACTTCCTCCAAAAAAAAAAGAAACAAACCCTGAGAACTAGCAAATGAGAGAAGACCTACATCTCAGTCAGGGACACAATCTCACTTTAAGCCCCACCCTCAGCACAGCTATCCAGAGTATGGAGGGACCTCAAACCCAGAGCCTGCGAAACAACTCTGAGAAGCGGAAAGTTTGTATTGCTCATCAGCACCCCAACTTTTAAGATCTGTGCCCAAGAGACAGCCCAAAAACTTCTAGCTTTGAAAACCAACAAGGCTTGCATTCATGAGACCCAGAGGCTATAGTGATCTGAAGAATGGCTCGTAAAGGGTTCACTTGTCCCCATGACCCAGGGCAGCAGTCATCCACTTTGTGAGGGAGAAGCTCATTAGCTTGTCTGGGAAAATTGACTTGGGGCTTCCCAGTTGGTGCTAGTGGTAAAGAACCCCGCTGCCAATGTAGGAGACAAAAGAAACACAAGTTTGATCCCTGGGTCTGGAAGATCTCCCGGAGGAGGGCATGGCCACCCACTCCAATATTCTTGTGTGGAGAATCCCATGGACAGAGGAGTCTGGTGGGCTATGGTCCATAGGGTCACAGAGTTAGACACGACTGAAGTGACTTAGCACACATGCACAGGCATTGGCCCGAGGGGCAGGCACCTGATTTAACACAGGTTTGGGACCTGCAGAGGTGCTCTCCAGGAAAGGAGCATCATCTTTGCACTTACTCTTGGGCTCTCTCCAGTCGGTGGATGCCATATTTGTTGCTGTTTTATTTTTTAATTTAAGGTTTTTTCCCCTTTCCTTTAGCCAGTGGGTGCCATCTCTACCCTGCCTACCTCACTTGAGCAAGTGGGTGCCAACTTTGCACCTTCCTTTTGTTGGTCTCCACAGCGCCAGTATCTCCCAAAAGGGAGCTTTGATACATGTCTTGTGTCCTGGTTTTACATCAGTTTTTCCTTCTGCCTGGTGGCTCAACTGGGAAAGAATCCTCCTGCAATGCGGGAGACCTGGGTTTGATCCTTGGGTTGGGAAGATCCCCTGGAGAAGGGAAAGGGCTACCCACTCCAGTATTTTGGCCTGGAGAATCCCATGGACTGTACAGTCTACCTGGTCACAAAGAGTCGGACACAACTGAGCGACCTTCACTTTCACTTTACTTGTGCCACCAGGGGTTACCTCTACATAACTTGGCTCTGTTGGCTAGTGAGACTCACAATAGAAGAAGAATTTTTGTGTGTTTTTTTAAGTTTTTTGGAAATTTTAATCTATTACGTTTACTGTAATCACTGGACTACTTGATTTTTTTCACTGACACATTCTTTCAATTTATTTTCATTCTTATTTTCAAAAATCTTTCATTTTTAATTGGAAAGTGAAAGTTGCTCAGTCTTGTCCAGCTCTTTGCCACCCTATGGACTATACGGTCCATGGAATTCTCCAGGTCAGAATACTGGAGTGGGTAGCCTTTCCCTTCTCCAGGGGATCTACCCAACTCAGGTTTCCTGCCTTGAAGGAGGATTCTTTACCAGTTGAGCTACCAGGGAAGCAGAGGATAATTGCTTTACAATGTCGTGTTGGTTTCTGCCACACATCAACATGAGTCAGCCATAGGTATACATACATCCAGGGCTTCCTCAGCAGCTCAGTGGTAAAGAATCTGCCTGCAAAGCAGGAGATGCAGGAGACACAGGTTCCATCCCTGGGTCAGGAAGATCCCCGGGAGGAGGGTGTGGCAACCCACTCCAGTACTGCCTGAGAAATTCTGTTGACAGAGAAGCCTGGAGGGCTGCAGTCTATGGGGTTGCAAAAGTGTAGGACATTACTTCACAAATAAACAACACAATATATACATATTTCAAAGCTACTCTCTCAATTTGTCCTATTCTCTGTTTTCCTTTGCTGTGTCTATAAGTCTGTTCTCTATGTCTGCATCTCTATTGCTGCATCTCTACTTGCTTTGCAAATAGGTTTATCAGAATCATTTTTTTAGATTCCATTTATAGGCATTAATATATTTGTTTTTGTCTTTTTGACCTACTTCACTCTTAACAGGCTCTAGGTTCATCCACCTCATTAGAACTGACTCAAATTTGTTCCTTTTTGTGGCTGAGTAATATTCTATCTAGAAATGGTATGGACCTAACAGAAGCAGAAGATATTAAGAAGAGGTGGCAAGAATACACAGAAGAACTACACAAAAATGATCTTCACAACCCAGATAACCGTGATGGTATGATCACCCACGTAAAGCCAGACACCCTGGAATGCAAAGTCAAGTGGCCCTTAGGAAGCACCACTATGAACAAAGCCAAAGGAAGTGATGGAATTCCAGTTGAGCTCTTTCAAATCCTAAAACATGATGCTGTGAAAGTGCTGCACTCAATATGCCAGCAAATTTGGAAAACTCAGCAGTGGTCACAGAACTGGAAAAGGTCAGTTTTCATTCCAATCCCAAAGAAAGGTAATGCTAAAGAATGCTCAGACTACTGCACAGTTGCACTCATTTCACATGCTAATCAAGAAATGCTCAAAATTCTCCAAGCCAGGCTTCAACAGTATGTGAACTGTGAACTTCCAGATGTTCAAGCTGGATTTAGAAAAAGTAGAGGAACTGGAGATCAAATTTCCAACATCTGTTGGATCATAAAAAAAGCAAGAGAATCCCAGAAAAACATCTACTTCTGCTTTATTGACTATGCCAAAGTCTTTGACTGTGTGGATCACAACAAACTGTGGAAAATTCTTCAACAGATGGAGATACCAGACCACCTTGCCTGCCTCCTGAGAAATCTGTGTGCAGGTCAGGAAGCAACAATTAGAACTGGACATGGAACAACAGACTGGTTCCAAATCGGGAAAGGAGTACGTCAAGTCTGTATATTGTCACCCTGCTTATTTAACTTATATGCAGAGTACATCATGGGAAATGCTGGGCTGGATGAAGCACAAGCTGGAATCAAGATTGCCGGGAGAAATATCAATAACCTCAGATATGCAGATGACACCACCCTTATGGCAGAAAGTGAAGAACTAAAGAGCCTCTTGATGAAAGTGAAAGAGGAGAGTGAAAAAGCTGGCTTAAAGCCCAAGATTCAGAAAACTAAGATCATGGCATCCAGGCCCATCACTTCATGGGAAATAGATGGGGAAGAAATGGGAACAGTGAGAAACTTTATTTTCTTGGGCTCCAAAATCACCTCAGATGGTGACGGCAGCCATGAAATTAAAAAAGAAGCTTGCTCTTTGGAAGAAAAGCTATGACCAACTTAGCATATTCAAAAGCAGAGACATTACTTTGCCAACAAAGGTCTGTCTCGTCAAGGCTATGGTTTTTCCAGTAGTCATGTATGGATGTGAGAGTTGGACTATAAAGAAGCTGAGCGCCAAAGAATTGATGCTTTTGAACTGTGGTGTTGGAGAAGACTCTCAAGAGTCCCTTGGATGGCAAGGAGATCCAACCAGTCAATCCTAAAGGAAATCAGTCCTGAATATTCATTGGAAGGACTGATGCTGAAGCTGAAACTCCAATACTTTGGCCACCTGATGGGAAAAACTGACTCATTGGAAAAGACCTTGATGCTGGGAAAGATTGAAGGTGGGAGGAGAAGGAGATGACAGAGTATGAGATGGTTGGATGGCATCACCGACTCGATAGACAGGAGTTTGAGTAAGTTCTGGGAGTTGGTGATGGACAGGGAGGTCTGGCGTGCTGCAGTCCATGGGGTTACAAAGAGTCGGACATGACTGAGCGACTGAACTGAATCGCCCCATTTGAGATTTCTGCCTATGATAGATTACTCCCACAAATGTGTGTTTTGTATTCCAGAATCCATTTACTCTCCATCTGTCAGAAAACAGCTCCCACTTTTCATATTGAGATTTACTTTTTCTCCCCCACTTTGGTCCACGTGCTTGACCAAGACTCCACCTTTGTCCTCACTCAGATGTAAAACAGACTTCTTAGGCCTCAGCCAGTTAGTACATCACATCCTCAGCCATGGCGACTGGCTCAGGAATGAGCACAAGACTCAAGTTAGCAACTGAGCTCCCGAGGAAGCTGGCCTCCTCTGGCTTTTTGGTCCTGAACGTGAGAGGATGGTCGATCCAGAGCACATCTGTGTGGAACGTGACATGAAGTCACACGGGAGGCAGTTAGAGGCGAGCAACCAAGCACTTGTGAATTGTTCGGCTGAATCAGGCTGTGCTTGAAGTGCGGAAGCTACATTTGGATCTTTCAGTTATAGGAGACAATGAACTTCCTTTTAAGCCAGTCTGAGTCAGGTTTTCTGCCACCTGTAACCCAAAGAAGTCCATTTATTCATAGTGTCTGAACCCGCCCTGAAGGTGAGCTATTTTTACTCATTAGGGGAGGAAATGTGCGCCTTTCTTTCCTGTTTTTCATAATTTTATTGATTTTCAGAACCTTTAAGATTCTTGATAAATAAAAATTTGACCCATAGAATTAAGGTGGTTTGTCTACAATAGTAATGTATAGTCAATGGCCACCACTTTTAGAGAGACTTTATAACATTCGTGTTCTTTGATAGTTTTGAATTTTCCACAGCTTGTGTATTTTTCGCAACAGTATTGTTGATTTTCCACATTTGTGTGCGTTAAAATCTGGTGTTTGACCCAATTGTATCCTCCTAAACCGAAATGTAGTGCAGAAGCAGAGAAACTAAAGGTTTCAAGGCAAAACCCCTAAAACATTAAATGTAGCCTTCCTGTACCAACTTAAAAAGATAAAACTATTTTCTTTAGAGATAATTGAACAGTACTGTTTTAAACCCCTTTCTCAGGAAACCATCAATTTATTATATTTGTTCAGATATATTGTTACAAAAATGAATTAAACTGAATCACAGTCTTCCCATCTGATCTCACAAATTTTGTTTAGAGGGGCTAGCTGTATTTTCATTAATTCTACTGAAAATTAATTTTTCTGGAATAAATTAGTTTATTTCACTGCAAGCTATCTTCCAGAGGCTTTATGTAGTACACACGTTTATACATTATGCATCTGTGCTCGAGACTTTCATTTCTCCTTCAGTTATTTCCCATAGATGAGGAAGGTGGAACAAAAGTATCAGAACCGTGTGTGAGGGGCAGATGAGAGCTGAGAGTGTAGGTGTGAATATGGGGGCATGTATTTTAGACCACGTTGGTTGGTGTGTGGGAGCAAAGGTCAAAGAACAAGGATATGTGTTAAACTTCAGTGGCTACTCAAAACTGTGCATAATGGTTTTATTTTTCATATCAATTTTTAAATTAAAACTCCGCTGTTCTGGTTTTGAGTGTGTGAGTGTACATGTGCAGCTATAGATCTCAAATTAACATAAAGCAGATTTCTAATAGAATCCATGAAATTTTATGAAAGGGCTACATGGACCTTGATGTAGAGTGTCATCTCTCACCCTGAAAATATAACTGACATTTTACAACTCTATATTACTGTTCTCTAATATGTTTATTTCCAAATTATTTATATCTTTCCCCCACATTCTAGAACTAGAAAATACCCTTAACACTATCATACACTCACCTCAAAAACCCCTGTTCCTGTAGCAGTTTTTTCTTAACCTGATTTTTGATGCTATAATTTTTGGAAAGACTGATTTTTATATTCATAATGGAGTATATTTTTACTGTGATTTTTTTCCCCACACAAAAAGCAATACATCAAGGGCATCTGTACAAAAATCAATATTCTTGGATTCTACTTCTAGTACTGATACTAACGTGGCACACCGTCCTGAGATCCAGGACTCAGACTTCTCATCGAAACTGAGGTGGTTTAATTTCATAACCTCCAGGGTCCTTTCAAGGTCCATGACTTCCTAAAAGAGATGTAACTTATAAATTACAGACATTACCTTGGTGATTTATAGGAAAGAATGTGAAGTACTTTAGAAGACTCACCCAATTATTTAATCTTAATTCTAGATAATAGATTCATACATTTAGTTGGGAATAAAAATGTTTGAAGTTATCTATGAATCTTGCCCTTCTTGTCTTAATTTGAGACAGCCTTAGAGTAAAAAAGGATATTTAATAATTATGATGCATTGAGCTTTGCAAAGGAAAGGACTTTATTGCAGTCACTGCTAACTCTCGAGTTCCCAGAACAATGCCTGGCACATGGAAGGACTTAAAACTTGCTAAGTGAATAAACAAAAAAGTGCCAAAATGGAGGAACTTACCTAAAACACAGTGGGGAAAAAGAGTGAAGGCTTTGCAGGAGGAATGATAATTGAGTTAAGTCTATAGGGGGTGAAATGGGCTTCCCTGATGGCTCAGCAGGTAAAGAATCTGCCTACAATGACAGGAGACGCTGGTTCAATCCCTGGGTTGGAAAAATCCCCTGGAGGAGGAAAATGGCAATCCACTCCAGTATTCTTGCCTAAAAAATCCCGTGGATAGAAGAGCCTGGTGGGCTGCAGTCCAAAGGGTCAAAAAGAGTTGGACAGGACTGAGCGATTAAGCATGCACCGGGGTGAGTTAGAGCTTGACAAGCAGAGAAGTTCACTTCAGTTCATTTCAGTTCAGTTCAGTCACTCAGTCATGTCCGACTCTTTGTGACCCCATGGACTGCGCATGCCAGGCTTCCCTATCTATCACCAACTCCTGGAGCCTACTCAAACTCCTGTCCATCGTATCAATGACGTCATCCAACCGTCTTATCCTCTGTCATCTAGGAAGAGCCAAATGTGTTGTGGCAGAAGGTGTGAATTGTCTTTAAATTCCTCCTTCTTCCTATCCCAGGAACAGAATTCCTATGCCCATGACCACTGGAATGAAGACTGTATTTCCCACCTCCCTGACTGGGTTTTAGCCCCTGGGGTTAAAGCATCCCTTTGAGGTACCATCCTTAAATGGAGGAGGATGAGCTTTTCTTCCTTTCCTTCCTCCTTCTTACTGGCTGGACTGCAGACATGATGGATTATGGTGACGTAAGATGCGTCAATTTCACCAGCCTGAACTACTTTCCACAGAATTCCTTTCCCATATGTTTCCATCTAGGGCAGGCCACAGGGAAATTTATGTGGGAGATCTAGAGAGCTTCAGGCATTTTATAGCTCTCACACCTTGTTGCTAATCTGCTGACTTACCTCCTTGCTGTAACGTGGCATTCCATCTTCCCCAGGATTCTCCTTCAGCGGCTAACTCTTGGGCCAGGTGTAATCATTTATCTCTGTGACAATGAGCCTTGGCATGTGCAGGATATTCACATCACCAGGGTCTAGAGGCAATAATAATTGGTAGCAGTTTCAGTCTATCCTCATGAGGCTCAAACTTCATGCTTTTGGGTTTGGCTAGCTCTTGATCTGTCATTCCTTCCAGACTACCTAACTGGTGAACCAGGCTTAAGAGACTTCTTGACTAGCTCACACAATTCAGGATGATAAATTCCTGTGTGTGTGTGTGTGTGTGTGTGTATGCATGAGTATATCTATCCTTCCCTGGTGGGATATCAGACTTCCCTGGTGGCTCAGATGGTAAAACGTCTGCCTACAATGTGGGAAACCTGGGTTCAATCCCTGGGTCTGGAAGATCTCCTGGAGAAGGAAATGGCAACCCACTCCAGTATTCTTGCCTGGAAAATCCCATGGATGGAGGAGCCTGGCAGGCTACAGTCCATGGGTCGCAAAGAGTCGGACACGACTGAACGACTTCACTCACTCATATCTATCCTAGTGATTCTTCTTCTCTGATTGAACCCTGTACTGAGAGTGGCAGGCTACCATTCTTGTTGTTGTTTAGTCACTCAGCTGTGTCTGACTCTTGGCGACTCTATGGACTACAGCACGCCAGGCTTCCCTGTCCTTCACTATCTCCCAGAGCTTGCTCAAACTCATGTACATTGAGTCGGTGATGCCATCCAACCATCTCATCCTCTGTCACCTCCTTCTCCTCCTGCCTTCAATCTTTCCCAGCATCAGGGTCTTTTCTAATGAGTCGGCTCTTTGTGTCAGGTGGGTGAAGTATTGGAGTTTCAGCTTCAGTATCAGTCCTTCCAATATTCAGGGTTGATATCCTTTAGGATTGATTGGTTTGATCTTCTTGCTATCCAAAGGACTCTCAAGAGTCTTCCCCAACACCACAGTTCAAAAGCATAAATTCTTCAGCACTCAGCCTTCTTTACGGTCCAACTCTCACATCCATACAGGACTACTGAAAAGCCATAGCTTTGACTAGAAGGACCTTTGTTGGCAAAGTAATGTCTGTTCTCTTTAATATCCTAGGTGGGTCATAGCTTTTCTTTCAAGGAGCAAATGTCTTTCAATTTCATGGCTGCAGTCACCATCTGCAGTGATTTTGGAGCCCAAGAAAATAAAGTCTGTCACTGTTTCCATTTTTTCTCCATCTATTTGCCATGAAGTTATGGGACCAGATGCCATGATCTTAGTTTTTTGAATGGGAATAGCTTTGAAACCAAGCAGTAGGTGGAAGCTAGAAGGATTTTGAGAAGCACATTAGAGAAAACCTAAATTGCTTTGCAGAGACTGTTAGTAGAAATCTGAACTTTGAGAATGCTGGTGGGGAGGACTGAAAGGGAAATGAGGAACAGTGGAGGAAGGGCCATCCTTGCTACGCTGTGGCAGAAATCTTAGCAACGCTATCCTCTTCAGTTATGTGGAAAGCAGAGAATATGCCTAAAGAACTTGATGATCTAGCTAAGAAGCTTTCTAAGTAAAGTGTTGAAAAGACAGCCTGCTTATAGTAAGATGTGAAAGGAAAGAGATAAATCGAGGGAAAACTGATGATTTTAAAAATCCTTAGTCTCTTCAGACAGCAGTAGTTGATAAAATCAAGAAATGGTTTTGAGTAATGTTCAGATCCAACGCACTGCTAGGAGAAAAAGTCTAAAGATAAAGCCACAAGTATGACTATAAAACCTTTTGTGAAGAGTTGGGACTTCCCTAGTGGTCCAGTGGCTAAGATTCCATGCTCCCAGGGCAGGAGGCTCAGGTTCAATCCCTGGTCGGGGAACTACATCCTGCGTGCCACCACTAAGACAGGCATGGCCAAATAAATAAATGAAAATAAATATTAAAAAACTATATTTTCAAAGATCTAAAGTGGATTCTCAGAGTACAATTCAGCGAACCTTCAAAAAGATGAGGGGCGTGCCTCAGAGCACCTCTTAATCCAACACCACAGTCTCCAAGAAGTTTAAGAACTTGTTCCTCAGCAGTCTCTGCAGGACAAAAGGTAGAGAAGGGATTTTGTAGGTGTGGCTTTTGTCTAACTGATGAGCTATAGTGAGATTCACAAGAGTCCCACAGAGTTTGTGCGAGAATTTTATCTACTAAAACACTGCCAGCTTGGGCTTAAAGGGACTAAAAAGTACAAAATGATGTTATCTTTATAGTACAATATTGGATGGTATGTTACCCCAAGTATCTGTAACCAATGGTTATTTTCAAACTAGCTCATTATAAAGGTCAAAACCTAACAAACAAAAGCCCACTTTGGTAACTTCATAATTTAATTTTTAAAATTAGTTTAATAAATTTACTTATTCAACTTAATTTTTTTAAAAGGGGAATTGCTATGGAAATTAAGTAAAAGCACTAGTCCAATATAAAACATTTCTATGCAAATAATAGTCACTCAAGTCCCAAACTCCTCTATCTGCCTCCTCTTGAATTTTCTACACAACTGAATGTACATTTGCCTACATGCAAGCAAGCTTTGCTGCACAAGAATAGCACAATTCAGCAGACTCAAAGTGCAGCCTGCTGGCTCTGCGTCTACTTCAGAGTGCCCTGGAGTGGCTGTTAGAGAAGGTTTTCTCCACTTCCTCATTGCCTCGGCCTCCCCTGCAGCCGTGTGAGAATGGAACAGTGTTCAAGGCAAAGGCTCATTCCTGGAGAACCTGGGTAGGCATAGAATATACCAGCAATGGCTGAGAAGAAGAAAGCGATTAATTATATATCCTTTCTGCTCTATTTGTTTTGACTTTCATTGAAGTGAAATTTCCGCAGGGAAAAGTCCATTTTGCTTTAAACCCCAAACTGTCCATTCCCAGTAGTGGGCTGGTGATTGGATAGGAAACATTATACTCAGAGTTAGCGTGTGAACTGTAGCCTTTCTTTACCCCTGTTGTGTGTGGTGTGTGGGATGTGTGTGAAATGGCAATGATGCTCAGCTTGCCTTTTGGAGTCATTGTGGTATCTACATATTTTTAATGACTTTTGACGTAGTGATTTCCAGTAAGGCTTGTTTGCAAAAGTAGAAAGAGAGTCCATTTGTAAATTCAAAGGTCTCAACTGATATTAATCTTAATGCAATCATATTAAATTTGTGCAGCTTAACTTTGCAGAATAGTAGCCCAAAGATTCCTTGTATAATAGCAGAACCCTGTCTTCCTGGGGTCTCTTTAACAATTCAAGTTCAAAGATCTTATTTAATCCAGAATTGTATAAATGTCCTTTTGCAATATGTTTTCTTTCTGAGACTTACTCTGTATCAGATTCTTAAGTTTATGCTTGATGCTAATGTGCATTTGACCGTATTTCCCGAAAATCTTCCTATAGTTATTTTTATAGCACCACCCACCACCTTCCTTTATGTATTTCTTGTACTTCTGTTTTTCTGCTTGGATTGCTCAAGAGTCTGTTGTGACAGTAGCAGTGAGCTGAGAACTTCACATGCTCAAGGTCACTGCCACCAGAAGCTCTGCATCATCGCACGGCATCTGTCATCACTAGGGGAAAATATCGTACTTCAACCTGCCTGCAGCCCAGCCCAACTCTGAAATGTCTTTCTAATCATATAGGGTCTCAGAAGGTGTGGTTTGCCTGTACAACCATCGGATAATAACAACAAAAGTCCTCAGGGTCTATGTGAGTATACTGCCTTCTTTAATAAAAAAGAAGACGACTCTCTTTGGAGAGTCTGGCAAAAGAGGCAGCTAAACTACCAGGACTTTGCAGCGCTCAGGAAATTCACCTTTCCCTTAAGATGACGTCTTTGCATTCTGATCACAAAGAAGTTAGTATTTCCTAGTGCAACTGAAACAAAGTCTTCTGATTCAAGGTGGGCAGGTCACAAAGGGGAAACGAAGCACAGAGCCCCGGGAACAGGAAGCAGGGTTCTCCAGAGAGGTGCTCACACAGCTCAGAATAAGGGGACTCACTGGGGCGTAGGCTGAAAATACTAGGGTGTTCTACGTCTGTTTCTCACGCCATCCTTTGAAACTTCATGTGTATGTTCTGTGATTTACAGAGAATGTTAGTGTAATGTACATGGGCTCCCCAAGTGTGTCTGGGGTAAATAATCTGCCTGCCAATGTAGGAGATGCAGGAGACATGGGCTGGATCCCTGGCTAGGGAAGGTTCCCCTGGAGAAGGAAATGGCAGCTCATTCCTGTATTCCTGCCTGGGAAATCCCAAGGACAGAGAAGCCTGGTGGGCTACAGTCCACAGGGTGGCAGAAGAGCTGGACGTGACTTAGTGACTAAACAACCACAGTGTACGTGTGTGTAACGTGTACATTTGTACACATAGAGTTGAAAATACATGTTCAAGTTTGTTTTGGGGTACACAATCCAGAACATTTGGTAACTACTGGTTCAAGTGTTATATATATGTATACAGCTTATAAACGATGGATGGTTTTCTGTCTCATAAAAAATAAAAATTCTTGTTTAACAATTTGCTCTTGCTTAGTCAAATATTAAGGTCAAAGGAAAAGGAGAGGAAGACTTGTTATTATTTTTAGAGACACACATCAAGGGAGATGGAAGACACAGTAATCTATTTTTGCTGTAGAAGCTCAGAGGACAAATTGTCAATTCTGCCTTGACAGATTGGGAAGGGCTTATGAAAACGGATCTCAAAAGAAGTTTGGCATAAAAAATGGTAATAGAATCTCGACAAGAAGAGGTGGGTAAGGGACCTTCTGAGAGGGAATTGACAAAGGAAAAAGAAGGCGAAAATATCAGGATTCTTCAGAAAGTAGTGTGAGGTTCTGTATGGCTAAAAGTACAGTACAAAAAGTGAGAGAGAATCAGACGTGGTGGCTGAGGCCAGTTCATGGAGGCCTTGAATGCCTTGCTAAGCAGTTTAATATTATTCTGAAATCAATGAGAAAAAAAAAACTGAAGTTGTCTTGATTTTAAGGCTAGACACTCATTTATTCCACAGTTTACATTAGGAAGATGAACTTGGCAGCATTGGGTATCGGTGTGACTGGGGAAAGAACAATTAGAGGAACAATTGTCAAGAGGAGAGCATGATGGCCTAAATTACAAATATGATGGTGTTGAGAATGCAGAGCACATTCAAGGAGGCATTATAGAGATACATTATAGAGATACATTATAGAGATACATTTGCAAGGACTATCAGCCAGCTGGATGGGAGTGTTTTGATTCTGAAGTGATCAGATTAGGAAACTGGAAGCATGGTGGTGCCATTATCTGAAATTGAGCTTCAAGGAAGAGTAGGTCTTGGGTTAACAGTGAGGGGAGGGTGACTTCGGTCAGGTTTACTAAGATGATGGAAATTTGTATGCAGGAATTTGGGGGAGTTGGATAATGTGCTAGGAGGAATATCCGGGGTTGGTATATGGTTGTACTCACAGATATAATTAATCACAGTAAAAGGATATAAAGAAAAATTAGCAAAAGGCAAAAGGTACCTGGGACAAAGCCAGGAGGAAATCGGGCACAAGCTTCCAAGTATCTTCTTCCAGTGGAGTCACCCAGAACCTGTGAGGCAACACACATGCAGCACGCCTGCCAGCAAACTCAGCAGAGACTTGGTGCCCAGGGTTTTATTGGCGGCTGCTCACGCAGGTATCATTGACTCAGCACACACCAGAATTCCGGACTCTTTGCAGGAAAACGGGTGTCTAGCATAGACCACACTACTTCCACAACCAGTTTGGGCACTGTGAGCTGCTCCTGTCAGTTCTGGGAATGGAATAAACCCAAGTTCCCAGATACCAGCCAAGGGCCATACTTCCAAACTGGTGTTTGGAGGATAGCCCCTCAGACCACTATGCCAGCTCTTCTCTGCACAGGGAGAATAGCACCTGTGCAGAAGAAAGGGAAGCAGAACTGGGAAGAGAGAAAATGTAAGCCATGAAGCAGTTGCATGAAAGGCCTCAATCAATCCCACAGAAAGCTCTGAAGCTGGATGGCCCTTCAAATCTATCGGAAATCCAGCCCTAGGGGCCAGACTTTCCTACCCCAACGTTGACCATTGGGAGCTCCCTCAGCTGAGAGAAGGAATTCCTCAGGGAAGGAATGAAGGAAGGGAGAGACAAAAGGAGGTGGAGGAAGGAAAACAGTCAAGCCCTCTGTAGGCAGCCCTCCAGAAAGCTGGATCAGGGAGTGTTCTGTCCCATGGGCAGCACACCCCAGCATCCACCTCAGAGGGCACAATGAACTGAGTGCTGATGCTGGGACCATTCCTTTTTTGCTAATAAGATCCAACCACTTTGAAGATGTCAGAATTCTAAAGCAGAAATTTGAGTTCCAGGGGTCTAAATCCATGCAATATAATGGTGCAGAGATATACAAGACAAGCTACAAGGGTGTGTAGAACAGAAGGTTTCTAAAGCATCTTGGCACCTGAGGGCTCTCAGAACAGCCTCGACTTTTCTCCAGAGAACTGTCTGAGCAGCTTTACCCATCGGGTACTGGCATATGCCTAAATCCTATCGCCACCACCACCCCCATTCCCAACGTTAGCCACTTGGAGGAATTCTACATTGGAATGCTTTGCCCAGGACAAAGGAATCTGTGGCACTGGCAGATAAAAGTAGCATTCTATCCTTTAATTGACAAATAAAATCTAATTTCCAAGTAATTGTGCTCACAATGATAATCAGACATCATTTTACTTGATGTCTTGTTTCACATCTCTTTTATAGATATTAGGCCTTCTGATCTTGTGTGAACGACAGCAGGCAGTGTTACAGTTCTTAACACTGAGGAAATTGAGACTTAGGGGTTATGGGGTGAGCCCACCATACCACCACCAGTACGTAAGAGATGCGGGCCTGAGATCTGATGAATCTGATCGCCAGCATTCTTTCCACTACCGCACACATCTCTGCCTTACCATCAGATCTCCCTCCTAGAAGACAGAACCAGGGTACCGGATGTGCTTTTAAAGAAACAGGGAAATGAATTTATTTTAAAAAATTAACATTAAAAATTCTACTTTGTTTTATTTGGACCCAAATTGCCAGAATTACTAGCAAATGAGAAACTAACAGACATAAACTTAATGAACAAAGAGGTTGGAGAGGTCTGCAAAGAGCAATTCCTGCTTTGGGAATTCAAATATTCTGCTATATGAGAGAGATTCTGTTCGTTTTGGAAAGACCATGAATCATTTCCTGAAAGAGAAAATAATGGAAGCGTTTCATTCCAAGTTTCCAAGAAATGTTGTCTAAAAGCAGAAAAGACTTGGGAACACCAACCAGGTCACGTGTAGAGAGGCCTTACCTGTGTCCTGGTCAGGAGTGGACCCTTCCTCTTAAACCCTGGGCGAGAAGCACCTAGTTACTGGCAGGATCTTCTTCCTCCCATGTGATCGTACGGTTAAGGGAGAAGATTCATTTCTTTCTGTTCTCACAGGTTACATTGGTGGGGCATACATTACTCGGATAGTCAGTGGCTGGTATCAGAGTCTGGAGATCTAATTTTCAAAATGTTGGTAAGGGTCTTTTTACCAGGGAATTTCCAGTGAAGTCAGCGTGTCTGCTGTCTTCCTCATAACCCCACAAGAAACCCAGAAGTGCAAGATCTGTGTTTGCATCTGTGAGATTTAAGTGGAGTAGATGCTTGTCAGCATCAATAAATCAGAACACAGTCAGCATTTCCATTATAAGCTTCTCGGGTTCCCCTCAGTCTTTAGACCTTTGTAAGTCAACCATAAAAATTCACCACATGCTGGAACTTGAGAACTTTCTTTTTAGGCTGGCAATGTTTTTTCTCAAATGAGAGTGGAGATGGTTCTGGCACTTGCCAGTGAGCTCCGGGGAAGGAGAATGGCTGGGAGAGGCACAGTACAATCAAGAGTTTTTTCTCCAGGACTGAACTTGGGTATGAATTGTGTCCTACAGGAATCATCTTTCTGAGTTTCACCCAGCAGATAGAGAAAATGATGGGGATTCTGTAGGTTCCAGAACAATCTTTTCCCCAGAGGCTCTGGAGCTGTGTTAACAAAGACAGTCTCTGATTTAGTTGTGAAGGACAGTCTCCAATTTCTGTCACACTGCCTTTGCTGATGATCAAAATTAGCTTTCTCAGTTTGACTCAAATGATCTATTTGTATTTCTGTGCTATCTTCTTACTGAGGAGAAGCAAAAACTTAAGCTATATTGATTACATTTGGCAAGTTAACTGAGTTTCTCAGACATTGTTGAAATCTTTGTTGCTTTTTTTAACTAAAGAATAGCAAGATGTAATAGCTGATCACGTGACCGTAGGTCAGTTCAAACATAATAGCATAGAGGAAAGCACTCAGATGTGTTCTCTGTAACCAGGTTCAGCTGTGTCTTTTTATACTGATAGCTGTCTCCTATGCCTCACAAAGCAGGAAGGTGTCTAAGGAGAGGATGGGTGGGATTCGGGGAAGCCTCTCATGATTTATATACCAAACATGCCTTTAGCAGCTGGTGAGGCTTTAAGAACCTCTGGCTAACCTGCTTGCCTGTATCCTCAAAGCTAGGTAGATCATTTGTTTCTTAAGGTGATACATATATACCAGCTCGATCAGTGACCTGCAAACCAATGAAGTGGACCTGTATGTTTTCGTTGCACCAGGTTTGGGGGCAGTAGAGTCAAAATAAACGTTCTGTCCGTGCATCACAAAACTGAAATGGTTAATTGAGCACGATTACAAAAATCACAGGCTTCGATTGTAACACTCTGGCAGTGTATTTGTGAACGTTGAGTAAAATAGCAACTTATAACCAGGCAACCAGCTTTTGTATAACGACACTAAAGCATTTTACAAATTCATTCATTTCAAGAAAAGTTTGGTACTTAATAAATGATCTATTCTTAGAGTTGTAAGGAATCTCTTTAGCTTAAACATGTTGGAGTGTTCTTCAAACCCTAATGACTTGCACCACCTGTTCATTCCTGCCAACATAATCAGGGTGACCTTAGGCATCGTCCCATCACCTGGAAGTGCTCCAGCTCAGAAATGGAGTCCAAATCTTCCCGAAAACAGCCTTCAAACACTTCCGCTGGCCCACAGCTGCTTTTCCTTTGTGTGTGTCTGTTACCATTTGGCTCACGGCCTTCTGTGTTTTCTGCTACCTTACTAGCACTCTCTGCCTTGCTCTTTGCATTCCATGCTGACATGCTATTCCCACCTTTCAGTCCTCCCAAAGCAATGTTGCGTCTTCACTAGGCGACTTGCTCATGTGGTCATTCAGCTACTCAACAGGTATTTGTTGAACTACCTTTCTGTGAGAATCACTTTGTTGACCCCTCTGTCTAGAATGTCAGCCTCCTCTCCCACATGGTGCTTCTTCTCTGTAATTCTTACACATCGCATAAGAAACAGTTTTGGAGGCACATTCTGTAAGAAGCCTCTTCAGACTGTCCCTTCCTTTCTTCTCTTTCCATTACACTAAGTCACGAGGCCCGTAACAATTTGTGCATATCTGCATCGATGAATCAGTCTGGAATTGTTTGTTTCCACATCCCCCACTAGACCAGCATACTCACTTTTGGGGGTGAGTACAAGGCAGTGGTTAGAGTCAGACAACCTAATGTCACACACTATCCGTACTGCTTATTAGCTGTTAAGATCTTAAGCAATTTCTAAACCTCAGTTTCCCCATCGATAAACTTCCCAGGTGGAAGTTTTCATTGTGGGCTTCCCAGGTGGCCCTAGTGGTAAAGAATCCACCTGCCAATGCAAGAGACACGAGGGATGTGGGTTCGATCCCTGGATTGGGAAGATCCCCTGGAGTAGAAAATGATGCCCCACTCTAGTGTTTCTGCCTGGGAAATTCCATGGGCAGAAGAGCCTGGTGTGTTACAGTCCATGGGGCCGTGAAGACTTGGACATGACTGAGTGAGCACAATGGAGATTGTCTGTAGAGCGTTTAGCACAACACTTGTATACAGTAATGGGGATAAATGCACGTTGAATGAATAAACATCACAGGAGCACCCTTAGAAGACTCCCTAAAAGGAGAACATTTATCCTTTTAAGCAAAGGACATTATAGTCACAAGGAGCTTGTTCCACTGCTGGGCAACTCTAATTACAGAGTAACTCAAACTATGTGGCTTGACTCACACTAGTCTCATTGACATAAATTAGCCCCTCCCCTCGACCGTCCCCTGCTATGCCTAGGAATTTTGAGACTCTCTGTCATGTGTTTCCGCAAACAGTCCCTTTAGTCCTCCCATTCTGGCCACTATCTCTGGTATAACTGGCTGTAGTGAGATGATCTTTCCTGGGTAAAGTCCTTAGCTGGTGCCCAAGGCTGGCCACCAGGGCCACGGCCTCAGAACAGGAGTCTCCCCACTCCTTTGTACAACTTTGCTCCGTGTGTTGTTGTGAACTTTTCTCCATAATTCTTCCCAGGACATCAGAAGTCAAAATAAATGAGATGCTTATGAAATCTTAGGAAGTTCAGGGACAATGAATGGAAATGGGGAACACAGAGTTGATGCTGAAGCATAGGCTCCATCACCCCCAGGAGGAAGCGTGTCATTCCTGGCAGCCCACGTGCTCCGGGGAGCACCTGAGGGCCTCATGAGGTGCCCTTCCTGGGAGACCTGCTCAGGCTGACTCAGATCCCAGAGTTCTGATTTCCTGCCCCACTGCTGACCTCTTCTGAGGACAGCTGGCTGTGAGCAGTTCCAGTCCTTTGGGGGAAACCCCACCCGCATACGCCCAGGGTGACTCATCACCAGTGCATTTCCCCAAAGCTGCACCATTCAGTCTTGCGTGTTGCCACTGTGTTGGTAATGAAAATAGTAGCTACCGCATCTGGTGTATCAAGCAATCCTCGTTCACAGGGGAGTCAAACATGAAGTGATTTTATTTTCCCACAGCCACTGCCTTCAGCTCTGCAATGTTCATAGATGCTGTGCCATCCCCACCCCCCAATCCCATCCCCTGAGAACAACTCAGGCAGATCTTAAGGTTCCCATCACTTTCAGAAATAAAAAGCCCAGTCCAGTCTAATGGGGTTTAAAACTTCAATCTTGCTTCAGTACAATGACCATATCCTTTTCCCCAGCCCTAGACAGTACCCCTGCCAGAGAGACTTAGCACACAGAGGTGTTTTCCAGCTCCTGGGCCCTCCTCCTCTCTGTAAGGAGACAAGGAAGAGGGACAGGAGAGACAAGTGTTTCTTCACTGCCTGGGGTGTTGGAGCCCTCTTGGGCAGTGCTGCTGGCTGCCCTGTCTGTGGCAGACATCCAGATCTGACTCCCTTGCTGCTGCTTACATGAATTTTCCAGAGGCCTCACAGAAGGCCTCCCACTTCACCATCTTCACCATCTGCTCCTGCCCTTGGTGATTCACCCCACTGTTTCTTGTTACTGGGTCCACTTTCCTGGCAGCCAGTTCTCTTTGGTGGTATACTGGTGAGACAGCCTCAAACCTGGCTGCCTTCCACAGCATCCCTTTGGTCCACAATAAAATCCCATATTCATCACCAAATGCTAAGTGCTGGGCATGGAAGCTACTACGCTTTACCCCTTCTTGCTGCTCCACTTTCTTCTTCCAGTTCTCTATTCCACTTACTAAACTGGGCAGAGGTGAACCAGCCCATCTGTGGTAGGAGCAGACAGCCAATTGGTGAATGAGCAGGGAGCAGGAAAAGCGTCCCATCACAATGCAGCCAGCCCCCCGCACTACCCCGCTACCCCCCACCCCCGCCACATGGATGCAGACGTCCTCCCGGAAGTCTCTCCTCCTGATTCCTGTCTGCTTACGTGGGCTGGAAGCAGGTGGCAGTCTTCACTGGGAAAGCAAAGTAAGTTCAACTACTTCTTGATAAGCCCTGAAAAGGATGTCTGATTCTTAGTCATTTATTATTTATTTTTTAGTCCTTGATACTTACTTTGCTCTCAGTTTTGAATTGCAGTTGTTAATTCTGGAGCAACAGGAAACCTTTCGGTGAACATTCTAGACATCGTATTAGGGCCTTTATATATACATATGATCTCATATGAGCCTCAAAACTCTACATTGTTACCTATATTTTATTGGTGAGGAAATAGTAATTCAGAGTTTAAGTACATTTTTTGAGCTCACACAGCTACTAGTGGTAGATCCAGAACTTAGACGCAGTGCATCTGATTCTAAAGCCCTGGTTCTTCTTCCTTTAGGTCAGTGGCCCACACTCTCCTGGGAAGATTTCAAACGAAAACACCTGGGCTCACTCCCAGTGTATACTGATTTAATTTGTCTCTGTCCCCAGGCAGAGATGGGGTTGTATAAAGCTCCCCAGGTGAATCTAAGAGGCACCCAGTGCAGAGAACTACTGCTTTGGTGAAGTTCAACTTCTTAGACGCGTCCTGCCCACAACTGTGCTGCATGATGATAGTTATTTATTCCGCAAGCTTATCTGCTCTTATAAATCACTACAGTGGATCTCAGGCATTTTCTGTTTCAGCCCCCTCTTGAACTGCCCACTCTTTTCCAGTTGGAGAGCGATCCTTGTTCTCCATTAATTTTTAGGGCATTTGTGATTGGTTTACTATGAGTCCATGGAATAATCAAGTTCTTCCTGACTTAGGCCACCAGCTTTGTTTACTCTCTCAGACTCGCTCTGGTGATCCTTTCAGGCAACTTTCCCCTACTGCCTCTGCTTCTTTGGAAGAATCTCTCTCAGTGTCCTTATTAGTAATAAAACTAACATGCCTCAAGCCCAGAGAAGGCCAATTGGCAGTATTTGCACCTCCAGGCTTCCTTTCCACAATCATTCTAGACAGTGCTAATCAATCAGGTGATGAATTTCCCCTAAGCACTGGCTTTGACAGTCTCCTCATTAAAGTGCCACTCAATGCAGTTCAGTTCAGTTCAGTTGCTCAGTCGTGCCCAACTCTTTCGGATCCCATGAATCGCAGCATGCCAGGCCTCCCTGTCCATCACCAACTCCTGCAGTCCACCCAAACCCATGTCCATTGAGTCGGTGATGCTATCCAACCATCTCATCCTCTGTCGTCCCCTTCTCCTCCTGCCCCCATTCTTTCCCAGCATCAGGGTCTTTTCCAATGAGTCAGCTCTTTGCATGAGGTGGCCAAAGTATTAGAGTTTCAGCTTCAGCATCAGTTCTTCCAATGAACACCCAGCACTGATCTCCTTTAGGATAGACTGGTTGGATCTTCTTGCAGTCCAAGGGACTCTCAAGAGTCTTCTCCAACACCACACTTCAAAGCATCAATTCTTCAGCACTCAGCTTTCTTTATCGTCCAACTCTCTCATCCATACATTCAATGCAGTTCAGTTCAGTTGCTCAGTCGTGTCCAACTCTTTATGACCCCATGAATCGCAGCACACCAGGCCTCCCTGTCCATCACCAACTCCCGGAGTTCACTCAGATTCATGTCCATCGAGTCAGTGATGCCATCCAGCCATCTCATCCTCTGTCGTCCCCTTCTCCTCCTGCCCCCAATCCCTCCCAGCATCACAGTCTTTTCCAATGAGTCAACTCTTCATATGAGGTGGCCAAAGTACTGGAGTTTCAGCTGTAGTATCATTCCCTCCAAAGAAATCCCAGGACTGATCTCCTTTAGGATGGACTGGTTGGATCTCCTTCCAGTCCAAGGGACTCTCAAGAGTCTTCTCCAACATCACAGTTCAAAAGCATCAATTCTTTGGCGCTCAGCCTTCTTCACAGTCCAATTCTCACATCCATACATGACCACGGGAAAAACCATAGCCTTGACTAGACGGACCTTTGTTGGCAAAGTAATGTCTCTGCTTTTCAATATGCTATCTAGGTTGGTCATAACTTTCCTTCCAAGGAGTAACCGTCTTTGAATTTCATGGCTGCAATCACCATCTGCAGTGATTTTGGAGCCCCAAAAAATAAAGTCTGACACTGTTTCCACTGTTTCCCCATCTATTTCCCATGAAGTGATGGGACCAGATGCCATGATCTTTGTTTTCTGAATGTTGAGCTTTCAGCCAACTTTTTCACTCTCCTCTTTCACTTTCATCAAGAGGTTTTTTAGTTCCTCTTCACTTTCTGCCATAAGGGTGGTGTCATCTGCATATCTGAGGTTATTGGTATTTCTCCTGGCAATCTTGATTCCAGCTTGTCCTTCTTCCAGCCCAGCGTTTCTCATCAATGCAGTTAGCCACTACTAAACAATTGGAAGTGCCATTGAAAACAAAGCTGACAGCCTTAAACTCACAGTGAAAATGGCTCTAATAATATTCAGGGAGGGAAGATGAAGGGCATCATCCTTAAAGTTCAGAGCCTCTTTATTTTTATATCTTCTCTGTAAGGGTGCTCTCAAAACAGAGACATAACATGTCTTGTGACAACTCAGGCTTGGATGTGATGGAACCAGTGATAGTTTCCCATCACCGAGGTCATTCACTAACCGCAATAACACTGATCCTCATAGGACTTGATTGAGGTTTTTAAATTTTGCTTATAGCATAATAGTGGGGTTTTGCTCAGTGTTAAGCTATGGTTTGCCTGTTGTTTTTGACTGAATGCTTATGTCCCCCACAAAATTCATATGTTGAGCCCCTAACATCCAAGCAATGGAATTTGGAAATGGGGTCTTTGAGAGGTAATTAGGTTTAGATGAGGCCATAAGGGTGGGGCATCCATGGTGAGCTTCAGTTCAGTTCAGTTCAGTCACTCAGTTGTGTCCGATTCTTTGCGACCCCATGGACTGCAGCACACCAGGCCTCCCTGTCCATCACCAATTCCCGGAGCTTACTCAAACTCATGTCCACTGAGTCAGTGATGCCATCCAACCATGTCAGCCTCTGTCGTCCCCTGCACCTCCCGCCTTCAATCTTTCAGTGCCCTTAAAGGAAGAGAAGGACAGAGCTTTCTCTCTGTATACATGCAAAAGGCCTTGTGAGCACACAGGGAGACAGTTGGAGGTTTGCAACCCAGGAAGTGGGCTTTTGGTAGACACAGAATCTGCTGGCAGCATGATCTTGGGTTTCTAGCCTCCAGACTGTGAGAAATAAATGTCCGCTGTTTCAGCCCCTCAGTCTGTGGTATTTGTTATAGCTGCCCAAGCTAACTAAGATATTTATGCCCAATTACACAATGCTTGAGAATGGGATAAGACCCAAAAGTAAAATTTAACAAATTAAAGGTTGAAGAAAGCTTTTATCCATCCTTTTTCTTCTTTCTCTTTCTCCCCATCTTTTTCTAGTTTTATTTTCTTCAACAGAAGACTCAAGATTAAATTCTCAATTCTCACTATATTAAGGTTAAGAGGTAAAAAGGGATAGTCTCTATTAATGATATATTCAGCTTTAAAAATACGTGTAAGGAAAAAACTATGAAATTCAAAAGTCATGCCAACATGCGAGCAGTTTCCTTTTAGGCTGGTGGGGTTAGAATAGATTTCTTTCTTCTTTAGTTCCTACTTTTAAAAAATATAGTATGGATCTATTATTTAATAATGAAAAAAATTGATTCATGCTTTGAAATATCAGAAGTTTAAATTGATAAAATTAGTTATCTTTTAAAAAGAACAAAAAGTGTATTTTTTTAAAAATATGTTCTCTCTTTGTAGGGTTTAATACAAAATATTCTCTGTGTGATAGTCAAACAACAGGAATACTGAATTTCAATCTACAAGCGATGATTAGATTAGTTTACCAGGGTTTCATTTTGAGGATCCTGAAGACACCTCCAAAGAGCTTAAAAAATAAGTAAATAAGAAGATTTTCTTTTGAAATAACATGAGTATGAAAGCTGAAGAAACAACTGTTTCTCCCACAATTTTTTTCTTGACTTTATATTAGCTCTGATCTGGTTTAAATCTTTGCTTGGCCAACATCTGCTATATTTTACCAAAGGAAGGTTATACCTATTCTGGACTTCTATGTCTTCATGGCTAAAATAATCTTTATCTTGCAAAACTGTTGCACAGTGGAAAAAGTATATATTTAAAAGCATTATATTTCAAGTCTCATATAAAAACATGCCTGAATATAATTCATTACAGTTGTGATTCTGAGATCAAAATCTAAATTTCTTCCAATTTTCTAGCACTGTTCAGTTCACTGATGAAAAATCCTTTTTTAAAAATTAATTTATTTATTTTAATTGGAGGATAATTACTTTACAATATTGTGGTAGATTTTGCCATACATCTACATGAATCAGCCATGAGTGCATATGTGTCCCCCCATCCTGAAATCCCCTCCCTACTCCCTCCCCACCCCATCCCTCTGGGTCATGAAAAATCCTTTTAGCATGTATTATGCTTGTCTGCTGTATTTCCTCATCATATTTTTAAGTCATCAGAACTATACTGACACATGTCTCAAAGGAATATACAAAATTTAGGTTGCAAAAAACACATCATTGAAGGAAATGGCATTTCCACATGAAGTTGGTGAACATATTTTTTCTAGGAATCGTAACTCTAGCATGATTAAATCTTTGGTGTAGTAAAGACTGGCTTCTCTATAACTAGATGAAACAAACAAGGGAGCTCATCCCCATTCTGACTCCACCTGAAATGCCCTGGAGCATCTCCTTGCCCAATTCTTACCCAATATTGCAGTTCCTGCCCAAGCTCTCAGTGGCCCTCAGCATTCCCTTTACTCGTGATTTACTATATGTCATACATTGGTTTCTCCTGGGTTGTTATTATTCTTCTAAAGGTACCTAAGAGGACAGCTGAAGCCAGATGTCTGGGTGGCTAAGACTTCTTGAGGAAAATGTGATTGATTGGATAGCTGGAGAAATGGGCGGGTCTCATCTAAGCTGGATTATAAGTCCTTGGGGATGTGTTTTCCTACATATACTTCTTGTCATTTTCTGTATTTGAAAGGAACGGTATTAAATTTAAAGCAAAGAAATGTAAACAAAAATGTCTATTCTGCCATAGTGCAAAAATTATATTCCTATGGAAATCTTGTGCTATCAAAAATGTTGTTATAAACTTAATTTCCATGTGAGATGGGGTTAGGATCTAGAGAATCTTATACACAATTCTCATCACTTTCATTGTTATTATGAACAAGACAAAATTGGTGTAAGAGATTAACAAAAGAAAAAAAGTAGTTAAATGAGCAGCCAGCTACACAAAGCAGGCATGTATTCCTAGACTGTGTGAATCACAGAATTTTCATTTTTATTATTTTGGTGCCAGTTTTTGATTGCAATTGTTATAATCAAAGGAAATCTATGTTACACAAAACATGTTCCCTAATCAGTCGATTGTGTCTTAAGTAATTCGTGTTAAACAAAACTTGCTCTGAGGAAGAAGTATCTGTACTTAATATCCATGAATGGAAGTATTGTCTGTCCACCTCATCCCAATCTTTTAAAACAGCCCAGCCCATTCATTGAAGCCATTCAGAATTCCAGTTTTTGACTCTTTGTCCTATTTTGGTTTCATGCCTTCATCCTAGCTTCCCTTTAGGCCCCGAGACTGGTATCCCAATTTTGGATTTAGCATGTCAGAAGCCTCTTCAGGACAGAGTGCCCAGGTATCACCACCTGGTCTCAATCATCCTGACCACGGATAAGAAGAGATGCCCTGCTCCTGAGCATGTGAGATCTGCCACAGCATGTGAGATCTGCCAGGTTTTGTCCAGTTCTTACCTCCTATGGGATGGATGCTGTATAGGGATGATCAATAAGTAAGGTTCTTGAGAGTCCCTTGGACAGCAAGGAGATCAATCCAGTCAATCCTAAAAGAAATCACCCTGAATATTCACTGGAAGGACTGATGCTGAAGCTCCAATACTTTGGCCACCTGATGCAAAGAGACAACTCATTGAAAAAGACCCTGATGCTGGGAAAAATTGAGAGCAGGGGGAGAGAAGGGAGCAACAGAGGATGAGATGGTTGGATGGCATCACTGACTCAGTGGATATGAGTTTGAGCAACTTCAGGAGATGGTGAAGGACAGGGAAGCCTGGAGTGCTGCAGTTCATGGGGTCACAAAGAGTCAGACACAACTTAGCGACTGAACAACAGTAAGTGAGGAACACACTGCTGCTGCTGCTAAGTCGCTTCAGTCGTGTCCGACTCTGTGCGACCCCATGGACAGCAGTCAAGCCTCCTCAATTCTTTTTCAGT
Organism: Bubalus kerabau; assembly: GCF_029407905.1. Taxonomy (NCBI): domain Eukaryota; kingdom Metazoa; phylum Chordata; class Mammalia; order Artiodactyla; family Bovidae; genus Bubalus; species Bubalus kerabau. The sequence continues at coordinate 59,183,945 of NC_073626.1, forward strand.
CTATTCTGTGGATACTTCCTGATATGGATGAGCAGAGCAAGACAGATTCTTATACCTCTGGGAGGTTTGATATAATCTAGTTTAGAAGAAAAGGTTTGCACTAGACTAGAATTTCTTCCCATCTGGTGATTCCATAACCTATTCTTATCAGTGCTTGCAACTACAGAACAGAGTTATTTTGAGCAAGGATTTGTAGTTTACAGCTCAATTCCTTCAGTGTGAACACGCAGTGCTATTTATAGGGAACTCATTTTATTGCTTTAATTTATGTATCTGAAAGAATCTGCTCTAATTATGGGCAATTTTCAGTAGGGCATGTGCTCTCATGCACCTCAGGAGATTTGTTTGTGGCCTATGGTTTTAAATAGCCCATTTATTCCCCAGTGGGTATAAAATCAATTTTATGGATCTTCAAACATACATAATAACCATCATGAATAATACTGTTACATATTAAAGTGGCATTAGCACATTATACATTGGCTTTAATGGGTTTTCTTTTTTTAATCTACAAACAAGTTGCCTATGTTTCTACTACGTATGTACTTCCAAGGGTATTTCTCATACAATACAAAGAAGAGCTTTGAGTTACTCTATGGATTACTAGTAATCAAGACTGGTTAATGGCACTGACAGGAGACACAGGCCTCAAGCAACAGACAAGACCCTCTAAGGCATAAGAAATGGTAGAAGTGAATTTCCTCTGACTGCAGATGACCTTAAGGAAACATGATATGTCTAAGCAAAGCTGGCCCTCCCTATCAGGTATTTGATATGCACCTTTCCAACCCAGCTTTCTCACTGACACAGAGTTATATTTCTCAACCAAAAGTTGAATGAGAATATTCATCTCCTCAAAAACTGGAAGTGCATTTTTGTTGATTCTAGAATAGTTTGAATCCCTAGCTGACTTCTTTACCCATTTATTCCCCCAGCAATGCCATATTCACTAACATTTTAGGCCTTGCTTATGTAATTTCCTCTGACTCTAATGCCTTGTCCACCTGTCAAAACCCTGCTTCACATTGAAGGATATTAAATAACACCACCCCCAGGAAATTTTTTCTGATCAAAATCGACCCTCCTCAATTAAAATCAACACCCCTCCAACCTATTAAAGCAGTTATTTCATGTTGTATATCATGACTAGTTGCTGACATATCAGCTGTTCCTTTCTACACTCCTGGATTTCAGATTTCCATTCATCTGTGCATATCCCACAAACTCCACATGTATCCCCTACACAGAAGTTGTGAAGAAGAAGTTGTGTGATTGCTATGTGAGCACAATACTGAGTGGTGGGATAAATACTCAGTGGGGGGGATAAATAGAATATCCCCATCATTATCCCAATCCTATCAAGGGGAAACTTGGAATCCAAAGACTCTGATCAAAGCTGAGACACCCCTCTTAGACAGATGGTATGTTGGCTCATGTCTTCAGGCCAACTGTTTCCCGGCACACACAAAAAAACAGCAGGTTCCATTTTTTAATTTTAAAAGGATATGAAAATCATAGTAACAAGAGAATTATCCTTTCTTCAGTGTGAGTTTAGTCTATATTGTCTCAGACAAAAAACAATGCTTACATTGGTGAGGTGTGATTACTTTCTGGCTGACCAATGGGAAAGGTCAGCTTTTTATTTACTATAATTTATTGTAGTTCTCATGGTCAGGAGACTAACCTGGGATTAGAACAGCTACTTTCGCTCCCATTTAGGGGTAGGCCTGTCCCTTCTCCCCAAAGTTGACTGGATCAACATTAGTACCACAAAAAAAAAAAAAAAAAAAAAAAAAAACACAAAACACCTTGTCAAAGCCTGATGGGGTCAGATTTTCAAGATTCAAAAAGGTTTCTCTGGACAGAGCTTCTCTTCCTCATTGGAAAGAATTTCCCCAGAGAAAGGATGAGGATGGGGGCTTTAATGGTGGAGGGGAGGATGAAGGGAAGAAAGAACAGAAGGATGGACAGAAGACAGTTTCCCTTTGAAGTCCACGCTGGGGAGAGTCTTTGCTTGGATAGGACAAAGGAATGCCTTGTATTCAGCCACAATCGATGCGTCTTTCACACTGCCCCACTACCCTGAGATCTGACACATCCGTGGAAAACAACGACCACACACTTCACATACTTGGACTGAGGCTCTGTGTGTTTGATCAGGCAGGCCAAGGGGTCAGGCAAAGGCAGAGCTGGAAGGAATTTTGTCCCCAAGCGGATTACTGAGAGTGGTCATACCTGAATAGCGGCAGTGATAAGGAGACCCACTGTCTCCAGAAACAGAGAACGTGAGACATAGAGATGGTCCCACTGGACTTCTAGGTGATTGCACTGATATATCAGCAGTTCAGTTCAGTTCAGTCGTTCAGTCGTGTCCGACTCTTTGCAACCCCATGAATCGCAGCACGCCAGGCCTCCCTGTCAATCACCAACTCCCAGAGTTCACTCAAACTCATGTCCATTGAGTCAGTGATGCCATTCAACCATCTCATCCTCTGTCATCCCCTTCTCCTCCTACCCTCAGTCTTTCCCAACATCAGGGTTTTTTCCAATGAGTTGGCTCTTTGCATCAGGTGGCCAAAGTATTGGAGTTTAAGGGCATCCTAAAAACCAATAGGTGATGAGTAACAGGGATTCTGATAAGGAAAAATTTCTCATATCTGGGGGCTTAGAATGGATGAGTGGAGATTTAGGGAACTCTTGGTGAACTCTTTGCTGAAATAAATCATTTGCATAGAGAGAGAAGGCAAAAAAAATCTATGTGGAGGCCATCCTGAACAAAGCATTAAAGGCTATCTGACCTCCCTTTCCCAGCTGGTGGAATGCCAGGGTTTTCCTATCCAGCTGAGTTGGATTTGTCAGAGGACCTCATCAGCTGCACCATATGGAGCTAGATATGAGAGGTACCTTTTGGGAAAAAGTTCAGTCCAAAGCCAAGCAGGTGTCCAAATTCACTATCAATCGGATAGAGCCGAGCAATGAGAAATCTGGTGATGGGACATAGGACAGGTGTGAAGTGCCAGGTATGAGGGTCCTCTGAGCCAGAGAACAGACTTGGCTTTTTTCTAGTGACCCAGGGGCACTGATATCTGGAGAGGGAGGAAACTCCCAACAGTATTCACGGGCCCCTCCACCCCTGCATAACGCTTGCCTAGGGAATTTGGATTTTATGCTATCAGCAGTAGAAAATTATGGGAATCGTTTGTGGTGCTGTGTTTTGTTTTTCTTTAGAAGGGCAATGAATGAAGAAAGTACTGTTGAGGGGAATTATTCCAGAGACAATATACAGAATGAGATGGAGGACAGAAAAAAAGTAGAGGTTGAAATTGCATGAAATGATAAGGGGCTAAACTATAGGATGACAATAAGAATAGAAAGAAATGAATGTGTGTGTGAGAAAATACAAATGAAAAATGAACAGGACTTGGTATTTGGCCAAATATGAAGAACAGAGAAAGGTATGTTTCAACGATGATGAGTTTTGAATCTAAGTGAAGATGAAAGTGTTGGCACCAATCAGGAGTAAGAACAGTTAGCCTTTCCATTGTCTCCCCTTCAAGTTCTCCCTGAGCATATTTTGGTGGAAATAACTCACTTTAGGGAAGCCGATAAGCTAAAAATAATTGTATCAGGTAATTTGAGCAGAGAAAGAGAAAGAATGAAACTCTTTCCTGATTACAAAATTCTTCAGCTAGATAGGAAGGTAATATAAGCAGAGTCCAGTGAAGATATCATGCTGCGGCTGCTAAGTTGCTTCAGTCGTGTCTGACTCTGTACAACCCCATGGACTGCAGCCTACCAGGCTCCTCTGTCTGTGGGATTTTCCAGGCAAGAGTACTGGAGTGGATTGCTATTGCCTTCTCAGAAGATATCATAAACTCAAGCTAATATTCTTTAAATATTGTTCTATAGGTGTTTAGTAGGAATGGGAATAAACTATTATTTATTAGCAAAAGCTGTGTTTTTTTATGTTAAAAAGAATTGATTACATGACCTGAATGTAAAAACATTTTCACATTTTATAGTTTTAAAATCATTCCTGCCAAATAACATCATTCAAATTTTATTTTGCTGAACCCATTGGAATTTGCTTTATTTAGGGAAGCACAGTATTCTAGCTTCAATCAGCTTTCAGTTATAGAATCTTCAGAGTCATTATCTGACACAGAAGACATCCAACACTGTTTTATTTGATTTTTCCACATCATACTCAGAAAATGAAATTCTGCACACACAAAAAAATGTTTACATAAGCAAGAGAAAGAAACATTCATTTAGGGATTTACTCCTGTAGCCAAAAACCAAGACTGAAACGTTTTGGCCAAAATAGTCCACATTTCTGTAGTTGTTTGTTTGTTTTGGGTCCCTCTCCCTTCACTTTTCTTCTGCAGTATTTTGAAATAGCACATTTCCTGGGAGTCCTATGAAGGTTTTAAAATTTAGATGATAAAGCAAACCACTTGTTCTCAGTAACAGCATGGTGCCTTGCAGTGTTAGGTGTCACAGTGTTGGCTGGCTGAGACTTCAGGAGACCGTCAGCTGATCTCATGGTTGATATCCAATTTACAATTGCATGGCGCAACGTGCATTTACGTGTTGCAAGATTCTCAACAGAGATTGCTGTTTGGTATTTCTACCCAAGAACATCAAAGGAGCAAGACAAGTTATATTTAACCTATTATTCAAGGAGCTACTTAATTAACCACCATGATATTCCCAATTAGGTCCAGTGTGTCCACGTGAATCCCTATTGACTGGAGTCCCAAGATGGTCAACAAGCTAGTTACCTTTTAAACCAGCTCTGAGTTTCAAATAGTTTCGGTTGTGGGAAATTACATAGGAGTCAATCATTAAACAGTCAACTGGTTTGTTTCAGAGAACTCTGTTACAAAATCACTTAAAAATGTGGCCATTTTGCTACCTACAAGGCCATCGGTCACTAGCTGGGCTGAAGCTGTAGCTTTCTTTCTATTCTATAGCAACGTGCTTAGCTTTACATGGATAATACTAATGTCTTCTCCCCGTCTCTAAAAAGCCAGAGTTATGATTCAATGAATCTTTCCATCTGTGATATTAGAAAATCCATAGAATTCAGAGGAAATTTCCTTTGGAAACCAACATTCTGGTATGTTAGTTTTCTGATAACAAAGTACCGCAGACTCAGTGACTTAAAACAGAAATGTATTCACTCACAGTTCTAGAGGCTATTCGTCCGCCATGAGAGTATCAGCAGCGTTGGCTTCCTCTGAGGCTTGTGAGGGAGGGGCCTGGTCCGGGCCTCTCTCCTTGCCTTGTAGGTGGGCATCTGCTCCCGCATCTTCACAGTTTCCTCTCTGTACTGTGTCTGTGTCTAAACTTCCTTTTCTTAGAAGGACAGCAGTCGTAGGAAGGCCCACCTAGAAGACCTCACGTTAATTTAATTACCTCTTTCAAGACCCTGCTTCCCTAGTGGCTCATATGGTAAAGAATCTGCCTGCAACGCAGGCCACCTGGGTTCCATCCCTGCGTCGGGAAGATCACTGAGAAGAAAATGGCCACCCACTCCAGTATTCTGGCCTGGAGAATCCCATGGACGGAGGAGACTTGGTGGGTTACAGTCTGTGGGGTCGCAAAGAGTCGGACACGACTGAGGGACTAACACTCACGCTTTCAAGACCCTATCTCTAAATATGGTTACACTCTGAAGTACCAGGGTTGGGGGAGTGGTTAAAACTTCAACATGTGACATTTTTAGGGAAGCACAATTCCAACACCTGGAGACGAGGTTTTAGGGATCTTAACGACCGTCAGCCCCTGTCTGAGTCAGTGTAGGCGCTGGCTCTCAGGCAGTGAGCCCCAAACGCCTCCCCAGATCACACCGGTACTACCCGACATGGGTCCCGGGCCTGCTTCCTCCCGCTTCTTTTACATCATCTCCTCCCAAGGCTGCTGAGAGAATTCTTCCTGTGGCCCGCCTGGGAGAACTCCGAGGCCTTGTACAGGGTGCAGGCTCGGCTCCCACGGCTGCCAGAGCCGCCGCAGCCACGCTCCCCAACCCTGCTGTCATCTGGGCTCCTGAAGCAGCTGGCCTGTACCCGAAGCCTCAGAGTCTTCCTGACTAACATACTCAGCTCTAGCCTCCAACCGCTCACCACACAGAGGACCCCAAACAGTCCGCGGGGTGTGGAAGAGACTCCATTCTGCCCTCCGCAGCCTTCTCCCACTGCACCGCAGCCCATCAGTCCCACAAAGTGCCCTCTTAAGTTTCAGGGCAGGGACTCTGAGAAAAGGAAGCCAGCAACCTCCGGCACATGAATATATTTGGGGGCTGAGGGTGGGCAGTGTGGGTGGGGTGCGTGGTGCATCGCTGTGCAGGCGCGGAGAAGGTGTGTGGTGTGCTTGTGTGGATGGACAGTGTTGATTATTTTAGCACAGATGTTGATTTTTCAGTCCCAGCTCTCTGATCACCTGTCTACTGACATTCACAGATATGTTAAAGTTTATGTCTGTAAGGTTTCTTAAAACTCATCATTAATATTCCATGATTCTCTTTATCTTAACACATCTGTAAATGTCGGTAGACAGGCCAATCATTCAGAGAACTAAAACTGAAAAATCAACTTCTGTGCTAAAATAATCAATACCATCTATACATACAAAAACAAACACACTTATGGGTTTCCCAGGTGGCACCGGTAAAGAATCTGCCAGTAATGCAGGAGACACAGGAGACTAGGGTTTGATCCCTGGGTCAGGAGGATACCCTGGCGTAGGAAATGGCAACTTACTCTGGTATTCTTGCCTGGAAAATTCCAAGTTCAGAGGAGCCTGTCGGGCTTACAGACCAACGGGTCCCAAAGAGTTGGACATGACTGAGTGACTGAGCATACTGACTGAGTGCGCGCACACACAAACACACACACACATTTATCTGTAGAGTTTATGTGAAAAATTGGGAGGGAAAAAGAAATATTGTGTCCAAGCTTACATAATAGTTCATAACAGATTATATTTTATAAGTCTGAATGCTGACATATTGTCTAATGATCTGATTCTATGAGTTATAACTGTGTAAAGGGTTTCACATGAAAACACTTTGGAGTATTTGGCTGGTTCATGACATCCCGCTAAAATATGCACCCCCCCCCCCCCCCCACCTTAAGTGGATGAACCTCTACCGTCCTTTCCACAGTGAGTTGGGCTGGAGTGGACAACTGACCCAGGCTACGCCAGTCAGAACTCCTTCCCTGGGAATCTGGAACTGAATTTGGCGATAGAAATCAGCAGTCTGTGTGGTCCTATGCAGCGGTCGCGCTCTCCACGGCCAGTACTGTCCAATCCCGTTCCTCCTTCTGTCACTCCCCACCTCTGGGGTCAGGGCCCACCCTCTGTGGGGAGAGACTTAGACATGTCCTGCTCCACTGAAATGGCTGGCCCACATGGGCAGATCAGATGGATATCCTTAAATTCTTGAATCCAGGAGGCTCCCTTCTGCACCAAAGGGATGTAATGTACTAGCTGCTGTCAGCAGAAGGACCTCTACAGGCAGCAAAGCAACAGAGGCCAGACCTTTGTGGTCCCTGAAACAAGGACAAGTGTGGGCTCACTCCAGTGGTTACCCACGATCTGCGGGCCTGGCTGGGATCTCCCACGTGGTTCCCAGCCCTGCTGACTAAGGTATTCAGAGCTTCTCTAGGCCAACTCTGCCTTCATCTATGTGGATCCTGGAAGGTCCTGGTCCCTCATCCTGGGCTTCACTGACCTGCCTCCCTTCTTCTGGGGGTAAGGGACAGTTACACTCAGGGTCTTATTCCAGCTTCTTTCCACTGTATTATTTTTAGGATATAAACTCTATACCCTGCTTCCTACAAGGTCTTTTCTTTCATTTCTCACAATCCCTTTTTCTTTCAACAAAACTGACCCCATTCAAATTAAAACTTTGGCTTCTATGCATGTCTTCATGAAGACTTTGGCTTCTTTGCAAGACTTCTGTGAAATACTCAAGGGCAATTGTCTACTGTGGGCAGATATTCGAGAAATTACCCCTGCAGAGGAGGCACTTTGGCGCCTGGCTGTGCTGATTCCTACGGTGGCCCCCACCACCATATTGGGAATCTGGGGCCCTGACCACCATGGATGCCCTCACCCAGTGCTACTGTGCCAGGCCCACTCGATCCAGATCTCTACGCTGCCCAGGAGTGGTCAAACAGTTCCATGACGCCAAGGCCAAGTTCCCACTGCCCTATAGGCTCCTGTGTCACCAGAACGAACCATGCTCTACCATCAAGAGGCTCAATACACTCTTCCTTATTTTCTTTTCCATTATTACAGTGTATTGAATACAGGATAGTGAATTCCCTATACAGTAGGACCTTGTTTATCCATTCTATATATGTGTTAGTTGCTCAATCCTATGGACTGTAGCCCACCAGGCTCCTCTGTCCATGGGACTCTTCAGGCAAGGGTACTGGAGTGGGCTGCCATTTCCTTCTCCAGGGGATCTTCCCGACCCAGGGATCAAACCCAGGTCTCCCGCATTGCAGGCAGACGCTTCAACCTCTGAGCCACCAGGGAAGCCCATTCTATATATAATACCAAACTCCCAATCCATCTTCCTTCTATTCCCTCACCCCCTTGGCAGCCACGAGCCTGTGCTCTTGGCAGTCAACACCCTCATTTGGTTGCAAATCCTCCCCACCCAAACCTGCCCGAAGGAAAACTCCTTGGGGAAAGGGGGAGAAAGACAGAATGTACAGGAAACTTCTGCATCTTCCTCTCCATTTTCCTATGAATCTTAAACTACTCTAAAATGTGAAGTCTTCCCAAAAAGAGTTTCAGCTACTGTTTCTGACCAAAAAGAGCTTATTTTGTGGGGGAAAAAAAAAGAAAGCAAGCATTGACTGTCTTTGCATACTGTCTGGAACGTTCTTAATTCTCTTTGAGGCAGTGTGGATGGCTCTGGAGGAGCAGAAGTACAAAACAGAAACACAAATTCATATTTCAATCACCTCCGAAGTGGGTAAACTCACTATTCTTGGAGGTCATATTCCACTTTGTGAACAAGGGAACAGGTAAAAGCCTGTTGGCAGGGATACAAAGAGAAGCAGAGAGGACAGCTGAGGGAGGACTATGTGGGCTCCTGATGCTCATCAGTTTCCTAGTTCCTGCCCAGTTAGAGCTACCTTTTTACCCTCATATTCTTAAACATCATTCTATTTCTAAAATAAATTTCTAATTTTCCTTAAGCTAGCTCAAATGAGCTTAGATATTTAGCAACCAGAACAATGATAACAAATACAGTTTTATAGTTTCAAAGTTAATCTACATTTTTGTCTTAAAAATTTTTAAAACATTAATAGGTAGTTAAATGGTCCTACAGTTTTTGTTAGGAAAGTCTGTATTATTTCTGCAACTCTGTGGTTAACATTTTCTTGATGAAGATTTCAGAATGTGGTTGTAACAAAAAACCTCAAGTGTTGGGATCCATCTGGAAACAGATACAGACATACCAGACTAGCTCCCCGATGTTAACTGGTAGCTGTGGGCTATGGGTGTCTTCTCCAGATAAAGGCTGCCTCTGAGCGTGAGAGAGATGGGACCTTGGGAGCAAGTGACAGTGATCCATCCTCAGCTACTATCAAATGCTCCTGATGTTGCTGATTCCTTCGCCTTGATTTGAGGTCTGCCACACGCTAGGTAGGCTTCCCCGATGGCTCAGCGGTAAAGAATGGCCTGTGGTGCAGGAGACAGGGGTTCAATTCCTGGGTCAGGAAGATCCCTTGGAGGAGGAAGTGGCAACCCGCTCCAGTATTCTTGTCTGGGAAACTCCATGGACAGAGGAACCTGGTGGGCTATATAGTCCATGGGGTTTCGAAAGAGTTGGACACAACTTAGCAACTAAACAACAGGAACAACAAATATGCTAGGTATAAAAGTCAATTCCTTTACCTATCATTTTCACTCTTCCTAACACCTTCTTTTCAGGGAAAGTAAAAGTGAAGTCGCTCAGTCATGCCCGACTCTTTGGGACCCCATGGATAGTAGCCTGCACCAAGCTCCTCCATCCATGGGATTTTCAAGGCAAGAGTACTGGAGCGGGTTGCCATTTCCTTCTCCAGGGGATCTTCCCAACCCAGGGATCGAACCCGGGTCTCTCACATTGTAGACCTTTACCGTCATTGTCATCAAGACATTGTAGGCTTTACCGTCTAAGCCACCAGGAAACTTTGCTCTCATGACTCTCCTCCCTTAAGCTGGAGCAATCAAATATCCCTGGGGGGAATTTGAGCATTCCAGACTCCATCAGTCTTGATTGGGGTCTGGGTGGAAAGTCACTGCTGCGGTTAGCTGGCCAGGAGTATTCTGAGGCAGACGCTGCTAGTGGGACAACGTAGACGTGCAGAGGGAAGGGGAAACTAGCAAACACTTAGCTTCTCTGAGAGGCTGGAAACAAACAAATTCACTTCTGAACCCTCAGCTTCCTGGGCCCTGGGCCCTCCTGAGCTGGCACTGATATCCCGTCCAGGATTCCTTGGGATATACTTGTATTCTTCAAAAAGCTTCCCTATGTGCTTACACTGATTTGAACGGGCTGTTCTGCAGTCAACCAAGAGCTTACTGTAGTCATGACATAATTGATAGAGAAGGTGGTCTGTCGCCTATTCACCCGATTCTCAGAACAGGTAATATATAAAAAAGAACATAATCCAAGTTTATTTATTGCCTTTGCATGTATCTTTTCAAGCAAAGGGGAGTTGTTCTTCAATTTCTTTTTAATATGAACAGATTTAAGAACTTGTTATATAAAGTGCCATTGTATTTTAGTTGCTGGCCTAGATGTGTGAGCCAAAAATTATCTGTGCTTAAGATATGGGATGACAGATTCAGGAGTTCCCATTTTAAATAATATTGAGGACTTCAGATCCTTTTCTTCACAAATTTCAACTACTTATAGAGTGGCATTGTGCCAGAAATCTCCTGCCATCTGTAGGATCCAGGCTGAACTCTAATGAAGAAAAAAACTGAAAATGGAATGCTATCTTTGCCCAAAATAGACATAGACATCTTGGTCAGAGCTTTCCTAGCCAATTAAATCTAGAAGAGATCAACGAGGTTAGGGATTCTTAACCTGGAGTCCATTCTGTATTAGGGTAGACTGTGTGGTTGTTCAGTCACTAAATCATGTCTGACTCTTTGCCACCCCATGGACTGCAGCACACCAGGCCTCCCTGTCCATCACCAACTCCCAGAGCTTGCTCAAACTCATGTCCATCGAGTTGGTGATGCCATCCAGCCATCTCATCCTCTGTCGTTCCCTTCTCCTCATGCCCCCAACCCCTCCCAGCATCACAGTCTTTTCCAATGAGTCAACTCTTCGCATGAGGTGGCCAAAGTACTGGAGTTTCAGCTTTGGCATCAGTCCTTCCAAAGAAATCCCAGGGCTGATCTCCTTCAGAATGGACTGGTTGGATCTCCTTGCGGTCCAAGGGACTCTCAAGAGTCTTCTCCAACACCACAGTTCAAAAGCATCAATTCTTTGGCGCTCAGCTTTCTTCATGGTCCAACTCTCACATCCATACATGACCACTGGAAAAACCAAAGCTTTGACTAGATGGATCTTTGTTGGCAAAGTAACATCTCTGCTTTTAAATATGCTGTCTAGGTTTGTCTAGGCTTTGAGTCCACTGAAATTTATGCTACAGTTAAGGCCTGGGTGCATTATGAGAAGAGGATCAATACACTTAATCAATCACATTATCAGAAGGATATGTGGCACAAAGAATTAACAACCCATGGAAGCCCAACTCTCTTTTCACAGAAGAGGAAATCAGGGTGCAGCAAAGGTGTGATCTGACAGGTCACACAGTAAGATATGAGAAGAATCCAGGACTGGAGTCCAGCATCCCTAACCTTACTCAGTGTTCCCTTGCTTCCTGACTGACGCTCCCAGGAGTTAGAATAAAGGCCTTTTTAGTGGGCTTGCAACAAATAAGCAAAGATGTTCTTTAATGGAAAGAAAGTTTGCAGACCCTAATAACTTTTTCCTCAGTAAATATTAGCAATAATTTAAACATTATTAGGATAGCCTCCTGGATTCTTGAGGATACTCATGGAATCACATAAGGCAATGTCTGCACTTTATAAAAGTTGGTGACTATTTTAGCACTCTTCTATGTCTTCTATATGCAATAATTTCACTGCAGCCCTGGGGTCTGGAGAGCATCTCATGATCCACTTCTTACAAGTGAGAAACTAAAGGTCAAAGAGCTTTAATGACTTGTTTGAATGTTTCATTGCCTGAAGACTAAACCATTTATAAAACAGAGACTCTCTGACCCCCCCAGTCCTTGATCTGTAGCACTCAGCTTTGAAGTACCAAACTGTACTTCTCTGGATGATGGAAATGCAGCTATAGATGTAGAGATATGAGTGACTCAGTGGCAAATAAATGGTAGATGAGTCAGAACTCAAATTCATGTTTCCTGAATTTTCTCTGGCCACTAACAGCACAAAGATCTCTGTTTTGTTTAGGGAAGTACTAAAAATCTCACCTAGTGGAGAGGCAGGGTGGTGCAGGAGAGCACCGGACTAGGGAGACAGGGGCCCGGGGGCTCGCCGGGGCAGGAGGCTGTCACCTGTCGCTTGTGAGTCCTTTGACAAGTCACCAACTGCTGGGCCCAGGTTCATGTGGGGAATAGAGCAGGTGATCCTAACATTCTACCCTTTTCCATCACGGGTCATTAGTAGTTTACAGTTAAAAGCTTGCATTACTGAGATGCATAGAAAAACAAACAAAAAAACCTAAATGTTTTCTATCAAACTCTTCTGCTGTGAAGTTTGGTGTTCCTGATCAGGTGTTGTGGGACTCTACCTCAACCTTTCTTCTTAATTAAAAAAAAAAAAAAGAAAGCATTTAGCTGCATCGGGTCTCAGCTGTGGCATGTGGGATCTCCGCTGCATCCTCACTGTGGTGCAGGGACTCTCTCTAGTCGAGGTGCGGAGCTCAGTTGCTCCACAGCACGTGGTATCATAGTTCCCAGACCAGGGATCAGATCCACGTCCCCCGAAGTGCAAGGCCAATTCTTAATCACTGAACCACCAGGGAAGTCCCTCTACTTCAGCCTTTTGAGGTGCGGGCTGTGACGGGGGTTGGGCTGGGCTTAAGTGATCTAGGGACACTGATTTCTGGCTTGCATAGTGAGTGCGATTTCAAACAGCCCCAAGTAAAGCCGTCTAGCCTGTGCTGAGGCAGGAATGTGGTGTCTATTCAAACCTTATGTTTGAATGAAAAATGCCATGAATCAAGGTCACTACTAATTTTCACACTCGATTACTTTGATCAGTATGTTGTTTTACTTTGGTGAATCGCACTGAACAGTTTCATCAGTTCTTCCCCACCCCACCCCCCCCAATTACCCTGTTTGGTACCACTCTCTTAAAAGGTTAACAAAGACCTATTTAACAATCAAATCCAACAGCCTGTTCTCATCCTACTTAACTCTCACCTACTTTGACATGACTGCTGACCTCCTCTGTAGCTTCCTGGATGAATTAATTCTCTCTCCGCTCTTCTAACTGCCCTTTCTTGCGTGTCTGGCAGCTCTTCTCTGTGTTTCTTCCCACCTGCTCCGTGTTAGTATTTCCCAGGACTCTAACTTTCTCCTATTTCTGTGCTCTCTCACTCTGAGAGTGTCAACCACCATTTATGAGACACCAGTTTAACGCCCAAATCCATGAACCCTGTCTTGATTGGAGCTCCAGACTTACCTGGTCCCCAGACTGTTTCCACCCTAAATAGCTCCACTAAGACAAACTGAGGGCCTGTCAAACTCAGTGTGTCCGTCAGCTCTTGGCCTGCCTCCCCACCCCTGCCCCCGCAAGCAGCCTCCATGAGGGCTGGCACACACACCATGGAGTGACGGCGGAGTATGGGTCTGGATGTGAGCTGTTTGTAATCCTCTTATTCTTTGAATTTGTTCTGAATAATGTCATCTGTTTAGTATTATAAATGTTTCACGTTCAGGAGCCATATCTTAATTTGTTCTTATAGTCACCTTGTTCTCAGACACATGACTAAAAAATGTTCATGGTGATTTTTGCCTTATTTAGAGAACCCTGGAGTTTTAAGAAAATACTTAACAAAACAACACATGATTTCTCTGAAGCCTGTCCATTTAAGAAACAAAGTAACAATCTTTGTATTTGAGGTTGTCAGCTCAGGTGCTGCTGCTTTCCTCAACCTTCTTTAACTGTCTCGGTGGACCCCTCACATTGGTCCACGTAAAGGAGCTGGAGGCAACCTTGGGGTTTAAATGCACAGAGCTTTTCTTTCATTAAGGACAAAAACCAAAGCAGAAACAATTGTCACCTGCAAATTAATTTTTTCTCAAGGTATCAATGAGCTTCCAAACCTCTCAATGTAGTTTTTCTTTCATAAAAAGAGGAAATCAGTGCTGGTTTGTGGAAAGGGATTAATTAGGTCACAACTGTAATGATAAGAATAGCCTGCGAGCTTTCAATAAACGTGTTACTTCCAGAATTTTTCCACTCAGTCCAGGAAAGGAGAATAAACTAGATTTCACAGTTATATATATATATATTTTTTTTTACAAGTGAATGTTTTTTTAAAACTCTAAGAATTGGAATTAAGTATCTGGTTTTATCTGTGATAGGTCTAACTCATCAGTCAAGCTGTCTTCTCACTGATAACAATCAGAAAGATGTGCTCCAACTTGAGAATTAGCTGATGCATGCAGAAGTTCTGTCAATCAATGTACGAGCATGTTCTGATAGAATAACTGGCTGAATTCAGAAAGGAAAAGGATGACCTCGTCCATTTTAACTGCTGATGGAAAACATCCTCACATGATGTTGTCAGAGACTTAAGGGTAGAAAGCGTGTTGTACCTCTTCTTTAGAATTATAACTAAAATGATGAGATGCTGGAGGGCTTACAGTATAAGAACATGCCACCAAAAGAAAGATCACTTTGTCTTCTGGGAAGGCTACTAAATAACAGGGTATGGGGCTAGACCACAGATGTCTGGTTTAACAGTTCACAGTTGAGGATGGTACGGAGTCTCAGAAAACTATAAAATCCTCAGCTGAGCCCGTTACCGGTAAGGTTCCACCTACGTGTGCACTACTTAAATATCTTCCTACATGCTTGAGCCTAAAGGACCTGTCAGCAGAGGCTGTCTGTGGCAGTTGCACGAGAACGGCCTTGCTTGCTTAGGACTGTGTGTGGGCGTTGAACGTGGCACTTTTAAGCACAAATTTATGAGGTGCAAACTTTTAATGCAAAGATGACTCATAAAGTTTCAGAATGTGTAAATATGAAGCACAATCTTAACTTATACCGTCACTGGTGCTCACCCACAGTAAAACTAGCCTTGGTAGATTACCAAATTGTTTGGGACTACCAGGAAATTGACAAAAATCTGTCCCTCTTAATAGGCTGATGAGAAAAATTCTTGGGTTGATTGTAACACTTGTGTGGTGGTTATCATCTTAAACTAGTGTTACATGTACTTAATCTGCATTTTGTAATATTATGTTTGATGGCAGCATTCAATTAACTCTATTTCTGATATTGTGAAGAAAACAATTCTTTTGAGAACTTACACTGGAAAACTTAAGTAGACAGCAATTATATAGTAGAGTAAAAAAATTCGAGGTAAAGACAGGAAGACTATGAAAGAATAAAAGTATAAGGGATTTTTAAACCAATTTTGTAAATCAGGCAGTAAGAATAAAACAGAAAAAGGATCATAACTAAACATTTGATCTGAATGTTGTGGTAAAACTAAGATCAGTATTTTTTTTAATTCATTTGTGATGTTCCTTGAGAGTTTTATGCAGTTGCTACAAAAATGTCATAAAAATTTCCACTAATTAAGATGAATTGGTAAAAACTAGACCTTTAACCTTATTGGGAGCAATACTTGGAAGTAGATTATTTAGCTGTCAGAAAAATAACCTTGGAAACTGTGATCAAACAGACACAACCAGGAGACCTAGAATTCAATAGGATATTGTTTTAATAATTCAAAATCGTGGCCCTTAGAAGACAGGAAGAGTATGAAAGAATAAAAATATAAGGGGTTTTTAAACCAATTTTGTAAATGGAACCAACCGATTATTCATAGTTCCCTAAAAATTGCTAAATTTACAGACAGAAAAAAATTTATAAGATAAACTTAAAACACAGTAAGTTTTCAGATTCTAACTTTAATAAGTTGATAATGAATTTACAAAATAAATTTCTGATTAGCTTTTTTTGCACAAAAAATTTAAAACACCATAGAGGTGGTTTTTTCTTTTTAAAAAATTTTTCGTAGGTCAGTAGAAACAGAGGCCAGAGAAGAGATGTTAAAGCTGCAACTGCTGCATACTCAAAGAAAAACACTACAATTAGCTTTTGATCGCTTCAATGTAAAATAAGAATCATCTTGTAGAGCCACTAAGAATCAACAGTAAGGTTTTCTGAAATTAAACATATTTACAATAAAAAACAAATTTCTTGACATTGAATCATTCTTTTATTAAGTCTGGAGGCCCACTTAAGATTATCTCATTTATGAGAACACCCACAGATAGTAACAAATAAATAAGTCTGTATTCCCTGAAACACCACCCATGCACACAGCTGGACCATAAGGTGGTTTTTAGTTAAACAGCAGCTACCATATTTGGTCTTATGCTTCAAGCTGTTACAAACACAAAAATGTTTGCTCAACTCTAACTTCAGCTATTTACTGATGAATTCCCTTCCTGTAAGAGACAGACCTCCTGGTTTCTCTAGGTGGCTACCTCGGTTGATTGTCTTTTGAAGAGTCAGCGCAGTATCAGGTGAAGTCACAAGCACAATGCGTCTTGTGTCAGTAATACTTAGACGTTTGAGTAGCCAAGTGAGCAGACCACGTTAGGCAATTCCTTACATGCTTATTTAGGCTTCAGCTTTTAAACTGTAGAGGTTCACTAGGTGCTCATAATCACCAAATCCTAGAGCTTTTCCCCAGGCGGTTTTACTAATTAAGGACAGGAAAAAGCGTAAGGCTTAATACTGAGGCCTAGTTACATTAACACTTTGCAAATATTAATAAGTTTGCAAAGCCTTAGATCCTGATGTTCCCCCTTTTTATTGATTTAGTTGGCTAGATACGGTGGGTAGTTTTCAAAATGTCTTTGTAACCTTCTCATTAAGTGAGAACAATATAAACCAAAGTCTCTTTCTGACAGAAGAGTCAACTGAGTACCTGTCTGCCAAAAACTTCATAGAAATGCACGCAGCTGACAGTAATATTCAGTCTTAACACATTAAGCCACTGCCTTTTCACAAGTTCAATGGGACTGTCGAAAGAATGATTATCCATGGCAAGCATTATTTTGAAGCATTCAGCTTTGTAACTTAAAAAAGTGACCTCCAAATGAAATGCATGCCCACCACAGCTTTCTAGGCACACCCCACATCTTTCCAGTCCTGGCTCATCGCCAGCCTCACTCACTCAATGTGCTTTCTTTCACCTGTAAAGCATTTACTCCCATAAGGCCTACTGAACACAGAATTCACTTAAATGTCAGTTCCTTATTTATCCCTCTGTAACACAGTGGAATCTGGATTTTATCTGAGTGACAATAATTCCCATTCAACTAGGTATTAGGTTCCCAAAGGGCAAAGTTCACGTCTTACATATATATATTTTTTCCTGTGGCCTCCACCCTCACCCGAGCCACTGGCTCTGCACTGAAGCTATTAATCTACCAAACTAACCCATTACAATTTCACAGCAGGGCTTTTGCTAATTCTCTACCACAGGTTAGTTCAATTTCATATATAGCCCTTAATACTGAGGCCGAGTCACATTAACACTTTGCAAATATTAGTATGTTTGCAGTCTTAAGTCCTAATGTTCCCCCTTTTATTGATTCAGTTGGTTAGACACGGTGGGTAGTTTTCAAAATGTCTTTGTAACCTTCTTGTGAGAACAATATAAACCAAATTCTGACAGCCAGCGTAAACTGAGTACCTGCCTGCCGATAACCTTACAGAGATGAAGGCGGCTGACAGTAACAGGCTTAAGACAGAAGCCCCTGGCCCTGGCACTCAAGCCCAGACCAAACGAGCAGGGAGACAGGCAGGCTAGAACTGCTGCGAAGAACGCTATGCAGAAAACTCTATAAACATAGATGTGTGAGGCACAGAAAGTCTTTATTGCCACAGGAAGCAAGTGCACTCATCCCACCTCACCGACAGCTTTTACAGTCACAGAAACGAGGACTTCACATAATAAAGCACAACACAAGACTTGGAGAGAAATGGTCCCTTGGACTATATTGGCTGTAATACTGAGGTAACCAATTGACCTTGTTCAGTGAAAATACCTCTAACACAATGAAAAAAATCGACTAGTTATAACATCCAGTTCATATATACAATTCAAATAAAAATATATATTATTTGCTTCAATGTATAGCAAGTTTAATACATTAGTGTTTACAAAATAAAAACTGTATTCTACTGAAATTTTTCTTGTGCTTCCCCCTTACCACTAAGCACGAAAAAAACCAGAAAAGGATGATACTTAAGGAAACTTATTCATGGATTTAAAGATGCAGTCTGTCTGGTCGTGAAAGACAGATAAATATTAGTTGGAAGATTACCACATCTTTAAAAATTGTTGCTTATTAAAATCTACAAACTTGAACTGTAAGACACAATTAAAAAAAACCCACAAAATTTCTCAAAATAGATTAGAATACAGGAAACGTTTCATGAAACTACTGAGATACTAACCAGTTCTATGGCTAATATTAAAAACCGAACAATCTATGTAAATCATATTCATACTATTTCTACATACAGTGAACAATACAACCACAATTATCAACCTCAAGCTAGCAACAAAGTTGCAAGGTCCATAAAAAGCTTCTTCAGTGGGCAAAACACTATGGTACAATTAAAACATTTAAGAAGGGAAAAAAGCCTTTTAATAGTATAAAAGTTGTTTACTGGTGTTTCTACTGTAAAGCTATTCTACAAATCAACATGAAAAAGGAATTATATACGTGACAGTGATCAGAGACGACAGTGCAGACACTTCATCTGACATCTGGCTGATGAATTTTAATATAACAGACTGTAACTTAATATTTTTATTCAGTTATGACCCAGAGCAGAACTGAAAACAAAAAACACATATTCCAAGTCAACACACTCTCCTGGGCAATCTCTGGGTTTAAATCTGGAGGAAGGAGGTAAAGCTGTCAAAAATCTTCTCTTAAACCAACAGAAAAATATACATTGGTAGAAGTAGTATTTGTTTTTCACTGTGGATTCCAATGTGAAATTCTGGTAAGTATGCAAGTATGTTATTAACATTTAAGCACACTCTCATATATATGTATATAGCCCACTAACTAAATAGGGAGAATTAAAACAGATCTTCAAGTTAAAATGAGTTTTAAGAAAAAACTGCATTCATAAATCCGAAAAGTATACAAAAATGAAATTGTAAAATAAATAATGAATATAGGTGTTAACTAAACCTCCATAGAAATATGCCTGCAAATGTGGATGCACCGGTCGTCCACAACTGTGAACAGTTTGGATGGGAATATGTTCCCCAGGGAGAACCATCTAGCTTCTCTGACTCTGGTATGCAGGAAAGGATTTTCTACGTACAGGAATTTCTGGATATAAAACAGTGCTTACTCTACTATATATATAGCCTTTGTCAACAGTCATCATTCTTATCACATTTAGGGTTAACTTACTATGTCTTAATCTACATAACACATTCTGAAAAAACAATGTTTAAGTCAAGGCTTTTATGCATGAGTCCATTGTTTCAGGTTCTCTGTCCAAGGAGCAGCTTCCTATTTTTGTCATACTTTAAGTAGCTATCATAGTACGCAACCTGGATCAACCAGGTAGGAGAGATTTTTCTACTCTATTGCTCATCTTTTTAACTCCACTCCAGTATTTATTAACTATTGCCTAATTATGCCAGTAAAAATGACATCTGACTGCTAAGAAATGAGACATTTCCTATTTAAACAAAATCAGTTTTATCAGGTATTAAAACTACAACATTTTCCTTGGCTTAAATTGAGTATCTGCTTTCCATTTTTCCAAAGTCATTACAACCTTGCCAACAACTACATCACTTAAACTTTTAAACTTTCTTTTTTATGATTGCAAAGATTCTAAACTCTGACATACAATAATATTTACGTAAAACACTTAAAGCAGACAATGAAATTTCAAGTAAAATAAACTTTATCCACATCTATTGGTCCAAACAGGTCTCAACACCTAGATTTTACTTCTATAAATTATACAAGTACATTGTACATTCTTAAATAGTGAATGCTTACAGTATTAATTTGTAAGCCTTTCCACATAAAATGACTTACACGGGAATGTGGATCAGTATTTCTGTTACAGATTGCAACATTCTCTCAGTTTACTCCTTTGAGGCTGTGGTTTTGTCTTCCTGGTTTCCACAGACTACTGTATCAGTCCTTATGCTTTGGCTATGAAATCTGTTTGTGCTGAATGAGGCAACATTGGTTATTAAGGCTTATTTCTATGATGGAGCACTATCCTTAACTCTGATGCCGTTTCCAGAGAACAGTGGAAGAACCACAGCTATCTTGAATCTTCAGGCTCTGTTTTGATGACTTTCTTTTCCAAAGTAAAAGCTGAGTGAGGATAGTCTTTTAAAATCCCAAGGCTCTCTGTAGAAAAATGGAAACAAAATATATTGATATTTTACATCAAAGGTCACAACAAGAACAAAAAGAAAACCCCAAACTCAAACCCCAAAACAAGCAGTATCAACTATTCGTAACTGCAATTCCGTACAAAATTTTTATGTTTATAAAATTGTGGCTAAGATTTTGGATTCCGGATTTATACTCCATTTCTACCAATTCCTAGCTGTATACATCTCTAGGCAAGTTACACATCTCTCTAAGCTTTCGTGTCTTCATCTATAAAATGTGGATAGGATCTATCTATACACGGTAGTATGAGACCTAAATTACAAAACGCATGTAAAGCACACAGCATATAGAACCTACTGATTTTTATTTAATGCTTGGTCCAAAGTGATAAATAAAATATCTAAAATAAAACTGGTCGCTCACACACAACAAAGTTACTGGCCAAAATATTTACTACCAATGAAGACATGAGGCAGAAAGTCATTTTTCATGTTTAAACACAGGACTGCTTTTAAGTTTCTCTAGTCACAAAACCTTAACGTGGGAGAAACAGGGATAAAAGAATGAAGATTCTATTTTTCATAAGGACTCATTCCTTAAGAGTTACAAGAATAATTATTTAAACCTCAAACACACACTACAGAATGACAATAAAATGTAGTATTTATTTATGTGAAGTATTAATACTGGGGGATACACACATACGCATATACACTTTAAAGAGGATTCTAGAAAGGTAACCAACATTTATAGCTTATCTGAGATTAGGAAGTTGACTTTATGAATTTCCCTCTCTGTACAGAAATTCAGCATACAAAGAGTAATAGTAGCTACCATTTACTGAATTCTTATCAGCCAGGCAATTCATATAGGTTATCCTGTTTAATCCTCCTAACTGTTCAGTGAGGCAGAAATTATGTTTTACAGATGAGACAACTGACTTCAAGTGACTCCTAAAGTTACTTTAACTCAAAGACTGAACAATACTGGATTTTTTTCAAATGGTGTTGGTCTCTAATACCTTTACCTCTAACTCACTTTACTTGGATAAAAACATGAAAACACCAGACTATACGAGAAACAGTTGCCCTTTTATGGAGTTCAGTTTACTTCTGAGATACAAGTATCACCCCCCAAATGCAGCTGCATGAAAAATTCAGATTTTAGAAAAACACAAGTGGTTTTCTTAGCATGACAGCAAACATATAATCAATCAATTTCATATTATGAAAGGCTGGAAAAGGGAATATGATATCTAAAGCCAGTCATTTATTACCTGTTTTACAATCTTGCATAAAACCACCATTCATGTAACAGGTAATCAAAATAATCTCAACCTTAAAGAGCTTTTCCCTGTCTATTTTTTGGAATATCATGTTTTCAAAAAACAAAACAAAACTGGCTATTAATATGGCAATCTGTTATTTCCAAGGTGAGAAAACTGACCAGTAACAGTATTAGCAATGACCCCCTTTTAAGGAAGGATAAATAGAAGTTAGGAGATTAAAATCAAAATACAGTTTATTCAAGTATTACTCCCTCTAATCACATCCTACATTTTCACCTGATGAGTGGGACTTTGCCTCACTGGAGTAATGTCTACTCAGCTCCCCATCCACCACAAAATGATGGGGTTGTCTGTTCTGTAAATTAGGCATTCGGAGATTCAAAGGTCTTTCTCCTAATGAAAAGAAAAAAAGGAATATGAATAATTAAAAATGCATCACGGCTTTCTTAAAAATAAGTTTCCATGGATTGCCTCAACACTCCTTAAGAAATAAGTATGGAAAGTCAACAGGCACTGAAGAATTTAAATGCTAGCTGGAGAAATATTTAAGATAATAATTTAGGGATAAAATGGCAATTCATGCTAGTCTCACAATTTATTGTTCTGTCAGGACATTTCGACAAGCTAATTACAAATGAAACAAAAGACTGAGATTTCCAGGCATTTTCTTATTAGTGCAACCATTTTACCAAGGTAGGTCATTAACCACATAATAACAAATACTATAGACACAGAAATCTCTTCTGTGGCTCAGATGGTAAAGAATCTGCCTTCAATGCAGGAGACCTGGGTTCAATCTCTGGGTTGGGAAGATCCCCTGGAGAAGGCAATAGCAACCCACTCCAATACTCTTGCCTGGAAAATCCCATGGACAGAGGAGCCTGGTGGGCCCCAGTCCATGGGATTGCAAAGAGTTGGACACGACTGAGCAACTAACACTTTCACACACAGACACAGAGATGGTCAAGCCAATTGCCAATTACTAGAACAACAGCAAAACCTATGGCAAAGCCAGGAAAAGATGCAATTAGCACAGATATGGTAAAAAATGTCTCATACACCAAATCATATTCCCTACCATAAACCTAAATCCATCACACTTAGCAAACTGCTGCCCTGCACTGGAATATTCTGGCGTCACAAATGAGAGTAATCAAATCTTTCATTAATGTCTTTGATTCTTAACTCTCGGGCTTCCCTGGTGGCTCAGATGGTAAAGAATCAGCCTGCAGGGCAGAAGACCTGGGCTCGACCCTTGCATCAGGAAGATCCCTCAAGGGAATGGCGACCCACTCCAATATTCTTCCCTGGAGAATCTATGAACAGAGGAGCCAGGTGGAGTACAGTCCACGGAGTTGCAAAGAGTTGGACACAACTGAGTGACTAACATTTCTTAACTCTAATCTTAACTGTTAAGGATGACTGCAGAAGTTAAAAAAAGACCTCCACTGAAGTTTCTGTAATATTTTAAAGGAAGAATGTTCTTCACCACTACTCTGATCTGCTAACGTGTAATGTTTTACTCTATAGTTGAAGAAGGCTGGTTAGGATGGTATTCCTATTTAGAAATCTTACTTTTTTAACTATAGTTACCACTCTCTAAAAAAGTCTAACAGTAATACATAAAAAAGTTGCTTTTCTTCAAACACTGTCACTATTTCAAACTAGAGGATCTATTCTGATACTTGGATGCTATCCATCTTTCTCCAGTCAAGCATAAGTTCCAAGGGAGCAGGGTCTATCCGACTTACTGCTACAGTTTCAGTATCTAGAAGTGTGGCACACAGGAGGTATAAACAAATATTTGCTGAATGAGTGAATGACAGTCACTGGGAATTTTCTTCATGTGTGGATACAAATGAAGTAATTTTAAAAATGGTAAAAAAATAATCACGAAGCAAAGCCTTTTACATCTAAAGAGTTTAAGAGAACAATTTCCAAAGTATATGCCACACAAAGTATCTTCACAGAGTCTATAGAACAATGTGAAGCCTGAAGATAACATTTCTACAAGTCTTTCCCTTCTTATACTCTCTTCAAATCTCAATTTTGTCATAGTATTTTAGACACAGTTACCACCTTCTCTGAGGAGCCAAATGTTACAAATTTCAGACAAATCTGCTTATGTAGTCTTAAAAAAAATACAGTTTTAGCCTTTCAGAAAACGATCAACATCTCCCATGGAATTCATTTCTTGAGAAAAAATGATCGATACTATTTACATCTCCCATTCCCATCCACCCTCTACGAAATACACGTCAGTTACACGGGCCAGCTCTTGTTTAGGGCTGTGGTGCTAGGGAAGCCTACTGAGAGTCCCTTGGGCTGCAAGCAGATCACAACAGGCCATCCTAAAGGAAACCAACCCTGAATATTCACTGGAAGGACGAATGCTGAAGCTGATGCCCCAAGACTTTGGCCACCTGATGCAAAGAGCCAACTCACTGGAAAAGACCCTGATGTTGGGAAAGACTGAGGGCAGGAGGAGAAGGGGATGACAGAGGATGAGATGGTTGGATGGCATCCCCGACTCAAAGGACATGAGTCGGAGCAAGCTCCGGGAGATAGTGAAGGATGGGGGAGCCTCTGGAGCGCTGTAGTCCATGTGGGTCTCAAAGAGTCAGACACAACTTAGCAACTAAACAACAAGGTTAAAAAAACTACAAATTAAAACTGCAGGAAGAATTCTTTCCTCTTTAGAAAAAGGGACAATTTAAACATTTTGATAGAGAACTCTAATAGCATTTTTGTTTCTTTGTTTCTGTTTACAGTGCACTGAGCAGCTGGCACTAAAGGCGCGGTCACTCTAAGGATGTACCTTGCCCCTCAGCGCTGTCTGAGGTCACGCCGTTAGGGCTGTGCTCGTCTGAGCTCTGCCTGTACAGCCCTGCAGACAGTCTTCTTTCGGCATGCTGCAGTCTGTCATAGCCAGCTTGGGTGCAGAGGAACTCCATCTGCTTTGCCATCACCTTTTCAGGCTGCTAGTAAGTAAAGCGAAAATAAAATAACTAAAACATCCTAGATTTTTTAATGGTTTAAAGATGCCAATTTCAGACTCCAGCAAATATATTTAGTATTCATTAAAATTAGTTCACACTTCATGTGGTATACATGTTCCATAAATATGCACTGATGTCTATATCATCATGTTAAAACACAGAATGCTGGATTTTGTACAAAAGGAAAAAAAAGCTTTCTGCTCAATCCTATAAAGAGAATTCCATTCTAGTTCAAAAGCAGAATAACCTTAGCTTTGTCTTCCAAGGTACCAAGTCCTTGTAAAGATTTTTCTTTTAAAAAGAACCTCAGAGCAACAGCACCATCTGCTATAAACTGCTTCTAACACAGGGTGAAATCTTGGCATTTTTATTTTAGGATTTGGCACTACACAAACTCCGATATGATGACAGTATGTTTGGGGGAGAAAAGGTGTAAAACGGCTGTCTAGAAGAACAAGACAAACACACCTCCCACTAAAATTAAACAATGCAAATTAAGCAGAAAAACCTCAGTGCCAACGAGGATCTTCATCTTCATCATGGAATGAAACTGCAGTGTTTTCCAGCCACTCATCAAATGACATGTTTTAAAATACACAATTAGTTGGCTGACATATAAATTTATCTGTCCCTTCTCTAGGCACGGTTCTAAATTACCTGTGTGTGATATTCAGAGCACTGTATTTGTGCTATTTTGCCAAGGAGGTAATAGTCCAAAGGCACAGAAATGAATCGCTGCCATGCTACACAGAAGATTCATACATAGGCGGCTCATACAAGGAATGTGCTATATAAAATTAGTTACAATAATCCTGATTCACAATAGCAAAAATCAATAGGTGAAATATGCTAACACATAAAATTACTCATAAACCAGAATAAAAGCTTACACTATTTTTCTCAATCAAATAAACCAGATTAAAAGGAATCGTAACTTCTAATTCATTTATTAATTAATAAAATTTCAATAAGATTTCTGGAAGAGGAAAATTTATTTTTCATTTTCTCCACATGAAAACACAAAACTTGGCACCACTAAATCTGACCAAAAGCAGATTGGTCATTAGAAGTGAGAAGATCAATAAGAATAAAACCTACAGTACCTACTAAAAGGCAAAAATGACTTTTAAAAACGTTAATTTCTGTGTACACAATAAAATTACTTAGTAGTGAAAGCACCTGAAAGTACATATTAGTTTTTTATTATACATGAATTGAAATGATTCAACAATAGCAACAATGTTGACTATTACTATTTTACTGAGAACTAGAATTGTTTTATCTCACAGCTATAATACACACAGAGTCAACATGGCTGTTTTCCTGGTATCAAGCTGCTGCTTTGGAGTTTTCTTAAGTAGAGAATCTGTCTTACTTCCTACAAAACTTCAAAGAATAAACAAGTAGCAGATACTGGGTTCTGCTCACAAAGCAGACCAAACCTAGCTGCTACTGCTATCCTGTTGATACAACTGCGGATCAGATGACATAGTAAAAACAACCAGGAATAAATTTAGTCTTGGGATGAAACTGAATCTAAAACTGAAGCTAGCTGAAGGGGCCACTGAGTTTTTAACCCACTGAAGCGCCTATGAAGTGTTAACTAATAGCTGACGTTACCTGTGAGCTAAGAGCAGTGAGCTCCTCACTCTTAGCTTTAGCTTGCTGGAAGAGTGTCTGCACAGAGTCCTGGAAATCTGGAAACCCATCCTGTGGGTCAAAGAATATGTACTTTTTACTTTAAAATAACCATATTACTGAAAACTTAGAAGATGAAGCAAAGAAATCCACCTTAATCCTGATACCTGAATAATCAAGATTAAGATTTTAACAAACAATACTTCATTTCAGTCTTTCATGGTACAATTAATTACCTTATTTCCACAGTTGCAACCTCAATAAAACATACATGTTAAAAGATAAAAAAGTTTATACATTCACAGTGTTTTACACTGAAACACAGATTTTATGATCACTGATAATAATTATATAACATTTCATCTGATGGTCTGACTGTTTAATCATCATCTTCATATTGGACATTTAGATTATTTGCCTTATTTTTGGTTTTATGAAAAATACTTTCATGGAAATAACATTTTCTATAGTTCAGATGATCTAATACAACAGCTTACCAGAAGTGGAACTGGTACAAAAGGATGATCATTTATGCCCATCACATGTGTTCCTCAAGCAATGTATGACAGTTTTCCTCGCCAGTACTGGGTGTTGTTTTCTTAATTTTTGCCAATTTATATTTTTGTTTTGATAGTCCAAAAAATGTAGCTACACTGAATATACACTTAGATTTTACTTTGTGATTTCTTCTGTTACTATACAATTCAAAAGACATTCTCTTTTGGAGATTTGAGAGGAACTCAAATCTACCCAACTCAAATCTCCCCTCTAGTTTTCTAAAGCTTTAGTCTATTGTTTCTTTCGTTTTTTAAATGTTAACTCTCTAACCTATCTGGAATCTATTTTGTTACACGTAATGTGGTAAAGATCCAAAGTAAACTTCCAACCCAGATTTCTGCAGAATTCTTCCAGGCTGACTTAACATTTCTCCTTTACCATTTCACATGACAGACAATGAGGTGAGGAATCAGAAAGACCTGCACCTGTGTTCTGGTTCCACCACCACTTACTAGCTACATGACACTGGATGAGTAACTGAACCCTTCTGAACTTTAGTTTCTTCATATGGAGAATCAGGATAAGAGAACCTATCTATCAGGGCTGTTGTGAGATAAAGCAAATGAGATATTGCCTTTAGCATACAATAACTACTGAATAAATGTATCAGTTGGTATTCTTATATATACTTATTTATATCTATTCTTATATTAAGTAGAGTGTACTTGGGGCACTCTACTCTTGGGTAACACTTCAACTTATTTCCATTTTATACCATACATATATACATATTATATACATGCAAATCCATTTACTAATTTTATCAAATTTCTTTGCCTGTTTAGTGCTCCATATAAAATTTATAACCACAAACATCATGATAACATGGTTTTACTAACTCTACTAAAAATTACTCAAGAGATCCTCACAGATATTGTTATTAACATCCAAAACATTTTTCTCCTTGCTTGATAAAGCTTTATGTTTGTAGGGTAAATAATGAAAAACTAAAGTTGTTATATAATAACAGCAAAAAAAGATGTAATAATAACAAATTATTTATACAATTTCAAGTATGAAACACTGATTCATATTTTCCCCATCAGGGTCTTTTCAAAAAATTATTTCTCCTCCTCAAATCTCATGTTTTCAAATATTGCATCTACTAAAATTCATTTCCTAATAATTATTAATAATTGTCCATTTTAAAAAAATTCATAGACATGAAATAAAGTATTTTAGAGTCAAGAGAAAATAAATTTAACATCTTGAAATAGTCTTATGTACCTCCATGGTGGGTTGATATATAATCAGCCTTTTTAAATTAAGAATAGCCACCTTTCTACGCCTGTACAAGACCGAGGACCCTGGGCTTAAAGGAATACATAGAATACAATCATTAACTGAACTAGAATGAATTTTATACAAGTGTATATAATTTAAATGAAAAGCACACTTTTCTTAGTCATTCCACTTTTCACCTAAGAATTTATTTAGACCTAAAACCCAGCTTTATCTTTAACAAATCCTCCTTTAAATTCAAAAGTTCAATGAGGTAAGCCAGCAGAAAATAACATCCGTAAGAGCAGCTATCATTTTTCAGGTGCCTACAATCAACCAGTTTCCTAACTATGTTCTGTGTTTTACTTGTATTGTCTCATTTTATCCCACAAACGACCCTCGAGTTCCCTCATTTTATAGCCACAGACACTGGCTTCAAAGCCTATGTCAGAACCATAAAATCCTTGAGTTGCCACCTTTGTGAAACTAACCAGAGGCATTTATTTCCTTTATTTTAGAAGACAGATACAAAAAAATAATACATTACTATGATTTATGTCAAAGAATGTCCTGCCTATGTTTTCCTCTTGGAGTTTTATAGCAGCTGGTCTTACCTTGAGGTCTTTAATCCATTTTGAGCTTTCTGTTGTATATAATGTTAGAGAATATTCTAATTTCATTCTTTTACATGTAGGTATCCAGTTTTCCCAGCATGACTTATTAAAAAGACTGTCTTTTCTCCACCTTATAGTCTTGCCTCCTTCTTGCAGAACTGGCCATAGGTGTGTGGGTTTATTTCTGGGCTCCCGACCCTATTTCATTAATCTATTTGTCTATTTTTGTGTGTTAATACCATACTGTTTCGGCTACTGTAGCTTTGTAGTACAGAACTACCTCATGACCCAGCAATGCCATTCCTGTGTATATATCCAAAAGAAACAACACTAATTTGAAGATACATGCATCCCAGTGTTCGTAGCAACATT
Organism: Bubalus kerabau; assembly: GCF_029407905.1. Lineage (NCBI taxonomy): Eukaryota > Metazoa > Chordata > Mammalia > Artiodactyla > Bovidae > Bubalus > Bubalus kerabau. The sequence goes on from NC_073626.1 coordinate 59,213,340, forward strand.
ATTTACAATTATTTACAATTAATTACAAGACACAAGAAGCAACCTAAATGTCCATCAACAGATGAATGGAAAGTTAACCTCATTGCTTCCAGTTTTCCCAGTTTTTAAATGGAGATTAAAAAATAGCTTAACTGCTCAACGGAAATTTGTGGGGATTAAATAAAATAATGCAAATGGTAAAGGTTTGGAAAATGCACATTGCTATAGAAACATATGGCTGCACCACTGTCAGGATTATTAACCCTGAGGATTCTGAAAAGCTGGGAGAACCTCAACCTCAACATGCGAAAAGTTTTTACAAAATGAACACTGCTCCATCATTAACAAAGAGAAAGGAAAGCATGCAATAAGCAGTAAACAACACAGGTCAGTGGTCTCTCTCAGCTGGGTTCCTTACTCATTCCAATTTTGTCCCAGTCTCTTGACGGTTCACCATGGATGAGAAAACTACTGGACTGAGTGGCTTTCACTTCATGACATATAAAGTAAGTTTAAGGTGCCCCAAAACATGCAACTTAGAAATAAAAATGAGAACATTCCCAAGAAAATGGTCTCTTTTCAAATCACGTTTGGTACAGGACTCGTAGTATGTTTCTGAAGCTTTTCCCCAGGAACCAGCTGTACCATGCTATGAGCAATTTGTCTTCCTGCCATTTTTGGCTGCTGTCATTAATCACTGTGTTCCCTTACTGGAGAGACTCTGAGTCTGAGCACTGAGAAATTAAAAGATACAGGGTGGGATGCTGCTCCTGACCTAATTACTCTCATCTCATTGGTCTCCACCCCAACTCCTCCTCATCCTTTCCCACCAAATACTAGCAACTTGCTTTAAAACCACTGCTTGGCTATCTTTAAAAAGACTTGTTCCAACAGATGTTCTTAGTCTCACACGTGCATTTTCCCTTTTTCTACTCACACTTTCTGTATGAATAGCACATTGTAATGCTTCTGTTTTTCTGATCCAGAGGGGAAGAGTCTACATCAAATTAGACCAGCTTTCCTTTCAACAAGCTTAGTAACAGCCTGGGTGGATACTCTGACCCTCCTCCCCCTCCTTCCTCACTCTCCCACCCCCAGCCCACTGGGACTGCAAGCAGATGTTGCCTCCAAGTCCTTCTTTTTCAAGCCCCAATTCTCTGACTTTCTGGTCTCTATTAACAGACTTCATTTCTTTCATCCAGTTATCTCTGATTGCTTTGCACTCCCAGCCCACACAGGATCAAGAAGGCTGTCACCTCTCATCTCTTTGCCTAGTCTCCAGCAATTTCAGGGAGCGAAGAAAGCTGACAGATGAGACTGAACAGTGGCAGTCCGTTCAGTCAGCTGCCATCACCGGGCTAAGACTGGTGCTTTCACTCACCCTTTCTCTCTTCCACGATAATACTTATTACACTGGAGGAAATGGCAGGGTTTGTTCATAGGATGTACTCTTGATAAAAAAGATATCAACTTAACCCACTCAGGATGTTATAACTGAGAGGAAGGCAAGACAGGGACTTTGGCTCTTGATTTTTCATCTCCCTTAATTTGCAATCAAGCCTTCTTAAATACATTCTGTCACACAGTATAAAAAACTCCAACTAATTTTTCTTGATTTATTCTGCTAATCTTCCCAATGCACCATTTTTTCTTCAATCTAAAAAATGAGTATGTCAAGTGGTGTTATCTTATATTTAAAAACATTTTGTAACTTACATTGTTAAATTTTCTACTCAAAATGTTTGCCTTCCTTGAATTAGATAATAACTGTCATTCTTTCCCCCCTCGGCTAAGATCGCCAGTCTTGTGCACATTTTGCCATTCTTACCATACTAGCAGGAGGAAAGCATTTATCACACCTTAGGTGTTTTGTAAATAATGATCATTAGCACCCAGGAGAGTGGTACTGCTTCGAAGTTTACAAGTCAGACCTAGATTTGAAGGCCAGGCTCTGGCTACTAGACAGCAATGTTAAAAGGCAGGTAAGTTTCTGAGTCTTTCTGGGTTTCTCGTTGGCTGTAAGTGGAACTCATAAAGCTTTCATACAGAGGAGACAAGGTTTGTGATAATGAATTTCAAATGCCTAGTAGGGACAGGCATATAAGAGATTTAATAAAATCAGTTATTTCCACAAATGACCCAGAGCTAGCTTTGAGGTCTCTGATGAAAAAGAATAAATGTAATAATCCATTAGCGTTTTAGCTGAAAGTGGATTCACAGAGGACGGTGATCTAGCCTCAACAGGAGAAATATTCCCAAACCTCACTAACATATGGGGCCAAAGAGGTTTTCCCCAGAGGCTGTATAATAGGTCACAGGCTACCCTAACAAGGCCTCCGGAAGTCAGCAGGCTTTTTCCTCTGTGACTATCTCATATATTCTAGGAATTATAAAGTTCCAAACTTCTACGTTGTTTAATGTCTTACATCCCTACAGGAAGGAACGCTATTCAAGAATAAGAGATTATCCTGAGTACTTTGCGACATGTATACTGGCACTCAACACTGACAATCAAATAAATAGTTAACTATTAGGGGGAACAACCATACAGATATATAAAAATATATTTATATTTTTATTAAAATATAATATATATATATAAAATATATTCTCTATATAATAAGAGAAAAACCAGACAAGGATTTTAACATTTTGTTCCATTCAACCCTTCACCAACAGATCAGGAAAATATGGCAACAACTACTGAGCCTGAATAGGAGAAGGCAATGGCACCCCACTCCAGTACTCTTGCCTGGAAAATCCCACGGATGGAGGAGCCTGGTGGGTTGCAGTCCATGGGGTCGCTGGGAGTCGGACATGACTGAGCGACTTCACTTTCACTTTTCACTTTCCTGCATTGGAGAAGGAAATGGCAATCTGCTCCAGTGTTCTTGCCTGGAGAATCCCAGGAATGGGGGAGCCTGATGGGCTGCCGTCTATGGGGTCGCACAGAGTCGGACATGACTGAAGCGACTTAGCAGCAGCAGAAGCAACTGAGCCTGAATAAAGCACTAGCTTTTTAGTGTATTCTCATGCATTGAAAATGGCGCAAAAGAAAATGTTTCTCTTTCCTTTACATGTCTATTTTGAGTTACTTCTATTTCATCTATCAGATATTACATTTCTTTTTGTTCTCCAATGTTATAGATCTTAAAAATGATCTTTTTAAGACTGAAAAAACTTAGCAACTTGGCATATATGCTCATTGGTTGCTGACAAAAATTTTAGAAAAATAAAGATGAAGAGGAAGAAAACTCATTAATTTGAGCCTAGTAATTAGGAATCGTACACTACAATAAGCTAAGCTTATTTTTATATAATTTTTTCTTAATAGAGAATTAATGAGCTAAGAATCACAAAACAATACTCAAATGAAATAAGACAAACAGTATACTCAAAGAATTCTAAAATCTTTCTCATTGACTTATGATGTCTTTTGTGTCAGCCCCATATTCTGGAAAAACTGGTCTTACTGTTCTCTAAACACACAGAGTATTTTCTTACCTCTGTGTCTTTGCCCATGCTGGTCTTTCTTTGCAATCCCCTCCACCTTCCACCCCACATCCCTATCTTCTGAAATCCTACCCTTCTTTTAAAATCCAGCTCAGATGGTATCTCCTCGTTAAGCCTCCCCTCATCTCTTCTCATGCCAGAAATTCTCCCCCCGGCCAGCAGCCACAGAGAAGGTAGACATAAAGAAAGCAATGATGCTTGGTGAAGCCTTCTCAGGGGAGCAGTAACCCTGTACTGCCAATACTGACTACCTCAGCATCGGCTTCCGAAACCAAATGGACAGCTCCAGGACCTCAAACCCGACTCAGAGTACACAGGGGAATTTCAAATGCCTAGCGGGGACAGGCACATAACACCGTGTATGCCAGTACTGGATATTTTACAAAGCATCACACATTACACTATACACATGTGTAGGTATACACACAGGCATTAACACACATTTTGCATAAATCAATGCTCTGCAATACACAAGTTTAAAAAAAAAAAAACTAAGCAAAAACAAGACAAAAAAACAAACCAACAAAAGTAAACACCTGTCCTAAATTCAAAGCCAAAGTCCCTATTAATTTCTAAAATCAAGAGTTAATTGTCTATAAGAACACTTGGAGTTTATTAGTCACTTGTCTGTTTAGGAAGGGTTAGAACTGTTATTCACAGAAAAAGGAAACAATGATTATCTTAATTCTAAATCCACAACTGTGCAAATGGCTTTGGGAAGTCTAGTAAAGTAATAAACTAATCTCATATAGAACTATAATTCAACTGGGGCTTCCCAGACGGCGCTAGTGGTAAACAACCTGCCTGACAGTGCAGGAGACCTAAACGATGCATGTTCAATCCCTGGGTCGGGAAGATCCCCTGGAGGAGGGCATGGCAACCCATCCCAGTATTTCTGCCTGGAGAATCCATAGACAGAGGAGCCTGGTGGGCTGTAGTCCACAGGGTTGCAAAGAGTCAGACACAACTGAAGCAACTTAAAACGCACGCATAACTCAAATATCTCTAGTGAACATAAAGGACTGGAAGGGTCGCATCTAACTTCAACCTAACACCGTGAGCTCCTAAAAAGAAATCCAAAACACTGTAACTGGATATAGAAATAATTAGCTTACATTTCATATCAGGGCTATTGAGAGGATCAGAAAGACTTATCAATACAGCCTAACAAGAAAACACTATAGCTCCAAGAGTCCATGAGATTCATGATCTCAGACTTCAATGTTCACCAGTGACCTCTGAAGCTACACAAAAAGAAACCATGGCTTGAAACTGAGAACGGCCTGAGTCACAATGGCGTGGAGGGTCAATGGTGAGAAAGAGACGCAGACACATTCTCTAATAACCCAGCAGCTGACTGGTTACCTTTCCAGGCCACAGGGTAGGCTTTGTATCTTCCTGCCTCTAAATCCTCCAATGGCACATGCCCTTTGGTAGTTTCTTTGTTGATCCAGCTTCCCTTCTAGAGGCAGAGTCACTAACAGATAAATCCACAGGGGTCCTCTCTTACTCATTATTTTGAAATGCAACAGGAGAAAATATTTCACCAGTTAGCTCTTTCAATGGCCTTAGGTCATTTCAGTAAGTTTTCTGAGTACTATATGTGAGGTTAACCCATCTTAAACACTACTCCAGAGTTAACACTGAGGTAGATTACAAACATAAGCATAATTTTAAAAAAGGTGCTCATTTTGGACAACATTTTTCTTCTGTGAGAACCACTGTGTACAGCTAAAGCTTTTAGAACGCAAAGATATTTACTCATGGCCATTCATGATTTCATCAAACAGATTTTAAATCTTACTAAGTACAAGGCACTACTATAAACTAAGTAAAATAGAGGACAGACAGATAAGAGCTCTATTTTCACCTAATGGGGCAGACCAGTAACAAATCAGAAACACATACATAATAGTTTCAGAAACGGGTAAGTGCTGTGAAAACAAGCAAGCCACGCCAGGACAGAGAGCCCAGATGTGATGATGGGGTAACAGTGCCTTTTTAGAGAGGGAAGCAGGGAACTCCGAGGAAACTCTCAGCTACAAGCTGAAGCCATGTGAAGATTCAGAGAGAGATCCAGGGACAGGCAACAACCAGCCAGCGCTGAGGCATAAATGAGTTTGACGTGTTCCAGCAACAGAAGGTCGGTCAGTGGAACTGGGACACAGTAAGAATGCGGAAGTGTGGAAGCAGATGAGGTTAGAGAGTCGAGTCAGAGTCAGCTCGTGCAGGGTCTTTGGTGTCTCAGGAAAAAGTGCAGATTTTACTCTAGGCACAGTAGATAGCCACTAGAAAGATTTAAGCAGGAAAAGGGATGTATGTTTTTAAAAGATTAACTCTGGCTTTGGTATAAATGAAAGATTATTGCAGGCAATCAGATGCTTAGCAAGAATAATCTGATTATGGAAATTTAGGATAAACACAGCTTGTTTTCCTTAACAAGAAATTAAATAATGAATGACCAAGAGTAATGACCTCTTTTCCCTGTCCAAGAAAAAAAGGAGCTGCCTGCTCTGCTTCAGACTGGGCTTTAGAAAAGTATCAATCCAAATTAAGGAGCTGCTGCTGCTGCTGCTAAGTCGCTTCAGTCGTGTCTGACTCTGTGCGACCCCAGAGATGGCAGCCCACCAGGCTTCCCCGTCCTTGGGATTCTCCAGGCAAGAACACTGGAGTGGCTTGCCATTTCCTTCTCCAATGCATGCAAGTGAAAAGTCAAAGTGAAGTCGCTCAGTAGTGTCCGACTCTTAGTGACCCCATGGACTGCAGCCCACCAGGCTCCTCCGTCCATGGGATTTTCCAGGCAAGAGTACTGGAGTGGGGTGCCATTGCCTTCTCCGAAATTAAGGAGCAGTCATTCTGAAACTAGTTCTGACAGCCCTAAGAAAAACACATTTTTCTCAAGAAACAAAGGGAGAAAAATCAAATCAATAAAATTAGAAATGAAAATGGAGAGATCACAACAGACAACACAGAAATACAAAGGATCGTAAGAGACTACTATCAACAATTATATGCCAATAAAATGGACAACGTGGAAGAAATGGACAAATTCTTAGAAAAGTACAACTTTCCAAAACTGGACCAGGAAGAAATAGAAAATCTTAACAGACCCATCACAAGCATGGAAATTCAAACTGTAATCAAAAATCTTCCAGCAAACAAAAGCCCAGGTCCAGACGGCTTCACAGCTGAATTCTACCAAAAATTTAGAGAAGAGCTAACACCTATCCTGCTCAAACTCTTCCAGAAAATTGCAGAGGAAGGTAAACTTCCAAACTCATTCTATGAGGCCACCATCACCCTAATCCCAAAATCTGACAAAGATCCCACAATAAAAGAAAACTACAGGCCAATATCACTGATGAACATAGATGCAAAAATCCTTAACAAAATTTTAGCAACCAGAATCCAACAACACATTAAAAAGATCACACACCATGACCAAGTGGGCTTTATCCCAGGGATGCAAGGATTCTTCAATATCCGCAAATCAATCAATGTAATACACCACATTAACAAATTGAAAAATAAAAACCATATGATTATCTCAATAGATGCAGAGAAAGCCTTTGACAAAATTCAACATCCATTTATGATAAAAACGCTCCAGAAAGCAGGAATAGAAGGAACATACCTCAACATAATAAAAGCTATATATGACAAACCCACAGCAAACATTATCGTCAATGGTGAAAAATTGAAAGCATTTCCTCTAAAGTCAGGAACAAGACAAGGGTGCCCACTTTCACTATTACTATTCAACATAGTTTTGGAAGTTTTGGCCACAGCAATCAGAGCAGAAAAAGAAATAAAAGGAATCCAAATTGGAAAAGAAGTACAACTCTCACTGTTTGCAGATGACATGATCCTCTACATAGAAAACCCTAAAGACTCCACCAGAAAATTACTAGAACTAATCAATGACTATAGTAAAGTTGCAGGATATAAAATCAACACACAGAAATCCCTTGCATTCCTATACACTAATAATGAGAAAACAGAAAGAGAAATTAAGGAAACAATTCCATTCACCATTGCAACGGAAAGAATAAAATACTTAGGAATATATCTACCTAAAGAAACTAAAGACCTATATATAGGTCTATAAAACACTGGTGAAAGAAATCAAAGAGGACACAAATAGATGGAGAAATATACCATGTTCATGGGTTGGAAGAATCAACATAGTGAAAATGAGTATACTACCCAAAGCAATTTATAGATTCAACGCAATCCCTATCAAGCTACCAACGGTATTCTTCACAGAGCTAGAACAAATAATTTCACAATTTATATGGAAATACAAAAAACCTCGAATAGCCAAAGCGATCTTGAGAAAGAAGAATGGAACTGGAAGAATCAACCTACCTGACTTCAGGCTCTACTACAAAGCCACAGTCATCAAGACAGTATGGTACTGGCACAAAGACAGAAATATAGATCAATGGAACAAAATAGAAAGCCCAGAGATAAATCCACACACATATGGACACCTTATCTTTGACAAAGGAGGCAAGAATATACAATGGATTAAAGACAATCTCTTTAACAAGTGGTGCTGGGAAAACTGGTCAACCACTTGTGAAAGAATGAAACTAGAGCACTTTCTAACACCATACACAAAAATAATCTCAAAATGGATTAAAGATCTCAACGTAAGACCAGAAACTATAAAACTCCTAGAGGAGAACATAGGCAAAACACTCTCTGACATACATCACATCAGGATCCTCTATGACCCACCTCCCAGAATATTGGAAATAAAAGCTAAAATAAACAAATGGGACCTAATTAAACTTAAAAGCTTCTGCACAACAAAGGAAACTATAAGCCAGGTGAAAAGACAGCCTTCAGAATGGGAGAAAGCAATAGCAAATGAAGCAACTGACAAACAACTAATCTCAAAAATATACAAGCAACTCCTACAGCTCAATTCCAGAAAAATAAATGACCCAATCAAAAAATGGGCCAAAGAACTAAACAGACATTTCTCCAAAGAAGACATACAGATGGCTAACAAACACATGAAAAGATGCTCAACATCACTCATTATCAGAGAAATGCAAATCAAAACCACTATGAGGTACCATTTCACACCAGTCAGAATGGCTGCGATCCAAAAGTCTACAAGTAATAAATGCTGGAGAGGGTGTGGAGAAAAGGGAACCCTCTTACACTGTTGGTGGGAATGCAAACTAGTACAGCCACTATGGAGAACAGTGCGGAGATTCCTTAAAAAACTGGAAATAGAACTGCCTTATGATCCAGCAATCCCACTGCTGGGCATACACACCGAGGAAACCAGAATTGAAAGGGACACGTGTACCCCAATGTTCATTGCAGCACTGTTTATAATAGCCAGGACATGGAAGCAACCTAGATGTCCATCAGCAGATGAATGGATAAGAAAGCAGTGGTACATACACACAATGGAGTATTACTCAGCCATTAAAAAGAATACATTTGAATCAGTTCTAATGAGGTGGATGAAACTGGAGCCTATTATACAGAGTGAAGTAAGCCAGAAAGAAAAACACCAATACAGTATACTAACGCATATATATGGAATTTAGAAAGATGGTAATAATAACCCTGTATACGAGACAGCAAAAGAGACACTGATGTATAGAACAGTCTTTTGGACTCTGAGGGAGAGGGTGGGATGATTTGGGAGAATGGTATTGAAATATGTATATCATATATGAAATGAGTCGCCAGTCCAGGTTCGATGCACGATACTGGACGCTTGGGGCTGGTGCACTGGGACGACCCAGAGGGATGGTATGGGGAGGGAGGAGGGAGGAGGATTCAGGATGGGGAACACATGTATACCTGTGGCAGATTCTTTTCGATATTTGGCAAAACTAATACAATATTGTAAGGTTTAAAAATAAAATAAAAACAAAACAAAACTAAAAACAAAACAAAACATTTTTCTTGCTCAACTCACCTTGCTACTCACAGGTCTAAAATCAGAAAGACAGCCTCAGCAGTGATACCCTAAAAGAGGCTTTTAATTACAGTGAAGTTTTCATAACTTATAGCTACTAAAGTGTCACTTCTCTCAGATATTTAATATAAAGAAATTAAACTTTAGCTCCTTTAAGTCTACTTGATGACTAATGATGTAAATAAAATTATAAAAGGAACTGTTTAACCAGTAAAGAGTTTTAAATGTGTAAGAAACACCTATTTACAAAGCAACCTTTGATAAACTGGGCACCAAGCTTATCACTGTTGTTCCCTTCTAGGAATTTTCTGAGTACCTAGTTCAAAGTACTATGGATACTTCAAAGTGGCCAAATTCTGTACCATTTTTCAGATTCTACAATTCACACTTTCTCACTAGCTGGAGGGACCATTCTTTCTTTTTCAGTTGAACTAGTAAGCAAACACTATTAGCATAAGAAAAGATAACACATAATCATACCTCTACTTTAATTCTCTTCGGGGATAATTCATCTCTCTCTCCACATTTTGACCTGAGGGGAATGAGAGAGAGAAAAATTTGAGAAGGTAATAAATTTTTTCTAAAGGCATCTAAATCTATAAACTTCCACCAAAACAAGTAACTCTGGAACCCTGCCACCAGAAATAAGACATTCATAATGAACATTAAATAATGAAAAAGGGACTTCTCATCATTTCTAAGTTAACAATGGGGAAACAGACAAACACAACTACATGATACATTATAAAAGGCCACTACCTAAGAATGCCTAACACAGAAAATACCCAGTATTAATGAGGACCACAAAATGAAAAAGGGAAAAAATCGAGGACTGTACTCTATGAGAGCCTTCATGGACCAGTACAATTTAGAGTAAAGTGACAATAATGACCATTTAGGATGAATGCTTAAGGCTACATGAGATTAAAGTGCATTTTGTCTACCTATCAAAACCATACACGCATCTTCCATTGATCTGTAGGTATCCCTCTGCTGGGAATCTATCCCACAGAAGCACATACACAAACATCAAACGTAACTGCCAATTCAACCATGGCAAGTCATAAATTTTTGAGTTATACCTCAACACAAAGGATGTTAAAACGTGGGAAAACACATCTCAGAATCAACAAATTATGTATGAGGTTCCTGTGGTATTGCTTATAATGACAAAAGACTAGAGACAACTCATGCGTCCGTCAAGGGACTAGTTAAATGAATCACGGTAGATCTACGTAATGCAGTTTCCTGCAGCTGTTAAAAAACAAACAAACGAAAAACAGTGACAAAGATGTATCTGTACTAATACAGCAAGACCTCTAACACATGGTAAACTAAGAATGAAATACAACATAATGTAGACACATGCTACTTCTTGTTTTTTTCCAAAAAAAAGAAAAGAAAAGGTGTAAGTGAGAAACACATGCACACAAACACTAGAAGGATGAAAATGAGACTAACAAGAACTACTAACAGTGAGAAGAGGAACAGAGTAAGAAGACAGAAATGAGAGCGCAACGTTTGGCATCAGCTCTTTACTTAGTTCCAACTTATAATGTGAAAGTCTTATGTATTCTAAAATCATTTAACTTAAAATATACAAATGTAAATAAATACTATAAAAAATAAAAATTGCTGAAAGCAGTGGCTTCTGGGTCTTAGTATTCAGAAGGAAGCGGGAGCAGGGTAACTGCTTTGTAATAAGCCTTGTGTACTATAAGACTTCATATATCATGTACATGTACTACTTGGATTCAAGAAAATTATTTGTGTAAATGTCAGAAAGAAAATTTTGTATAATACAGTGAAGAAAACCTCACAAAAATCAGCTCTTGAACATTCAACTAAAAAAAAAAAAGAAGATCTTATAAACAATCCTCTAATGTTGCTGTATATTCTTACCCTGATTGTTTATTTTGCATAATTTTACTTGTTGCTGATTTTTAAGTATGTGGGCTCTTGACAGAACAGACGACAAAGCCACCATGAGTTAGGGAAAATAATGGTGATGAAAGCAAGTGCCTGTCTAGGTGGCTTTCGAGTTTGAACACGCACAAGAATCACAGCAGCTGCTTGTGAAAGTTTGGACTCTAAGGTTCCATCTCCAGAGTATGTGATTTATTAGAGCTGGGAAGGGCGCTCAAGATATGGTCTTTTCAACATACACTCAGTCACGCTAATTCAGCTCCTCACAGCCGCAGTGGCAAGCACAGCTGATACTGCACTGGAAATCAGGGTCCACACGAAGCCAAGTGAACAAAATCAAAATGTTCCTCTGTCTATAGACGATGCTTAGGTTTTAAGTGAGGATAAGATGAAGAATATATTATGTGTATGTTTACATTAAATTTTAAAATCACCACTGCTTTTCAACATGGGGTTTTTTATTTCAAACACATATTCCATACTTCACTCACTAGTAACCTAGTATTTTCCAATTTTCCTTTGCATACTGGGTAATGAAGTCTTTATCTCTTTAGCTAATCTCATCAGATGGCAAAGTGAAGTTGCTCAATTGTGTCCAACTCTTTGTGACCACATAGAACTGTAGCCTGCCAGGCTCCTCTGTCCATGGGATTTTCCAGGCAAGAATATTGGAGTGTGTTGGCCACTTCCTTTTCCAGGGGATCTTCCCAACTCAGGGATCTAACCCAGGTCCCCCACATTGCAGGCAGACTCTTTACCGTCTGAGCCACTAGGGAAGCCCCTCAGATTGGCAAACACTTTGCGAAAGAAAACACATTCCTTTCAGAGAGAGTTCAAAAAGTTCATGTAGTTTGTGTAGTATACAAATGTCTATAAATGCTGCTTAACTAAATCCTTTCATCACACTCAAAACCAAAGCATCCATGTGAGAGAAGAATGTTGAGAACCACTACCAGACAAACGCTACAGTGCTAGGGAACTATCTTTCCAAAGACAAAAAAAGAGGATTAAACGAATTAACAAAACCCACTTCAGCAACAATGTTTTGAAAATTCATTTCACTGTTGACAGAATTATTTAATTACACTTCTACTTTTCTTAAATATACTCTATCTTGTGTTTCAAGCTCTACTTTATCAAACTGCAAAAATACTGTCAGTTAAACACTTACTTGGTGGTTCGGTAAGTATATTTATAGGTGACTTCTCGAGAAATCTGCCTGGCCAGGGCAAAAAGCTCATCTCTTCTTGTCAGCAGGGCATTATCCTTTACACAGAGCTGAGCGGCTGCTTCATTAACGGTGAGCTGCGTTTCAAAAGTTTCACAAGTTATAAGCATTTTTATTTCATCAATATAGAAAATGTTTCACTTAAGAATATAAAAATGTCACATCATTATGTAGTTAGATCACAATTTATGAAAATCAGAATAGTCTTTACTCCTAATTAGTCTTACCGCCTAATTTCAGAAGAAAATCAAGTCACCTACACCTCTCAGAACTCAAACTAATCAAAACAGTCATCTTGGTTTTATGTATTTACATGCTTTATTTATTTTTAAGTGTAAGAATTTATGGAAAATAAGCAAAATAAAAAGTTTAAAAATGTTCTGCATCTTTTTTTGTTTATAAGAAACCAAGGGATCTGATTATACAATATGGTGATAATATTTCCTTAACTAAAACAGAATATATCTCAAAAATATACAAGCAGTTCATGCAGCTGAACACCAGAAAAATAAACAACCCAATCCAAAAATGGGCCAAAGAACTAAACAGACATTTCTCCAAAGAAGATATAGAGATGGCTAACACACACATGAAAAAATGCTCAACATCACTCATTATCAGAGAAATGCAAATCAAAACCACAATGAAGTACCATCTCACGCCGGTCAGAATGGCTGCTATCCAAAAGTCTACAAACAATAAATGCTGGAGAGGGTGTGGAGAAAAGGGAATCCTCTTCCACTGTTGGTGGGAATGCAAACTAGTACAGCCACTATGGAGAACAGTGTGGAGATTCCTTAAAAAACTGGAACTAGAACTGCCTTACTACTACTACTAAGTCGCTTCAGTCGTTTCCGACTCTGTGCGACCCCATAGATGGCAGCCCACCAGGCTCCGCTGTCCCTGGGATTCTCCAGGCAAGAACACTGGAGTGGGTTGCCATTTCCTTCTCCAAAGCATGAAAGTGAAAAGTGAAAGTGAAGTTGCTCAGTCATGTCCGACTCTAGCGACCCCATGTACTGCAGCCTACCAGGCTCCTCTGTCCATGGGATTTTCCAGGCAAGAGTACTGGAGTGGGGTGCCATTGCCTTCTCTGAGAACTGCCTTATGACCCAGCAATCTCACTGCCGGGCATACACACCAAGGAAACCAAAATTGAAAGAGACATGTGTACCCCAATGTTCATCACATCACTGTTTACAATAGCCAGGACATGGAAGCTACCTAGATGTCCATCAGCAGATGAGTGGATAAGAAAGCTGTGGTACATATACACAATTGAATATTACTCAGCTATTAAAAAGAATGCATTCGAATCAGTTCTAATGAGGTGGATGAAACTGGAGCCTATTATACAGAGTGAAGTCAGTCAGAAATAAAAACACCAAAACAGTATATTAATGTACATATATGGAATTTAGAAAGATGGTAACGATGACCCTATATGCGAGACAGCAAAAGAGACACAGATATAAAGAACAGACTTTTGGACTCTGAGGCAGAAGGCAAGGGTGGGATGATTTGAGAGAATAGCATTGAAACATATATATTACCATATGTGAAATAGATCACCAGTCCAAGTTCGATGCATGATACAGGGCACTCAAAGCCGGTGCACTGGGATGACCCAGAGGGATGGGAGGGGGAGGGAGGTGGGAGGGGGGGTTTGGGATGGGGGACATATGTACACCCGTGGCTGATTCATGTCAATGTATGGCAAAAACACTACAATATTGTAAAGTAATTAGCCTCCATTTAAAATAAATTAATTTACAAAAACTGAATATACATCATCTGATAGATATTTTTAAATGTGAACTGACATGAAAATTCTTAGGAAGGAATAAAAAGTAAATGATATTCATTAAATATTTACAAAATCACTTAGTAAAAGATAATGAAGTATTGTCACACACGAGGGCTAAAAAGGAAAAACAAGGTCTTGGAGTCACCAAATCTCTAAGATTGACGTTGTTGTTGCGTGGTTACTAAGCTGTGTCTGACTCTGCGACCCCATGGACTGCAGCACACCAGCTTCCTTGTCCTTCACTACCTCCTCGAGTTTGTTCAAACTCATGTCCATTGAGTGAGTGATGCCATCCAACCATCTCATCCTCTGTCACCCCCTTCTCCGCTTGCCCTCAATCTTTCCCAGTATCCCGGTCTTTTCCAATGAGTTGACTCTTTGCATCAGGTGGCCAAAGTGTTAGAGCTTTAGCATCAGTCCTTTCAGTGAATATTCAGGGTTGATTTCCTTTAGGATTGACTGGTTTGATCTCTTTGCTGTCTAAGGTACTCTGAAGAGTCTTCTCTAGCACCACAGTTCGAAAGCATCAATTCTTCTTTATGGTCCAACTCTCATATCCGTACATGACTACTGGAAAAACCATAGCTTTAACTATACGGACCTTTGTTGGCAAAGTGATGTCTCTGTTTTTTAATACGCTGTATAGGTTTGTCATAGCTTTTCTTCCAAGGAGCAAATGTGTTTTAATTTCATGTAATTCTACTCTTTTATCTAAGTGTTAAATATTGCCAATATAGAGTTGCTCATTGACCAAATACCAGTTCTAAAAATTTAAGTATCAAATATTATCCTAAACTCCAAGTCTATAATTTGCTTAATAGACTAGAAAATGTTTTTTCATATAATTTTGTCAATTTAAATAGATGTAAGAAACTGCCAAGGGGTATATCAGACTTTTTTAAAAAGCAAGAAACCCATTCCAGGCATGATTGATGGCAAATTGACAGGATTTGAAGGCAGAGAGGCGTAGGAGGAGTCTGCTCCATCACTTACCAGCTGTGTGATTTTGGACATGTAAAACGTCTCAACGTCTCAGAGCCTCAGTTTTCTCTGAGGCAAAACAGGATAATATCACTACCTCCAAGGACTCTAACAAGAAGTGAGAAGGCACGCTTGCCACAAAGTTGTTTTAGTATCGATTCTCATTCTCCTCTGATAAGGAATCAGGCATTTACTCTTCCTCCCGACCCAGACATCCCACTTTATTCACAGTAATTTTTTTAAAAAAGTTTTTTTTTTTCAATATAATTTTAAATTTTATTGGCGTAAGTTTTCCATATATTTTCTTTCAATACCTTCAGATCCCTGCTCTGTTTATACTATGTCTCCTTTAACTTTCTAAAACCTAAAAAAAAAAAGATTGTTAATACTATTGATCAATCTTGTCTCTTTTATTTTTATTATTTTTAAATAATAAAATAATCTATTTTAAATAATAAAAATACTAATAGTATTTTAAAATAATAAAATAATAATCTATTTTTAAGATATCTAGTCTCCCTACTTAAAAAAATACAGTGTTTCAGGTTTAAAAATAAAATAAAATTTAAAAAAATAAAATAAAATAAACAAGTAAATGAATAAACAAGTTACTGGAAAAAAAAAAAGAGAGATTATAGCAGTAAGAGTAAAAAAGTTTTGAAAATACAGAGAAGCAAAAGAAAACAAATGCAACATGCATTCCATCCAGAATGACTATTAATATTTTTATGCATATTATTCCAATATTCCTTTGTGTACAGACATGTGAACACAGGTGTATAACCTCCTTTCCTTCACTTAACATATGCTGTATTTTTAATTTTTTATGTTAAGGCAGAGACTTGGCTTGTCAGTCTCTGGCATGGGTTGTGAGCTTAATAAATACTGACTGACTAATAAATGTATTTAAGTATTCTTTACATTGTAATTTTTACTACCTAGACACACAAATCACTGCAGATGGTGACTGGAGCCATGAAATTAAAAGATGCTTACTCCTTGGAAGGAAAGTTATAACCAACCTAGACAGCATATTAAAAAACAGAGATATTACTTTGCCAAAAAAGGTCTGTCTAGTCAAAACTACGGTTTTTCCAGTGGTCATATATGGATGTGCGAGTTGGGCCATAAAGAAAGCTGAGCACCAAGGAATTGATGCTTTGAACTGTGGTGTTGGAGAAGACTCTTGAGAGTCTCTTGGACTGCAAGGAGATCCAACCAGTCCATCCTAAAGGAAATCAGCCCGGAATATTCATTGGAAGGCTTGATGCTGAGCTGACATTCCAATACTCTGGCCACCTGATGTGAAACTGACTCATTGGAAAAGCCCCTGATGCTGGGAAAGACTGAAGGCAGGAGGAGAAGGCGATGACAGAGGATGAGATGGTTGGATGGTATCACCAACTCGATGGACATGAGTCTGAGTAAGCTCCGGGAGTTGGTGATGGACAGTGAAGCCTGGTGTGCTGCAATCCATGGGGTCGCAAAGAGTCGGACATGACTGAGTGACTGAAGTGAACTGAATGCTTGTAATATGGCTACTAGCAATTAAGGCCAGGTTTCTTATTTTAAACCCATGGCTGAATATAAAAGCATAATAGGAAGAAATTATTTTCAGCCTTCTCCCTCCCCTCCTAAAGAATCATCAGTAGATCAATTTCTTCCCCAAGTGCTTTTGATAAGCACAATGTTCCAGGAGCAAAAAGTAAAATATACTTCAAAGAATAATTTCCTAAATAAATTAACTTCAATTGCAGCTTAGTGGTAGCTACAATGACTTTTAAATATCCTTTTCGAGTTGCTTGTTATGTAGCTGGTTCTTTTTTGTGCTCATAAACCTAAGTAAGTACGGAGAAATTCTAATTGTCAGTAAGATATTTTAATTGACAACATTTCAGAAGTACCAGCTCATGCACAACCATAGATAACAACTTTTCAACATAAATTAAAAACAGTGTTCTAGTATTCCTTCCATCATCCTACCAGAAACCAAGAAAAACAAACAGAACGCAATTTCTGTAAACTGAATTCAGGCTCCAACAGACCAAAAAACTATACTGAACTCCCCAGGCCCTCAGAGAGCTTTTTGGCAGAAAAACCGAGGCTAGAGAAATAACCTAGCTCACTCCAAGTTGTAATAGGAAGCCAATTCATCAAGCTTTCCCCTCAAAAATGTATTTTCTGTAACTATCTTCTAGATTTCATAATCCTAGTTGCTAATAATTAAATCAGTAACAATGATGCATTAAAAAAAAAAAGTTCTCCAAAACCAGTAGTTAAGTCACTGCAGCACCAAGCTAGCTTTTTAAAAGTTCTAAGTTTCTAATTTTGTTAGAAGTATAAAATAAGATAGTCCCCCTCACTGGTTTACTTACTTCCTCCACTTCCTCCTTTCATAGCTAAAAATACCAAAATTCCATTCATATCTTTGTGAAAAGATTTCTTAAAGTTAGCCTTCTATTATTTATAACTAGATTTTAAAACTGTCTTTGCTGGGAGTATTTAAAATGATAATCTTTAACAATCAAATGGGTGTGACTTTCAATTAAGCTTCACATAAGTGTTAGCATAAAACTACAACATGAAGGCTACGTAATAGGGAGGCTCAGAGGGCAATCAAGACTTCCATTTCCAGCACAGGGAGGGCTAGATACCATGCCTGGCCCTTCTCACATTTCTCACAGGAAAAATGTTAACTAAAATAGAAAGAAAAAATATCTTTACATGAATAAGCCAGCAAGACAGTAAGAACTACTGAAGCCAAAATGAATGAAGACCGTATCTCAAAAGACTAAGCTGAGGACAGATGCCAAGCCAGATGAACTTGAGCTTCAATCTTCACCGCCTTCTTAGGCTGGTGAGCGTGGGGATAGAGTGAGAGAAAAACACCAGAACCCATCACAGGAGAGGCTGAAGAGTCAAAGACCTTTCCTCCACAAAGGTGAAAAACAATACGAAAGTACTACAGCAAAATGTAAGACAGACTCAGAAATACACCTGTTCACGGTCCCCCCTCGCCCACCAGGAAATGCAAGGAGAATTACCGGTCTTGAACTTTATTACTAATTAGGAGAGAATTTCATAAACCCAAATCAGCTCTTCACATGGATTTTCAGCCCTAATTCACACCAACAGCTTGAGAATTTACTTTCATGGGGCTCCAGAGTTGTAGTGTGTGAAGTACAGGTGCCTGGTAGAAGCAAAAACAAGAAACCTCTAGGAAAGTCCATTTTCTTCCTTGCTTTCAAAATATTCCTACAGTTTCAAGAAATATGAGCTCATAGATAGAAATCATTAAACAGTCAAAGAAAGAAGGAGTCAAAAGTAAAAACCAGCAGAAACAGACCCTCAAGGACTTCATTTAAAGAGATAAAAGGAGTTGAAAATATGACTAAAAGAGTAATATAGTAAAAATGACCAAGGAAAATTGAGAAGTCAGAAGGAGAGAAGAATTAAGGAGGAAGAAGAATTGGGACACAGGAAAAAAAGACGTTTAAAGCAGACAATAGTTACCTAACCACTGGCTTCTAAACACAATGAAAGCCAAAGGCCAAGGAAATGATACTTTTGATTACGAACAGAAAGTAAATGACAATATAGAATTTGATACCCAGAATAAGTAGCAATTAAGAATGAAGGCAAAGCTAGTGGAGGAGGTGATGCAATTCCAAATGAGCTATTGCAAATCCTAAAAGATGATGCTGTTAAAGTGCTGCATTCAATATGCCAGCAAATTTGGAAAACTCAGCAGTGGCCATAGGACTGGTTAGTTTTCATTCCAATCCCAAAGAAAGGCAATGCCAAAGAAGTCAAACTATTGTACAACTGTGCTCGTCTCACACGCTAGTAAGGTAATGCTCAAAATCCTTCAAGCCAGGCTTTAGCAGTATGTGAATGAAAACTTCCAGATGTACAAGCTGGATTTAGAAAAGGCAGCAGAACCACAGATCAAATTGGCAGCATCTGCTGGATCACAGAAAAAAGCTAGGAAATTACAGAAAAACATCTGCTTCACTGACTATGTTTAAAGCCTTTGACTGTGTGGATCACAACAAACTGTGGAAAATTCTTAAAGAGATGCGAAAACCAGACTACTTTATCTGTCTCCTGAGGAATCTGTATGCAGGTCAAGAAGCACAACAGTTAGAACTGGACATGGAACAGCAGACTGGTTCAAAATTGGCAAAGGAGTACATCAAGGCTATATATTGTCACTATGCGTATTTAACTTATATGCAGAGTAGTACATCATGAGAAATGCTCGGCGAGATGAAGCACAAGCTGGAATCAAGGTTGCCGGGAGAAATATCAATAACCTCAGATATGCAGATGCCACCACCCTTATGGCAGAAAGTGAAGAGGAACTAAAGATAAAGAGCCTCTTGATGAAAGAAGAGTGTGAAAAGGCTGATTTAAAACTCAACATTCAGAAAACTAAGATCATGGCATCCAGTCCCATCACTTCATGGCAAATAGATGGGGAAACAGTGCCAGACTTTATTTTCTTCAGCTCCAAAATCACTGCAGATGGTGACTCCAGCCATGAAATTAAAAGACACTTCCTCCTTAGAAGGAAAGCTATGACCATCCTAGACAGCATATTAAAAAGCAGAGATATTACTTTGCCAACAAAGGTCCGTTTAGTCGAAGCTATGGTTTTTCCAGTAGTCATGTTTGGATGTGAGAGTTGGACCATAAAGAAAGCTGAGAGCCAAAGAATTGATGCTTTTGAACTGTGGTGTTGAAGACTCTTGAGAGTCCCTTGGACTGCAAGGAGATCCAACCAGTCCATCCTAAAGGAAATCAGTCCTGAATATTCATTGGAAGGACTGATGCTAAAGCTGAAACTCCCAATATTTGGGCCACCTGCTGTGAAGAACTGACTCATTGGAAAAGACCCTGATGCTGGGAAAGACTGAAAGCAGGAGGAGAAGGGGATGACAGGATGAGATGGTTGGATGGCATCACTGACTCTATGGACATGAGTTTGAGTAAGCTCCAGAAGTTGGTGATGGACAGGGAAGCCTGGCGTGCTGCAATGAATGAGGTAGCAAAGAGTTGGATGTGACTGAGCAACTGAACTGAACTGAGAAAAGCTTTTGTATACATATATATATAAATATGTACAACAAATATATTTTAGAAAACATACATTTTTTTCCTAACTAAAAAATTACAACATTTTGGTTCCACTTGTTTGACTCAGTATGAATAGAATGCTAGATTTCTAATTAAAAAATAGATATGCAACAAAGGTCTACTGTATAGCACAGGGAACTATAGTCAGTATCTTGTAATAACTTACGATGGAAAAAATTTCAAAAATAATATATCTGTATTTGTATAACCAAATCACCTTCTGCTATACCTGAATCATAAGTCAACTATACTTTAATAAAAAATATATATATATATTAAAAAGAATCAAGATGCACAGTCTGGAAATGGGGCAGATGATTTATAGTAAGAAAATAACTCTTGAAAATATGCTGCCTCAGATGTATACCCATCAATATCTCAGTACTAATATAGCCAATATCCTCCTCTTCTACCCAAACTTACTGCCACATTTCAAGTGAGATTTATCTGTTGTCAACCCAAGAAAATAAATTGCTTTATTATTAAAAAAAAAAAAACAAACAAAAAACGCTCTCTCCTTGGAAGGAAAGCTATGACAAACCTAGACAGTGCATTAAAAAGCAAAGAAATCACTTTGCTGACGAAGGTCTGTGTAGTCAAAGCTATAGTTTTTCCAGTGGTCATTTACAGATGTGAGAGTTGGACCGTAAAGAAGGCTGAGCACCGAACAACTGATGTGTCCAAACTGTGGTGCTGGAGAAGACTCTTGAGAGTCCCTTGGACAGCAAGGAGACCAAACCAGTCAGTCCTAATGGAAATCAACCCTGAATATTCATCGGAAGGACTGATGCTAAAGCTGAAGCTCCAAAACTCTGGCCAACTGATGCAAAGAGCTGACTCACTGGAAAAGACCCTGGTGCCGGGAAAGAATGAGGGAAGGAGGAGAAGAGAATCACTGACTCAATGGATATGAGTTTGAGCAAATTCCAGGAGACAGTAACAGACAAGGAAGCCTGGCATGCTGCAGTGCACAGGGTTGCAAAGAGTTGAACACAACTTAGCGACAGAACAACAACAAAAGTGAGGGCAGAATGAAGATATTTTCCAATATGGGCAAGGAGACAGTCTGCCTACAGTAGGCCTTCATTAAGAAAATGCCAGATAATGCACTTCAAGCTAAAGGACACTAGTTCCAGATGGTAAATGTGAGATATGAAAAAGGGGAAAGGAAGAAATACAAAATAAGGGAAATAAATTCAAAACATCAGTCACTGTAATAAATTTAAATGGACCACATGTTTGCGTTAAAAGACAAAGAATGTAAGACAGGATTTTTTAAAAACCCAACTATTGGTATTTACAAGAGATATATCGAAAAGATAGATTCAGAAAAACCAAAAGTAAAAGGATGGAAAAAAGAAGTAACAAGCAATTAGTAACAAAAAGAAAGCACATGTATTAATATCAACACAAAAAATTTTAAAAAACAAAATGCATTATTAAAAAATCGATAAGGCCACTACATAATTCAAAGAGAAATAGACAACTTCACAATCAAAGTAGGTGATTTTAACACACAACTCAGTTACTGATAGAGCAAGCCGACAAAATAATAAAAAATTCAGTCTACAGAAGGTTTGAATAACAGATCTAAAAAGCTTGTTAAAACAAACACATACAGAACACTCTAACAACAACTGCAGAAGCACATTTAAAACATTGACCACATACTGGGCCATAACTAACATCTCTACATATTTTAAAGGGCTGTTGCTGCTGCTGCTGAGTCGCTTCAGTCATGTCCGACTCTGTGTGACCTCACAGACGGCAGCCCACCAGGCTCCCCATCCCTGGGATTCTCCAGGCAAGAACACTGGAGTGAGTTGCCATTTCCTTCTCCAATGCAGGAAAGTGAAAAGTGAAAGTGAAGTCGCTCAGTCATGTCCGACTCCTAGCGACCCCGTGGACTGCAGCCCATCAGGCTCCTCTGTCCATGGGATTTTCCAGGCAAGAGTACTGGAGTGGGGTGCCATATCATGCAAATCATGTTCTCTGATCACAATGTAATTCAGTTAGAAATCATTAGGAAAAAGAACTAAGGAAAAACCTCTCATATTAGGGGGAAAAAAAACTTCTTAATAATTTGTGAATAGAAAGCATAAATAAAAAAGAGAAATAATCAGAATTGAAACCTTTGGGAATAATGCTAATTCAATACATAGTGAGAATTCATGACTTTAATTGCTTACATTAGAAAAGAACAGCTGAATATTAATGACCTCAGGATAAAATGTAAGTTAGAACAATAAATTATACGAAAGCAGATGTAAACAAA
Organism: Bubalus kerabau; assembly: GCF_029407905.1. Classification (NCBI taxonomy): domain Eukaryota; kingdom Metazoa; phylum Chordata; class Mammalia; order Artiodactyla; family Bovidae; genus Bubalus; species Bubalus kerabau. Next base: position 59,236,138 of record NC_073626.1, read on the forward strand.
CACAACATTAACTACAAAGATCAATTAAGCCAAAAGTGCTTCCTAATAAAGAAGTGGGAAAGCTCTTCTGTAAAAGGTCAGACAGTAATATTTTAGGCTTTACAGGCCAGTCTGTGTTACAACCACCCAACCCTACACTGTAGCTCAAAAGTAGCCACAGATAATGCATAAACAGAAAGGCATGTCTGTATTCCAAAGAAAGTTTATCTGCAAAATTAGAAAGTGGGCAAAATTTTGCCCACAGGCTTCAGTCTGCAGATCCCTGAAAAGATGAATATAACTGACAAATCTCTGGCAAGACTGATCGGGGGAAAGAGACAAAGGTACAAACAATATTAGAAACAAACAAAAAAAACTGTAAACTATCCCAATAAGTTTGAACACTTAGATGAAATGGACAAATTCTCAGAAAAAAATGTGACTTATCAAAAGTGACTCAAGAAGTGACACTAACCCAATAGCCCTATAATCTACTTTTTAAAATGATCAAAAGGAAATATGCAGCATTTCTTTCAAGTATGAGATGTTGAAATTGTTCCGCTCAAGCTGAGAGTTCAGAATAAAGCATTCTAACTACTAGCAGTATGTTGAGGTCTACCAGGTTCCCTGATTTGACAATACTCCTCTCTCAAAACTAAAACTGTTGGGCTTCTCTGACACCCTCAGCCTTGCCTTCTCAACATTACGGTGGGAGCTGACCTAAAGCTGGCACCCCTATGTATTCCATGGGCCTGGGTCCTTGTTTTTGCAATCTCCTTAGCACTCCAGTTTCTGCAGCATTTCCATCACACCTACAACTTATCCACTGACTCTGCCTCCTCTTCTCTTTCCTGTCTTTGCGCTCCAGCGTGCTCTGGCTGGAAGCTGCTATCTGCTGACGAGCGTTCTCCATCACGCCGACTTGTCTGCGTGCTCCTATCTCTGAATGTCACAAGCCCCTCCATTCTCCATGCCTTGCTATTCTCAAGTTTCGGTCTCTCTATCCATTTACTGCTTTAAAGATTTGATGCACTCTGCTTACCTAGTTACCACATGCTCTAGCAACATGTCTGGGCAGATGGAACTCTGCCTGCCTGGACCCCTTTGTAATCCTGCTCCTGGGCTCGTCCCTTGGCACCTGCCCCCCACCAGTAACTGCTGTGGCTGGGCCGCAGCCTCTGCATTATACGCTCACGGTCTGACTCCTGCCACCAGGCCACACCTAGCCATGTCCCAAGACCAGCACCGCTTCTCCAGCTTTAAAAAGGTGTCTGTAACAATGATTCAGTCTACAATTCTCTACAATAAAATGTAATGAATTATACATTTTACAAGTATACTGGGAAACAAGTATAAAATGCATATAAAAATGAGAATTTTATGTACTCGTGAGTTGAAAATTATTTTTCAGGTATAGGTAACTTCCTGATGTTCATCTACTTGTGACCTACTTATATGTCTTCAAAGATTAAAAGAATAGTGCCCACAGAGTTTGTAATACTATACACAGGGTCAGAAATACTACCAAAAGTGGATTAAGAATAAGTCATACTTTTCCTTATTTAGAAATTGAGGAGAAACTAGTAACCTTCTTTAGTCTTAGGAATTTAGAAAAACTCAAGTCTTTCTCTCATTTTAAACAGTCAAAAAAAGAAAATGTGAAATTATCACAATACCTAAATGGTACACTTGATGGTAGCTTCTTTAATTCCCTCAGGATTTCATAATTTCTACTAAACTCTTGGATGGTTACTAGTTTGAAGAAAGTGCTCTGATGCATAAACTTCTATCCTAAAATATATTATCGGACTAGATTCACACACTTGACTTACAAATAATAAGTGGTCTGAGTTTCAAAAACACAGGCCACATTTTCCAAAGCTCCACCCCCACATCTCCGCCTACTAGCACTCATTTTGATTGCTTCCTTCTTTTGGGAAACCCACAATGGTCTCATTACTTAAATACCACCTATGCCTATCTATTCAAAGAAGCAAAGCGCCCCTTAGGAAAAGTCAAGTGTGAAATAATTCATTTTGGATTTTTTTTAAAAGCAGGTTAGGAATTTTTAAAGTGAGATCGACAGGGTTTATTAAAGTCATCTCTTTAACATACTTTTGCTTTAATAAAAATACAGGCCCTTGCCTGTGCTTCATCTGCCACATTTTAAAACTATATGAAAGCTGGATTAAAGCGTGAGCCTGAGGCTGCCAACACGCGTCGCCCTTGTTCCCTACTATGCAGCCTTCAGTAGACTCCTCTGCATCGCGTCACAGGTAAAGAGAGTGTCAAAGCGTAGCTGAATTATAATGCCACTTGTATTTTCTAGATCTATCCACAAGTTCTTGTGAATTCATTATCATATGCCAACAACACACAACAATTACACGAGGACATGCCCAAAGGAGATCAAATCACAGAGTTCCTGTGACTAATTTTGCTAACCAATTCTCTCATATTAAGCATCAGTAGGCATTCACATCTACAATAATTTAAAAATATCAGACGGTGAAACTGCTGAAAAGAAGATTAATATATAAAAATCAGCCAGTGATAGTAATTTAAAAAGGAAACAATTTCATTTACAATTATAGCCCCTTCATATCCTACATATTCATGTATCCATACAAGCAAAATAAATACAAATGTTTTTAATACAAACATTTAATATACACATATATAATACACAGTATTTGACCTAACAAGAAATGTCCAAAACTATGAATAAAGAACTAAAAAATTACAGAAGAATATAGAAGAGCTAAGTAAATGCACATACTATGTTACTCTACGGGAGTTTTCATTATTGTAAATATATCATTTCCCCCCCAATTAATCTATACCTTTAGGGCATTTCTAATCAAATACCAACAGAAATTTTGGGGAAATTTGACAAATACACTAAAAATTTCATTTGAGAAGGAGAAATGTGTAAGATTACCTAAAAAAAAGAAGCTACAAAAGAATACTAATGAAGAGGCACTTGCCTTTCCATATATAAAATACACTGCTTTGCTACAGTAACTGAAGTAACTTCATGCCAGTGAAGGCACAGAGAATCAGATAAATGAAATGACACAGGACAAGATCAATGACCATTACTACACAGAATTAAATTTCCACATGGCAACCAGTCTAAAAGGTCAAAGGACAAATGATAATCTGGAAAAGTATTTACAGTCTAAGACAAAAAGTCAATATACTTACAATATAAAAAGTTTTTACCAATATTTTAAAGGTAAGACAACTCCAACATTAAAACAAATGATATGAATATAAAATTGGATGTCTGTTAACCCTAAGAAAAGATGCTCTTCCTCAATAATGAAAGTTACTTTGAGCAATGAAAATTTTTCTTAGACTGATGAAAATTAAAAATGACTAATGCAATATTAGCAAGAGTGTGGAAAAATGGACACTTGCATATAATAATGATAAAGAAAATATAAATTGTTCTAGCTTTTTTAGAAGGCAATTAAGGACTATCTACTAAAATATTAAATCTATATATTCTTTGGGCCCATAATTTTACATGTTGGAATCTATTCTATAGGAAAACATGTACAAATCTGTAAAGGTATATGTGTAGAATGTTCATGTCTCACCACATATAAAATTTTTTAAAAATGAAAACAACTTAAGTGACATCAAAAAGTGAATGGTTAAGACAACAGCACATTCACACTGTGAAATATAATGTAACCCATAAACGAATACGGCGGCTCCATATGTAATTGCCTGAAAATATATCTAATAGTATACTGTATGAGTATATTATTAAGTTAAAAAAAAAAGAGTTTGGAGAAGAGTGTGTAAAATATGACCCCACATTTGTATATGTAAAGAAAAGTAGCTGGATGTTTACAGATTCCATTACTTCACATCCTTCTGTAGTAACTGTATACTTTTTCAGTGAGTATATACTATTTTTTGTGTTCAAGTACAAGTCTGTGGGGAATGATCTTATGTTTCTAACATGAAATACTGCATTCAACTGAACATTTTTTTCCAAGGAGAATTTATCTTTTTCTTCTAATGGATAAATGGCTGTAAATTTTAGCTATGAAACAGCCTTTGTTTAAAAAAGGTAATTTTGAAATGCACTTAATTTTCAAGCATTTATTGAGTACATTAGATTCTGAAGATATAAAAATGAATGAGATATAAATTCTGCCTTGAAGAATCCCAAAGTATACTGTGAGGGACAGACTAATATATTAAAAAGTACAATAAAGTGTTGAAGTTACTGTGATAGAAGTATGTGTAGGGATAAAAATGAAAAGGAAAGGTCATTCTACTTAGGGGAAAACACACTATAGAAGACTTAAGCTCATGCTTGAGCCTTAAAGATGATGTGTTGGCCAGGTGGACAAGAAAAAGGAAGCAAATGTAAAAGAAGTTTTGGCCACAGCAATCAGAGCAGAAAAAGAAATAAAAGGAATCCAAATTGGAAAAGAAGTACAACTCTCACTGTTTGCAGATGACATGATCCTCTACATAGAAAACCCTAAAGACTCCACCAGAAAATTACTAGAACTAATCAATGACTATAGTAAAGTTGCAGGATATAAAATCAACACACAGAAATCCCTTGCATTCTTATACACTAATAATGAGAAAACAGAAAGAGAAATTAAAGAAACAATTCCATTCACCATTGCAACGGAAAAAATAAAATACTTAGGAATATATCTACCTAAAGAAACTAAAGACCTATATATAGAAAACTATAAAACACTGGTGAAAGAAATCAAAGAGGACACTAACAGATGGAGAAATATACCATGTTCATGGATTGAAAGAATCAATATAGTGAAAATGAGTATACTACCCAAAGCAATTTATAGATTCAATGCAATCCCTATCAAGCTACCAACAGCATTCTTCACAGAGCTAGAACAAATAATTTCACAATTTGTATGGAAATACAAAAAACCTCGAACAGCCAAAGCGATCTTGAGAAAGAAGAATGGAACTGGAGGAATCAACCTGCCTGACTTCAGGCTCTACTACAAAGCCACAGTCATCAAGACAGTATGGTACTGGCACAAAGACAGAAATATAGATCAGTGGAACAAACTAGAAAGCCCAGAGATAAATCCACGCACATATGGACACCTTATCTTTGACAAAGGAGGCAAGAATATACAATGGATTAAAGACAATCTCTTTAACAAGTGGTGCTGGGAAATCTGGTCAACCACTTGTGAAAGAATGAAACTAGAGCACTTTCTAACACCATACACAAAAATAAACTCAAAATGGATTAAAGATCTTAACGTAAGACCAGAAACTATAAAACTCCTAGAGGAGAACATAGGCAAAATACTCTCTGACATACATCACAGCAGGATCCTCTATGACCCACCTCCCAGAATATTGGAAATAAAAGCAAAAATAAACAAACGGAACCTAATTAAACTTAAAAGCTTCTGCACATCAAAGGAAACTATTAGCAAGGTGAAAAGACAGCCTTCAGAATGGGAGAGAATAATAGCAAATGAAGCAACTGACAAACAACTAATCTCAAAAATATACAAGCAACTCCTACAGCTCAATTCCAGAAAAATAAATGACCCAATCAAGAAATGGGCCAAAGAACTAAATAGACATTTCTCCAAAGAAGACATACAGATGGCTAACAAACACATGAAAAGATGCTCAACGTCACTCATTATCAGAGAAATGCAAATCAAAACCACTATGAGGTATCATTTCACACCCGTCAGAATGGCTGTGATCCAAAAGTCTACAAGTAATAAATGCTGGAGAGGGTGTGGAGAAAAGGGAACCCTCTTACACTGTTGGTGGGAATGCAAACTAGTACAGCCACTATGGAGAACAGTGCGGAGATTCCTTAAAAACTGGAAATAGAACTGCCTTATGATCCAGCAATCCCACTGCTGGGCATACACACTGAGGAAACCAGAAGGGAAAGAGACACGTGTACCCCAATGTTCATCGCAGCACTGTTTATAATAGCCAGGACATGGAAGCAACCTAGATGTCCATCAGCAGATGAATGGATAAGAAAGCTGTGGTACATACACACAATGGAGTATTACTCAGCCATTAAAAAGAATACATTTGAATCAGTTCTAATGAGGTAGATGAAACTGGAGCCTATTATACAGAGTGAAGTAAGCCAGAAAGAAAAACACCAATACAGTATACTAACGCATATATATGGAATTTAGAAAGATGGTAACAATAACCCTGTGTACGAGACAGCAAAAGAGACACTGATGTATAGAACAGTCTTATGGACTCTGTGGGAGAGGGAGAGGGTGGGAAGATTTGGGAGAATGGCATTGAAACATGTAAAATATCATGTATGAAACGAGTTGCCAGTCCAGGTTCGATGCACGATACTGGATGCTTGGGGCTGGTGCACTGGGACGACCCAGAGGGATGGTATGGGGAGGGAGGAGGGAGGAGGGTTCAGCATAGGGAACACAAGTATACCTGTGGCGGATTCATTTTGATATTTGGCAAAACTAATACAATTTTGTAAAGTTTAAAAATAAAATAAAATTAAAAAAAATAAATAAAATAAAATTAATATTATAAAAAAAGAAATATACATACATGTATTCTTCTACTTAAGCAAAATATTTCTAGATAGAATGCTACAAAAATAAAATGAGGATTTTTTAATATCAAATGTCACACCAAAACAATATTCAAAGCTACAATAATTCTTCTAACATCCATCTAATTTTGTTTTCTATGCTAGCTGAAAATCACTTTAAGTTCTGGTTATTCTTTACAACTTTTTTTCCTAAAAAGTCTACAAAAATGATTTTTAAGTTAGATTTAAAATTTCATTTTTAATTCTTAATTAAAAGACAAACTGCCTTGTAAACGCAGACTTTATGGTTTCACTACTTAAACCAATATTATTCTAAGAGTCACTCTACACTACAATTTTAAAGTTAAACATGTTCGAATTCAACACAGAAATACCTTAACACAATAAATATGGTCTATTTTCACTAAAGAGTTACGTTTTGCTGAACCTAAACGTCTTTAATCTGGGGAGTGTATCATCTCTGCTGTAAACTATTACCAAGTTAATCTCTTTAAGAGACATGCCCACCACATACACACAAACCAAAATGTGGGCTTTTTACCTCATGAAGTGTGAGGTGTTTCCCATCCTTCCTCTTCGAGTCGAATCTGCCATATATTGCACTGTATTTTCGAATTTCCTCTTCTTTGTGTGGGTCGTCATCACTCATCTCAAAGATGTGACCGATCATCTTGGCCAACTTCTTGTTGGTTTTCAGCAGCTCTTTCACTTCGTTCAAGTCACTTTTAGGCAGCGTGGGGGCCATGCGCTCCACGCACTCAGCTACAGAGAGTGCAGCGGCAGCATCCAGCACCTCGCTACTTTCTTTTGGGGAAGCCGGGGAGCCAAGGTCAGCGGGGGAGAGGCTGTGCTCGCTCTCGGTGGCGTGGTGGCCCTGCCAGAGTCGGGAGTCACTGATACTCTGCAGCGCTAAGCTCCCTACCACGTCTGACTTCCCCGGCCCCAAGCTCTGCACGCACGTGGTGGCAGCACACTTGGGGATTTTTAAATGAGGTTCTCGGGAACTGCTGTTCCTTTCATAACTGCTGCAGGATATTCCCAGCCATGTTGGTGAGCCCTCAGGTAACTTATAGATGGGTATGCTACTGACAGGCAGAGACGTCAGTGGCTGATTGAAAAGGCCAGGGTTTGTAACCCAGTCTCTCAAAGCCTTCTGCAGCCTTCTAACATGAAGGGGCTTGCTAGCCATGCCCACGAGTGCCATGATCTCCAGGAACTCCTCTTCTCCAGCTTCACAGAGTTGCTGGACATCATCACCACCTTGTTGGATGAAGGCATCAAAATAAGAAAGCAGGTTGGCTTTTTGTAATATTCTATACAGCTGCAACTCCCCCAGGGTCCTGGGTAAGGCTGCGGCCATCACTGTGGATGGGCTTAATCTGCAAAAAGAAGAGAGGAAACGCTCATCACACTTGCTAAAAACCTTCTTAAGCCTCTTTGTCGGACACTACAGGGTTTAAGACTGCAGTATGGGAAGAGTAAAAAACAAGGAGCATTTGCACAGTAACTGACTGTTACAGAAGCATTCTCTCTATGCTGTGTGTGTGTGTGTGTGTGTGTGTGTGTGTGTGCGCGCGCGCGCGCACTCAGTCGTGTCTGACTCTTGGCGACCCACAGACTGTAGCTGCCAGGCTCCTCTGTCCATGGGATTTTCCAGGCAAGAATACTGGAGTGGTTTGCCATTTCCTACTCCAGGGGATCTTTCTGACCCAGGGATCGAACCTGAGTCTCTTGTGTCTCCTGCATTGGCAAGTGGATTCTTTACCACTGATACCATCTGGGAAGCCTCCATCTGTAAGTTATCTTACTCTCCTAACAATCATAATGATCAACAGTCAGTAATAGTTTCCATTTTAAAGGAAAAAAATATTAAGGCTCAAAGATCAGTAATCTGCCTGAGATCTCATAGGTAGCTAAATAGGTCTAGGGACTTAAGCCAAATATGGCTCACAGGGCTCTGTATGCTGTATTTTTGAGTATTCACTTTGCTGTTTCCATGGTGTGCACACAGAGAAGAAATGAAGGATAATAAACTTCTGAAGGAGATAAGAAGTATACTCTGCTACCATGCGTGCACTGAATACTTGTGTCAGACCATATGATAAATAGGCACTTAATATTATGTCTCATCCTCACAACAGCCCTGTGAGATAGGTGTAAGTGAAGTCGCTCAGTTGTGTCCGACTTTTTGTGACCCCATGGACTGTAGCCTACCAGGCTCCTCCATGGGATTTTCCAGGCAACAGTATTGGAGTGGATTGCCATTTCCTTCTCCAGCAGATCTTCCCGACCCAGGGATTGAACCCGGGTCTCCTGCTTTGTAGACAGACGCTTTACCGCTTGAGCCACCAGGGCTCAGTATTGCAAGCCACAAGTATTGCGTGCACTGAATACTTGTGTCAGACCATATGATAAATAGGCACTTAACATTATGTCTCATCCTCACAACAGCCCTGTGAGATAGGTAGAGTTAGTTCCTATTTTATAAAGAAAAAGTAGCAAGATTAGTCTTGTAGGCAGATGAGAGATTTCAGTATGAAACAGAATTAATAAGATACAAGGTGGTATATTTAGAAATGGAGAAAAAAGAGGCAGGAAAATTTCAGACAAATAAATGGCAAGACTTGGTGATCACTTAGGTGTAAGTGATGAAAGAGAGGAAACGGTTACCATTTTTTAGAAACACTTTCTGTGGTTCCAGAAAGAGACTAATAGGTGACTCTGGGATTACCTATGCGAGAGTCTAGAACTGCACCAAGCATCAGGGATACAGAAAACTAGGGATGTTGGAATTTTCTTTCAAACACATGGCACTTGAGAATGTGGCACAAAGCATAAAGCTGAAGCAGAGCGGTCCTGTTTGCAAAATAACAGCATGCAACCTAAGTCTGTCTCAGGGTTCAAGAGAGAGGACGAAGCCAGTGTGTGTGGAAGAGCCCAAGACAGAGCCAAGGAAGTTATACTTCTAGAGCCCAGGGAAGGCAGAGAAGTCTCCCTTTAAAGAGACAGAACAAGACCCAGCAAAGCACTTCTTGACCTCTTAGCAGTTTTATTTGAAAAGTCATTCACAGTTGCCTGGAGACCTCCCACATACATAGAGGAGCTGGCCAAGTACTTCCGTTTAAGAGAAACAAACTTGTAATCAATGCACCTTTAGGAGTAAAAGGCTCCTACCGCCCTCTATAGCAAAAATTATAGAAAGCCAAAAGAATGCATACACTGGAAGAAAATGCAGGTACACTCTCAAGAAAGTCAGGAGCAACTGTCAACTGGGAGATTCGGCAAACTGAGGAACACTGGGAACAGCCCTCAAGGCCAGATCAACAAATCCGGGACTTCTGCTTTACATCATTGGCCAGACTTCTATACAAAATTCTAGTCTGTCATCCCGTACAAGGAGAATGCATTTCCCTACCACCTTAAGGACTGACTCCTGGGAAACCCCAACTCCTGGAACCCCTGTGTCATCCACAATCTGCTCTCATCAACTACTGACCTCCTCAAATTTTATGGCTCTTTGTAAGTCATGACCTGATGACTTCTGAAGGTATATATTAAAAAAAAAAATTCAATTTGGGCCCACTAAACTTCTGCTGACAGCCAGGAAATCACTTGGGGGAGCTTCTGAAAAATATAATTTACTTGGGTTGCATCTCAGAAGACTCTTGTGATTTGGCAAACCTGGCAAACTACACTGGAAGATCCCTAGTTAGGGCACCCTCTGGGCACCACAAACTCGTACAGCTTTTGGTCACCTTTGTGTTCATGTCATGTTAGTTCTCTGGATAAAAACATTTCTGCACCTTGTGAATCACTCATAAGAGGATTTGTTTTGTCTTCCCACATAAAAGGGAGACTTCTGAGGGAGAGAATTTATCATCCAGCTGAACACTAACCCACAAAAACAAGCTCTGGGGAGTTACAGACGCAAGTTCAAGTCTATATTGAACAATATTATACTAAATAGAAGGGTTTCTAGAAAGCGTATGAGATAGAGGGAAGGAAACCCATTTTCCCTTCATACACTTAATGCAATAATTCCACAGGCTTTCAACTCCAGAGTATACACGCACAAAAATATCTATCAGTTCAGTCGCTCAGTTGTGTCCGACTCTTTGCGACCCCATGAACTGCAGCACGCCAGGCCTCCCTGTCCATCACCAACTCCCGGAGTTCACCCAAACCCACGTCCATCAAGTCGGTGATGCCATCCAGCCATCTCATCCTCTGTCGTCCCCTTCTCCTCCTGCCCCCAATCCCTGCCAGCATCACAGTCTTCTCCAATGAGTCAACTCTTTGCATGAGGTGGCCAAAGTATTGGAGTATCAGCTTTAGCATCAGTCCTTCCAATGAACACCCAGGACTGATCTCCTTGCAGTCCAAGGGACTCTCAAGAGTTTTCTCCAACACCACAGTTCAAAAGCATCAATTCTTCAGCACTCAGCTTTCTTCACAGTCTAACTCTCACATCCATACATGACCACTGGAAAAACCATAGCCTTGACTAGACGGACCTTTGTTGGCAAAGTAACGTCTCTGCTTTTGAATATGCTATCTAGTTTGGTCATAACTTTCCTTCCAAGGAGTAAGTGTCTTTTAATTTCATGGCTGCAGTCACCATCTGCATTGATTTTGGAGCCCCCAAAAATAAAGTCTGACACTGTTTCCACTGTTTCCCCATCTATTTCCCATGAAGTGATGGGACCAGATGCCATGATCTTAGTTTTCTGAATGTTGAGCTTTAAGCCATACATACACATAAATATGTATGTATGCACATACACACGCAAAAGCTTTTTTATAAAAGGGCTGTAACCTTGCAAGATTCATGTTGTCATCAATGACCTCACCATCTATACTCCCCCAAATTATGGAGTAAACTAAAAATTACCTGAGAAAATCTAGAACAGAGTTCTTGAATCTTTTTATGAGCAATAACAAAGTATATATCATGGACAAATATAAAAGAGAAATTTAAGAAAAAGAGAACTCAAAACTCAAACTTAGGCTTTATTCTTCTGAGATAGGCAACGGTTTTAGAAAATATTAATTTTCAATTTTTATCCTTTGTCATTTTTACCCAGAAAAAAAAAAAAAGGAAACCCCCTAGTTTCCTAAGAGAAAGCTCTTATGTTCCAGTAAGAAAGTAGTTACCATTATAACATCTCCACAAGGACTGACAAGACCAAGTGTACATTTCCAAAGTCAAGACACCAGATGAAAGATAAATAAGTGAACTATTTAGAGTCCCAGGAGACTTGCTAAAGGCCCACACTTAGCGCTGGGAAAGGAGTTTTCTCCCTAAGCTTTATTCCTTTAAGAGCACATTTCAGTTTCTCATAAAGCCTGTTGTGATCATTTAAACATCCACCACTTCATACATTAATTTGATTTAAAAGAAAATTTTTATAAGACAAGATTTTCTGTTTTTACAAACTCTGTGTCTATTCTTGCTTCAACATGAAGGTCAAATAAGTCAAAAGAAAGCTGCATTTCTCCAATCGGAAGTGAATACAAAAGGATTCTAATACAATGCAACATAACATAGGCAGCTAACAGCACAGCAAGTCTGCTCAGCTGCCAACTCCAGTTACCTGGCCTTTGCAAGAGATGCTGGAACAACCATGCTGAGTCTGACCTTTTTATGAATTCCACAATTAAGAGAAATCAGTTACCCATTTTTACTGCATTCAGAAGCTAAACCAAAGGCCTGCTGCCTATATACAGCAAACCTCCACTTGCACCAGCTTAAATGTTCTTCAGCCCAGTTAGTCCCAAAGGAAGAGGAATCAAACAGTGGATTCATTTAAGGCCATTTGTTGTTGTTTGCTATTCAATGATCTATTTTAAATGGTAATAATTTGTTCCAGAACCTTTTAACGACAAACTCACTTTGGCTCCTTCTGGGGTAGGATCAGTCATCTGCCAAGATTTAAACTATGCTAAGTGAAGTAAGGAGCTGGTTTGGCTCCAAAAACTTTACTGGTCAACTCCTGCTTTGTCCTTGAACCAAAACACAGAACTCAGTATAAATATGGGAAATAAAATTTCTCTTTCTCCAAGCTGGGATGTGGGGATTTAGGGTTAAGACAGAGGTGTTTAATGGTCACAAGGAAAAAGAAGAACCATTCCTTCAAACCTGCCTCAATCTAGTCCAAGAAGCTTCAGCCTGCCTTCTGTCCCAACTCCTCCATCAAAGCTCCCAAGTAACTACTGAGTGATCACCAGCTTTTCTCTTTAACCTCTCTGCAGTTTGACATCACTCCTTGAAATGCTCTTCACCTGACTTTTTTTTTACTATGTTATGCTGCCTTCCCTTACTCTATTCTAAGTGCAGGAATTCTCCAAATTTTTTTATTAGATCCCATTTCTACTATCTTTCCATATTCTCCCCTGATGATCTCCGTCCACTCCTAGGCTTCAATATTACCTATAGCAGACTGACCTCCAAACCGCTATCTGTACCTTGGACCAGTGGTTCATGAAGTCACTGCCAATTGCTCTCAAATCCAAACGCACACCAAACACTGACTCGCACGTATACATCTACTTTGCAAAGATAAAAAAAAGAACTTTGTGATTTAATAAAATCTCACTTAATACTGTGATCAAATTCAAGTTGTCAAAGTATTCTCCATTGATAAAAAAGCAAACTTAATGAGTACTTGCTATTTTTTTTTTTTAAATTTAGAAAGTGATCTTGTGAGAACCCAAACTGTTTTTCTGATAATTCAGCATTTCACATTGGATGCTGTCAAACTTCTCAAATCTGGTAAGCCAAAAAGCAAGTATGTGCTGTAATTTTCCTCCCTTCTTCCAGATTCCCAAATCTATTCTTCCCAGCTCTCATTACTTTTAGTTGCACCACTACTCTTTCAGTTTTCTGGATTAATAAAAGGATTTATTTTTTTTTAATTTTATTGTGATAGTTAATGTATAATATTATACAAAAGATTCAGGTGTACAATATAACGATTCACAATTTTCTTTTTAATGATTCACAATTTTTAAAGGTCATATTTCTTTTCTGGGCTTCCCTAATGGCTCAGCTGATAAAGAATCTGCCTGCAATGCAGGAGACCCCAGTTCAATTCCTGGGTCAGGAAGACCCCCTGGAGAAAGGATAGGCTACCTACTCCAGTATTCATGGGCTTCCCTGGTGGCTCAGACAGTAAAGAATCTGCTGGCAATGCGGGAGACATGGGTTTGATCCCTTCCAGGGTTGGGAAGATCCCTGGAGGAGGGCATGGCAACCCACTCCAGTATTCTTGCCTGGAGATTCCCATGGACAGAGGAGCTTGGTGGGCTACAGTCCATGGGATGGCAAAGAGCTGGACACGACTAAGCACAGCACAGCATTTCTTTTATAGTCATTATAAAATACTGGCTTTATTTCCTGTGCTGTACAATATATCCTTGTAGCTTATTTATTTTATACATAGAAGTTTGTACCTCTTAATCCCTTACTCCTATCTTGCCCGTCCGTTTTTCCCTTTTCCAGGTGGAAATCACTAGTTTGTTATATATTTGTGAGTCTATTTGTTTTTGTTATATTCACTAGTTTTATTTTTAAAATTCCACATGTAAGTGATATTATATAGTATTTGTCATTCTCTGCCTGAATACCATCCAATTCTATCCATGTTGTTGCAAATGGCAGAATTTTTTTTATGGCTGAATAATATTCCAGCGTGTGTATCTTCTTTATCCACTCATGCTTTTGTTTTCCTCTTCCTTCTTCAAATCTACATGTCCTTAGGCCACATCACCAACCTTTTTCTCCGCCTCAAAAGCACCTGATTCTAATTTTCCCCTTGCTTCTTGCCCCAACTTTGAAAACAGCCTCCTCACCTTCAAAATATGCCATACTGAAATGTCGACTTCATTATCCTGAAGTACAGATGTGGCTCTTTACTCATGTATGCAAATTTCCCCACTGGATGGAGGAAAAAATCCAAACAACTCATACAGGTATCCTAGACCTATCCATCTTCCTCTGTAGCCCTTAACTTTCCTCTGATGCTTGTGCCAAACACTGGACGTTGCTCCAGTGGTTCTTCACAGACAGTTAAGAACCAGAAGACAGAGAAGCAAGCACACACTTAAACACTATGCTAAATGCTATGCTAAGTATTAAACATAAGGAGCCATGGAACAGAGCAGCAAACTTACACGGCCTGGTAGAACAGATTACCTCAGGCTTTAAGCTCCTCGATGGCAGAAGCTCATAGTTTAGCAGTAAAGAACCTGCCTGCCAATCAATGCAGGAGAGGTGGGTTTGGTCCTTGGGTCAGGAAGAGCCCCTGCAGGAGGGCATGACAACCTACTCCAGTATTCTTGCCTTGGACAGAGGACCCTGGAGGGCTACAGTCCATAGGGTTGCAAAGTCTGACACGAATGAAGTAACTTAGCATGCAAGATGTAGGGACTAGAGTCTCATTCAGCTTTTATCCCTCTAATCTAAGTATTCAAAGAGGAATAACATCTCTGTTAAAAGCCTCTGTTGAATGAAACCCAACATTTGAGTCAGACTCTGATTAGCAGCCTCCTTTTATAAATCAGGGCTTCCCTGGTAGCTCATCTGGTAAAGAATGCCTGCAATGCAGGAGACTCCGGTTTGATTCCTGGGTCTGGAAGATTCGCTGGAGGAGGGATAGACTACCCACTCCAGTATTCCTGGGCCTCCCTTGTGGCTCAGCTGGTAAAGAATCTGCCTATAATGCGGGAGACCTGGACTCGACCCTGGGTTGGGAATATATCCTGGAGAAGGGAAAGGCTGCCCATTCCAGTATTCTGGCCTGGACAATTCCATGGACTCTATAGTTCATGGGGTCGCAAAGAGTCGGACACAACTGAGGGACTTTCACTTTGTATTCCAAAAGGCATCCCCTCTGTGTTAACTGGTGTCCAATCTAGTAAGTCCTGCTACTTTACCTACCATCTTTCTCATTCCCTCATCCTCAGTACTTCCCCTTTCTTTAATTATATGGTGGATTCCCATAAGATGGCCAGATAAGCTCCCTTTACCAGAATACATCATTATTAGCCTAGCCCCAACAGCAGCATTTTAAGAAGTCAATTTCAATCATGAGAGATCCTAGGTCTTTTCCCTCTTGATTTCTATGAATTAAAATGTCATCTCCAGATAACAAATATCAATCTTATTAACGATCATTAGATTCAAATGGATTAAAAAACACTACTCTGGAATACTCCTCTTCATGATGCAGGAAATATACAAATGTATACACACACTTCTGTGAGGTCTACGGCATTCCAAAAAAGAGACTCTTTCAGGAGTGGGGAGAAACCAAGGGCAAAATTCTAGTAAAATCTGACTTATGCAGAGGACTATCAATTCCTGCCTCCCAACACAGCCTGAAAGTTTTACTGTGAAATTATCTAAGTTAACACCAATCTCTTCCAGGCTTCTAAAAAAAAATGCGAAAACACTTGGGAAGAGTTAGCTCATGAGTCATTTACAGATTAAGGTGAATCAGTTCCACCAGATTGTTTTCCTCTACCACCTAGATGAGACCGGGTACACACTAAGGGAATGAAAGGCAGAGACAGGAAATGGCAAGGAAGGAAACAGGAAATCTGAAGCGGGTGGCTACATTTAAAACATCTGAGGTAAGGCCAGGTTTGGGAGAATGTAGCCTGAAGGCATGGTTTCTCTGGTTGCTCAGATGGTAAAGAATCTGCCTGCAATGCAGGAGACACAGGTTTGATTCCTGGAAGATCCCCTGGAGAAGTGAATGGCTACCCACTCCAGTATTCTTGCCTGAAGAATTCCATGGACAGATGAACCTGGCAGGCTATAGTCTGCAGGATGGCAAAGAGTTGGACATGATGGAGTGACTAAGCACACACAGCCTGAAGGTATAGGAGCCTGGGGAGAGGGTGCAATGGGTACTTTACAGGTTGAGATTGAAAAGACAAGCCAGAATCTGGATGACCCTTAAGCCTAGGAGTGAATTATTTGAATTTTTTTTTTCCTAGTCCCAGAACTCAACCTAAAATAACTAAGTGTGGCTTAGTTACACATGGGTTATTTAAGATTGCAGGGTGGTCCTATGTATGTGTTTCAAGTATCAAATGATTTAACCAGGAATATTTATTATTAAGCATTCAGGAATATATCTTAAGGCAAGGTATTTTTAAGAAACCAACATAATACTGTAAAGCAATTATCCTCCAGTTAAAAATAAATATTTTTTTAAAAGCCAAAAAAAAGATATTTTTCGAACTTATTACTGTAATATCTATGAATTAAACATATATCTTCTAATACATTAACAATAATTTAGCAAACTTAAAATGTTCTCGCCTACTGATTTTTTTCTGAATTCTGAATGAAGCTGGAAAAAATTTCATATAAATCTCTTAAAATTTTAATTATTCAAGGTGTAAGCTTAAATTTATTAGAAAAATCAGATTTATTTTTTGCAATTAAATAATAAGTATGCATTAACTGTGATAACAACAGGTAAACACTAGTATTTCATATAATGACTGGAAATTCTTCAATCAATTAACAGTCAAGTTAGTCACCAAACATTAAGTGGCTTCTGAGCATGTGGTGTGCACACAGTACATATAAAATTTTATTTATTTCAGAAATTCCTCTTTAAAAATTAAATCAATATATACTACAAATTAAGATGCAACTCTCTAAACACAAGGTATTGATAAATAAACTATTTGAAAGCTTAATGGTACATTTTAGCTGTAAGAATTCTGACAAGGATTACTATTTTTTCCCCAACATCAACTTCTCTAACATCAACTTCCCACTTGTTTCATATTTAAGAGAGTATATTCTACTATTGCACTAGTTATTGAAAATGTCAGATCAAAAGGCAAATTTGCATTTAATATAAGAACTGTACTAGTCTTCATTCTACTAAAAGGAATGAACGAAACAGTTAAAACTAAATCCAAAGCAAAGGGGCTAGGAACCTTATATTAAGCTTAAGTGGGCATTATTTATTCCTTATTATTTTTAACAAACTTTATGAAATATGCATACAAAGACGATGATACTAAGGAAGATCTTAACCTGTTCAAAAAGTATTTTAAAATGGTCATTTCCATGGAAGTAACATTAAATGTATCATACTTCTGTGGTATCCAGAATACGCTTCACATTTAAGGGTAAATTTTACAAAGCTTTTATTCCCAATAATGTACATGCATAGCATCAACAAAAACAATTAGACTTATACTGGACCAGACGAAGCCCAAGTATTAGGACAGAGTCTAGGTTAACAGACACAAAAACCTGACATACTTCTGTTGCCATGCAACCATTTTTTACTTTAAATATTTAACGTTCATGCAATAAATTCTTCAAAGGTCTCTGCCACTTTGTCATACATTATAATTTTTTCTCTCAAAACAGCCATGGTACAAATCCCCAAAATCTTTAATAATAAGCCAATATGCTCTTAAAATGTGATTAAAAGAAAATACCTAATGCTTTAACTGATTTTCCAAATAACAAGGAGAATGGAAATATATTAATTTTCTACAGGGCAATGGATTTTACTAGTCAACAAAAAAGGAAAATTTTTCATTAATTTAACCGAGATTATTTAATTTTGTTAATTCTCAAACAAGGAAAGATATATCCACTGGATATAGCAAATTACTTATTAGCTATATAAGCTCACTAAATTTCCTTGTATCGGCTACAGTATTCCTAAGGATTTCTGTCATGTTCGCTACATCCATAATTAGCAGGAAGAATGAAATCAAAATCTACAATGCCTCAATGTTTTTATTATTATCACTGATTTACTCACACATAATAGGAAATCACCAGAGCCAAGGAAAACAAAATTTTCCTAATACCAGGCTGGCATATTAACTTTTGTGCAAGCTGCTAAAAATAATAAAATTAAAACGAGAAACCTTCCAATGGTTCTTTGGTATTTTCTTTCATGATCTGATTTCCCAATAACTAATACCCAAACAGAAATAAAGTAGGCTGACCTTGCAGATATATATAAACTCTGAAGAGAATCCTGCTGCTCAGTCACTCAGTCGTGTCCAACTCTTTGTGACCCCATGGACTGTAGCCACCAGGCTTCTCTGTCCGTGGGATTCTCGAGGCGAGAATACTGGAGTGGGTTGCCATTTCCTTCTCCAAAGAGAATCCTAACATGCACAATAATACCTACAAGGAGAATATAATTCTTAAAACTTAACGAAAAGACAGTATTAAATGTTTCAAGTACTGGAAAATGGAGGAAAAAGAATACCCCTGAATCTAAGAGACACTTTGGCCCTTAGGCTGGACTAGAAGCAGCTTTTTAAGGTCTTCTGGAAAACATGAGTTCCCATCCAAAATAGAGAAAGTAAATCCTATGCATCTTTTCTCCCACTACTCCTTCTTAAAACCCACACATAAATTCCGACATGTCATAATCTGGTATGGTTTACAGGCAAATTTTTCAAAAAAGTGAAAATCTAAGAAGGTATTTCATTGTGTGCACACTTCTCCAACAAAACAGCCTAGCATTTCCTACGTGACTAATCTTTTTAAAATTCTGTTTCACTGTTCCTATGCAATCTAATATTATCTATTAAAACTGCCAAAATATTTTTAAACAAGATCTGAGTATTTCCCTCTCAGCTCTGATCTTTGCACTCCTTAAGTTTGCAGACATGTCACTGGCAAACCAATTGGTAGTGACAGGTTACTCCAAACCAACTCTTTCTGGAGGAAATTTTAAATTGACAGCTACCCCCAAATTTTCCCTGCCTCCCGAATCTCTCTGAGTGAGGAATTAAGTATATGCAAGTCAAGGATTTCTCCTGATCACCTGCTGCAGAACTTGGTCTGCAGAACCTCTAAATGCATATTCCAATTCAATTATCCTTTCGCCCAAGATCTTACAAAATTTAGGCTCACTCGGAAGTGTCCTTTCACATCTGAGCCTTATGAACCGCGAAGTTGCAGTCCCAAAGCACTTGACTGCCCTCGCAACGTTTCTCCATAAATAAGGTCACAGACTTCTGCATCCAAGGCTTGTATGTCCCACATGTGTTGGCAAATTCCATACTCGGCCTTAGCGAGCACAAATGAGTCTCTCGCTTCCATCTCACCTCGGTGCCAAGTTTCTGTAAGCCACTTTAAAGCAAAATTCTCCTTCCGCCTTTAAAAAGAAAACGACTACATTCCGAAAGAGAGGATACTCAGGACGAAAATTAAGACTCTAAAGTAAACAAACCAACAAAAAGACTCTGCCTCTGCGGAAAGAGGCTGCAAAACTCCGGGGCCGGCGCGCGCTCCCACCGCGCACAACCCACGAGCGCTCAGCGCCGCGCGCGACGGCCACAGCCGGGTCAGAAAAGTGGACGCCGCACCCCCGGCTTTCTGGGAGCGGAACGCACAGGTCGGCCCCGCAGCCCGGCTCGCCCTCTTCTCGCTGCCCCTGCGCACCGATTCTCTTCGGGAATCGTCCACAAGAGCCCGAGGCCGCCCTCTCCTTCCGGCGGCGGCCGCGCCGGGCCCGCGGCCCTGGACGCCCGCCCCCCCAAGTGCCGGCGCAGCCCGGCGACTCCGCCGCCCCAAGTTCGCCCGAGCATTGAGGCATTTGGCACTTGGCGGACAGCTAGTCGGTACGTACTCGGCCAGCTGCTGCAGCGGTCTTGGCGCGCTCTCCCCAGAGGACGCCTCAGCCCCAACTCCGAAGTGACGGCCCCCGGCTCGGTCTCCTCGGTCGGCTGCGGCGGCCGGGACGCCCCCGCTCCCATCGAGGTGGGGGGAAGGGAAGGTGGTGGGCGCGCTCTCCCTACTCCCCCCCTCCAGCTCGGGCCCGCGGCTCCTTCCCGCCCGCCAGCCCCGACGGCACTCGCTCTGCCGCGGTGGCGGCGGCGGCGGCGGCGGCGGCGGCTCCTCCCGACTCGGGCGCGCGGGCGGCTGAGGCGGCGGCGCCTCCCCCGCTGCGCCCTCCCCCCTACTCCCCTCCCCGCCCCTCCCCTCCCCTCGCGCGCGGCACCCCCCTCCCCCGCCCGCCTCCGCCGCCTCCACCCCCCGCGCGCTGTCACGCTGGGAGATTCCGCTCTTGCTACATGCGCCGCTCCGGCTCCCGCCCACGCGCGGCCGAGTGACGCAGATCCCGGCGTGGGCCGCCGCGGGGCGGGGGCGGGGGCGGCGGCCGCCGGGGCCCGGGCTCGGCCTCTTCCCGCCGCCCCCGCCCCACGGAACCCGGAGGGCGGCCCATTCACGCGGCAGCTGGGAGGAACCAAACGGGCGCCTGGGAGGGGGCGGCTCCCGCGAGCCCGGCGGGGAGAAGGGGCGGGAAGGAAGAAGACGGGGGTGGCGGGCAGGAGAGAGGGGAGGCTTGCCAGCTGCCGGGTGAACTGGGAAGGTTTGCAATTAAAAAAAAAAAAATTGTTTAATGTGTGAGGTTCCCAATATAGTATTTCAAAGAGCACGCCCCGCCAAATCCAACATCCCCCGGGAGGCTGACTTTTAAAAAATAGCACGCTTGGCCCACCGATCTGGGCTCCTGGCTCGCCCCGCCCCCGCCGGCCCGAGGCCGGGAGCCAGGTGCCGCCCCCACCCCCCACCCCCGGGTCGGCCGGCCCCCGGGTCCTGCGGGAAGTTGGCTGCGGCCGCGAAGCCGGGGGCGAGGGGGGAGGGCTGGCAGGTGCGCGGGGCTGGAAGAGAAACTGGCAGTCCTTGTGAATCTCTGCTTCGCCCATCTTGCCCCCTCTCCACCACCGCCCTGGCATAGGAAGGTGGGAAGAAATGGGAACCCACGAATCCGAAGTGCGGCTTCGACAACTCTCTGGCTTGCTGGGTAGCTTCATTCCAACCTTGTCAACTCTCCTGAAAACCTGCCTGTTATTTCTCTGGTTAATATTTTCTATTTCCATGGTGTAAAAATCCGACGGCGCTAGAACAGCCCCGGGATGTATTAAAATTGAGCTTCCAGGGCACGCTGTAGAATTTTTTTATTTGGTTTGCGTGAACTTTTTCTAACCAAAGAAAAGTATTAAAACACCTCCAAAAATGTACTTAAACTATTGCCAGAAAATTCGGAAATTTGTTTTAGAATCTATTTTTCCTTTCTTTGCAAAAATGGGACAAGGGAAGAATTCCTCGAATTTTAGGATTGTGTTCTTGAAGGCTAGAGAGCGTTTAGTAAATATAAAATGACTGCAAATACAGGTAAAATTACGTTTTAATGTTCATATACAAACTCGGTTTTATAGGAGGCCATTCCCACATCCTGGCTGGCCTCCCAGAGTGTGCCTACTTTGCTGATGGCTATACAAGGCATTCTTTGAGATGGGAAATTCTTCATACCACATCTTTATGTTGCAGCAATGGATGGGCTGGTAACATTGAAAGAAAAAGACCTTATTAAAGTACTGAACCTTTTTCTTTTTGCAAAAGCGTGTTATAAGAAGGAGTAATGTCACAATGGAATATATATAATTAAATCTCCTGTATTAGTGGAAGGTTCTGTCAGGAATATTTGTGTTACTGTATCATATGAATAAGCATACTTCCTTGAATTTTTCTTCAATTGAAGAATCACTACTGGAAGTGTGTCTTAGCCTCATTGTCTCAGATTTGCAGTTTTGGACCCTGTTCTAAAGAGAAAATTAACATGGGTTGTAATAAAAACAACTTCTTGGAAAGATACAGGTAAAGATATAGGTTAAATTTGTTCAGTTTTCAAATGAACAAATGAAATCTGCATGATTATTTTCTTCCAGTTCCTCTCTGGAATCTTGATGTTTTTCACACATTACTGGTTCTGAACAGCTAGAGAAAAATAATTTACTTACTTAAAGGTGTGCAATCAGTGATTCATCAGTCATGAAATGAGTAGTCTTACCTGAACTGTTGAGCCTCCCAGTAGAATTGTTTCCAGAGTTGGAAGAAATGACATGAAATCCTCTTCCCAAACTTGTATCTCTGGCCAGCATAGAATACAGTGCTGAAAAGGAAATGTGTCAGGACAGATACATTTTCTTCTGACTTGTAACTGGTTATTTCTACAGTTAAACATGGAAGTCTCTCCTTGTTTGTTTTCTGAGCACATTTAGATAGTATGTTCTTCCCACATTAAGAATGGCATTTTTGGCCCACTTTGCATTGCTTTAAACACCCATGATGCTGAGGGAAATGGTGGGAGGAAGGAAAATGAAGAAAAGAAAATATTTTAAGCTTTTAGCATCCAATTCTGTATGTCTGTATGACAACACTGTAGTTAATAAGGCTGTTCAGAAAGAGAGTTGAGACATTCACCTGTATCTGAGACAACTCCGGTAAAGAAGCATTGATTCTAAATAAATTCACCTCCTTACCATTTTCATTGCTAGCGCCACCTTGACGTCTCCCTCACAAAACATGGTCTCCTGCCATGCCCAGGCCCTGGTAGTTTATTAAGGAAAAGCATTCCATCCTGTAAGGTAACAATTCTGGTTTTGGATTATTCTATATTCCATTGTATTCTGGTTTCGTATTATTCTATATTCCATTCTATTCTGTAAGTATGTTTTACACATCTGTTGAATTCAGTAAATGTATGTTTAATAGGATCTTAAAAAGTGATTATTAGAATGATTATTGCATTTGCCAAAATAGGGAATTTTTGGACAAAAAAATATTTCTGCATTGTGAAACTAAAATAAAGTTTTGAATAAAAAATGATGTAGAAAGTTGGTAGTGATTCTGACATTAGAATGAAAACTTCCCTGGAAGAGCATTACTTGATTACTTTTAGAAAGATTCCTTTAAAATGCTTCAGTGATTCAAAACAACAGAACAAATGATTTTAGATGTTCTTAGAGGAGGGAAGGAATAACATGGCTTATGACCGATAAGATCTGAGATATTGTATAATTTTATCCTCTTTTTCTTCTGCGGTTGCCTTAGAACAATTCCATTGTTGTTTAGTTGCTCAGTCATGTCCGACTCTTTTGCAACCACATGGACTGTAGCCCACCAGGCTCCTCTGTCCGTGGGATTTCCCAGGCGGGAATACTGGAATGGGTTGCCATTTCCTTCTCCAGGGGATCTTCCTGACCCAGAGGTCAAACCCTCAACTCCTGCACTACAGGCAGATTCTTTACCTCTCAGCCCCCAGGGAAGCCCAGAACCATGACATACCTAACTAATTTTCTACTCTATGTGGTGGTGGCCCTACACTTAACTGAGTCCTGTGTAATATTCATATCATCAGAAATATAATTTAAATTTCCCTTATTTTGCAATGAGTTTTGGATGTGTATGTTGATTAAACTGGTGTTTTTAGTGTGTAGAGGTTTGAATGTTTTAAAATATATGAAGATTATAAACAAGGTTTTTAAAGGTATGCTAATATATAACTGATTATTTCAAGAGTCATGACTTGAAAGACACTTGCTCTTATTAAAAATAAACAAATCTTCATTACAGGCCAATATAGAATTTTAAGATCTAAAGGACTGTGACGTTCACCTAGTTCAACCACCTTTGTACATTCAAAATATTTTCAAATAATTTTCAGAAATTCAACATACAACTAGTTTAGTTTCCAATAAGTTGGTTATTTTGAACTCATATTGCAATTCTTGTTGGAAAAGAAAAGAAAATTGTAGATCCCCAGGATAGGCTCTAAGTCCTTATAGAATGCAAATGAAAACATCCAAATTACAGACTTAGTGGGGAGCCAAGTAGTCATCTAATCCAATTGACTTCTACAGATAAGGACATTTATGCTATACATTGCTGATATAAAGAGCAGAAAAATACTAATATATTAGGCAGTAGTTACAACCAAACACTTAATTGAGTAATTCTGGTTTTATTAACTATGCTCCAATATTAAAAAAAACAAAAAACTTGTATTCAGGGACAATAGTCCTTACATTTCACAAATAAGAATTTTGGAATATGAGAGGGAAAAAGCATTAAATGTTAATAAAAGCTAAAAGTTTGTCTTTAAGACAGAAGATAATGTAAATGGAAACTTTTGAAAAGATATCCACAGAGAATTTATGGACATTTTATAGGGATTAGTGCCCTGTTTTTCTTCCTCCTCCGTCCTCTCTGGTAGCATCGTCTCTTTTCTTCCCATCTTTTCCCCATTTTCGGGCTTCCCAGTGGCCTAGCTGGTAAAGAATCTGGCTGCAACGCAGGAGACTTGGGTTCAGTCCCTGGGTTGGGAAGATCCCCTGGAGAAGGAAATGGCTCCCCACTCCAGTATTCTTGCCTGGAGAGTTCCATGGACAGAGGAGCCTGGCAGACTACAGTCCATGGGGTCGGAAAGAGATGGACACAACTGAGTGACTAACACTTCTTTCCCCTTTTTCTGGCCTTCATTGTGTAGCCCCTGTATAGTTAACTGTTCCAGGCCTGTTTCAGGCCTCGTCACACTACCTACTGTCTGCTCATTCCCGCTGTTAGAGACTGAATGTTTGTGTCCTTACCATATTCATATATGGAAATGCCATCCTCCAGAGCGATGCTATTAGAAGGTGAGCCACGGGGAGATGATTAGGTCACAAGGGTGAGGCCTTCATGAATGGGATTAGTGTTCTTATAAACAAGACTGCTGAGCGCTCTCTTGACCCTGCCATTATGTGAGGGCATAGTGAGAAGACAACCATATATGAACCAGGAAGTGGCCCGTCCCCACACACAGAATCATCTGCCAGTGTCTTGATCTTATATTTCCCAGATTCCAGACTGTGAGAAATAAATGTTTGTTTTTTAAGCCATCATGTCTATGGTACTTTTTGTCGTAGCAGCCTGAATGGACTAAAGCACTGGCCGTTAATAACTCTCAGCTAGCTACACAAGGCAAAGTGGAGAGTAGGCAAAAAAAATACTCTGCTCAGCCTCTGACATTAATCCAGACCATCTTCCATTTGCACACTTCATTCTTGTTCTTGTTCCTCACAATCCCGTGTTTGGCTTTTGCTCTTCTCCACCCGGTTTGCTGAGATTGACAGCAAGTCTGTGCTCACTCTCCCACCTTGTCTCTGCACTTGTCTCGTCAGGTCTACGCTGTGCAGGTAAACAACCCACCAGTTCAAGTCCCCCTTTTAAAGCATCCTTCATGAGAGTGGATGGAAGATTTTGTTTGTTCCCTTAACAAAGGTGTATGGCTCATTAACCAAGACGCGGAGTAAAGGAATAGGAAAAGAGCATGTAAATAAAGAGAACTTTCTTGAAGTAAATGGGCAAGTGTTGAAAGAAAGTGGGAGGAGATGAGACAAAAAGGAGATAAGTGCACTTGTGAGAAGTTAACTAAAGGGGACATAACTCTTTGAAGAAGTGAAATACCAAGGAGAAAGTACCCAAATCCATAACTCTCCTGAAGGAGAAAAAAGAAGAGACAGAAAAGGGATCACCCCAACATAAATTCCTCTGAGCTCACCATATTGGTATGCTCTCGACCTGGGATGGGATGGATGGAGTATAGGGGGTAGATCTGCAGGAAGAAGGGGCAGAGAAAGAGCCGGTGTCCTGCTCTCTTGACTTGCAGAGAGCCTATGCGTTCGTTCCCTTTAAGTTGGATTAGAAGAGGTGGTGAACGTATCAGACGCAAGTGCACGTCACGTAGAAGTGCATATCAGGAAAAGGAAAGAAAAGCAGAATGGGTTCAAAAAGCACCCTCTGCGCCAAGTGCTTTCACTACACTGTGGTTCAGATATGAGGACATCGAGCGTGTTAATATTAATAAGTTGGGCTAATTCTCACAGCAAATTACTCAACACTGCCTTCTAGGAGCAGACGCTTGGAAAGGACAACGCATGTACTGTACAATAAGAGACTTAGTAAAAGCAAATCATGTTCACATACAATTGCCAAGTTACAGTTTGAATTTTATTGTTGTCTTACTGGGATTTATACATCATGACTCATCTGCCTGCCCAGGATTGGCAATAGTATATGGGAGTCAATAATGGTAAAGACCTTGACTTCTTAATAATAGAAATTAGCTCTGCCTTTTTTTTTTCATTTTGTACTGTAACAGGAGTCTCTAATAGCGACAGAGTGTGAGTTTTTTCCAACCATAAATCTATTTCTTAAATACAATTTTCCAAATACTTCTGGTACTGGTAAGTTTAGGAGTTCGTATGTAAATTACTGGTCCAAAGGTAAACAAACATTAGAAGAGTAACTTGGCAAATTGAGCCAAGAGTTTCAAAGTATTCATACAAGTAGATCCAACAGATTCATTTCTAGGGTATTATCCAAGTTTATAAACATTTAAGAAGATATTTATCACAACTTTATTTACGAAATTGAAAAACCAAGACACTTGAGATGATGAATTGATTAAATTATAGTACATCAATGTGATGGAATACGTTTAATTAATATTTAATAACCTTGGGAACCAGTCTGTGGTTCCATGTCCAGTTCTAACTGTTGCTTCCTGACCTGCATACAAATTTCTCAAGAGACAGGTGAGGTGATCTGGTATTCCCATCTCTTTCAGAATTTTCCACAGTTTATTGTGATCCACACAGTCAAAGGCTTTGGCATAGTCAATAAAGCAGAAATAGATGTTTTTCTGGAACTCTCTTGCTTTTTCAACGACCCAGCGGCTGTTGGCAATTTGATCTCTGGTTCCTCTGCCTTTTCTAAAACCAGCTTGAACATCTGGAAGTTCACGGTCCATATATTGCTGAAGCCTGGCTTGGAGAATTTTGAGCATTACTTTACTAGCGTGTGAAATGAGTGCAATTGTGTGGTAGTTTGAACATTCTTTGGCATTGCCTTTCTTTGGGATTGGAATGAAAACTGACCTTTTCCAGTCCTGTGGCCACTGCTGAGTTTTCCAAATGTGCTGGCATATTGAGTGCAACACTTTTACAGCATCATGTTTTAGGATTTGAAATAGCTCAACTGGAATTCCATCACCTCCACTAGCTTTGTCCGTAGTGATGCTTTCTAAGGCCCACTTGACTTCACATTCCAGGATGTCTGGCTCTAGGTGAGTGATCACACCATCGTGCTTATCTGGGTCGTGAAGATCTTTTTTGTACAGTTCTTCTGTGTATTCTTGCCACCTCTTCTTAATATCTTCTGCTTCTGTTAGGTCCCCTGCTTATTTAACTTATATGCAGAGTACATCATGAGAAACGCTGGGCTGGAAGAAGCACAAGCTGGAATCAAGATTGCCAGGAGAAATATCAATAACCTCAGATATGCAGATGACACCACCCTTATGGCAGAAAGTGAAGAGGAACTCAAAAGCCTCTTGATGAAGGTGAAAGAGGAGAGTGAAAAAGTTGGCTTAAAACTCAACATTCAGAAAACTAAGATCATGGCATCTGGTCCCATCACTTCATGGGAAATAGATGGGGAAACAGTGGAAACAGTGTCAGGCTTTATTTTTTTGGGCTCCAAAATCACTGCAGATGGTGACTACAGCCATGAAATTAAAAGATGCTTACTCCTTGGAAGAAAAGTTATGACCAACCTAGATAGCATATTGAAAAGCAGAGACATTACTTTGCCAACAAAGGTCCGTCTAGTCAAGGCTATGGTTTTTCCTGTGGTCATGTATGGATGTGAGAGTTGGACTGTGAAGAAAGCTGAGCACCGAAGAATTGATGCTTTTGAACTGTGGTGTTGGAGAAGACTCTTGAGAGTCCCTTGGACTGCAAGGAGATCCAACCAGTCCATTCTGAAGGAGATCAGCCCTGGGATTTCTTTGGAAGGAATGATGCTAAAGCTGAAACTCCAGTACTCTGGCCACCTCATGAGAAGAGTTGACTCATTGGAAAAGACTGTGATGCTGGGAGGGATTGGGGGCAGGAGGAGAAGGGGACGATAGAGGATGAGATGGCTGGATGGCATCACCGACTTGATGGACGTGGGTTTGGGTGAACTCCGGGAGTTGGTGATGGACAGGGAGGCCTGGCATGCTGTGATTCATGGGGTTGCAAGGAGTTGGACACGACTGAGCTACTGAACTGAACTGAACTTAACCTTGGGAAATGATCATGATACAATAGTAGTAGTCAAAATAGGACAAAACTGAATGAACTATAATCACTCTAGCTAAATGTGAAAGGAAATTTACCAAATCTTAGCAGCAGTTATCTCTAGATGATGGTATTATAGATCATTTTTTATCTTTCTTTTAATCAAAACCTTCAACAGTAAACATGCATTAACTTTAAGAATCAGAGGGAACATTGCAATGTTATTTGTGTAAAAAGATCTTGCTTCAGAAGCAGTTTACAATGAAATAAAAATGAAAACAAAATTCTTAGTTTATCTATTTGAAAAGAGCACAAAAATCAGGAACTTATTCAGTGAACATGTATGTATGGAGCACTTCGTATGATATTAGTTGTCTATACTGAACTGTATATTGAGAGCCTACCATGTGTGAGATGTGAATGTATGATATATATTCTGAGCCACTGAGGAAGCCCAATCTAGTATATATATATATATGTGTATATGTGTGTGTGTGTGCGTATGGTGGTTTAGTCGCTAAGTTGTGCCCAACTCTTGTGGCCCCATGGACTGTAGCCTTCCAGGCTCCTCTGTCTTTGGGATTCTCCAGGCAAGAATACTGGAGTGGGTTGCCATTTTCTTCTCCAGGGGATCTTCCCAATCCAGGAATCAAATCGAACCCAGTCTTCTGCATTGCAGGCAGATTCTTTACTAACTGAGCTACGAGGGAAGCCATATATATATATGTGTGTGTGTGTGTGTGTGTATACCATTTATATATTTATAACATTAGGAGCAGCTTTAATCTGATGTTACAGTCATACCTCTTTTTCTGATTAATCATTAAGGCAGGTATAAACTTGTACCTTCTTGAAGGTGCCCCCTACTCCAGGAACGTATGCAGTTTTGGGACTTTTGTAATTCTTCCGCTGGGCTTCCACAGCCAAACGGACAAAATTGGCTTCTGGGCAGCCCCTGGTGTCCCCGTGTCTCACTGCCCCTGTTTTGTTGCAGTGAACTGGGCCCTGCAGCCACAGTACTGGTGCAGTACTGCTGGGCCCCTTCTGCAGACTGTGTGGTCCTTTAGGGGAGGAAAGAGGAGCCCAGTCTCCCTAAGTCTGCCATTCTCAGGACTCCACTCTTCCTTCATTTCACAAGCAACCATCTCCCAAGAGTGCTGCCTCCACACTGACCTTGACCCTGTCTATACTCAAAGCCACTCCTACTCCTGTCCCAGGGATCAAACTGGCAGTATTGGCTCCCTTTCAGACTACTTTCTGATATAACAGATCTGCATTTTGTCTGACAGTATCTTTTCTGGATTATATGCACTTTGAGTCATTCTCACGCCTGTCCTTCCAGCCTCTCAGTTTGCCTAACAGTCGTGGATCATTTGCGTAAGGACTATTTACATTGCTGAGAAGGTCCCCGTGGCAGGCTGCCCAGATGCGTACGATCGAGACCCTCTGCACGCCAGGGCAGCTGCACAAGGCCCCTCTGTCCCTCGTGGTCGCCCTCCACTCCTCCTCGCACATACTGTGGATGGGCAGGAGGTTTGAAGGATGGAATGCTCCACCTTCCCTGTATGCTAAGGTCAAGAAATAGGCAGGTTACTTAAAAGGTGGCATTTTTCATGCAAGAATGGATGCGCAGAAGCAGATGAACAGTGGAGGGGGGCGATTAGAGGCAGGACAAGATGTTGTAAAGAAGTCAGAGTAGTCTGGGCTTTCCACGCCGCACGGCAGCCTGACAGCTAGGTGTCTTGTCCGAGGAAGAAAGGAAGGCCCTGGTGAGGCTGGTTCCCCGCTGCCGCCTGGAGCAGCATGACCACTCCTTTCTCTGCATGGCCTACCCCACCCTGAGGTCTAGACATCATTCTGGCTCCCCCACTTGCCCCACTTTGCATTTCATTCCGCTTCCTTCGCTTGCTTTCACCACCACCACCCCCCACCCCCATCTCAGGCTCCCGGGGTTCTCCTGAGGTCTGAGCTTGGTTTGTTTCCTGACGAGTGGATGGCTCAGTGGCTATAGAATCTGCCTGCAATGCAGGAGATGCAGAAGATGGGGGTTTGAGCATCCCTTGGACAGCAAGGAAATCAAACCAATCAGTCCTAAAGGAAATCAACCCTGAATATTCATTGGAAGGACTGATGCTGAAGCTGAAGCTCCAATACTTTGGCCACTTGACATGAAAAGCCAACTCATTGAAAAAGACCCTGATTCTGGGAAACACAGGGTGGGAGGAGAAGAGGGTGACAGGGGTTAAGATATTTGGATGGCATCATCAACTCAATGAACATGAGTTTGAGCAAACTTTAGGAGATAGTGAAAGACAGGGAAGCCTGGCGTGCTGCAGTTCATGGGGTTGCAAAGAGTCGGACACAACTGAGCAACTGAGCAACAAGAATAGCAAAGGAAGAGTATAATCTAATCCAAATATACCTGGAGGCATTAACTGTGCAGTGTGCCACTTTTCCAAAGATGTGCATACTTGGAGATTGTTTGAGCAACAATTGATCATCTACTGAAGTCTGTACTATATACCAAAGAGAGTTTTAAAAATATGCAAATAAACCTCTGCCCTAATTCCTGGTCTAAGAAGGGGAATAGACATGTAAAAGAACAGTCATTCTACATTGTAAGATGTTCTCAGTCACACAGTGGAAGGAGTGAGGTTCTGCCTCGGATGAGGCACAGGGTTGAAAGTCAGGAGAGGCTTACGCAAAAGTGACAGAGGAGCAGGTCTTGAAGGATGAATTTAATAGAAAGACTCAGGAAGTACAGGCACTCCCCAGCAAGTACTGAGGCAGAGAAACAGCAGGAAACAAGAGCAATGAATTAGGGCAATAACTGTACAATGAAACCTAACTGATTCCAAGTGACTTCAGAATGAAATGCGAAGAGGACAGAGGCAGAAGATGAGGTTGCAGAGAACAAATTATGCAGCGTCTTCACATGATACTCTAAGCAGTGTGCACTTTATCCTGTTGCTGTAGTCCTCAGCTTCACTGAGTACAAGAATCAAAGTAGGAGTGCTAACCTTCGGAAGAGTAGTTCCAGTTAGGGAAGAGGGAGGTGATTGGAAAGGGAGCATTGTACTTCTGAAGTTCGGGTGAGGCTGTCTTTCTTGTTTTAGGCTGTGGTTATGTGGCTGTTCACTTTGTAATTATTTATTAAATCATTAAATATTTATGATTTCAGTACTTAATGTGAGCTATCCATATCAATTATAAAAGAGTTTTCTTTTTAATCAAACTGGGTAATTTGTTGAAAACACAGATTCTAGGGCTTTACACTCTGAGTGTAAGGCCTGGGACTCAGGAATCTGCATTTTTTAAACAGTGTTCTTGCCTAGAGAATCCCAGGGACTGCGGGGCCTGGTGGGCTGCCGTCTATGGGGTCGCACAGAGTCGGACACGACTGAAACGACTTAGCAGGGCATCTGAAGTCAAAAGGGACCCCTCGACCACACTTTGAGAACACTGCTGGGGCTCTTGTGAAGTCATCCAAAAGGTTTAAGCAAGAAATGAAGAACACAGACTCGCCTGTCCAAATGGCTGGATTAGGGAGAGGAGTAAATTGAGGATGGCTTCTATCTTGTACCCAATAGTGCTTGTAGGTCCTATATCCCATTTCCTTTGTGGTTTTGAAAAAAATATGACAAATAAGGTGATGATAATATATAAGTACTAATTATTTTTGGAGATTTTTTTGGGAGTTCCTTAAATATGAAAAAAATTCGACCCCAGTACAATTAATTTCTAATAGTCAGATTTAAGGTATGGAACAAGCCTCTTGGGTATATATTCTGGGGCAAGGAGCAACTTTCTAGAATTTTTTAAATGAGTGCATTCTCAGCCTATGAGTAATAGTTGTCCAGCTACTGACCCACCATCATTATGTCAGGTACTTAGCAATGACTGATTTGCATGGGTGCTGCTAAGTTCTTTTTCTTGTGCTCCTTTATAATCAGAGGGTTATTTTTGTGATATAAAACAGCCAACATGGTATTCTTCCAAACCCTAATCCCTATGGAGAAAAAAAAAAAAAAAGACAAATTCTGTTGCAGAGTTGTTTTTCCTTTGGTATTCACAGAGTTAGAAAAATAAAGAGGAAACTTTACTTGGCCTTAAACAAAGGATAGGAAAGTCCAAAAATATGACACAAAATGTGTCCAGATTTTTTTTTCTCATGAGGAAATGCCACAAGGCTTTTAAATTGCCAGAATTATTACTTGTAACCAGAGTTTGTCCGTTGATTCATTAGATCAGCAAAGTGTGTAAGTCTGACAACACCAAATGTTGGCTAGGGTTAAGAGCATAGGGACTCATATTCTTCTGGTAAGGGTATAACTTGATACAATCATCTTGGAGAGAAGTTTGGCAATACTTAATCAAGTTAAAGGTGTGCAAATTCTTTGACCCAGAATTTGCACTCCCAGGTGTATTCTCAGAGCGACTCTCTTCCATGTGCCCAGGAATAATCACAGCATCACTGGGTGCTGTATTTAAAAACTGGAAACAACCTACATTATATCAATAAGAATTTATGAGCATGTTATGATATATTCATATAGTGGATATAGCTGTGAAAATAAATAGATCTACAACTTCCATGGGAGTATGTCACAAACATGATGTAGGATAAATGAGCAAGTGGCTATAAAAGTCTACAAGATGATGCCATTTATTATCCAGGCTAAAAACTTGTAAATATTATTGTTGTGTGGGAAATTACCTTGCTACAACGGAAGCCTATAAGTATAACAGCAGGCACGCTGTCCAAGAGCTCACAAAGCAGAAGGGCTTATAGACCAAAACGAGATGCTTGAATCACATGGCTTATTAAATCAATTGAAAACACAGCAAGAAGCAAGGTGAAACAGATGGAGTAGGTTAGCACATTTTAGGTATGATGTAGGGGTCTCATAAGATGACACTGCCTGAATACTCAGTCCCGTCCATATCTTCCTTGATAAGGGTATGGACCAGAGTTGAGATGTGAACAAAGTGACCCAATTCATAGAAGGTGCCTGGAGTCAAAACGCACACTTGCTCTACGGGCTTGGGACCAAGTGCCTCTGGCTGACAGCTGCGCTGTAATTAGCCTGGTCAGCAGTCATGGATTTAATCTTGTGTCCATTGTGCAGAGGATATGAGGAGCCAATGGTCGGCCGAATTAAAACCTCGCAAATAGTGAACTCCTCATGTGCCCCCTGTATCTTAAGCATGCCATGGGTGTTTGATGATTCACGGCCTCATACATATTTAGCGTATTGTGACTATTAAGTATTTCTTGCTCTTTCCATCTGTTTCCAGGTATGTTCATTATAGTTCATTATTTAAGCGTTATACTTACTTTATGTATATCTAACATCTCAAGTTACTGACTTATCTTACATATTTTATAAAACTTGCCTGTCTCATAAGCTATTTGCCTTAATTCTTCATTTTACTTTTCTCCCTGTGCGTTCATTTCTCTTATTTTCTAAAGCAAAATTGAATAGTCTTTGTTAATTGTATAATTAACATATAATATTACATAGTGTACTGTAACAGGCATACTGCATAGTGGTTTGACATTTGCATACATTACAAAATGATCCCCTTGTTAAGTCTAGTAACCGTCTGTTTCCGTATGAAGTTATTGCCATATTATTGACCGTATTCCTTATGCTGTATATTACATCTCTGTGACTTGTTTATTTTATAGCTAGAGGCTTTTACCGCTTAATCCCCTTCACCTATGTTGCCCACCTCCCCTCCCTTCTGGCAACCATCTAGTTTGTTCTCTGTACCTATGAGTCCGTTTCCAGTTTGTTTTTCAGATTACACGTAAAAATGAGATCATACAGTACTTGCTTTTCTCTGACTTATGTCACTTAGCGTGGTACCATCTAGATTCATCCATGTTATCACAGGTGATTTCATTTTTTGTGGCTAAGTAGTATTCCATTGTAAACATACCACATCTTTATCCATTCAGTTGTCAATGGATACTTAGGTTGCTTTCATATCTTGACTGTTTTAAATAATGCTGCTATGAACGTTAGTGTGTGTATTTCTTATAGAATTAGTATCTTTGTTTTCTTTGTTTTTTTTTAGTTTTTTTTTTTGTTCTAGTTTTTTTTTTTCTTGGGGTAAATACCCAGGATTGGAGTTTCTGGATTGTATGGTAGTTTTATTTTTTATTTTTTTGAGGAACCTCCTCACTGTGTTCCATAGTGGCTGCACCAACTTACAAGCCCACCAACAGCACATGGGGTTTCCCTTTTCTCCTCATCCTCATCAGCACTTGTTATTTGTGTTCTTTTTAACGATAGCCATTCTGACAGGTGTGAGGTGGTATCTCATTTTGCTTTTGATTTGCATTTCCCTGATCATTAGTGATATTGAGCATCTTTTCAGGTGACTGTTGGCCATCTGTATGTCTTCTTTGGAAAAATGTCAACTCAGATCCTTTGCCCAGTCTGGTGTTTGTTTTTTAACGTTGAGTTATATGAATTATTTAAGATGTTAACTCCTTACTGGATATAGTGTTTGAAATTATCTTGTCCCGTTCAGTAGGCTGCCTTTTTGTTTTGTGGTGATTTCCTTCACTGTGCCAAAGACTGTTAATTTAATGTAGTCCTTGGGACCCAGCCACCCTGGCCCAATTCTGTCCATTAGGGGAAGATGGTTACCTACTGAGGAGTATGTGAAGGACTTGAACAGAACTGTAACTACAGATCCCTAGGTCAAGGCCTCACTGTGGCTGGGCAGGGGCCAAAACCAGCAAAGGCATTATTGCAGAATGGACTATGTACGAGTGAAAAAATTCAGAGTTTTCCCTCTAGACCTAGAATTGGAAACACAATTCACCCTTGTCTTCCTTTGGACTAAGTCCTGAGGTCTCAGACAATTTGAGGAGAGTCTATGTTAAACCTTCTGCTGAGAGAGCAAGTAAAGGTCTAAAAAAAATTATTATAAAAATAAAGATATGACTCTAGCAATAAAATGGCTTTGTGGGTTAGGTCAGAAAATATTCATCTGTATTATGCAAATATTATGTATTAAGTATGTGTTAATTTATAGTTAGATGTTACTTTTATCAGTTCTATTCCAAACACCAAATTAACTTAAAAGTGTAACATATGATCCTCAATGCATAATCAATATAAAAGTACATAAAAGTGGTAAAAATATTAATATAAAGATTTCTAGACTTTAATCTTTGAAAATAACATATTATAACTGGACTTTGACAATGTCTAGATGAATTTTGACAAATAGGACTTTGCTTTACTGTCAACATAGCCTGGTTAAAAAGTTCAACTTCATATCAAAGTTGGTCATTCTGTACAATCAGAGGAGGGAAGTTAAATTGTGTGTAATCTATGTCATCTGGTTGGATATTAAACATCTTGGAAGATGCTGTTTATTCCTCATTGAGAACTCTACAACACTCATCCAACATCTTTGAAAGAATTTTGGTCAAACCCTAAACATTGAGATTTTTGTAGCTGATGCTCATGCTTAGCTTCTTGAAATATGAATCAATAAAATCTGCAAACTAGGATTATCATTGTTTAACACTGAGGTGTTCACTGAAAACAGTGTTAAACGAGAATGAATCCTTTCTCCAGTGTGCCTCAGGGAAATGTACCACATTTATTTAACTTATTTAACTTACTCACACTTATTTAACTTACTTGACTGAAGCGACTTAGCAGCAGCAGTTCACTTAAAATTATATTTTGTGAAATTTTAAAAAGCATTTTGAAGTTAAATTAGAAGCTAATGGTCTTTTGTTATTCTTAATTCAGATTTTAGGAGTTTAGTTGCTACATTTGATAGGTAAAATATAATAAATTAAACTGAAAATATGTGTTCATGATAATTTCAGGGAAAATCCACCTACCTTTAGTTCTTCTGGTATATTGCATTATGAATATTTTTTGTCTGTCTGCTGAATACTAATGGAGAAGGCAGTGGCACCCCACTCCAGTACTCTTGCCTGGAAAATCCCATGGACGGAGGAGCCTGGTAGGCTGCAGTCCATGGGGTCGCGAGTTCACTTTCACTTTTCCCTTTCATGCATTGGAGAAGGAAATGGCAACCCACTCCAGTGTTCTTGCCTGGAGAATCCCAGGGATGGGGGAGCCTGATGGGCCGCCGTCTCTGGGGTCGCACAGAGTCAGACACGACTGAAGCGACTTGGCAGCAGCAGCAGCAGATCCAGAGCTCCTAGGAGGCAGGCCCTGTGTCTGAATGGTTTTCAAGCCTCCAACCTTTGACCTGGTATGGAGTCGCTAGCAGCTGCCCAATAAATATTTGGTGAATTAAGTGGTTTTTTTTTTGAGGAGGTGCGATTTGGTAGGTTAGCACACCTGCAAGTGATGCTCTGTATCATTCTTAACCAAAAACATACCGTTTTCTATTTAGATATATTGTAGCATTATGTCTATATTGTAAAATTGTGGAGAGTTTGAATAATTGAATTGGATAAAAAGGACTATAATTGTGCTTTGTTGCCAGAAAATTGTGGAGTCAATATTTTAGGAACGACTGTTAACGTTGTGGTCTCCAGGCCATGGGGTCGCCAAGAGTCAGACATGACTTTGTGACTAAACAACAGATTTAACATTGCATTTAAGAGAAGTGTGCCAAGGGTGGAGGCAGCCCTGCCTCCTGAGGGACTAGAACCAAAAACCAGGGAGCCGGGAGGAAGCTGGGGAGCGTGCTGTCTTTCTCCTCTCTGCTCTTCTCTCTATAGATTTCTCTTTCCTCTTTTTTTGCAGGTATTTTTATTGACTCAGGGTGCACAGCCCCAAGCACTGTTGATCCACAGTTCCTTGGTGCATCTTTTCTGTTGGAGAAACCAGGACAGACTGAGAGGAACATTTTGTCTTGATTTCAAACTCAAGTGAGGAAGACTGATCTGCCCAGCTCAGGCCAGAATTATCACTCAGTAACTCGTGTGATAACAGACTTAATAGAACTGATTTTATATTTTCGAAGGAAAAAATGTGAATCATGTATGTTGTTAGTTAAAACCATGTTACACTACTGGGCTCTAAATTCTCAGAAGCCTGGGAGGTTTCCTTCCTTGAAGGGTGAAAACACAGTAATAGATGTCCCCAGGCACATATCGGGCCCATCTCTCTGGGAACCTAGAACATGTCCTTGACTTCTGTTCTCAAAGGAGACTGACTGAGCACGAGACATCACAGCAGACAGTCAGCTGTCCGGGGCATCCCCAGTCCATTCTTGATGGTTAAGTGTGAAGAGCCTGGAGAGTAAATAATCTTCAGAAATGCATTGGTGTCAGAGGAGCTGGTCCACAGTCATGCCATGATGCTCTGGTTTTAAGGACTCCCAGGAACAGCCCCAGAGACGAGTGTGCAGCTGCCACGGGAGCAGCTGGTGGGCTCGGGGCTGGGCTGCGGGCGGCTGGGCCCTGGGAGGGGGGCAGAGCGTGGGCGAGGGTGGCTGGAGGTGGCCCTGCTTGCTGCCGTCTGCTTCGCTCGGCTTGCTAGGTTGGCACATGGATTGAAAACTGTACGTCTGAATCTATTTCTGGCTTTTAAATGTGTGAAGGAAAAACGTAACTTTATTATTTTATTTTTGTCAAGTTAAAGACAGAGCCAGATGCCCCTGAAGCGTATGCATTCTATAAGGAGTTTCTGTTCTTTGGTGGAGCATCTTTGGAAGCAAAAATCAAAGACAAATAGGTCATCTCCTTCCTCTAAGTTTTCTGGAGGAAGACTGGCTAGAAAAAAGAGTCAGCACTGGTAACTAATGAACGAAATAAAGCCAGGGAAGATGTTGACATTTTTAAAAAAGAATTTTTAAAGGAAAAACAATGAAGTAAGTGTTGATGTAATATGAATATGTTATTATTCGTTAAAATGCCAAAAAATACTGCAGATACGAATAACCTTTTAAAATTTGGTGAGAAACATATGAACACTTATAGACATTCCCTCACCAGAGGGGTTTGGAAATCTTCAAAGCTTAATACCCTTTTGTGAATGGTCAGTCAGAGTAATTAGGAATGAAAGAAATCTGGAGGAAAAAAAAAAAACAACACATTAGCAACACAACAGATATATTCCTGGGAGAGGTTGTTATGTTAAATTCACCTTCAACTGTAGTGCTTTGCAGTCAGAGAAAATTTTATAAAACAAAATACTGCAGATGTGTGTTTACTCAAAGGATATTTTTAAGCACGTGCTGTGTGCCAGGCAGTGTGCTAAGCATGGGGACTATACCGGTAAATAAGCTGAATGCTATCCCTACACAGGTATTCCTGCCTAGGTTTTGAGCTGACCAGAGAAAATCACCATCACAATGACCAAATCAAAGAGCTGCATGGGACCTAAGAGGTGAGTTCGTCCTAACTTTTATTTTACACAGGAAACTGAGCCCCAGAATGTATAAGCCATGCTGTACTCTTGGCCTCTCTGTTTTTGCTATCAAAAAGAAGCATGTCTTGTCCCATAGGTCCTTCTAAAATGTTCAGAGTATATGTCAGGTAACAAATGTAGATTTTAATCTATTTCAAAATACCCTTGATAGACTGTCAATATTCCTGTGACTTTCTGGAAATGAAACAGGAAATCAAATTTTAAAAAAGCCCAGGGTCCAATTTTCAATATCTAATCCAGTTTCTTCAGGAAGTGTTAGCTATGTGATTTCTGTTACCATCAAAAACAGTGATACAGTGTGATACTGACCATCTGTTTAGGAAATGGCAGATACACTCGGAAAATCCAGAGTAACAGGAACTCAGAACCATCATGGGTTAGAGACATGATCAGTGCAAGAAGATGCCGCTTGGGTCAGGTGAGGATGACGCGTTGTTAGATGGGCCATCTGAACTTCATGCATATGTGTCCTCTAGACTTGCGATAGCCTTGTGTCCCTTGGTTGACCTGCAGTTGTACAGCACTATGAGCGCAATGCTTGCCGCCCAAAAGGACGTTGTGACAATTGCTGAAGGCAATGCTATTAAGCAGTCTGAGCAATTCAAAAGGGTGCTGCATAACCACCCAAAATCACTCTACAGGAACACCTCCTTTTTTATATTCCTAAGACTCTTGAGAGTCCCTTGGACTGCAAGGAGATCCGACTAGTCCATCCTAAAGGAGATCAGTCCTGAGTGTTCATTGGAAGGACTGATTCTGAAGCTGAAACTCCAGTACTTTGGCCAACTGATGCAAAGAGCTGACTCCTTTGAAAAGACCCTGATGCTGGGAAAGATTGAAGGCAGGAGGAGAAGGGGACGACAGAGGGTGAGATCGCTGGATGGCATCGCCGACTCAATGGACATGAGTTTGGGTAAATTCCGGGAGTTGGTGATGGACAGGGAGGCCTGGCGTGCAGCGGTCTAGGGGTCACAGTCAGACATGACTGAGTGACTAAACTGAACTCTTAATATGGTGATATAAAGGGGTATTCCTCAAGATATGTTTGAATGCCTGTGTGTTTCATTTCACTTGTTATTCATTCTAACTTTTATACTGATTATTATTATTCAGTTCAGTTCAGTTGCTCAGTCGTTTCTGACTGTTTGTGACCTCATGGACTACAGCACGCCAGGCTTCCCTGTCCATCACCAACTCCCGGAGTTTACTCAAACTCTTGTCCCTTGAGTTGGTGATGCCAGCCAACAACCTTATCCTCTGTCGTGCCCGTTTTCTCCCACCTTCAGTCTTTCCCAGCATCAGGGTCTTTTCAGATGAATCAATCTTCACATCAGGTGGTCAGAGTATTGGAGTTTCAGCTTCAGCATCAGTCCTCCCAAGGAATATTCAGGACTGATTTCCTTTAGGATGGACTGGTTGAATCTCCTTGCAGTCCAAGGGACTCTCAAGAGTCTTCTCCAACACCACAGTTCAAAAGCATCAATTCTTCAGTGCTCAGCTTTCTTTATAGTCCACTGTCACATCCATAAATGATGACTGGAAAAACCATAGCTTTGACTAGATGGAACTTTGGCAAAGTAATGTCTCTGCTTTTCATTATGCTATCTAGGTTGGTCATAACTTTTCTACCAAGGAGCAAGCATCTTTTAATTTCATGGCTACAGTCACCATTATAATTAACCTGGCACTAAAGGGGACTTATTCTCTTGAGGCCCCTGTGCTTGTTAATCTGTAGCTAAAATGAATTGGGTCACGATTTCTTAGCTGAATCCAGATCATTTAGCCAGGGACTCGGATATGTTGGAAACACATGTTTGAGAATCTATTTGGCTGGATGACTTGGACTGAAACCTCAATATTAAAAAAGAAAGAATGAGAGAAAGAAAAAGCACAACTAAAGACAATCTAATAAATCTAAATACCTGACAGCGTTCAAGCTGTCAAGGATGATGGTGACCTAAGCATCACAGATTACTATCTATAGAGCTCTCTTTATTTTTCTTCTTCCCTCCTTCCCTCCTTTCATCCATTCCCTCTCTCTCTCTTTTTTGTTTCCTTTTTATAATAGGTTTATTGAGATGTAATGCACATAACAAAAAATTTACCATTTCAGAGCATACAGTTTAGTGTTTTTAGTATATTCACAAAGTTGTACAATTGTCAGCCAAAATTCCAGAACATTTTTACCAGCCCAGAGAGACTGCATACCTGTTAATAGTCACTTCCCAGTGTCCCTTCTCCAAACAACTACTAATCAAATTCCTATCCCTATGGATTTGCCTACTGTGGACGTTTTATATAAATGGAATCATACAAGAAGTGGCCTTCAGTGTCTGGCTTCTTTCACTCAGAATAATGCTTTCAAGTTTCAGTCATACTCATTCTTTTTACAGCCAAATAATATTCCGTTTCTGGATATGCTACATTTTGCTTATCCATTCATCAGGACATTTAAATTATTTCCACTTTTTAGCTATTATGAATATTAGTGTACAGGTTTTTGTGTGAATGTGTATTTTCAACTAGAATTGCCAGATTATATAGTAAGTCTTACGTTTAATTTTTTTTTGGAACTGAGACGGTCTTTCAGAAGACTGCATCATTTTACATTTCCACTCACAGAGAATAAGGGTTCTAATTTTTCCACATCCTTGCTGACACTTGTGATTGTCCAAATTTTTGATTATAGCCATCTTAGTGAGTCTGCAGTGATTTCTCATTATGATTTTGATTTGCATTTCCTTAATGACAAATGTCCTTGAGCATCTTTTCATGCATTTGTTGGTCACTGTATATCTTCTCTGAAGAAAGTCCTTTGCCTATTTTTAATTGGGTTATTTATTTTTATTGTTAAATTTTAAGAATTCTTTATGTATTCTGGTACATGTCCCTTAACAGATAAGTGATTTACAAATATTTTGTTCCATTCTGTGTGTTCTCTTTTTACTTTGTTGAAGTGAAGCACAAAATTTTTAATTTTGATGATGTCCAGTTTATCTTCTGTTGTTGTCGTTTGTGCTTTGGGGTGTCATATTTAAGAAACTATTGCCCAATCTATGGTCACAAAGATTTATTCCTATATTTTCTTCTAAGAATTTTGTAATTTTAACTTTTGTATTTAGGTCTCTGATTCATTCTGAGGAAATGATTTTATATAATGCAAGGTCAGAATCCAACTTCATTCTTCTTTTGTATGTAGATATCTAGTTGTTCCTTTGAATTGTCTTGGTTAGCTCCTTTGTAGAAAATCAGTTGACCATACACATGAGGGTTTGTTTTTGCATTCTCAGTTTTGTTCCGCCGATCTAAATGTCTGTCTTTATGCCACTATCACACTGTCTTTTTTTTTTTCTTTTTTTTTTCACACTGTCTTGATTGCTATAACTTCATAATAAGTTTTGAAATGGGAGGAGTGTGAGGAAATGTCTGCAAAAAGTCCAGCTGAAATTTTGATATGTATTATATCAAATCTGTAGATCAATTTAAGGAGTACCACCACTTTAACAATATTGAGTCTTGAAAGCCTTGAACCTAGGGTGTCGATTCCATTTATTTAGATCTTCTTTAATTTTTTCCAGTGATGTTTTAAAAGTTTTCAGTGTACAAATCTTTTACTTATTTAGTTAAATTTATTCCTATTTCATTCTTTTTTTATGTTACTGTAAATGAAATTTTCTTAGTTTCACATTGTTCATTGCCAGTGTATAGAAATATATTGACATTTGTATATTGATCTTGTACCCCATAACCTTATATGTTTGTTAGTTCTAGTATTTTTTTTTTTTTAGTAACTTCCTTAGGATTTTCTGTATACAAGTGCATGTCTTTTTTCTTTTCAACTTAGATCCCTTCTGTTTCTTTCTCTTGCCTAATTTTC
The DNA here is from genome assembly GCF_029407905.1 of Bubalus kerabau. NCBI lineage: Eukaryota > Metazoa > Chordata > Mammalia > Artiodactyla > Bovidae > Bubalus > Bubalus kerabau. The sequence continues at coordinate 59,278,931 of NC_073626.1, forward strand.
CTGTCTTCAGTACAGTATTGAACAGAAGTGGTTAAGAATGGATATCCTTGTCTATTTCCTAATCTTAGCGTGAACTCATCTGGTCTTTCACCATCATGTATGGTATTAGTTGTGGATTTTTTGTAGTTGACCCTTATCAGGTTCAGGAAGTTCCCTGTGTAGCTCTCTTTTAATGCCACTGATGGGCAGGACTGAATAGAAAACTAATGAGATCTAAAAGTTCTTTTGGGACTCTATGTTCTTTTTAATGGTGTAATAAGATATGGAAACAGTTCCCACTAGAGCCAAGTTATCTTTCTTTTATCCCCCCTGGAAAAGGCTGCATGTTGTAGAAGGAACTTTTCTATATTTCAGTTTTCCTATCCCCTAACCCACGGGTCTGGAGAAGGCAATGGCAACCCACTCCAGTACTCTTGCCTGGAAAATCCCATGGACGGAGGAGCCTGGTAGGCTGCAGTCCATGGGGTCGCTAAGAGTCGGACACGACTGCGCGACTTCACTTTCACTTTTCACTTTTCCTGCATTGGAGAAGGAAATAGCAACCCACTCCAGTGTTCTTGCCTGGAGAATCCCAGGGACGGGGTAGCCTTGTGGGCTGCTGTCTATGGGGTCGCACAGAGTCAGACACGACTGAAGTGACTTAGCAGCAGCAGCAGCTACCCAGGGGTCCCCAACCCCCGAGCCATGAACTGGTACCAGTTCACTGTCTGTTAGGAACTGGGCCACACCGCAGGAGTTGAGCGGTGGGCAAAACTGAAACCATTTCCCCCGTCTACACCCACCCTGCAGTCTGGAAAACTGTCTTCCACAAAATCGGTCCTTTGTACCAAAGAGATTGGGGATTGCTGCCCTAAGCATCTTCCTTACCTCCCACTGCATGAGCGCAAATAACTGATTGTGGCAAGTAAATATCATGGCTTCTCTCCATACTCTCCTTATGCTTGTAGGACACGGTGTATTTGTACCCAGATTTCAGTAGCAGACATTCTGTGGATGATATATAAAATAGACTGCAGGAAAGCCTGTAAAGTATCAACTCTAGAAAACCATCTCGACAAACTTCTAAGGAAACAAGATATTATCAAATCCAACTGAAAGTTTAGGTCTCGTGGGATCTGGCAAATTAGGATTTGCTTTGCATCCTAGAAAAAGAATTGCTGATTTGATGATGATTAGGACAATGATAAATGTGCTGATGATGCAGCAGCACCAATTGACTGCAGAAGAACTACCAGGTGCTGAGTGGCACCTTTAAGAAGCTGAAGCCAAAGAGCCAATGCAGCACCGGCCACCCAGATAAAAGCAGTCACAGCCAGGGAAGACCCCGTATGGCAGAATTAGTTGAATGGCTTTGGTTCTATTCTCTGTTTTCTAGCTTCCTGTTGACTATTAGATGGCCGTTTTCCTTAGTTATCAGTGCTAATCTCTCACTCTCAACTTTTAGCCCTGTGCCTTTAGCTCTTTATAATGTCTAGAGACAGTAAGTACTGCCCTTGGCTTCCCTGTGAACCTCTCCCTGAAATGGCAGAATAAAAACACCACATGTCTTCTGCTTCTGGAACTGACCCTGCAGAACCCTAGGTTTGACTTTGCTTAGCCTTGCATTATTTCTGTATGACAGTTACAATCTGAAAAGCAAACAATAACATCGAAAAAAATTTTTTATGGTCCACATCATGTGTTTTCAGAGCCAAGTAACAAAAGCGTTGCACTCTTTAAGTCTTAATAACAAGACCAGTTCTGCTCTTTGAATTGGGAGCCAGCTTTGCTGCCTCTGATAGAAGAGAGATTATTTCTTGCTTATTTTCATTCTTTTTTAAAGCATTCTCGGCCCAGTGCCCGCCGCCCAGCTCCCCGCTCGCATCCGCGCTCCTCGCTCCTCTCCGACATGGCAAAAGTATCCAGCCCTACGGAGACTGAACGATGCATCGAGTCTCTGATTGCTGTTTTCCAAAAGCATGCTGGAAGGGATGGTAACAACAGCAAACTCTCCAAGGCTGAGTTTATGATCTTCATGAATTCAGAGCTGGGTGCCTTCACAAAGAACCAGAAGGACCCTGGTGTCCTTGACCGCATGATGAAGAAATTAGACCTCAACTCCGATGGGCAGCTAGATTTTCAAGAATTTCTTAATCTTATTGGTGGCCTGGCCATTGCTTGCCATGAATCCTTTATTAAGTCTGCCTCTTCCCAGAAGTAAATTGGAGGAGCCTTTGGGCCTGGCCTCCAGGCCCACTCCCTTTCTTTCCAGCCTCTCAGTTATCTGCTCTTCACAGCCCCCACATACCCTGAGCCCGCCACACCCACCTACCCAGGCAGGCCACTCCTGTTAGTAATAAAACAATATTGTTTTTTAAAACACAAAAAAAAAAAAAAAAAAAAAAAAAAAAAGCATTCTCATGTATTTAACTTATTTTTATCATGTTGGATTGTAGTTGATTTGCAATGTTGTGTTATGCTTATTTCCATTCTGCCAACGCCCATCATTTTAGGCAAGAATTATCTGGATAAAAAGACCTTTAAAAGAACAAAAAATCTTCCTTTGCTTTCAGATGAAACTGTAACCCAATCACAGAGTAAGTTAGAAGTTAGGTAATTGGGAATTGTTTCTTCTGATGTGATGTGAAGTCGCTCAGTCGCGTCCGACTCTTTGCAACCCCATGAACTATAGCCTACCATGCTCCTCCGTCCATGGGATTTTCCAGGCAAGAGTACTGGGGTGGGTTGCCATTTCCTTCTCCAGAGGATCTTCCCGACCCAGGGATCGAACCCAGGTCTCCTGCCTTGTAGGCAGATGCTTTACCATCTGAGCCATCAGGGAAGTTTCTTCTGAGGATGACATCATTTAGCTCTATGTAGTAACTTCTGCTTGATGGAAGGAAAGGAAGAAGGAATGATGGAAGAAAAATGGATTGGGATACATGAAAACTCAAAGCAGTGTTTTACCTTTTCGGTTCTCCGTGAAGGAGTTTCCTGTTTCTTGGGAAATGCCATTGATCCCTATGAGAAATGTGTTTGTAGTGGCCCGTGCTAGCTCAGAGCGTCCCAGGAACTGCTAGAGATTGATGGTAAGAACTAAGGAACCACCAGAACAAGGTGAAGGCCAAGGGTGAAGAACTGATAGACAAGAGGAGATGAGGTTTGGTTTGTAGTTTGGGCCACACTAAGGAAACAGTGAGGCAAAACAGTGGAAAGGCAGGGTGATTTTTGCCCAAGTCTTTATGAGCTGTTACACTAATTTGTGGCCAAAGAGGAGAACCGGCTCAGATCCTGGGCTGCGACTTAGCTCTACGATGAGACAGCACATCCTCAGGCTTCTTATGTGGCCTCACTAAGAGTCCAGGGAGAGGAATTTTCCACTCAGCTACGTGATAATAAAATTTAAGCCCTGATTTGCAGGCAGTTAAAAGAAAGGACAAAGCTAATGTCCTCGTAAAAGCCCAAAAAAAGGAAACAATTAAGGAAATAAATGATCATGAAAACTCTAAGAACCATTTCCAAGATTGAATCATAAAAATGTACGCTAAAAACTTAATAGCGATAATCATGGTGATGAGGATAAAGACTGTAATCCAACCAAATAAGTCATTCAATTCCCATATGACTATCCTAAGAGAAAAAGAGATGCTAGCCTAAAGGAAATATCAAAACTTTTTTTTCTTTGAGTGCATAATCCTGTTATTTTTTCAGAGAATTTGCATTTGGAGGTTTATTTTGAGTCAATTTCCCCAGAGAAGTGTTATGCTCCCTTACTTTGAGGATATAGAGAGTACAGATAGTGTCAGAACCAGAAATGGAAATGACACTCAGAAATTAAATAGGGCCCAAATGGAAATACTGTGCAGGTGAAATGTTTTTAAATCACTAGTATATTTTCCTAATCTCTCTGATAGGGGTAATTTAGTTTTGGGTGAGAGTGGGGATGGGATGGGTGGGGTGAGGGTGGGGAGAAATTGTGTTTTAGTACCACAGGACTTGAAAGGGAAAGGAAGAATACCTTTTGTTCCTCCATTTGGATTATATTAAACAATTTTCAAATAAATCATGCCTTCTCAGCAAAAAAAAATAAAAAAGAACTACTGAGCTTCCAGACAGAATCTAACTTCAGATGACGTAAAGAACTTGGGAAGACCCTAAGGTAGTGGATTTCAGTTAAAGCTGAAGTGGAGTGGATTACCTGAGGACTCAGAATTGAAATGTTCGTAAATCCAATTATTCAAATTATCTAAAAACTATTTTTAGGAGAAAAGTTACAAAATATGATGCACAGGTAAGATTATTAGGAAAAATTTTTTATGAGAAACAAGTCCCAGAGTTTAGAATTAGGGACTCAATACATGGGCTGTGCATCTGTGAGAGCCAAGGGGGCCACAGGAAGGACCCAAAGGTGCAGTTTCCTTTGGCCCAAAAGAGGACGCACGGCAGGGCATATTGAGGATGTGAGCAGATCTCCAGGTTATAGGTATCTTCATGTTATCTTACAGTATATGAAGCCTTCATTTGTATATAAGCGTTTGCTGTTCTAATCAAATGCAACTTGAGATAGACTTTAATTTTAACACATTTAAGTGTTAACACATTTTATTATAATACTGAATTATTGCACATCATAATAATTAGGCATAAATACTAACTTCGTATTTTTGTCTTCTCATTTTGCCGTTTCTTCAACATGCAAAAACTAAGGTCAATGCTTATGTCCCTAATGCCAAGTACAATTTAACTATCATCCTTTTCGGTCCTAACTTTCTCATCATGTACCTGCTTATTTGGTTTGGTATCTGCCCCTCAGTACCTGAATCCACGCTCCTGGCCTGGGGTTCTCTGTGCCTAAGTATTTTATCCCAATATCCCTCTGCTATACCTTCACCCATCCACCCATTCTCCAGGATTTGGGCAACCGCTTTCTACTTCCGTTCCTGCTCATTGTCTTAGGGAGCGAGAGGCTTGAAGTGGCAGAACTCTGGTCCAAGACTTAAACTGTAGTCTTCAACAAAAGGGCAACAGGAATGTTACCCGGTTGTGGGTGAGGAAAAGAAGGACCAGGGATGGCAAAGTGGAAGGTAAAGAAGTGAAGGGAGGGGATGGGCCTGGAAAGTATAGGCTGCTTTCTTTCTCAATTATGGTAAAGTGCCCACGGCATCCCAGAACCAGGAGGCCAAAGCAAGCAGGAGGAGACCTCTTTGGGATGTGGTGAATGGTGCAACATGTCACCCACATCTCCTTGCAGGAATAAAGGCCTTATTTCTCCAAATGCCAGAAGTGCTGGTAGCCAGCAGCCTTCAACTGTCTGCCTTGTTTAGAATTGCCTGGGCTGAAGGGAGCTGTCTCCACCCTCAGTCATAGCCCTTTCCTGCAGCTCTTTGTATCCAGTGACTGATCAAAATCAAAGGCCACTCCTTCACCCCTAACAAACAATGAACCTCTCTGAAGGTCCAGCTCAGCTTCACTGTAGCAAGGAATTGGTGTTTAATGGATGTAGAGTGTCATTTGGAGATAATGAAAGTTTTTGGAGATGGATGGTGATGAAGATGGTTGCACAATAATGGGAGTGTACTTAATGCCACTGAACTGTACACTTGAAAATGGTAAGGATGATCGATTTTATGATATATGCATTTTACCACAATAAGAAGTTAATAAATAAGTTAATTGAGAAAATACAGGGAGGGGTAGGGTCAGGTATGCTTTCAGTTTCACTGCAGTTCTCTTAAGTTACGTTTCCAGCCCACTTTGGGTTGGTGTGGTTTCAGGGGCTAAATTATAGAGCAGTTCTCAATTTTGGCTGCAAACGAAAGTCAGTTTGGAAGCTTTAAAAAAATGATGCTTCAGTACCTCCATGCTGATTTATACGTAATTGTCTAGGGACCTAGGTTTGGGTATTTTTAAAAGCTCCTGGTGATTCCAATATGCAAAGCTCAGTTGAGATTTACTGAGCGAGAAGAACTGCAGCCCACACCTTCCCCACCCACTTGCTCTTGCTCCTGAGGATTTATTTGGCCACTTGCATATCTTTCTAGACTATCTTTCCAACTCACCTGCTCTTGCACGTACCCAAGGTACAGCTGAACCCAACGACTTGTCATTTATCCTCTTCTGTCAGAGCCTGTCTGACTTCTGTCCCTTTGCTCCAGTTTCCTCTGGCAAGACTGCCCTCATCTGACCGGTATCAGCCTCAGTGGGCCCCTCCTTTGAGAAGCCTGCCCTCAGCACCCTCACGAGGCCGTGCCAGATGCCCTCCTCTAAACCCTGGAAAGACTGCCTGTGGAGAACCCCCCGTACGGCTGCCCTGATCACAGAGGCAGGAGACCCTTCCCCGGTCCGGGAGCCAGTCTTTCCTCTTTGTTCCCAAGTGCAAAGCAAGACACCAAGGATGTTATCAGTACACGTCAGTTGAACAAATAGATTTCTTTAATAGGTAATTCATCCCACAATTGAATAGCATTTTTTTTTCTTTGCCACTACAAAACATTTTAATGATCAACTTTGATATCCATTTGGGCTACTTTATTACTTTTTGAAATATGAACCTTCCTCCCTTTGAAGAATCTGGTCTTCATTATTTTTTAATTAATTTATTTTTTAATTGAAGGATAGGTGCTTTACAGAATTCTGTTGTTTTCTGTCAAACCTCAACATACACATATCCTCTCCCTTTTGAACCTCTTTGAAGTAAACGCATTGGGGAGAACTTACCAGGTCAGTGTAAATAAGGCAGTTTTCTTTTCACATTAATTGAGCCATTATTATGTTTCTGGGATTGTGCTAAAGCTTTACTTAGAATTTCTTACTGCATCTCCATGACAACCCTAGGAGGCAGGTACTATCATCTCCATGTTATAAATAAGAAACCAATTTCAGACAGGTCAAAAATTTGCCCAGGGGCTTCCCTAGTGGTCTAGTAGTTAAGAATCTGCCTGCCAGTGCAGGGAACACAGGTTCGAACCTTGATCCGGGAAGATCCCACATGCCCTAGAGCAATTGGGCCCACGCACCACAACTACTGAGCCTGTGCTCTCGAGTCCGGGAACCAAAACTGCTGAGCCCACATGCTGCAACTGCTGAAGCCCACGTGCCCTAGAGTCTGTGCTCTGTGACTAGAGAACCCACTGCGATGAGAAACCAACCCATGCACCCAAGCTAGAGTACCCCTAGTCCTTGCAACTAGAGAAAAGCCTGTGCAGATTTTTAAAAAACTACGAAGACCCATTGCACGCAAAATAAATTATTTTTTGAAAAATGCCTAAGCTCAATCCTATCAGGTAACCATTGTAGCCATCAAAAAAGGGGCAAATTTTGAGTTTTAAAGTGGCAGCAAGTTCATAGTCTCCCAGGTCCTCGACAGGAGAAATGCAAATCTTCTCTGAAAGAATGCCTCTTAAAACCTAAGCCTCACACTTAAGAAGAACATTTCCAAGGAATGTGAGCTCACAAAAGAAAAAAAAAAAAAAAGAATTTGCCCAGGATCCCAATGAGTGTACAGCAGAGCTGGGGGTTTCAGCTAGAATACAAGTGATGATTCTAGGTCTTTCCTGATTTGGCGAAATCAGAGCAGAAATGTAGGAGGTCACTGGGAATCTAAAACAAGAAGAGAGACTGTTACTGGTAGGAAAAGGGAACTAAAAAAAAAAATTGAGGTCACAGACAGAAATGACAAATGTTGAAATCTTACTTCTTTTGCTCAGGCCTCAGCTTAACCATGAGGAGATATTTATTTATTTATTTTTGGTTTTGGTTTTTTATTTTTTTAATTAATTAATTAATTTATTTTTTACTTTACAATATTGGTTTTGCCATACATCAACATGCATCCGCCACGGGTGTACACGGGTTCCCCATCCTGCGCCCCCCTCCCACCGCCCTCCCCCATGAGGAGACATTTAAATGACAAGCACCGGGCTGGAAGCTGGGACCCTCATTCCTCAGATACACTTCAGTTGAGCTCAGCCCAGCAGTGTTTATTGAGAATCAGTCCCACACCAGAAGCAGAACCGGTGCTAGAGGTCTGGCTCCAGGTGCAGATGATGCTGCGTCTTTGCTCACATAGGGCTCTCACTCTGCTAGGGCAAAGTTAGCAGTCACTCCAAGTACAAAGGGATGTGTTTTTACTTTGAAGGTATGTTTCTGCAGCTGTAGAAGTGCGGGGCCACCAAGTTTTCCAGAGAAATCAGGGCGGGTTTTACAGCACAACTGACATTTGAACTTGGGTTCGGTGTGTGAATGGAAAAAGAGCATGAAAGTTCAGCAGATGTGAAAGCAAGAATTCGAAAGACAGAGTAGGTGGGAATGGGTTAAGGAGTCAGGGTTATGGTAGGGACTAGTAGGTTGGGAGGAGCACAGGGTCGCCTTTGCCTAGCTAAGGGATCTGACCTTATCCTGTGAATTTAAAAGCAAGAGAGTGATGGGATTAAATATGCGTTTTAGAAAAAATGTACTTTGATGGAGCTGTGAATGAGAGAACGCTTAGAACTCTGACAAAATGCAAATCCTGGAGTAGATCTGCAGTGTTTGTATGTGTGTGCATGTGACAGAGAGGATCTGTAGGACTTGGTAACCAATTTTTGGAAAAGAGAGATAAAGGGGAAAATCGAGGATCCTAGATCTCTAAGCAACTAACTTGATTAAATTGAAGACGGGAACCTCAGGAGCAGTTTTGCTCAGGAGGAATGTGAGGTACCCCAGAGATACTGAAGTGAGGACAGAGATAATATAGGAGGCACGGGGTTGTGACCCAAGATGTCAGGTTAGGGAGGCAGCAGAATTGAAATATTGTCAGTTTTTGAAAAATGAATGCCAAACTGCTGGTTCTAGTGTCTAATGTGACATTAGAACACATCTGGGAGTCCATATGGGCTTTGGAGCTGAAAGACTCAGGCTTCCAGACTTGGTTTCTGAGTGCTGTAACCTTGGGAGGTTACCTTGCCTCTGGAAATCTCATATGTAAAATGGAAATAATATTAACCACTGTATTCACGTTAGCAAGGAAGTTTGCGAACTCCTAACAATGCTATTCTGGGTTGGCACATGGGAGTTTTTGTTAAAGTTCATGGATGGAAGAAGTTAGGTTAAATTCAGGAGAGGGGCCTGGTCTGTGTTCAAAAGAAAGAAAAAAATCCAGGGAAGGGACTTAGTTAAAGTGGCTAGGGTAAGGCAAGGTGGACTTACCCTCTGTAGAGAAATGGGTCCTTATGATCCATAGCCCTGCTCAGGTCCCAGAAGTAGGTGTTAGAGGCAAAAAAAAAAGCATAGCCACCTTTTCCATTTGATTCCCTCTGGCACCCTCAAGGAGTTAAAATCATTGCATTTCAGAGTTACCCTGCCTGTGCCCCTCTCCCACCCACTCCCCAAGAAGGAAAGCAGAAGGGGAGGGGGAGGAGGAAGGAGCCCCCTGTGGATGGAAGGGAGGACCCTCGCCACATGCTTATTCATACCTGAATTTCCTTTCAGAGGATAACACATTCTTCCATTTTACAGTAGAGAAAGAAATTCAAATGAGATTCATTAATTCCAAATTCTAATCAGTCCGCTAATGTACCAGTAAAAAGGATAAAAGGGAGGTCTTTCCTGTTCCAATAAGAGGAAGGCGCGAAGAGGATGGGGAGAACTGAACCTGAAAAGGGAAGGCTAGCTGGCAGAGTTGTTGAGGAAGCGAATCTTTTTTTAATGCAAAGAGGGAGTATATAGGAAACATGCTTCAGATTTCGCCTGCAACTGTTTTCCAGTATTTGACAGATGTTCGCTGCGTGTAAGACGTGTCCACAGCTGCTAACGGTGGCCGCTGTGCATCTGGAAAGTTGTAAAGCTGTTGTTACATTGGTGTTGACTTTTGTTCGTAAAAAAAAAACAGGAACTTTGTCCCTTGAGGCTTCACAGAACTCTCTGCCTTCCTAAGAGCCCAGGCTCCCCAGATATCAATGTTGAGTGAAGCTCAACATGCACCTAGGCAGTAAACTCTTCAGAGACCACCCTGGGAGCGAGGAAATGAAAAGTTTTTGTCCTCAAGGAGCTTCCAGTGTGGAGAGGAGTGGGGTAGCAGCCGTGATGGTGAAAGAGACGAGGGTGAGGGGAGGCAGATGAATAATGACCACATAAACAGATAACATTTATTAATTCCCTAGCGTAACTGGGACCTTGACCCATTTGCAACCATTATGTAATCACTGAAACAAGTCCAGCTAAATTATTCAAAGAATCTCTAAATGCCAATTCCATTTAATTTTAAATAACAAGCATCCCTGAGAGGAATGATTCTTCGGAACGATGACTAAGGGAAAATATTTTTCCAGCAGAGTTTCTGCACAGGAAAAAATTCATTGCTTCCATCCCCACATCCCACACCCTGCATTCCACACCCCTTGGTGTAAAAATATTTGTATTTAAATAATTTTAAATGTCATGCATTTATAATTAAAAGCAATTCTGTGCTCAGAGGAACAGAAATTACTGACTTCAAATCAATGAGAAAAACTAAATTTTCCTCAAAGGAAAATTTCATGAGATTCAAAGGTTGTGTACATCTAGCTAATGTAATATAAGTCTGTTAATTGCATATGGTCTCTGGTGTGACCGCTGATGTAACTACCCACCTCCAGTGGCAGGAGCATATAGGACAGTCCTGCAAGAACCCTCCATTTTCCCCAAAGGGTCTCTCCTTTCTCTGTTGTCTTTCATACCTCTAAGTACCCAAGGACTGGATTTGCACAAAATGTTTTCTTTTGCTTCAAAACCACACTCCGCATGCCCTTGGTTGGTGAGATACTTCTAGTTGAACAGCTCCTGACGTCTTCTCAACCTCCCTTCTTAAACACAACAGCCTGTCTCCCCATTCCCGGCCCCAACCAAGGCATTACATTCCCTCAGCCACAGTGACGGGTTCCCCAGGGCATGAACTGGAAGATGAGCCAGCCAAAGTCTTCACCAAGGAAGATGGGAGGGGTGGATTTTCCTGATGACTTTGGGACACTCCCTGGATTCCACTCGCTGTGGTGCTTAACTTTCTGTCAGCTTCTCTAGGCTTTGCCAGGGTGTTTAGTCAAACACCAGTCTAGGTATCTGTGTGAAGGTATTTTTAAAATGTGATCAACCCAGTCAATCCTAAAGGAAATCAACCCTGAATACTCATTGAAAAGATTGATGCAAAAGCGAAAACTCTAGCACTTTGGCCACCTGATGCAGAGAGCCAATTTGTTGGCTAAGACCCTGATGCTGGGAAAGATTGACAGCAAAAGGAGAAGAAACAGCAGAGGATGAGATGGTTAGATAGCATCACTGACTCACTGGACATCAATTTGAGCAAACCCCAGAAGATAGTGAAGGACAGAGGAGCCTGGAGTCTGCAGAAGGCAGAGGAGCCTGCAGTCCATGGGGCCTCAAAGAGTTGCACAAGACTCAGCAACTGAACAATAACCACAAAACATTTACATCAGCAGAGTTTGGTTAAATCAGATTACCTTCCATAATATGAGTGGGCCTCATCCAATCAGTTGAAAGCCTTAAGAACAAAGATAGGTTTCCCAAGAAGGAATTCTTCTCAAGACTACAACACAGAGACACTGCTTGAGTTTCCAGACTACTGCCCTGCAGAATTTGGATTCAAGACTCTTGCCTCATTTTCCAGCCTGCCAGCCTGCCCTACAAATTAGCCCACAATCACATGAGCAAAATCCTTAAAGAGCTCTCTTCTGTCCGTCTCTCTCTCCTTCCTTTCCTCCACCCTTCCCCTGCCTTTTCTCTTCCTGTTTCTCTCTCTCCTGTTGATTCTGTTTCTCTGGAGAACCCTGACTATTACACTAAGTCATATTTTCACCCTCCAAAAACACAGGGTTTCGTTTGTTTAAGCCAGCTTGAGTTGTGTTTCCATCACCTATAACTAAGAATCTTGAACATTCTTGGGTGTAATTGGACAGAGTATCTTATGGGTTGATAGATGAAAGATTCTTCTAGAATTCTGCCTTATTAGTTACTATACAATAAGCTACTTAAGGACTGAGATTGTGTCTGATGCTTTATTCAACTGCCCTTGCTAAGAATTCTTGATACATCGTCTTGTTAATAAATGTTGGTTGAGCTGACTTATGGGCTTTCCTGGTGGTTCAGACTGTAAAGAATCTGCCTACAGTGCTGAGTTATAGAAGGAGGTGACCTGGAGTGCTCAGCTCATGAAACTGTCCAGGTGCGTGGGAATACAGCTCCTCTGACATGTAAAAAGACCAAGAATACCACAGATTTTTATCATTTGGTTATGATAGCCATAGTGGCTTCCCTGGTGGCTCAGCAGTAAAGAATCCACCTGCAATGCAGGAGATGCAGAAGATGAGGGTTTGATCCCTGGTGGGGGGGGGGGCGGTCGGAGATCTCCTGCAGAATGGAAGGGCAACCCTCTCCAGTATTCTTGCCTGGAGAATCCCGTGGACAGAGGAACCTGGTTGGCTACAGTCCATGGGGTCGCAAAGAGTCGGATATGACTGAGCACACGTGCGCATGATAACTGGAACAGGTAGCTTCAGCAATTATTATTTTTATGGAGTTTCCTAGAAATTGTTGCAGCATGTTTTTATTTATGTCCCTACATGTGTATGTCTATTATCAAAACACATGGGTTTCATTCTAGGTGTTTGCATTGGATGGTGCACATTTCTTAGCCACATCAAAGCAGTACCCATGCAGGGAGATCCCTAGTCAAGAGCAGGACAGCTCCTTCATTATTACGTTGTAGTATTAGTTGGCTTGTCCTGTCTTTTAACCAATTACCACAGACTAGGTAGACTGAAGTGACTTAGCAGCAGAAGCAGCAGCAGGTGCCTTAAACAAATATGTACTCTCTCATGTACATATGTACTAAAAACTGAAAGTCTGAAATCAAGGTGTCAGCAGGGCCTTAATTCCTCTGAAGGCAACGGGAAGGATTGTTCCAACCCTCTCTTCTAGTTTCTGTTAGTTCCTTGGCTTATGAAAGCATGACTCCAACCTTCTACTGGTATTCTTCTTGTCTGTGAATGTTCATATCTAAATTTCCCCTTTTTAAGAACACTGGTCATTTTGGATCACAGGCCCACCCTACTCTGGGGTGAGCTCATCTTAACTAATTACATCTGCACTTATTAATAGAAAAATAAGGTCATATTCTGAGATATTAGGGGTTAGGAGTTCAGCATGTTTCAACCTATAACAATTGTCTGTACTTCCTCAACTAATTTCTGAGCAGCCTTTGTATGAAGACACTAGAGCCGTGAGTGACGGGAGGATGGGAATGCTGGCGCCAGGGCTGGGAACATGTTGCTGAGACTCTGGCCGCTCAATGGCTCTGTGACTGCAGCCACGCACTCCCACCCCAAACAATAATTTCTGTCTGGTGGCAGCAGCTTTGTTCCAGAACCAATACTGATCATCCTCCTCTTGTACTCTCCTCTAATGGATCCTCTTTCCTTCTCTAATATCCTCTAATTGGTTTTCAATCTGTTTCTTCTCCCTCCTTAGAAAACAATAACCAAGAAACAAGAATTAGAAACAGCATGAAAAGAATGAGAGGAAGAGCAAGAGAGGTTTTAAAAGTAACACTGTTAAAGGTGGCAAAGGTACAATTTTCTGAGACATATAGAGCTGAGGTTGGAAGGCTTCAAAAAGGCATGTTCTGAGCTTCCAGGGTCTTTGTGCCGCTCAGACCAGCTAGAGACGGCGGAGGTGGCACGTGGGGCAGCACCTAGGACCGCGCTCGGCAGTGGGAGAGCGTGAGGCCATTGTGCAGCTGCAGGCTCCGCATCTCAGTGCTGGTGGGGCCAGAGACAGTTCTTTCAGATGACAGGGGAGAGGGGACGTGACGGGGTGGGGCGGGGGCGGCAGGGAGCCTCGAGGAAGTTGATGAGTTTGTGGAGAAAACTTGCCTAAGGGACGCTGAAAATAGGCCCACGTGCTGTCTTTGTCGTGCCTGCTATAGGTCAGAGCCACCTACTCCTGGAAAGCTTTCAGTGTAGTCCCTGGTGCATAAAGAGTTGTGAACACCTGGCCTATATCAGTTGGATAATTTTACATAACTCCCATGCAGCCAAGTAAATCGAGACCAGCTTACAGGCCCAGCCCCCAACACAGAAGATAGAATCTAAAAGCAAGTAAGAATTAAAGTTAAGACTCTTAAATGCATTAACAATATTCATAATATTCCTATTTACTTATATTTAACATATTTCTTGTAAATCAGTAGCAAATTCAGAAAACTATGATGACTCACGTATAGGCCAGAAAGTATATATTTTTTTCCACAAACTGTCTGAAATTACACGTTTCAAGAATTTTACCTGCGATGTTCTTGGGCCTGCCATCCATCTGGCTGAAAATAAAAATTTAGCCCAAGAGAATTTTTTTTTTTTGCTTACTTATCTACAGGTAGTAAAACAATAGGGAACAGGATTGTCCCCACATATTGTAATCTGATAAACTTGGATGTTTGGCTTTATAAAAATCCAGCCTATCTTTTGTAGAGTCCGTCTCTTTTTTCTTGATTTCTGTCCTAAAATTTATAGCTGGAAAAAAACAGTAATTTTGTGATAATCTTCACTAATATCAAAATAATGGAGAAAGTATTAATTACAACACAATTTAAAGAGATATACAGCTGGTTTTTTTTTTTCAAAATACAAATCTGCTTAAAATTGGCACAAATCCTGGTCTATAATCAGTGTTCAGTAAATGATGGTTTAAATAAATTGTAGAAGGAGGGGGCTTGGAGTGCTGCTACACACACACACACACACACACACACAACACGCACACAACCTCACCATTTATGATGGTTTCCTATTCTTTAGGCACAAAATACAAGTCAAGATAGGATGTAAACACTAAGTAAGGGTGTATCCTTAAGCTTGAGGTTAAGATATATTACTTCTTAGTCACTGTGAAGTATGAGGTTTGGTCATAAGGTTGTTCAGTAAGATCGCTGTCCCTGCAGGTCACAGCTGCGCTGGCGGTAAAGTAGTTTGCGTCCACACAGCCACGTGGTGAGATGGGCCTCAGTGACTCCACCTTCCACACAGCCACGTGGTGAGATGGGCCTCAGTGACTCCACCTTCCACACAGCCACGTGGTGAGATGGGCCTCAGTGACTCCACCTTCCACACAGCCACGTGGTGAGATGGGCCTCTGACTCCACCTTCCACACAGCCACGTGGTGAGATGGGCCTCAGTGACTCCACCTTCCACACAGCCACGTGGTGAGATGGGCCTCAGTGACTCCACCTTCCACACAGCCACGTGGTGAGATGGGCCTCAGTGACTCCACCTTCCACACAGCCACGTGGTGAGATGGGCCTCAGTGACTCCACCTTCCACACAGCCACGTGGTGAGATGGGCCTCTGACTCCACCTTCCACACAGCCACGTGGTGAGATGGGCCTCAGTGACTCCACCTTCCACACAGCCACGTGGTGAGATGGGCCTCTGACTCCACCTTCCACACAGCCACGTGGTGAGATGGGCCTCAGTGACTCCACCTTCCACACAGCCACGTGGTGAGATGGGCCTCAGTGACTCCACCTTCCACACAGCCACGTGGTGAGATGGGCCTCAGTGACTCCACCTTCCACACAGCCACGTGGTGAGATGGGCCTCAGTGACTCCACCTTCCACACAGCCACGTGGTGAGATGGGCCTCTGACTCCACCTTCCACACAGTCACGTGGTGAGATGGGCCTCAGTGACTCCACCTTCCACACAGCCACGTGGTGAGATGGGCCTCAGTGACTCCACCTTCCACACAGCCACGTGGTGAGATGGGCCTCTGACTCCACCTTCCACACAGTCACGTGGTGAGATGGGCCTCAGTGACTCCACCTCAGTCACATTCAGAACAAAGAGAGGTGCTCTCCCAGCTAGAAGACAAAGTGGATTCTTTGAGGATCACAGTTAAAAAAAAAAAGTCATTCTGCTAAAATGTGTTTTCAACAGTGTTTCAGAGTAGTTTG
This sequence comes from Bubalus kerabau, assembly GCF_029407905.1. NCBI lineage: Eukaryota > Metazoa > Chordata > Mammalia > Artiodactyla > Bovidae > Bubalus > Bubalus kerabau. The sequence goes on from NC_073626.1 coordinate 59,294,887, forward strand.
CCAAGTTTTGGGGACAAAAGCAAAACATCACTTGATGCTCTTCCACGGGGAAGGCTACAGTACCGCAAGTGGTAAAAACGATGACCGAATCAGGAGCATTCTTCAAGACAGATATTTGAATCCAATAAGACATTCTCTGGAAAAGCAGTTCTAAGTTACAATTTAAAATGGTATTTGTAATACTGGCTTGCTTAGAATAAGACCAGTTTCCTAAAAGACACTGGTAGGCATCTGTGAATAACATCCATACACAGAGTGGCTTAAAGAAGAAACATCTGCATCTTTCCTCACTCTCTCTTCCGCGGGAAAGGTCGCAGTCTTCTCTTCCCCTTCGCTAAATGTCCTCATCTCAGCCTCAAGCAGTGATGTTCACCAAGGGAGACTTTGTTCCCCAGGAGACTCTTGGCACTGCTTGGAGACATTGTTGCTTCTTATTGCTACATCTGGTGGGGGAACGAAGGAGGCAAGGAGGGGAGGAAGGGCACAGGGCTGCTGCCAACCATCCTACAATGCACAGGACAGGCCCACAGCAAAGAATCATCTAGACAGAAACATCAATAGTTCTGAGACTGAGAAACACTAACCCAGAGGGATAAACGAGGCAGGTGTGTATGTGTTCGTGTGTGTGTGTGTGTGTGTGTGTGCAGCACTGTCATGCAAACAGGCAGACTACCCGTGCTTGCACTCTGAAAGCGCACTGAAACCACGTAAACTGGTAGCCTTACCAGTCAGCAGTTCTGTTTTCAAGCTAGATGTGAGGCAAGCTCAGAAAGGATATTTTTTATTCTTTGCTCCACCCCAGTTCCTCAAGTAGAAGCTCTAAAGAAAGCGTTGTGGTAAACAAGCCAAGGAACTGCATTATTCTAAGGTTCAACCCATGGTAAACCTGTTGACTTTATTCTAAGGTTTTAGAATTGTGGCTGGACCTTTTAGGTGGAATGCTCCACTTCTGTATGGGGCACTTTCATGAGTTTGCTCCTTCTGTCCTAGAAGTACTAACCGAGCATTTTAACAGTGACTGCCATGGGGGCATTCTCTCTGTCATCCCTTTTACTCAGTTGTTCTTTTTTTCTTCTCATCCTCTGGGCCCTTGTCCAAGACAGCAGGAGAGTTCAGGTCATGTTTCCTTTCCAGAGAGTTGTTTTGGATAGCAATGGGGTCTTTAGCAGTCACAGGATTTGGAGGGCTTCAGCATAATTTTGTCTTCACATACCAACAGTCCCTTATGGCAAATTCCTTTTCTCTCTTGAAAACCATATAGCACACTTCTGTTTCCCCATCCAGTCCCCTGTCTCACTGGCCGCAGCTCTGAAATGACTGTGTTCTCTACCACAGTCTTCCTGACGGTGGAGAACACAGTCTTTCCTGAGCCAAGTCACAGCCTCCTTTTAGGAACAACGACCACCCGTGGTAAACCCACCTGAGGAGGGTTTTGACTCAACTAAAATGTCAACTAGCATCTGCTGCTGCTGCTAAGTCGCTTCAGTCATGTCCGACTCTGTGCAACCCCATAGATGGCAGCCCACCAGGCTCCCCCGTCCCTGGGATTCTCCAGGCAAGAACACTGGAGTGGGTTGCCATTTCAGCATCAGAGCCTTTCAAAATTTAACTGATAGATACTAGAAATGTCCATCGTTTCACACCATAAATTTTAAGCAGATAAAGCACCATTTAGCAAAACTACCTTGGAGAAGGCAATGGCACCCCACTCCAGTACTCTTGCCTGGAAAATCCCATGGACCAAGGAGCCTGGTGGGCTGCAGTCCATGGGGTCGCTAAGAGTTGGGGACAACTGAGCGACTTCACTTTCACTTTTCCCTTTCATGCATTGGAGAAGGAAATGGCAACCCACTCCGGTGTTCTTGCCTGGAGAATCCCAGGGACGGGGGAGCCTGGTGAGCTGCCGTCTATGGGGTCGCACAGAGTCGGACACGACTGAAGCGACTTATTAGCAGCTAGCAGCAGCAAAACTACCTACCAGCATCCTTTTAACAAACAAAAAGGCGAGAGGGAAAAAAAGCAACACCCTATATAATTAATCTGTACAAAATAACACAGTCAATGTATTTTTCAACAGCAATAATCATAGACTGCTAGAGCTGGATGGGACATTCTCTGCTGCTTAGGTGGGCTCCCTGGTGTAACAAGTGCTGGCTTTTTTTTTTTACTCTCTTGTTTTATTTTGGTTATGACGACTCAAAGACCCAGGGAGGGAAACTGACTTGGCCAAAGTCACACAGGCATCTGGGCAAAGTCAGAACTGGAGACACGATGTGCGTGTTCTTCCGCATAGTTAAAAGGCTGAAAGCAAAAAGGACTGTGGTATTTATATGCATACTTTTCCAGTTGCTTCCAGTGCTTTCCTTTTTCCCCCATTATCTTTTAACACAAATTTCCCATATTTTTGAAATTAGAAGACATATTTTTAATGCAAATAATGCCTTTTTAAAAGAAGTTGTAAACACCCACAATATTTTTATGTTTTGTGACTTAATTGTTGTTCAGTCGCTATTGTGTCTGACTCTTGAGACCCCATGAACTGCAACATGCCAGGCTTCCCTGTCCTTCATTATCTCCCTTAGTTTGTTCAAACTCATGTCCATTGAGCCGTGATGCCATCCAACCGTCTCATCCTCTGTTGGCCCCTTCTCCTCCTGCCCTCAGTCTTCCCTAGCATCAGGGTCTTTTCCAGTGAGTCAGCTCTTTGCATCAGGTGACCAAAGTATTGGAGCTTCACTTTCAGCATGAGACCTTCCAATGAATATTCAGGGTTGGTTTCCTTTAGGATGGACTGGTTGGATCTCCTTGCAGTCCAGGGGACTCTCAAGAGTCTTCTCCAACACCACAGTTAAAAAGCATCAATTCTTCAGCACTTAGCCTTCTCTATGGTCCAACTCACACATCCATACATGACTACTGGAAAAACCATAGCTTTGACTAGACAGACCTTTGTCAGCCGATTGATGTCTTTGCTTTTGAATATGCTGTCTAGGTTTGTCATAGCTTTTCTTCCAAGGAGTAAGCATCTTTTAATTTCATAGATGCAGTCACTGTCCACAGTGATTTTGGAGCCTAAGAAAATGAAATCTGAGACTGTTTCCACTTTTTCCCCATCTATGGTGTGAAGTGATGGGACCCGATGCTGTGAAGTGATGGGACCAGATGCCATGATCTTCATTTTTTGAATATTGAGTTTTAAACCAGACTTTTCACTCTCCTCATTCACCTTCATCAAGGAGCTCTTTAGTTCCTCTTCACTTTCTGCCATTAGGGGGTATCATCTGCATATCTGAGGTTGTTGATATTTCTCCTGGCAATCTTGATTCCGGCTTGTGAGTCATCCAGCCATTTTGTATGATGTATTCAGCATATAAGTCAAATAAGCAGGGTGACGGTATACAGCCTTGATGTACTCCTTTCCCAATTTTGAAACAGTCTGTTGTTCCACTTCCAGTTCTAACTGTTGCTTTTTGTCCTACACACAGGTTTCTCAGGAGGCAGGTAAGGTGGCCTGGTATTACCATCTCTTCAAGAATATTCCACAGTTTGTTGTGATCCACACAGTCTAAGGCTTTAGTGTAGTCAGTGAAGCAGAAGTAGATATTTTTTTAAAATTTCCTTTCTTTTTCTATGATTCACTATATGTTATGTTGGCAATTTGATCTCTGGTTTCTCTGCCTTAAATCCAGCTAGTACATCTGAAAGTTCTCCGTTTATGTACTCCTGAAGCCTGGCTTGAAGGATTTTGCGCATAATCTTGAGCTAGCATGTGAAATGAGCAATTGATAGTAATTTGACCATTCTTTGACATTGCCTTTCTTTGGGATTGGAATGAAAACTGAACCTTTCCAGTTGTGGCCACTGCTGAGTATTCCAAATTTGCAGCACTTTCACAGCATCATCTTTTAGGATTTGAAATAGCTCAGCTGGAATTCCATCACCTCTGCTAGCTTTGTTTGTAGCAATGCTTCCTAAGGCCCACTTGACTTGACACTCCAGGATGTCTTGCTCTTGGTGAGTGACCACACCATCATGGTTATCTGGGTCATTAAGAGCTTTTTTGTACATTTCTTCTGTATATTCTTGCCACCTCTTCTTAATCTCTTCTGCTTCTTTTAGGTCCTTGCCATTTTTGTCCTTTATTGTGCCCATCTTTGCATGAAATGTTTTTTGCTCTCTCCAGTTTTCTTAAAGAGATCTCTAGTGTTTCCCATTCTATTGTTTTCTTTCACTTCTTTGCACTGTTCACTTAAGAGGGCTTTCTTATGTGTCCTTGCTGTCCTCTGGAGCTCTCCATTCAGCTGGGTATATCTTTCCCTTTCTCCTTTGCCTTTCACGTCTCTTCTTTTCTCAGCTATTTGTAAGGCCTCCTCAGACAACCACTTTGCCTTCTTGAATTTCTTTTTCTTGGGGATGGTTTTAGTCACCACCTCCTGTACAATGTTGCAAACCTCTGTCCATAGTTCTTCAGTCACTCTGTCTACCAGATCTAGTCCCTTGAATCTATTTGTCATCTCCACTACATAATCATAAGGGATTTGATTTAGGTCATTGGTCTAGTGGTTTTCCCCACTTTCTTCAATTTAAGTCTGAATTTTGCAATAAGGAGCTAATGATCTGAGCCACAGTCAGCTCCAGGTCTTGTTTTTGCTGACTGTATAGAGCTTCTTCATCTTCAGCTGCAAAGAATATAATCAGTCTGGTTTCAGTTGTTGTCCATCTGGTGATGTCCATGTGTAAAGTTGTCTCTTGTGTTGTTGGAAGAGGGTGCTATGACCAGTGCATTCTCGTGGCAAAACTTTGTTAGCCTGTGAAAGTGAAAGTGAAGTCGCTCAGTCGTGTCCGACTCTTTGCGACCCCATGGACTGTAGCCTAGCAGGCTCCTCCGTCCATGGAATTGTTAGCCTTTACCCTGCTTCATTTTGTACGCCAGGGCTCAACTTGCCTGTTGCTCCAGGTATCTCTTGACTTCCTGCTTTTGGATTCCAGTTCTCTATGATGAATAGGACATCTTTTTTTTTTTTGGTGTTAGTTCTAGAAGGTCTTGTAGGTCTACATAGAACCATTCAACTTCAGCTTCTTTGGCATTAGTGGTTGGGGCATAGACTTGGATTACTGTGATGTTGAATGGTTTGCCTTGGAAACAAACAGAGGTCATTCTGTCATTTTTTAGACTGCACCCAAATACTTCATTTCAGATTCTTTTGTTGAAAATGAGGGCTGCTCCAATCTATGCCAACTACATATGTTCATGGGAGGATGGGTAGATATGGATTATAAATGTCATTCGTATATTCATATACGTTTGTACACCAGATTTCCAAATCTAGTTGCTTCCCCTCACCTCCAGGGAAGACACCACTCCTGACATTTTGATAGCAGTTCTACCATGGGAGTTTGTATTATATATAAGTTGATGATAAAGATAAAAATATTAGGTCTTGATAGTTTTCTTCCAGTGATACAAATCTTTTTAAAAAAAACTTACTGTTTTGTTTTTGGCTGTGCCAAGGCTTGCCAGATCTCAGATCCCCAACCAGGGATTGAACCTGGGCCCCTGGCAATGGAAGCGCTGAGCTCTCACTGCCAGGAATTCCCACTGTCATCATCGTTTGCTAGGAAGGGCTTCCCTGGTGACTGAGACGGTAAAGAATCTGCCTGCAACGTGGGAGACCCGGGTTCGATCCCTGTGTTGGGAAGATCCCCTGGAGAATTAACTGGCAACCTACTCCATGATTCTTGCCTGGGGAATCCCATGGACAGAGGAACCTTCAAAGACAAGCAATCAATGCTTTTCTGTAGAAAGGAAGGAAAGTTAGACCTACATAAGAATAAGCAGCATCTCATGCTTGACAAGCTTTTCTAAGAAGTCTTTTTTCCCTTCTCTGCAGAGAACCCCTAACATGGGACATGAGTTTGACTGGTGAAATATGTGCCCGTGCAAATCTTATTCTCTATTTTCTATAATCACCATCTGAAATCAGTAAGTGAAGTACACCACAGTCTAATGTATCTTACTATTCATCTTCATACTTTAAAATAAACATGATTTCTTGGTGAGTATACTTGAGAAGTTTTCTATTTAAATTGCATATTATGTATGATACCAATTTTTAAAAATTGTGTGTGTGTGCATGTACTTAGGGAAAAAAAGTCTATATGTGTGTTTACCCAGATGTTGATGATGGTTTTCTTTCAGTAGTATGTATGACTTCTCTTTAGACTCATCTGTATTTTTTACAAAGATTATTGATTTCTTTAATATTTAGAAAATTGCTAATTAAACACAAAATGTTTATGTATAGTCTTTTCAAATGGCCTTCCTTGTCTCTCTGATTCACTGGAGTTTGTACCTATTCATTCAGTAAGTAATGAATACCTGTCATGTTCAAGGTCCTGTGCTAATCGCTGTTAGATACTTTTGCTGTTTTACAAAACCCAAGCCCGTCAGCTCACAGATATTCACAGAGTGCCTGCTATGTGTTCATAGCTGCCCAGCAGGAGCTCTGGATCCAGTAGTGAACAAGAGAGCGTTCTGTCTCCAGGAGCTTATATGCTATAACCATGTAAACGGATAATAAATCATAGTGTCCAAGACATATGTTATGAAGAACATTTGGGGGTAATATCACAGATAGTGACTAGGTGGGGTGCTTTAGCTGAGGGTTTGTGGAAGGCCTCAACTGATGGCCTTCAACCCAAATGTGACTGAGAAGGTCATGTTTGGGTTGAAGCTAAATATTAGGAGAGGCTTTGTGAAGATATGACCTTGAGCAGAAGGAACAGCAGAAGGGAAAGACCCAAGTTGAGAGCAAGCTTGATTTGTTCAGGGAAAACAACAAAAGTTGGCAGAGTACCGAGAAGGAAGAGATGTAAACTGAAGCCAATAGGGCAGCCTTCCAGGCCACAGTACAGCATTCAGATGTTATTCTCTGTTGCAACGAGAGGTTTATGGCAAGTTCTAACTAGAGAAGTGATGTTGCCTCGTTTGCATTTGAGAAAGATCCTGCTGGCTTCTGGGTTAACAGTTAATTTTGGGGGAGGCAGAAGTGGTGGCCAGATGCTATTGAGGACACAGCTAGAAGTTGCTGCCTAAGGATGATAGTGGAGGAGAGATACTAAAAACTTAAAATGGAAGAATGACAGACAGATATTCCTGGGTTCCAAAATCACTGCGGACAATGACCATGAAATTAAAAGACTCTTGCTCCTTGAAAGAAAAGTGATGGCAAACGTAGACAGCATATTCAAAAGCAGAGACATCACTTTGCCAACTAAGGTATGTGTGGTCAAAGCTATGGTTTTTCCAGTAGTTATGTACGGATGTGAGAGTTGGACCATAAAGAAGGCTGAGCACCAAAGAATTGATGCTTTCAATCTGTGGTGCTGGAGAAGACTCTTGAGAGAAGCTTGGACAGCAAGAAGACCAAACCAGTCCATCCTAAAGGAAATCAGCTCTGAATAGTCATTGGAAGGTCTCATGCTGCAATACTTTGGTCACCTAATGCAAAGAGCCGACTCGTTGGAAAAGACCCTGTTGCTAGGAAAGATTGAAAGCAGGAGGAGAAGGGGCCGACAGAGGATGAGATGGTTGGATGTCATCGTGGCTCAATGGACATGAGTTTAAGCAAACTCTGGGAGATGGTGAAGGACAAGGAATCCTGGTGTGCTGCAGTGCATGGGGTCACAGAGTCAGACATGATTTAGCAACTGAATAACAACAACCTCCTAGTTGGAACAACAACAAAAAAAGTGCTTTACCATTGTATAGCTACTCTTCTGTTTGAACTTTTGTCAGAGTGTGGCTGAGATTGCTGTCATCTCGTGGTATCCTTTCTCCTCTACTTTTGTATGAACTCCCTGAGTTCTAGGTAGACACATGTCTATTGGGTTGTCAACTACATATCCCAGTTTTCCTTGTTACTGGGAGGGACCTTGACCATTTAGACCATCGGGAAATGAAGTAATGTATGCTCAGCCTAGATTATCTCAAGGACACAGCCCTTGGTAAACTCGTCACTCTTCCCTTGGGCTGAAACTCAGAAGTGGCTCAGCAGGGCGTGACCCCAGGGCGTGAGAACATCACCCTACTGCATACCATGCAGCACCAGCTGCGAGGCAGACTTCCCTGAATGACCTCATGGGACAGCCCTCTGTCTGGCCTCAGCGCTCGCCTTCAATCTGTATCACATGAGCAGAAGAAACTTTTTTCTTCTTAGAGCTCTTCTGTATTCTAGGGCGTTTCAGTTAGAACCGTTTATATCCCATACCTTCAGTAAATGGGGAGCTTTGGGGAAGCCAAAAGAAGTATTTACAGCAGAGAAATCAGAGAATGGCATATGTCTTTGGGCTGATCAGTGCCCTCTTGTTTGGAATAGGAAGAAAGCATAACCAAATGAGAAAAATTATATATAGATACTAATCTACTCCATCTACTCCAAAGCCCTAGGGCTATACCCAAGCCTTGGGAGAGTTCTGACCCCCCAGCTAAGATTTAGGGTGAGTAATAAAGGAACATTCTGGTCATGAACTCTTTATAAAATTGTTTGTGATAAACTGATTTAAAAAAAAGAAACAAAAATAAAACAGGCTTGTTTTCTTTACCAGGTATTCTAAAGAAACTTTACATTTTGAATTAATTATTCCAAGTGAAGAAGTATGTATAGATGACACATACATGGAAAATACACCAAGTTCTATATCAATGGAGCACGTTTCCACACAAGCCCTTATTCCTGCATCTGTACTGGGTGGCTGCAGCCAGCTGTTGTCATCTGGTTACAGGGTACCTTAATTCGGAAACTTACTAGTTTTTTTTAAAGCCTATATCAAGATTATGAAGCTTTACACGCACACAAAGTGAATTAAGTAATACTGATATTACATTAGGTAAGGAAATACTTTTCAACATGGAAGAAACACAAGCTCCCGTAGAGGGTTTTTTGAGAATTAAAAAAGAGAATATATGTTAAGCAGCCAGCAAAAAATGTTGTTGTTAGTTTCTCCCTTTCCTATACATACTAAATTATTTGGCTTTCAAATTCCAACATACTCTGAAATCTGCCATGAATCCCTGAAAGAATGATCATTCCCAGTAAGCTGGTAATTTGGCTTTTCTACATTTCTCAGTATAGGATTGGAGTGAAAGGTGGGAGGGAAGGGACACTAACATTTATGGAGCATCTACCATGTGGACACTTTAGGTTGGTTATTTCCTCTGATTCTCATAATTCAGTGTGGTGATACCATCATTCTTTTTTTGTAAATTATTAAAGTGTAGTTAATTTACAATACTGTATCATTTCAGGTGTACAGCAAAGTGATTCGGTTATATTTTTCACATTATATTCCATTAAAAATTATTATAAGATAATGATTATAGTTCCCTGTGCTCTTCAGTAAGTCTTTGTCACTTATTTATTTATTTTATTTTATGTGTAGTTGTTTGTACCTGTTAATCTCATACTTAAAAAAGTGTTTTTTAATTTTTATTGGAATATAGTTGATTTACAATATTGTGTTAGTTTCAGGTGAACAGCAAAGTGAATCAGTTACATATATATGTAATATATGTGTGTAATTTATGTATACACACACACACACACACACATATCCACTCTTTCAGATTATTTTCCCACATAGATCATTACAGAGTATTGAGTAGAATTTCCTGTGCTCTACAATAGGTCCTTATTGGTTATCTATTTTATATATAGTAGTGTGTATATTGGAGAAGGCAATGGCACCCCACTCCAGTACTCTTGCCTAGAATGTCCCATGGATGGAGGACCCTGGTGGGCCGCAGTCCATGGGGTCGCGAAGAGTCGGACACGACTGAGCGACTTCCCTTTCATTTTTCACTTTCATGCATTGGAGAAGGAAATGGCAACCCACTCCAGTGTTCTTGCCTGGAGAATCCCAGGGATGGGGGAGTCTGGTGGGCTGCCGTCTATGGGGTCGCACAGAGTCGGACACGACTGAAGCGACTTAGCAGTAGCAGCAGCAGCAGTGTGTATATGGCAAGGAGGGCATGGCAACCCACTCCAGTATTCTTACCTGGAGAATCCCCATGGACAGAGGAGCCTGGCGGGCTGCAGTCCAGGGGGTTGCAAAGAGTCGGGCACAACTGAGCGTCTAAGCACAGCACAGCACAGCACAGTGTGTATATGGCAGTTTCACTCTCCTAGTTTACCCCCTGCTTACCCGCTGATGACCATAAGTTTGTTGTCTATGTATGTAACTGTTTCTATTTTGTAAATAAGTTCATTTGTACTTTTTTTTAGATTCCACATATAAGCAATATCATATCCCATACTCTTTAATTTGTCCCTTCCTTCCTCCTCCCTCCCTCTCTTTCCTTTTCTTTTCCTTTCCTCTCTTTTTCTATGTCTCTGAGTCTGTTTCTGTTTTGTTTATACATTTATTTGTATTATTTTTTAGATTCAAAATATATGTGATATCTTATTTATCTTTCTCTGAGTTGCTTCACTAAGTATAATATTCTCTGTGTTCATCCATGTTGCTGCAAATGGCAATATTTCATTCTTTTAATGGCTGAGTAATATTCCATTGTGTATGTATATATTTTTATATACTTATATATATATATATGCTACATCTTCTTAATCCAGTGATCTGTTGATGGGCACTTGGATTGTTTCTGTGTCTTGGCTATTGTCAGTAGTGCCGCTATAAAAACTGGTGTGCATTTATCTTTTTTAATTAGAGTTTTTGTTTTTCCCAGATATATACCCAGGACTAGGGTTGCTGGATTGTATTATAGCTCTGTTTTTAGTATTTTGAGGAATCTCTATACTGTTCTCCATAGTGGCTGCACCGGTTTACATTCCCTCCAACAGTGTAGGAGGACTCCCTTTTCTTCATACCCTCTCCAGCAGTTGTTATTTGTAGGCTCTTCTATGATGGCCATTCTGACCAGTGTGAGGAGCTATCTCATTGTAGCTTTGATTTGCATTTCTGTAATAATTTGTGATGTCAAGCATCTCTTCATGTGTGTGTTGGGCATCTGTATGTCTTCTTTGGAAAAATGTCTGTTTAGGTCTTCTACTCATTTTTTAATCAGGTTGTTTGTATTTTTAATATTGTACTGTATGCACTGTCTGTATATTTGGAATATTAAGTTCTTGTTGGTAGCATCATTTGCAAATACTTCCTCCCATCCCCCAGGTTTTTTCATTTTTTTGATGAATTTCCTTTGTTGTGCAAAAGCTTTTAAATTTGATTAGGTCCCACTTGCTTATTTTTGGTTTTATTTGTTTTGCCTTGGGAGATTGCTCAAAGAAAATATTGCTACAATTTATGTCAGAGTGTTAAACGCCAATTCCTCTTTTGACAATAAAGAAACCTGCTTTGACAGAGGTTAATAAATTCCTTGAAGTGAAGTGAAGTGAAGTGAAGTTGCTCAGTCGTATCCGACTCTTTGCAACCCCATGGACAGCAGCCTACCAGGCTGTGCCGTCCATGGGATTTTTCAGGCAAGAATACTGGAGTGGGCTGCCATTTCCTTCTCCAGGGGATCTTCCCAACCCAGGGATCAAACCCGGGTCTCCTGCATTGCAGACAGATGCTTTACCCGTCTGAGCCACCAGGGAAGCCTATCATATAGCTGATAACTGGTTGTTAGTCATTGAGCTAAAATTCAAACCCAAAGCTATGTGGCTCCAAAGCTTACCTTTCTGGCTGTACCTCTGGAGTGTCTGAGCCTCACAGTGCCCAGAATGCAGGGTTGTATGCACCCGTTCCCAAACGTGGTAGTAGACCCCAAAACCACTTTCTACTCTCAATTTTCTTTTTTAATCCCAGGCACAATTAATCATTTTCTCCTCTGTATTCCCATGTGACATCTTTAAATTTTTAAAAATTCTATTTATATGTATTTACTTTGGGTGTGCTGGGTCTTCGTTGCTGTGCAGGCTTTTCTCTGGTTGTGGCGAGTGGGAGCTGCTGTATAGTTGCAGTGCATGTGCTTCTTATTGCGCTGGCTGTTCTTGCTGTGAACACGAGCTCTAGGGCATGCGGGCTTCAGCAGTCCCAGCTCCCAGGTTCCAGAGCACAGTCTCAACGCAGTGGCGAAGGGGCTTAGTCGCTCCTTGGCATGTAAGATCTTCCTGGATCATGGACTGAACCTGTGTCTCCTGCATTGGCAGGTGGATTCTGTACCACTGAGCCACCAGGGAAGCCCCCATTTAACATCTTGTATATCTTATATGTAGAATAATTATTGGTTTACAGACCTATTCATGGTTGCCTCCCATGGATTGACAGCTTTACATCAAACATTTAGGCAAACATTTTGACATCTGTGTATTCTTCGTGTCTCATTCAATACCTGCAGATAGCAGGCACCTGATGAATGTTTCGGAGAAGGCAATGGCAACCCACTCCAGGACTCTTGCCTGGAAAATCCCACGGGTGGAGGAGCCTGGTGGGCTGCAGTCCATGGGGTCGCACAGAGTCGGAAACGACTGAAGTAACTTAGCAGCAGCAGCAATGAATGTTTACTGAAGCCTCAACAGATTCCCCAACAGCAATAATGTACTATCATCCAGTTGTCCATGACCAGTCTCAGGTCTGTCTTTGACTTATCTTCAACCCAGGCCCCTAAGCCTTGAGAAAAGCCTCAGGGTTTCCATGAGTTAGCAGCTGTCACACGTGTATGAAAACGTGCGAAGCACTGCGTGTCAGAATTGTTACACATCAAGTAATATACACAAAGGCCTTTTGAAGTTGTGTTTTAAGGTAACTGCAGAAACCTTTCTCAGTAAGTGAGAAAACAGCTCTCTCCCTCTGCCTTGATTTGATGTATTAAAAGGTTCTGAAGGGCAGTCCATGTGCGCACACACACGTCCACACACACAGTGAGAGCTAGCATTAACCCTGCAGTGTCAGGGACCTCCTGAACTATAATCTCACTGCATGAAGTCTGAGTAACAATAGTAAACATCAGAGGAGCTTTCACAACAGATTTCTTTAAGCAAATTCACAGCTGTCAGCCATGGTACGAGATTTAATTAGGCCACCCTGAGTTGTTCTGCATACAGTCTTTACTGTAATTAGGTTCTTTGTTGTACCCATTGTGTGGCCACTGAGGACAGGTCCTTAAGAGGCACACTCTGCCATGGGTAATCACACCCGGGGCCCAATAAACCTGACGGCAACTGGCAAAGAAAATACACGGTTTCTTCCCCTGCATGGTAATACGAAAGGAACAAGTAGTGCCTGGATCCTACTCATTTTCATTTTTTTGGTCAAAATGTTCTTTGTACAATCTTGCTGAGTTCACAAGAGCACGTAACAGAGTTATCACTCTCGGTCTGACAACACGAGGAAGAAGGTTAGGAAGTCGGCCTCATTTCTGTAGAGCTCTGCGCTGTGATTGCTGTTCAGTGCTGGCATGGTGTCAAGAGCTCTGGAGTCTGATACTGGGCTCTGCGAGCTGGCAAGTTAGCCTGCCAGCGGACAAGTTAGCCTGCCATAGTTTCAGGTGTTCTGGTAGAAGAAATAAGAAAAGAAGAAGAAGTCAGAGACAAAGGACAGTTTATTATTCATAGCAATAGTGGGCGAACCAACTGTTTTGGCCTGGGGTTGCTATTAGGAGAAAAGTAAAAGCATCTTACCCGGGAATGGTCAGGGAAGAGTCCTAAAATTTTTAATTAGGACTCTGTGTGTGTGTACGCACACTCAGTTGTATCCAACTCTTTGTGATCCCGTGGGCTGTAGCCCTCCAGGCTCCTCTGTCCATGATTTTCCAGGCAGGAATACTAGAATGGGTTGCCATGCCCGACTCCAAGGGATCTTCCTGACCCAGGGATCGAACCATTCTCTTGCATTTCCTGCATTGGCAGGTGAATTCTTTACCACTGCACCACATGCGAAGCCCAGATAGGACTATATATTGTGCTAATAACTTCCTACCCCTTTCATCCTAATCATTACTCTGGAAACAACTGAGAGAAAGTGATCCCCTTCTGGGGAGAGTTGCATTTAGTGATATAATTATCTTCCTAAGGTGTGTGGACCAGGAGGAGGTGAAGGAGGTAGAGTTGGAATACTGTTGAGTCAATTATCTAGGAGCCCATTTCAGAGTTCAACAATACCAGATGCCTGTGGATGGCAGGAAGCATGGAAGGTCCATCAGATACCTTGACTGTCAGCCCATTGTTGAGTGGCTTGTGATAAAAAGCACACCATTGTCAGACTGTAGATGGTCCAGAGAGCCAAAAACTTCACCTGGATTAGTTTCAAAGGCCACAGTAGGCTCAAACACATCTTTATTAATCAAAATTGGAACCATTACAATCAAAACATTTTTGCCACTGAGAAATGTTTGCTTATTCCTGTAACATAAACACCTGTGCTTCAGGATTCGATGAACTCTTGGAAAGCATTTTCTGTATTCTGCTGGTTGTGGAAGCCTTTTCCCTGCAAAAAGTTGTCAAGATACTTAAAGAAGTGGTAGTCGGTTGGCGTCAGGTGAATATGGTGGATGAGGCAAAACTTCATATCCCAATTTATTCAACTTTTGATGCATTGGTTGTGCAATATGCAATTGGCACCGTCATGGAGAAGAATTGGGCCTTTCTGTTGACCAGTGCTGGCTATAGGCATTGCAGTTATCAGTTTGCTGAGCATACTTCTCAGATGTAATGGTTTCATCAGGATTCAGAAAGCTGTAGTGGATCACACCAGCAGCAGACCACTAAACGGTGACCATGACCTTTTTTGGTGCAAGTTTGGCTTTGGGAAGTGCTTTGGAGCTTCTTCTTGGTCCAACCACTGAGCTGGTTGTTGCCAGTTGTCATATAAAATCCACTTTTTGTCACATGTCACAATCCAGTGGAGAAATGTTTCATTGTAGTTGCATAGAATAAGAGAAGACAACACTTTAAACCGACATTTTAAAAAATTTTCTATCAGCTCATGAGGCACCCACATATCATAGAGCTTTTTCACCTTTCCAGTTTGCTTCAAATGCCTGGTGACCATAGAATGCTTGACATTGAGTTCTTGGGCAGTTTCTTGTGCAGTTTCAAGAGGATTAGTTTCGATGATGCTCTCGGTTGTTGTCAACTTCCGATGGCCAGCCGCTGCCTTCCTCACCTTCAAGGCCAGCCGCTGCCTTCCTCACCTTCAAGGCCCTCGTCTCCTTGGCAAAAGTTCTTGAACCACCACTCCACCGTACATTTGATAGCAGTTTCTGGGCCAAATGTGTTGCTGATGTTGAAAGTTGTTTCCACTGCTTTACAACCCATTTTGAACTCAAGAAAATCGCTTGAATTTGCTTTTTGTCTAACATCATTTCCATAGTCTAAAATAAATATAAAATACTGCTACTGCTGCTAAGTCACTTCAGTCGTGTCCGACTCTGTGCGACCCCAGAGATGGCAGCCCACCAGGCTCCCCCGTCCCTGGGATTCTCCAGGCAAGAACACTGGAGTGGGTTGCCATTTCCTTCTCCAGTGCATGAAAGTGAAAAGTGAAAGTGAAGTCGCTCAGTTGTGTCCGACTCTTAGTGACCCCATGGACTGCAGCCTGCTAGGCTCCTCCATCCCTGGGATTTTCCAGGCAAGAGTACTGGAGTGGGGTGCCATTTAAGCATCAAGTAAAACAGTAAAGAATCTACCTGCAGTGGGGGACACTTGGGTTCGATCCCTGGGTTGAAAAGATCCTGTGGAGGAGGGCATGGCAACTCACTCCAGTATTCTTGCATGGAGAATCCCCATGGACAGAGGAGCCTGGAGGGCTGCAGTCTGTGGGGTTGTAAAGAGTCAGACACGACTGAGCAACTAAGCACAGCACGTCATTAGCAAAAAAAAAAAAAAAAAGTAAAAAGGAGAGATGTGCATTAAAATGATATGTAACATAACCACATTTATTTAAGAATGTATTCCGTATCAAATGGCAAAGTTCAGAAGTGCAAAACTGTAGTTATTTTTGCACCAAGCTAGTAATAGGGCAGAAAGTTTCCCCCAAAGGAACAGGTACCACTTCTAAGTGTAAAATCTAGGTGCTGTGGAGTCCAAGCTGGTTGTGTTCTTGAAGGTGCTGTTTTCATTTGACAAGTGAAACTTATTGGGACTGTCCCCCTCTGTTAGTCATTGAATCTGAGTTGACTCACCCAAAATAGGAATATCACATCAGAGAGTCACAAGGTTTTCATGGGTCAGGCATTCAGTGTTGATAAGAGCACAGTAGCATGCTAATAGCTACTTTTAAAAAAGAAGATCTTTGGTAGTTTCATCAGGGACATAATGAATCTAAAACCCCACTGGAGCATCCCTGGGTGGAGACAGCCTCCTTTTGCTAGAGGTTGCAGTCAACAAAACCATTAGTCACAGAATTTTGTAACTCAGAGGGATCATTAGAGATTTGGGCCCCCAGATTAAAGAGTGTATTATTTCAATAACTTTCCATACAGCTTCCAAGGCAGTCTCTTGGTTTGGGCCTCATCCAGAGGATGCTAATTTGCAAATTAGCGCATGTAAAGAACCAGATAGAATCCCCAGGTGAGGCAGATACTGTCTCCAATACTCAAGCTGTCCCACATGGGCCTCCTTTTTGGTGATAGAAGGGCAAAGAGACAGCAGGTTTTTTGTTTTGTTTTGTTTTCTGCCAGAGATACTGAGTATTGTGAATCTAC
The DNA here is from genome assembly GCF_029407905.1 of Bubalus kerabau. NCBI lineage: Eukaryota > Metazoa > Chordata > Mammalia > Artiodactyla > Bovidae > Bubalus > Bubalus kerabau. The sequence goes on from NC_073626.1 coordinate 59,311,547, forward strand.
CCTTATTGTTTCAAGAAACTTTAATTGGTCATCAGACTCCTGAATTTTTGTCTGGATTTATCAATAAATTGCCACTTTATCAATAAAATTGCCACTTCTGTCAATAGGGATATGATCTATATGCAGGTCAGGAAGCAACAGTTAGAACTGGACATGGAACAACAGACTGGTTCCAAATAGGAAAAGGATTACGTCAAGGCTGTATATTGTCACCCTGCTTATTTAACTTCTATGCAGAGTACATCATGAGAAACGCTGGTCTGGAAGAAGTGCAAGCTGAAATCAAGATTACTGGGAGAAATACCAATAACCTCAGATATGCAGATGATACCACCCTTATGGCAGAAAGTGAAGAGGAACTAAAAAGCCTCTTGATGAAAGTGAAAGTGGAGAGTGAAAAAGTTGGCTTAAAACTCAACATTCAGAAAACTAAGATCATGGCATCTGGTCCCATCACTTCATGGGAAATAGATGGGGAAACAGTGGAAACAGTGTCAGACTTTATTTTTTTGGGCTCTGAAATCACTGCAGATGGTGACTGTAGCCATGAAATTAAAAGACACTTACTCCTTGGAAGAAAAGTTATGACCAACCTAGATATCATATTGAAAAGCAGAGACGTTACTTTGCCAACAAAGGTCCGTCTAGTCAAGGCTATGGTTTTTCCAGTGGTCATGTATAGATGTGAAAGTTGAACTGTGAAGAAAGCTGAGTGCCAAAGAACTGATGCTTTTGAACTGTGGTGTTGGAGAAGAGTCTTGAGAGTCCTGTAAGGAGATCCAACCAGATCCTCTCCTGTAAGGAGAGAACTGTAAGGAGATCCAACCAGTCTATCCTAAAGGAGATCAGCCCTGGGATTTCTTTGGAAGGACTGATGCTGAAGCTGAAACTCCAGTACTTTGGCCACCTCATGCAAAGAGTTGACTCATTGGAAAAGACCCTGATGCTGGGAGGGATTGGGGGCAGGAGGAGAAGGGGGAGAAGGGGACGACAGAGGATGAGATGGCTGGATGGCATCACTGACTCGATGGACATGAGTTTGGGTAAACTCCGGGAGTTGGTAATGGACAGAGAGGCCTGGCATGCTGCGATTTATGGGGTTGCAAAGAGTCAGACACGACTGCGCGACTGAACTGAACCGAATACTGCAGTAAGAGTAGTTGAACTGAGGCTTCTGACTTGCCCGTTGACAATGCTTCATGTATAAGAGGTGTCCCCACTCTCCAAGATTTAATGATCTGATGATCTGAGGTGGAGCTGATGTGATAAAAATAGAAATAAAGTGCACATTAAATGTGATATACTTGAATCATCCTGAAACCATCCACCTGGCCTGCCCCAACACTAACCCTCCCCCCACCCCCCGCCCCTGTCAGTGGAAAATTTGTCTTCAGTGAAACTTATCCCTGGTGCCAAAAAGACTGGGGACTACTGACTTATGTATTGAAAACTATGGACATTGGAGGGTAGAGGCACTCACTAAATGCTGGAAAATGTCCTGGCAACCAAAATCAGCTGTTGCCCCACAGCATCAACTTTGCTAGACGCTGTGACTGCACCCAAATCTATTTTACAGATTAGTGGCATGTTACAGACTGATGACGCCACACCACTGGCACTTGATCCAGATCAGCCTCGTTTGCATGGCAAGGCCTCCGTGTGTGTTTAGTGCTTCTCCGGGGATACCAGATTCCCCTCGGCATCATTAAAAACGTTTGTGTCCTATCAGCTTTCTCTACATGCAGCTCTTCTCAATTGTGGAGACTCCTCTCTGGCACTTATGAGAGAGGGAAGTAAAAGCATCAATTCTTACTGACATAAAGATGTAAAAGCAGCAACATCTGTACATTAAATTGACTCAAAGTGCCCCACCCACAAAGTCAGACTAGCTTCTCCTTCCCCTCTGTGAAGGCTGCCCAAACCCCGTTAGCTGAATCTGCGTGCATTTTCCTCCCACATGTCCAGGTGTAACAGTGTCTTGGACTCCTGTGTTTAACAGAGCCGTAAAAGTTTGATTCACTCCGAGATTCCCAGCTTACTGAGATAAATGTGTGTGGCCTTCGACCTTCCTTGCTGCTGCTGCTGCTAAGTCGCTTCAGTCGTGTCCGACTCTGTGCGACCCCACAGACGGCAGCCCACCAGGCTCCCCCGTCCCTGGGATTCTCCAGGCAAGAACACTGGAGTGGGTTGCCATTACCTACTCCAATGCATGAAAGTTAAAAGTGAAAGTGAAGTCGTTCAGTCGTGTCCGACTCGTAGCGACCCCATGGACTGCAGCCCTCCAGGCTCCTCCGTCCATGGGATTTTCCAGGCAAGAGTACTGGAGTGGGGTGCCATTGCCTTCTCCGTTGACCTTCCTTTGGGTTGGGAAAATATTGACCCCCATCTCTAACTGTTTCTCCCCAGTGTGGCTGAGGTCTGAAGAGGTAGGATGACATCATTTCCTCATTCATCAACATTAGATACCCACTTCAGAGTACTGGCTCGTTGTCAATGCCATATCTGTGGTTTCCCATGGACTTTTTCTGTGTCAGAAAAAAAATCTCCCGATGAAGGCCAGTGCTCCCTTATAGAAGCCAGAATCCACTGCAGGAAAAGTCTGAGACCTTTTACTGTCATCTCCAAATGGATCAAAAGTTAGCATTAGAGGTTGCAGGAGGATTTGTTGTGAGAAAGCCTAGTTGTCATTCTTCCTTAATAAGCTTTACACACTCCACATCCTCAACTCCTGAGCAAATCAGCCAAAGCTCTATATTTGTCTGGTTTTTGCCCATAATGATAGCAGTTTTTCTTCCTTTCATGCTCAGTATGCATGTGGGTCCCTGTAACTTGTCTGAATGCAAGTGGAACCTTCTGCCAACCGAGATGAATCTTAGTGTTGTTGTTTATTCAATTCACTAAGTCATGTCTGACTGTGTGACCCCATGAATTGCAGCACGCCAGGCTTCCCTGTCCTTAACTATCTCCCAGTTTGCTCAAACTCATATCCATTGAATCGGTGATGCTGTCGAAACATCTCAACTTCTTCCACCCCCTTCTCTTCTTGCCCTCAATCTTTCCCAGCATCAGAGTCTTTTCCATTGAGTTGGCTCTTCATATCAGGTGGCCAAAGTATTGGAGCTTCAGCATCAGCATCAGTCCTTCCAATGAATATTCAGGGTTGATTTCCTTTAGGATTGAGTTGTTTGATCTCCTTGCTGAGGAAGGGACTCCCAAGAGTCTTCTCCAGCACCATAATTCAAAAGCAGCAGTTCTTCGGTGCTCAGCCTTCTTTATGGTCGGACTCTCACATCTTTACCTTTCTACTACTGGAAACACCATAGCTTTGACTATTCATACCTTTGTCGGCAAAGTAATGTCTCTGCTTTCAAATACATTGTCTAGGTTTGTCATAGCTTTACTTCCAAGGAGCTGGCATATTTTAATTTCATAGCTACAGTCACCATCCGCAGTGATGTTGGAGCCCAAGAAAATAAAATATGCCACGGTTTCTACTTTTTCCCCATCTCTTTGTCATGAAGTGATGGGACCAGATGCCATGATCTTAGTGTTTTGAATACTGAGTTTTAAGTCAGCTTTTTCACTCTCCTTTTTCACCCTCATCAAGAGGCTCTTTAGTTCCTCTTCGCTTTCTGCCCTTAGAGTGGTATCGTCTGCATATCAGGTTGTTGATATTTCTCCCAGCAATCCTGATTCCTGTTTCATCCAGCCTGGCATTTCTCATGATGTACTCTGCATATAAGTTAAATAAGTAGGGTGATAATATACAGCCTTGAGTACTCTTTTCCCAATTTTGAACCAGTCCATTGTTCCATGTCCAGTTCTAACTGTTGCTTCTTGACCTGCATACAGATTTCTCAGGAGGCAGATAAGGTGGTCTTGTATTCCCATCTATTGGCGATTACAGTGGGGTAGATTAGAGTTTGACCCCTGGGTTGGTAAGGAAGTTCCATCACCCAGAGAAGAGTTAGCAATAAGCAGGGCACTCACTGGTCAGGCAACTGTCTCTGAAACTCCTTCCTAATAATTCAGCCTGCAAGTACCTACCAAATTCCTTCAATTTAGCAGGAAATAAAATAAAATAAAAAGACAAGCAAACAAACATTTATTTCCTAGTTGACCATACCATTTGCAGTTCAATACTGATTCCCTTGGACTTTCCTCAAATCCCGTTAATTGGCCTGGGAGGCCCTCATGCTTCCTGTTTCAGAAAGCCACATCTTTGTCATCGTCCCACCATCATTGCCAAAACTGTCAAGAACCCTAAAGGGTCTGCATTTGCCCTCCTTGTAAACCAAAAAGTTAGCCTGGCACAGTGTCGTGATGAAAGCCTGCGATTCCTAGGTCAACGATGAGGTTTATTACAGCACTAGCAGCAACCTGTGCATCAGCATTTTTGTATCAGTTCCCAGTTCCCAGGCGGGGATGAGAGTAGGATCAGCTGACCTCTGCCCGTGCCGTAGGTCGTTACAGAACGACCCCAAGCTCAGGGACCCAGGATCTCTTTATAATGCCAAGAAGTATGCCTGCCCTGTGTTCCAGAGAGAGAAACTACCTTCACTTCCAAGGCTGCTTGCTATACAAAATCCTTTTAAAGGAACAAAGGGTAACTCGGTGCTTTGCTCACAGGTGTGCAGAAATATGAGAAGCCCTCAGAGAACTGTCTCCATTAGCAAAAAGAAATAACCAGCAACAACAATAGGGGAGCGGCACTCAAACACCTGGTGACTAGGAATTACGTCCACAGCTCCTGTCATCCTGTGGATTACAGACCTGGAGGTGTTGGGAGCTGATGATCACACAAATACATTTTCAACCTTCCACAAGAGGTTGTGGAATAAAATAAAAATCCTCACAAGAAGAGGAAGAATCTGAGAATTTCAGACATCGCAGTGACATCAGAAGTCGAGGTGTTTTTTTTACACTAAATTAAACTCAAGAGCTATTGAAAATTGTTGAAGCAGTATGATAGTTATTTGGGGATGCTTTTTACTGATCACTCTATAACTATGTGTTTTAAAGTTTTTTTGTAATAATTAAAAATTTCTTTAAACAATGTGAAATTAAAAGAATTCTCCATTGAAGAGAAAATGCTCAAGATAAAAACCTCTAATAGTTGAAGTTGGTATAGAATATTTCTCCACCAGAAAATATCTACTGTGGTAGAGAGAAGAAAAATATGTATTTTATCCATAGATATTGAAATTTTAGTTTTAGAAATGCTTGAAGTATTTTGAATATGGGGACAAAGACCTGGGATGAAAGAAAATTGAAGAATTGAATTTTATTGGATAGACTTAACTGCTGAAGAGATCTGGCATCTAAACCAAACATCACTAAGATGCCAGTGTTCACTGAGAACAAGGAGAAGAAGGAGCTTGCACATGTTTCCAGCAGAGGCTGCTTCCACACAACAAATGCAGCAAAAACAAAGTGACCGTAAGAGGACTGTAGGTATTTGTTCTTTCACTGAGTATCACCTGAGCATCACCCCTGGGCTCGATGAGTTTATGTAGAAAAAGAGAACAGGTTTAAAGATTTATTTTTTAAGAGAAGGGGAATGAAGTCATCATCTTCAGTATTTTTTCTTAAAATTATATTATCCGTACATTGTGATAGTTCTTGATTAGGATTTAAACATATTTACAGAAAGGAAGTAGAGAATGAAATCTGAAAGGGGACCTGGGCAGGTGATACAGGTCTGAACTGATATAGATAAAAATGAAATGATACCTCGTCAAGCTTGGGAAATGGTTAGAAAAGTAGCTAGTAACTCTGCATAGGCCATCAGCAGACAGTAAGTGAGTCTTGGGAAAATTAACCTAACCTATGGTCCTAAAATGGTCCTCTCTGAATTATTGAAATCATTAGAAATCCTGGAAATAGAATCGTTACTGCCCTGTTCCTCTGACCCCTGTTTTATAGCTGCCACAGCCCCATATCCCAGGAAAGACAGAGAAGGGTCAATAGGCTCTAAATTAAGAATTAACGGAAAGACTAAGATCCCTTAGAAAGATGATCACTGAGAAAGGATATTATCAAAATATGTACGATCTTGATGAACCCAGGAGCGCTGTGTAGCTCCGTGCCAGCTGCACCCAGCAGGGCAGCAGATAGGGGCATGTGAGGGGCAGGGAGCCGGGAGGAGACCCAGCCTGGACTGAAGCCGTGCTCAGCTCGCTGGGCTGTGCACTTGCTCCAAAAAGGGAGTGCCCATTCCTCCACTCGAGTGCCCAGAGGGCATGGCTTTCCCTACCCGCCTAAAGCCCTGTCTGTGCCAGCTGCGGCTCCCGAGTGAGAGCATCTCAAATCCTGGAGCGTTTCAGGGCATCCATTGAAATGCTATGAAAGTAGTTTAAAGACAAATAAAAGATGGCATTACTTTTGCAGTGGGTAGTAAACATATGGAACTCATTATCCTCAAGATGTTGCGTAACAGTTTACAAATATAAATAGGATAAATGAAGATTTAGATAAATTCATGCTTGTTAGATTCATATGAGCTGCTAGAGCATTGTTAGAAACACACAGGGAACGTCTCCAAGTGCTTTCATGGGAAACACCGTGTTTATCTTCGAAATGCCCCGGAGTGCCAGTGCCGTGAATTGAACAGGCAGCTCTCGGACTCTCCGAGTTCCTCAGCACCCACGGTTCTCAGGTTAGATTTTAAGTAACTGAGGGCTAAGCTTCTGTATCATAAGGATTTTCTTTACATTAACAAGTTACATAAAAATTTTTCTCAGGGGTGGGTATGAAGTTTCATGGGACCTTAAACCTTTCCCTGAGAGCTTGGAATTGTCATGAGAACTGCATTTCGTACTGGGCTGTAAGAGAGTGCTGTGTGAGGCCCCAGCTCGGATGTGCGCCACTATTTCACTCTCACCTAGACCCACAGACTTCTCGTGGTTGTGTTTTTCATTTCTTTCAGTATTTGTGCTTCCTTTACGTAAGATTTTTAAAATCTTCTCTCCTGTTTTTCAGGCTTCTCTTTTCAGCCTTGTGAGTGGGCTTGCAGGGAAAGCCCTTTCACTCCTAATATGCAGCTCCCACCTCTTTGACTTCAGAGCAAAGCCCCCAGCTCCCTTCTGTATCATGTCATCTCACCTGTGCAACAGACCTCCCCTTAACTCACTGCAGCCCTCAGAGACCAGGCTGCACCTTTAACAAGCTTAACTGAAGCGTGGGGAGTATCAGAAGAGAAGGACATCATAGCTCCGCTGCTGGATTTGGCTCCCCGGTCCCCAACCTCCGGGACCTAATACCTGATGATCTGAAGTGAAAGCTGATATAATAGAAATAAAGTGCACAACAAATGTAATACACTTGAATCGTCCTGAAACCATCCCCTCTGCCTCCTGGTCCATGGCAAAATGGCCTTCCACGAAACCAATCCCTGGTGCCAAAAAGGTTGGGGACCCCTGAGCTACCAGATGAGCTTACCCCAAACCCAGCGAGGCTCAGACCCATTCTGAATCCTCCACAAAGATTTGCCTGTGTAGCTCCCATCCCTGTCCTGCTCAGGCCGACCCCAGAAGCAGGTCAAAGGTATCCACAACTCCAAGCACAAGCCTACTGCCAAGCTCCAGACATGGGAAGGAGGTGTTTCCTTCCCCCGGTTTGGAGCCCACTTCTCCAGTTATCATTGGCCCAGTGACTGATTACTTTTCCTAAGATAACAGACCAACAGAATCATGAACTTGTCTCATGGTTCCCTGTAGGATAATGCATCAAAACACACCAGTACAGTATCAATACATTCTAGATTATTTGACCTTATGTAGGCCACAGACAGGGTTTCCCAGGTGGCGCTAGTGGTAAAGAACCTGCCAGCCAATGCAGGGCGTAAGAGACTCGGGTTCGATCCCCGGGTAGGGAAGATCCCCTGGAGCAGGGCATGGCAACCCACTGTAGTATCCTTGCCTGGAGAGTCCCATGGACCCTGGGGAGCTGGTGGGCTACAGTCCATGGGGTCGCAAAGAGTGGGACACGACTGAAGCAACTTAGCACACGCACAGCCCACAGACATGAACAGTCTGGGCCCGGTTGAGGCCTACCAAGGGCATTTCTGTCCTTGGCGGGGCTGTCCGCTAGTGACATGCAAACTTGCCTAATCCTTCTCCACACAATCTCCAGATTTTGCTTCTGAACAAGAGTGTACACAGATCTCCAAATGAATTAGTGATACTCTATAGGCACAATAAAGCCTAAATTCAGTCTTTCATGATAATAAGCATTTATCAAGGGAAATACAATGTGCAGAGATGTAATTCTTCAGATTACAAAACACACATTTATTGTTGAGTTATAAAACAAAGATGTTTAGCAACTCAGAGTCACCCTGATTGAAAATCACCAATTCAGAACAAGGCCTTTGCTTAGATTTGACACCTAAATGACTCATTCTGTTGATTTTTCCCAAAATAAGAGAGAACAGTCTACCCTGAAGGTGAATTCTAGCTGTCATCTCTAGGGAGAAAAAAACTGACTATAGCTTTTAAATCCCTTTTCTCCATCCTCTGTCCATCAAGTTTTCAAAGATCTTTAAGGCTAAGTTTTAGTGCAATCTCGCCCTTAGGTAAGTGTCTTTTAATAGATTCTAAAACATACTTATTTTATCTTATTCATTTTAATTTTTACATTTCAACATCTCTGAAATCAGGATGCCAATCCATGACAGTCACACTTTAACAATCACACTTTGCCAAGCAGTGTTCATGACATAGTTGCCTACATCCATGAGGAATTAGTCCATTAAAAAATGAGCCTACTGAAAATATCATGACTTGGCTGTTCCCATCAGGGCCTGATTGGACAACTGCGGAGCTTCAGACAGCAAATCGTTTGAGGCTGTCTGAGACAGTATAAACCTGTTGTCTGAAAACCTTCCAGCAACTCCCAGGAGGATTCATAAAGCTCCACATTTAAAACATGCATAATGGGTGTTACTGGTTTGGGAAAACTTGTTGAGCTAAAAATGGAACACTTTTAAGAAATGCTGCCTCCCCCATGCTCTTGGTGGCATGGTGTCTGTAGAAAATCACAGATACCAGCTACTGATTCAAAAGTGATTCAAAACAATAAGCCCCTACATGTACAGAAGTTTCAGAGAGTACTTTTTTACCAAAATATAGTTTATTTGCAATGTTGTTTTAATTTCTGCTGAATAGCAAAGTGATTCATTTATGCATATATATACACTCTTTTTCATATTCATTTCTGTTATGGCTTATCATGGGATATTGAATATAGTTCCTTGTTCCATATGATAGGACCTTCTTGTTTATCCATTTTGTATGTAATAGTTTGCATCTGCTAATCTCAACCTCCCACTGCATCCCCCGCCACCTTGACAACCACAAGTCTGCTGTCTATGTCTGTGCGTCTGTTTCTGTGTCATAGATGTATTCATTTGTGTCATATTTTAGATTCCACATATAAGCGATATCAGATGATGTTTGTCTTTCTCTTTCTGACTTACTTCATTTAGCATAATAATCTTTAGGTCCATTTATGTTCCTGCAAATGGCACTATTTCATTTTTTATGGCTGAGGAGTATTCCATCGTGTGTATGGATCTCATCATCTTTATCCGTTCATCTGTTGATGGACATTTAGGTTGTTTCCATGTCTTGGCTGTTGCAAATAGTGCAGCCATAAACATAGGAGTGCATGAATCTCTTCGAATTAGAGTTTTGTCCAGATATATGCCCAGGAGTGGGATGGCTGGATCGTATGGCAACTCTATTTTTAGTTTTTTGAGGAACCTCTGTACTGTTTTCCATAGTGACTGTACGAACTTACATTCCCACCAACATTGTGAAAGGGTTCCCTTTTCTCCATGCCCTCTCCAGCATTTGTTATTTGTAGACCTTTTAGTAAGGACCATTCTGACTGGTGTGAGGTGGTGCCTCATTGTAGTTTTGATTTGCCTTTTTTTAATAGAATACTTTGTGTGTACCCTGGGTTGCTTAGTTGTGTCTGACTCTTTGCAACACCATGGATTGTAGCCTGCCAGGCTCCTCTGTCCATGAAATTTTCCAGGCAAGGATACTGGAGTGGGTTTATATTTCCTACTGCAAGGGATCTTTCCAACCCAGGGATCAGACCTGCATCTTCTCCATTGGCAGGCAGAGTCTTACCTCTGAGCCACCAGGGAAGCCCTATGAAATACTTTAACTGATTTATTTTGATTAATTTACCCTCTTCAGTATGCAAAAGAGTGACAAAAGATTTTTAAAAATCTGTGATCTCAAATCACTCATTCTGTGCTATCAGTTCAGTTCAGTTGCTCAGTCGCGTCCGACTCTTTGCAACCCCATGAATCGCAGCATGGCAGGCCTCCCTGTCCATCACCAACTCCCGGAGTTCACTCAAACTCACGTCCATCGAGTCGGTGATGCCATCCAGCCATCTCATCCTCTGTTGTCCCCTTCTCCTCCTGCCCCCAATCCCTTCCAGCATCAGAGTCTTTTCCAATGAGTCAACTCTTCGCATGAGGTGGCCAAAGTACTGGAGCTTCAGCTTCAGCATCAGTCCTTCCAATGAACACGCAGGGCTGATCTCCTTCAGAATGGACTGGTTGGATCTCCTTGTAGGCCAAGGGACTCTCAAGAGTATAGCCTAAAGTCACAGTTTGACAGTGTTTCCCTCCCCCACCCCCAGCTTAGACACATGTAAACGAATGGTTCATGTGACTGAAGAGTGTCCTCACCTGTCTGTGCTCTTTCTAAGTAGACTGTGCATGATACCAGTTCTGGCCGGAGGATGTGGATGGAAAGTGACTTGTGTTCCAAGCATAGGAAAACTAGGTCTTGATTGCTGGTCACTTTTCTCACCTAGTAAACCCTGAACCTCTTGTAGAGACGATGGCACCTTTATCACTCATGGCTCCTGAGTGACCAAGTCGTACAGAAGCCTCAAGGGACTCTCCTTGTAGCATGAAACAAACTTTTGTTGCGTAAGCCCCTAGCGTGTGGGGTTGCTTTCGCCACACCCTGAGTCTAGCATATCCTTACTGTAATATAACCTATAGTAACCAGTGATAGCTTACACGTGGTGAGATACAGTCCAGGCATACTTGGTGGTGTGCAAGTGCTCAACAGCCAGCACCCATGGGGGTGAGAGGAGTCCTTGACCTGTAGTATTTGTCTGTTTTTGTGGTATGGTGTAAATACTCCATCATGTCCAATTTTGAGTTATCAATGTGACATCAACCAGCTTTCTAAATTCCAGAAAATTTAATAACTGACTCCCATGAACCAATATACTTGGACTCCAACATGCCAGCAGACATACGCTACAAACCTCCCCAGTTTACATCTTCTCATAGAATATCTCTTGGTTTTTAACATCCAACTTCACAGAACATACATCACTCTCGGCATATCATTTTGGGGCTGATATTTTTATGGGGAAAATATACGCTTACATACTCAAACCTCAGTAGAACATTTTTAAAAAGCAAATATGCAGGGAAATAACTGATAGAGGCTTCCCTGGTGGCTCAGACGGTAAAGCGTCTGCCTGCAATGTGGGAGACCCGGGTTTGATTCCTGGGTCGGGAAGATCCCCTGGAGAAGGAAATGGCAACCCACTCCAGCACTCTTGCTGGAAAATCCCATGGATGGAGGAGCCTGATAGGCTACAGTCCATGGGGTCGCAAGGAGTTGGACACGACTGAGTGACTTCACTTTCACTTTCTTTCTTTAACTGATAGAACGATGTGCACAGACTTTAAAAAGTGCACATCATCAATAAAGATGAGTTTCTGTGTCACTGGTACTAAGATGTGAAACTGATAGTAAGAGCAGCTGGTAACTTCTGTGTCCCTTCTTTTATAATCAGTAAGCTTGCTGAGTCTTTTACATCATAATATGTCATTTATTACTTACATGTTCACATCTTACTATGGTTTCATTACGTTTTTAGAAATTTGGTGGTGGTTTAGGGCCGATGTGTGACACGTTATAATTTTTCCCATTTGAAATAATGGGAAACAGGAGTCCAGTCAGCTTGTTTCATGTACAACAGCTGATTGTCAGTAATGAATTACCGTTGTGAGGTGGGAGATGTCGATTATGTAAATTCTAAGATCTTTAGGTCTTACAAGCTTCCATATGAATGTAATGACATCTATTTGCCTACACGGGGAATTTTTTGCATAATTCTTGGTTTATAGTTGTGTTCCAGATGGACAGTACTGCTGAGGAGCTAAGTTGTGGATGGCTGAAGCAAAGAATTCCTACATTTATAATATAGTTAAAAAATATATGGTACAACATTAGTTACTATCTATTCTGAGGTGAGAAACAGGGTGGAATCTAGTTCTGATTCATTGATGCAAAATAAATCAGTCACCATTGAGAAGATGGTTAACAACCTTTGCTAGTTCATGTGCTCAGATGTCTTTCCTTTGGACTGAAGCTTCCATCTTTTGACCTTCTCAATCCTGAGGAGTCAGAATGAGACCGAGACCCTTCTCAAGACTTCTCCCAGCACTGTCGTTTCCCCCACTCCTTTCATCCTGGGTAATGTCAATCTGCAGAGATGTGAAAAGGCCATTTAAAGCAAGTCCACCTATTAAAATATACTTTTCTACCTGTCACAGGGCCTGACATTTTCCTCATAGCGCCTTATCCTTTTGTGTCCTGAAGATGTGGAGTCTTACAGATTCCCCGGGAAAAAGTCACACCTTAAATTCTTTACCGTCTATTTCAATGGAGGATATTAAGACAATTAGTTGAGGTCGAAGCCCTGAGAGAAAAGATCGAGGTAGCCTCTTAGGGAAAAGCATGTTCTAAGAAGGGAAAAGACAGGTAAGAAGGGACTAAAACATACTTCATTTCCTTGTCAGTGTAGTTTGGCATTCTCAAGACTTTGCTGACATTTACCCTAAGAGACCACGTTATCACTGCTCTAGTTGAAAAATTTGAAAATGTGTTGGACTCTTTGTGACCCCAGACTGTAGCCCACTAGGCTCCCCTGTCCATGGAATTCTCTAGGCAGGTATACTGGAGTGGGTTGACGTCCTTCTCCAGAGGATCTTCCTGTCCCAGGGATGGAACCTGGGTCTCCGGCATTGCAGGTGGATTCTTTACCATCTGAGCCACCAGGGAAGGAGATGTCAATCCAGCTCCACACAGATTTCATACTCCCTCACAAAATAAATTTTGGCCAGTGAACAGAGCCAAATTATGGTTTTCAAATGGCATCACAAGGCTCCTTTCCTCGTATACTATGAATTTTGTGATTCCATGCATGGGGTAGTATTGAATCTTAGTCTCCTAATGCAGTGTGTGCCCTTGCCTAGGCAAATAGGTGAATACCTGCAATTCCCTCAGCGCTTTCGTCTACATTGTAGATTCTACAGCCTGGCTTCTCTGAGTGACCTGTGGACAAGTATCATCGGTATCTCTTTGAAATATATTGAGGGGCTTCCCTGGTGGCTCAGTGGTTAAGAAGCTGCTTGCCAATGCAGGGGACACGAATTTGATCCCTGATCCAGAAACAAAGATCCCAAAAGCCACAGGGCAACTGAGCCCACGCACCGCAACTACTGAGCCCGAGCTCTAGAACCCAGATGCCGCAACTATTGAAACCCATGTGCCCTGGAGTCCATGCTGCTCAGCAAGAGGAGCCACCGAAATGAGAAGCCTGTGCACAGCAACTAGAGAGTAGCCCTGCTTGCTGCAGCCGGAGAAAGCCTGGGGGCAGCAACAGAAAGACCCTGCACAGCCAAAAATACAATGAATTAATTAATAAGTTTTAGAAAGCATCATTTGATGCATACTTAAAAAAAGGGAAATATTTCGTATATTGACTAGAATCTCAGGCCCACCCCATGCCTACTAAATCAGAATCTGCATTTTGATCCATCCCCAGGTAATTAAAAGGCACACTGACATTTGAGGAGACTTGTCAGCAGTACTCGGAAAGCTAAGGACGCTCTAAGGACTTCTTGCTGCTGCTGCTAAGTCACTTCAGTCGTGTCCGACTCTATGTGACCCCATAGACGGCAGCCCACCAGGCTCCCCTGTCCCTGGGATTCTCCAGGCAAGAACACTGGAGTGGGTTGCCATTTCCTTCTCCAATGCATGAAAGTGAAAAGTGAAAGTGAAGTCGCCCAGTCGTGTCCGACTCTTAGCGACCCCATGGACTGCAGCCCACTAGGCTCCTCTGTCCATGGAATTTTCCAGGCAAGAGCACTGGAGTGGGGTGCCATTGCCTTATCTGAAGGACTTCTTGACTATCTCTCAAATGAGCACTTCGTAGTTATCTGTACTTGGTGCTTTGCAGACATCTGACAGTTTTTTTTAATCACCGAAGAGAACACCTGTGGTCTTCTTTCTTGCTAAGTCGCTTCGTTGTGTCCAACTCTGCAGGCCTGCGGACCATAGCGCGTGAGGCTCCTCTGTCCATGGGATTCTCCAGGGAAGAATACTGGAGGGGGTTGCCATGCTCTCCTCCAGGGGATCGTCCCCACCCAGGGATCAGATCCTTGTCTCCAGCATCTCCTGCATTGGCAGGAGGATTCTTCACCAGTGGCACCGCCTGGTCTTCTTTCAGGATTACACAAAGTTGGACTGCACGGCTCATAAGAATCGAGGCTATTCAGGAATGACTGGTCAGAGTTCCAGCCTGTTTGCATTGAATACTCCCCCCTGGTATATGACAGGGCCTTCTTCTCTATATTGAGTTTGCTTCAGGGGTACTGTGGAGTACTTGGGCCTCAAGTTCTCTCTGTATTTCTATGCTGCACATACAGCCTGTCCAATAATAGTGCTAATCACACAGAGACAGTCTTTGTTAGTTGACCATTTAATACTATGATCATTTCATATCTAAGGCACTTTAATGTTTGAAATAATTCTGTATTGCTTAAAGCACTGTGTAGTCCTAGAATCATAACATCTCAGGGTTTTTACATAAGTCTTCAGGAGATCTTAAATACGCATCTCATTTGCTGCTAGACACCCAACAACTGGTCCTCTTCCTCTATTTGAACACTTCTAATGACATGACAGACAAATACCGCTGAAATTGCACAGTTCAGATTGAGCCTTGAACCCACACCTGGTTTCAGGACTTAATGAAGCCCAGGTTCTTTATGCCTCATTGAAGAAAGAATTCAGTGAGACACAAAGTGATAGGTTAAGAAGTGGATTTATCTACAGAGATACACATCCCTTAGAGAGAATGCAGTCTGTCTCAAAAGGTAAGAGCAGTGTTGAAATATGGAGTGGTTAGTTTTTGTGAGCTGGGTAATTTCATAGGCTAATGAATGGGAGGATTATTCCAACTACTTTGGAGAAGGGGCAGGGACTTCCAGGAATTGGTCCACTGCCCACTTTTTGGCATTTCATGGTCAGCACTGTCATGGCCCTGTGCGTGCGTCATTTAGCATGCTAGTGTATTACATACACTAATGAGGCCCAAGGTCCCCTGGGAAGTCAGATCTTCCACCATCTTGCATCTAGTTGGTTCTAACCAATTTATGTCGTATAATCTTTGACTATGTCGTTCTTTTAAAGGTTAAGCCCTGTCCCCTTACCTCCTGTTTCTCCTCCTCCTAGTTTTGAATAGTTGTAATTCATGAAAATTCTTTCTCACACTGGATTAAAATTTATTATCTAGTTGTCTTTATAATTACTTATTCATTGCAGTTATTCTACATTATATTTCCCTTAGCTGGTTGATGTAGTCTTTCTTGTTACTAAGAAAATTGGGACCCAAAACACAGAAATATTACAGCACAGTTCCAAAGGCCATCAGAAAGCACATGAAAGAAACCAAAACAAGAAACTCTTTTCTTTCTAATTTATAGTTCTATTCACCAGACTGTCTGCCAAGAAATACTGCTCTGTGACCAACACTATGATAATAACGCAAGCAAAAACATCAGTCCCTGGGAAAGATCATGGATCAGGGTGTGGTAAAAATCCAGTAACTGTGTCCCTCCCTTTTGGGGTCAGAAATCTGGCAGGGTAGGATCTGTGGCCAGAATCCAGCGTGGGGAGCTGATCCGTTCCCACAAGGAGATCTGACCCTCTGGCAGCTGGCAGTTCTCCTTTGTGAAATGGGTGTTCCTGGCACTCCATGAAAGTCCTCCCGGCTTCCTCGCTCTTTTTTCTCTCCACCCCCGCATTCCACACCCTGCAGCACACACCCTCCCACGCCTACATCAATAAAACCCCTCCCTAACATAGCTTCTGCACACACACATGCCCCCACAGCTTCCTCTGCAAACATGCCCACGCCCCTCTAGGAGGCCCACCAGGCAGCCCCAGGCTTTCTGTCTCATGCCCTCGTCCACGCTTCCACTCAGCCTCCGCAGGGCACCTTATACCACACTCACCACCCCGGCCTCCAGTTCTCCCATCGTCTCTGTTTTACTTCGGGGTTTTCCTTCACCTCGTCCCAGCTCACCGCGCTTGGCTCCCAGGGCCTGGGAAGGCTGGCACTGTACACGTGTCAGCGGGAGCTGTCACAGGCAAGAGAGTAGTCAGCCTGCGTGTGCCTGCCTGTTCTCCTCCCATAGCCAGTCTAAGGCGGAGGATGGCAAGGAGCTGGCAGTCAGTCCTGTTTCTGGAAACTGCAAGAACTCTTGTTTTCCCTCTTGAAATTACTGGTGGGACCAGTGCTGGCTCTACGGTAGTCCCCATCATCCCTCCTTCCCTCTAACTCTGTCGCAGGCTTTTCCGACCCTCCTTCAGTTGCCCTTACCTTATGGGGCCCGGGGGTGGCATCTGTCACATCCTGTCCATTATAACCAATCACTCAGAGTAGGAGACCCTACAGAGGGCAATGAAAGAGGGGAATTAGTTTGATCATGTTTAACCAGATCTTTAGATAATTTAAATATATGCGAGTCTTCTGGAATCTACCTACATTTATAATACTGAAAAAAAAATGCTGAATCAATGAAATACAGCCTGTATCAGTTTACAGAACTTATATGCTGTAGTGCCTGATATCTTCACTAGGATTTTAAAGTGGCATTCTTGGGCAAATGATTTGCCACAGTTGCTTTGGTTTCTTATTTTTCCTGGTGAGGCAGATGGTAGTTTAGCTAAATAAATCTTAAGAACAATGGGCATCCTTTATTCCTTCTATACTAAGAACTCTCGACTTTTTAATAACAGCCGGTGTTTACATCAACTAAATATTAAGCAATAGCCTACCAAATTGCATTGGACATTAAACAAGCAAGTAAAATAGATATTGTTTTTGTTCACTGAAAATTTACTGTCTAAAAAAAGATATCAATAGGACAAAAAAATGTGAATAGCCAGAAACAGCTTTGATCACTTTCTTTTCACATTAAAAGGAAAAAAATTATGAGCCTGTGTTTTCCAAAGAATAAAGTCCTAACATAAATTTGGTATTCAAGAACTTACTGATTTGAGTCCCACGCTCTTCTTCCATTTTCCCCACCAATATAGTAGTCTACACGCTGGACTCATTGCTTCATAAGCATCATCTGTGCTTTCCCACACACTCCTGGGGTCCTGTCGTTTACACATCCCTCACCGTTCCAGCCACCGAGTCACATGTCATTTTATAGTTGTTGAATAAATATTTGCTGAAGGTAAGCTTCATGAGAATAGTGCAGTTGTATATGGGGTGGGGGTCGGGGGGAGAAGTAGAACTTGCAGCTCCTGGAATCAAAGAAAGGCACGTCATGCCCTCTGAACTTTCACAGTGCCTGCTGTTTCCTTACGTTAAGCCGTCGCCCTTTAAGCGCTCTTATTCACCAACACTGTTTTTCCCGTTGCCATAACTGCCCCATAACGTTGATACATTTCATGGCTTTAATACGTGCTTATTCAGCTCCACATGTCCAGGCTTCGCATATCTCTGGACTGGGTTTTACCAGAGACTTAACAGGTTGCTATCGCCACATGTATCCAAAACACGCAGAAAACAACTCAGCAGAGTACAAGTAGAGACTAGAACCAGACCCCACAAACTGGTTAATTCATCCTCAATTCAGTCCATCGTAGAAACACTGTTTTCAGGGGGTATATAAGCATTCACTTTTCCTTAATTTCTTCCCTCCAAGGGAACAGTTTATCTCTCCTATCCTCTTAATGCTTTGGTGCATTTTGTTGCTTCTTGTTTTATTTAATATCTATATTTATTAATTTAATATGGATAATAGAGTTACATTTATAAACTGGGCACAGTAAGAAATTAGAGATGATTTAATAATAGAACAGTTACAATAGTATATTTTAGTAAAAGTTGTGTGAATGTGGTCTCCCTCTCAAAATAGCTAAGGCTTTTCTGTCTTCACTGAGTACTTAGCATGTACTATGGCTATAACTTTTGCAGTTTGAGGTGCCACCACAAAACTAGCATGAATTTCTTTTTCCTGCTTCACAATCTCACAGGTAGAAGGTTCATTCTTACCGTAGGTGTTGGGACCCTTTGCATATGATTGTGTTCTTTCCTTATTAAGTCAAGAACTCTCACTTTTTCACTTAAAAGAAGCACTCTCTGGCTTCGGTATACTCGGATTGCGGGCATCACTGCTTTTGCGCCTTGGGGCCATCAAGTAAACTAAGGGCTACTTGCACAGGGGCACAGCCGCAGCAACAGCCACCGCTGTTGGTCTGATCACCCAGGTGGCCTCTCCGTGACAAGCAGGAGGGACGTGCTGAACAAAGGGATGATCCACGTCCCGGGCAGGATGCAGCTGGATGACGAGAGACTGTCACTCTACTCAGAATGGCACACAATTTAAAGCGTATGAGTTGTTTATTTCTGGAGTTTGCCATTTAATGTTTTTGTACCTTGGTTGACCATGGGTAGCCACAGAAAACATAACTGTCGGTTAGGGGGGACTACTGTACTCTTTTAACCATTAATGTCAATGTCTGCTTTTTCCTAACCAACACTTTTAAAAAATAAGAATCATAAGAGAGCAATTTTAATTTCATCTCACCCACTTGACCACCTTATATCATGAGTTAGAGGTATTTACAAACTGTGAAATGGCTCATAAGGGAATAATGAAAGAGAAGAAAAAGTTTTGAAAGTTCTACGAACTAGATGATCAGGTCACGAACAGATGAGAGCTTTTTAAAAAACTGTATGTTTTGTGAATCTTTAGTAATATATCACAAGGAAATTCTAAGTTTTTAGTAGAGTAAGTAAAAAGTTCCTTGGACTGCCAGGAGATCAAACCAGCCACTCCTAAAGGAGATCACTCTGAATATTCACTGGAAGGACTGATGCTGAAGCTGAAGCTCCAATTCTTTGGCCACCTGATGCAAAGAGCCAACTCATTAGAAAAGACCCTGATGCTGGGAAACATTGAGGGCAGGAGGGGAAGAGGGCAACAGAGGATGAGATGCTTGAATGGCATCATCGACTCAATGGACATGAGTTTGAGCAAGCTCCAGCAGATGGTGAAGGACAGGGAAGCCTGGTGTGTTGCAGTCCATGAGGTCTCAAAGAGTCTGACACAACTCAGCAACTGATCAACAACAGCAAAGTAAAGAGAATTTTAGTTTCTTACACCAGATACTTTAGAATTTAAGCTTTGGTGTTTTGGGGTTGTTTTTTGTTTGTTTGTTTGTTTGTTTTTTCTGTCTTCAGCAATATTTATTAGAGATAGCAGAGCTTCCTGTTGGAAATGTTTCTACATAAAGCAGAAAGATTTGCCTTTCACTCCATGTGATCCACTGTCAATCACAGGAGGTGCATCTGAAGCAGCACATCAAACCTCTGAAAGAGTCTCTACAGCTAAGATAAATAGAACTCTGGGTACCTAGCAGGACTTTAATGACCGATACAAACAAAAAGTCTAAGAACTTAAGCTTCAATTTAAAAATAATTGAACAAAGCTTTGCAGGGTTAGGTGTGAGGCTAGAGTGGTAAGACGGTAGGGCAAACCATTTTTGGGGGATGGAGGGGAATTGAAATTCTGGGAAGCACTGTAAAAAGAGCCAGAGTTCTGAAAGTAAATTCCTAATTGGGGCTAGAGGGTGAGGTGGGGTGGATGGAGAGATTCCAGTGATGGCTGAGAGGTGTGGGATTTCTCTTTGAGGTAATGAAAGTTGTCTAAAATTGATGGGGTTGATAGATAACACAACCCTTTGACAGTTTTAAAAGCCACTGAATTGTAACTTTAAATGGTTGAGTTGAATGGTATGTGAATTGTATCTTAATTGTTAAAAGACAGAGACAGAGTCAGTAAGTGTTTGGTTTGAGAATTTAATCCAACTCATTCTAATCTGACTCATTCCACTCCAATTTTGAAACCATTCTTTTCTTTCTTAATTTATTTTTAATCGGAGTATAATTGCTTTACGATGATGCGTTATTTTCTGCTGTACAACAAAATGAATATGCTGTGTGTATACATACGCCTCACTCCCCCCCTCCCCCACTCCCGCCCCCCCCCCGACTCCCGCCCTCCCCCACTCCCGCCCCCCCCCCCGACTCCCGCCCTCCCCCACTCCCGCCCCCAAAGTCATCACAGAGCGCCGAGCTGAGCTCCCTGTGCGATAGGGCAGCTTCCCAGAAGCACCTGTGTTACACACGGTGATGTATGTACGTCAGCGCCGCTCTCCCAGTGCGTCCCGCCCGCCCCTTCCCTTCCATTCTCTGTCTGCATCTCTGTTCCTACCATAGAAATAGGATACTGGTGAAACCATTTTTTTCTTTTTATAAGTATATAAATCTTAACTTCTGTCCGGAAAACTGTAGAAGGTATCTGAGTTCATATTGTTTCTTCTGTGGAACAAACAGGGGCTTGAATAGCAAGCTACTGTATCTTTGATTCAATTTCTGTGTATCTTTCAATAAGTTTAAGAAAATAGAAGTTTTGTTGCAGGATTAAATATAAAATTTAGAAAACAAAAGTAAAAGAAAATTCACATAATGATGTAAGTAGTTTAAAAATTGTGCCATAGACTTCCAAAGGCAAAGAAAAAAAGATGGAAGGAAACACACCAGATTTGAATCCCAGCTCTGCAGCTTTCTAGCTGGATGGTGTTAGGCAAAATACTAACCGTTCCAAGCTTTGTTTTTCTCCTTTATAATGGAGGCTTTTATAATATGCAGGGTTATTCTGAAGATTAGAGATAATGTGTAAAATTGCCTGGCAAATAGAGGGCATTGAATTATTGAATAGAGGGTAGTAATTATTATTATAAAGGACATATATTGAATGCCTATCATGGGCCCAACATCTCATTCATGTTATTTTATTAATCCTGAGAAAATGTGCAGCAGTCAGAATAGGCTTGGTTATACTGCAATAACAGACAATGTCAAAGTGTCAGTGGCTTAAAAAACACTCAAAGACTCATTTCTTACTAAGTTCACGAATCCATCACAGGTTGGCTTCAGGCTTTGCTCCGTGCCACCCTTAGTCTAGGACTCACTTGAAGAGCTGGTATGATCGGAGATAAATAATCCACCTGCAGTGCAGGAGATGTGGGTTCGATCCCTGGGCTGGGAAGATCCCCTGGAGAAGAAAATGACAGCCCACTCCAGTATTCTTGCCTGGGAAACCCGATTATCAGAGGAGCTGGGGGGGCCACAGTCCATGGAGTTGCAAAAGAGTCAGACATGGCTTAGCGACTAAATGACAACAAATGATCTGAAGTATTTCCGATCATATGGCAAAGGCAAAAAAGAACGTGGCATATAACACACAGGTCCTTGAAATGTATGCCTGGAGCTGACACTTGTTACTTTTGCTTCCATTTCACTGGCTACAGAAAGTCACATGGCTATCTCTCTTCAGTGGAGCAGGAAATTGCATTTTTACCCTGTGTGTAGCAGATGATAAAACAATATCTGTCAACAATCTTAAAAAAAACAATATTTATCAAGAATCACAATCTTATGAGGAATTTTTTTTATCGTCAATTTTCAAATAAGGAATTGAGGCACAAGGAACTTGCCTACAGCTGTTTAACTAGGAAGTGGCAGAATAAG
Source organism: Bubalus kerabau (assembly GCF_029407905.1). Taxonomy (NCBI): domain Eukaryota; kingdom Metazoa; phylum Chordata; class Mammalia; order Artiodactyla; family Bovidae; genus Bubalus; species Bubalus kerabau. The sequence goes on from NC_073626.1 coordinate 59,333,501, forward strand.
AGATTCAAACCCAAGTCTTGTGTTTCCTGATCACTCCAGCCGGACCCTGAAAACTGAGAATATTCTACCTACAAGGATATGTGAATATGTCTTCCTCCCCACCCTCATAGAAAAATATGCACATTTCCTTTGGGAACAAATTGATACAGCCTTCTTAGAAACCAATTTGGAACAAAAACATTAAGAATCATACACTGTTCACATACCCTTTGACCTAGTATTCCCAGTTCTGGGAATTTTCCTAAGGGAGTCATTCCAGGAAGATTAAAAAAATATATACTTATGGAAAAATCTTTTGTGACATTGTAAAGAACTGGAAAGAATCTACATTCTCAATAATAGGAAGAGTCAAAGCATTATTGATTATACACACATTAATTATGATAAAGCTGTTGCTTTATAATTTTGAAGACCATGTAATAACATGGGGTAAAAGCTTTTGATTAACATAATGTTAAGTAAAAAGCAAAGTAAAATGGCTTTTACTGTATCACAACTCTGTGACACATTTGTGTGGCAAAGCTACACACTCCTCATTTGTTCTCTCTTTTCTCCTTCTTGTAAAAGAAACCCCACCTCCAGTTTTAGCTGGTCCCAGCCATGGAGGACATTTCCAGCCTCCTTTGAATCTAGGTATTGCCCCGTGACTAGGTTCTTACCAATAGAGCATAAGCCGAGGATATGTGTACACTCCCCAGTTTTGACCAGAAATGTTCTCCATCCCTTATTTACCCCCCTCTAGGAAGGAAATGGTGACAACTGAAGCAATTGCCTTTAACACATTAATGGAAATAGGAATTTTTTATTTTTTGTAAAACTTCTTTAATATAATTTACAGCATATTAAAAAGCAGAGACAGTCCTTTGCCAACAAAGGTCTTTCTTGTCAAAGCTATGGTTTTTCCAGTAGTCATGTATGGATGTGAGAGTTGGACTATAAAGAAAGCTGAGCGCCAAAGAATTGATGTTTTTAAACTGTGGTATTGGAGAAGACTCTTGAGAGTCCCTCCAACTGCAAGGAGATCCAACCAGTCCATCCTAAAGGAAATAAGTCCTGAATAATCATTGGAAGGACTGATGCTGAAGCTGAAACTCCAATACTTTGGCCACCTGATGTGAAGAACTGACTCATTTGAAAAGACCCTGATGCTGGGAAAGATTGAGGGCGGGAGGAGAAGGGGATGCCAGAGGATGAGATGGTTGGATGGTATCACCTACTCAACGGACATGAGTTTGGGTAAACTCCGGGAGTTGGTGATGGACAGGGAGGCCTGGCGTGCTGCAGTCCATGGGGTCACAAAGAGTCAGGCTGAACTGAAAACTTCTTTAATATAGTTTTTGTTATTTTTAGAAGGTAAGAAAGTGTTTTAGCTATACTCTTAATGTCATTAGTAGTCAAAACTTAAATATTGTCTTTCTAAAAGGAAAATAGATCTTATATTTGTGGAGCTGTTTGAGGAAAACCTAAAACATGTTTCAGCTGGCTTCTAGTGGCTTCCCTGGTGGTGCTAGTGGTAAAGAACCCACCTGCCAATGAAGGAGACATAATAGACAATAATAGTCCCGGATCAGGGAAGATCCACTGGAGAAGGAAATGCAGCCCACTCCAGTATGCTTGCCTGGAAAATCCCATGGGGTCGTAAAGAGTTGGACACGACTGAAGCAGCTTAGCATGCATGTAAATGACGTTATTGCTCCCGTCTGGGCAGTTTATAATTTTGAACCAGCAGAAATGATTAGGAACATGACTGCAAAGGACGATGGATGCAGAAGGCATGCCACAGTGTTAGGGGTAAAGATACCCAGAATCTGTGCTGCCCTGGGGCAACGTGAGATTGTCAGGCTGTGGCGGGGAGAAGAGAGGCGGTGATATCATCAGTACAGGTTATTAAGGGAGAAAGTGGGAGAAGGGGAGGGAAAAAGAGACAAGCTAGTTACTGCTCAGTCTTACTATGTTGCCTTTCCTTTCATAATGCTACTGTGGAACATAGCATTAATTAGTTCAAAGCCCTGTGGCTTGTCTTCAGGGATCGGCATTTTTAAGTTATCTACCAATGGACGGAGGAGCCTGGTGGGCTACAGTCCATGGGGTCGCAAAGAGGCGGACACGACTGAGCGACTTCACTCTCTCTCTCTCTCTCACCAATGCAAAACCTGGCAAATTTTACATATCTGGAAGAATTCTTTTTTAAAATTGTATCTATGTATTTATTTTTGGCAGTGCTGGGTCTTCGTTGCTACGCACAGGTTTTCTGTAGTTGCGGTGAGCAGGGGCTCCTCTCTAGTTGCGTAGGTGGGCTTGTTGTGCTGGCTTCTCTTGTTGCAGAGCGTGGGCTCTAGGGCGCACGGCTTCAGTAGTTGCGACTCTGGGGCTCCAGAGCACAGGCTCAGTAGTTGTGGCGCATGGGCTTAGTTGCTCCGTGGCATGTGTGATCTTCCCAGACCAGGGATCAGACCCATGTCTCCTGCATTGGCAGGTAGATTCTTTACCACTGAGCCACCAGGGAACCCCCAAACCTGGAAATTCTTTAATAGAGAAGATTGTCACAGTTACCTCTGGTTTTAAAGGAAAAGATTTTAATTTAAGTTGAAGATATGTTGGGCTTCTCAGGTGGCTCAGTAGTAAAGAATCTGCCTGCCCATGCAGAAGACATGGGTTCTATTCCTGGGTGGGCAATATCCCCTGGAGAAAGAAATGGCAACCCTATCTGGTATTCTTGCCTGGGAAATCCCATGGACAGAGGAGCCTGGCAGGCTACAGTCCAGGGGGTCGCAAAAGAGTAGGACACCACTTAGCAGGTAAAACAAACAAAGCTAAAGATATATTGATAGCTATCATTTACTGATCACTTACTATATGCCAGCTATTCCAAGTACATTATATATTTTAACTCATTAATTCTTCCAAATTCCTATTAAATAGGTATGATTATTTTTATCTCCACTTTACAGAAAAGGAAACTAAGTCACAGAGCACTTAAGCAATTTTCTCAAGTTCACACAACTAATAGACGGAAGTCAAGCAGTTGCTTCAGAATCTGTTTTACCTCCTAGCTACACTCCCTTAATCATTGAATTATTAAATCCAACAAAAATATATAATCAAAACTTCAATTAATGAACTTGCTAATTAGTCTTCCTTAATATATATTATGTCAGCTTTTCTGGCAGTATATATGAAATAACAAATTGACAGATTGCTTTTGTTTGAAATGAATTACACAGCAGTTACTAAAAGCATGTTGTAAAGACTGCTGTTTCCCTACCAAATACTCATTCTCCTCTGTCAAATTAATGAAACTCCTAGCTCAAGCTGGACATCCTGTCACCTGCCTAAAAGATCATAACTTGCTACTGAGTTTCCAGCTATTGGTCATGTGACTGCATTCCGCATAAGGAGACTTAAATGGGGATAGGACAGTGATTTCTACCAAGTCTTCCTAAGAGAGAAAGGGCACACCCGTTCCCTCCTCCATCCTGCTCTTTGAGGTGTGGGTGTTCTGGCTTTCATTCCCTGAGCCTTAGCAATAAAGCAGCAGGATCCTTGATGATTATGAAGCCACCTTGGGTTACTTTCTCCAGAATTCTTTTTGCAAGAGGGAGTAATCTGATTGTTTAAACAACTATCTTGCGGTCTCTATTAAGTTACTTATAGCTGAACTTAATGATTCAAAATCATACATAAACCTGCTGCTGCTGCTGCTGCTAAGTCACTTCAGTCGTGTCCGACTCTGTGTGACCCCATAGACGGCAGCCCACCAGGCTCCCCCGTCCCTGGGATTCTCCAGGCAAGAACACTGGAGTGAGTTGCCATTTCCTTCTTCAATGCATGAAAGTGAAAAGTGAAAGTGACGTCACTCAGTTGTGTCCGACCCTCAGCGACCCCATGGACTACAGCCTACCAGGCTCCTCTGTCCATGGGATTTTCTAGGCAAGAGTACCGGAGTGGGGTGCCATTGCCTTCTCCGATACATAAACCTAATGCTACATAATTTCCAGTCAGATGTGGAAGACATTGAAAACCATCTGAAGTCATGCAAATTAAACTATTCTTTTTTAAAAATTTTATTTTATTTAACTTTACAATATTGTATTGGTTTTGCCATATATCAAAATGAATCTGCCACAGGTATACATGTGTTCCCCATCCTGAACCCTCCTCCCTCCTCCCTCCCCATACCATCCCTCTGGGTCGTCCCAGTGCTCCAGCCCCAAGCATCCAGTATTGTGCATCTAACCTGGACTGGCGACTCGTTTCATATATGATATTATACATATTTCAATGCCATTCTCCCAAATCATCCCACCCTCTCCCTCTCCCACAGAGTCCAAAAGACTGTTCTATACATCAGTGTCTCTTTTGCTGTCTCGTACACAGGGTTATTGTTACCATCTTTCTAAATTCCATATATATGCGTTAGTATACTGTATTGGTGTTTTTCTTTCTGGCTTACTTCACTCTGTATAATAGGCTTCAGTTTCATCCACCTCATTAGAACTGATTCAAATGTATTCTTTTTAATGGCTGAGTCATACTCCATTGTGTATATGTACCATAGCTTTCTTATCCATTCATCTGCTGATGGACATCTAGGTTGTTTCCATGTCCTGGCTATTATAAACAGTGCTGCGATGAACATTGGGGTACATGTGTCTCTTTCCCTTCTGGTTTCCTCAGTGTGTATGCCCAGCAGTGGGATTGCTGGATCATAAGGCAGTTCTATTTCCAGTCTTTTAAGGAATCTCCACACTGTTCTCCATAGTGGCTGTACTAATTTGCATTCCCACCAACAGTGTAAGAGGGTTGGAAGCAACTTTCTTCAGACTTTAAAGAGCTGCCAGTCCTTACAATGGATTTTTATGGCACCTGTTAAGGAAATGCTTCCCAACCTTTTTCATGACAGGGCACTCGAAGAAAAATTATAATCAGCATTCAGATCTGCATAAAACAGGCTATTCTTGTCCAAAGGCTAGTAATTCAGGGTGCCTGCCTACCCTAAGCAATGCAGGGATCAATTTCTCAACCCCCCTTCCTAAGCATTAAAGCTGAGCTTTAATGGGAAACCACAATGGATAAATTGGCTCTAATTACTATTAGGTAAAATTTGGATCTGGAACTTTTTCAAAAATCAGTAAGGCTTGAGAAAAGTCATGTAAGTAAAGTGTGTATTGCACTTTATTGTTGAAAAAAATAGATTCATTGCAAAGCTAGCCAGATTACACAAAGGGTACTTCTTATTTCACATGGGATATTTTTTAATGACTTCATTATATATGTTCATGCTAGGTATTCCTTTTATATCCAAAGTGTATTGGGAGGGTCCTTGTGAGTCAAACAAAGAGGCGTTTCAAAGAGTTAGTTTATGCTCCTGAACACTAGTGCCTGAGTTCTTCATCTATGAGGGGAAAGAAGGGAACCTTTATTGATCATTTTCAATCCACCAGGAGCTTCCAGATATGTTTTCTCATGAGCTGCTTACACTGTGTAAAGAAGATGTGAAAGATTTCAAAGATGAGGAATCTGCAAGCAGCAAGGCTTAGAAATCAAAGCCCTTCCTAAGCGTCTGCATGCCTGAATTCATTCCTGCAAATAAATTGTTTTATTTTTATTTAAAAATTTTATTCAATGTAATATTGTCACAAGTCTACAAAATCAAATTGTTTTAATAGCGAAAATCAACTCCAGTTCTATCATCCCCCCCAGTCCCCCGGAAAAAACTTTCAGACTTTCCCTTTAGTTTTTATTTATTAAGTTATACTTAACATACAATATTAGTTTCAGATATACAACATAATAATTTCATACTTTGTACATTACAAAATAATTGCTACAGTAAGTCCAGTTACCATCCATCACCAAACTTGTTAAAATCTTATTAACTGTATTCCCTAAGAATTCATTACATCTCTGTGACTCCCTGGAGCTTTCTAAAATGGTTGCCTCCATAACTCAAAAATAATATTCCTATATTATTTTTCTTTCTGAAATTATTTATATTATTTTCATCTAAACGTACAGAGTTTAAAAAGCCAAATCTCTCTTCAATGCCTAAAAGAAAAAGAGATCACCTTTCCCTGAATCGTCTGCAAGTTCTAGTTCTAATTCCATCCCCAGAGCAACCACACTCACTGTCAGCAGTTTCTTCTGGTATTTATCTCCACATTTCTAATGCTGTTTCTTGATTTTTCAAAGTTCCGGCTGTTATCTATGACTCTTTTCCATGGAAGATGTGGATTTGGCCTCTTATACCCTCCTCTAATTCTCCCAGTGTAGTTATATCACTATTCAGTGTTTATATAATGAGTGTGTCTGACTCTTGGTGACCCCATGGACTGCAGCATGCCAGGCTCCCCTGGCCTGCACTGTCTCTTGGAACTTGCTCAAATTCATGTCCATCGAGTCGGTGACCCTATCTAACCATCTCATCTTCTGCCGGCCCCTTCTTTTGCCTTCAATCTTTCCCAGCATCAGGGTCTTTTCCAAAAAGTCAGCTCTTCTCATCAAGTGACCAAAGTATTGGAGTTTCAGCTTCAGCATCCGTTCTTCCAGTGAATACTCAGGGTTGATCTCCTTTAGAATGGACGGGTTGGATCTCCTTGCAGTCCAAAGGACTCTCAAGAGGCTTCTCCAGCACCACAATTCGAAAGCATTAATTCTTTGGCACTCAGCCTTCCTTATGGACCAACTCTCACATCCATACGTGACTACTGGAAAAACCATAGCTTTGATTATAAGGACCTTTGTCAGCAATGTGATGTCTCTGCTTTTCAATACACTGTCTAGATTTGTCATAACTTTCCTTCCAAGGAGCAAATGTCTTTTAATTTCATGGTTGCAGTCACTGTCCACAGTGATTTTGGAGTCCGAGAAAAGAAACTCTGTCATTGCTTTCACTTTTTACTTTTCTATTTGCCATGAAAAGGCATGGCAAATGGGGTTTCCCCGATGGTTCAGTGGGTAAAGAATCTGCCTGCAATTCAGGAGGCACAGGAGACATACGTTCTATTCCTGGGTTGGGAAGATCCCCTGCAGGAGGAAAATGGCAACCCACTCCAGTATTCTTGCCTGAAAAATTCCATGGACAGAGGAGCCTTGTGGGCTACAGGCCAAATGGTCGCAAACAGTTGGACGTGACTGAGCGACTAAGCACACGGGCACAATGAGACCAAATGCCATGATGTTAGTTTTTTGAATGTTGAGTTTTAAGCCAGCTTTTTCACTCTCCTCTTTCACCCTCCTCAAGAGGCTCTTTAGTTCCTCTTCACTTTCTGCCATTAGAGTGGTATCATCTGCATATCTGAGGTTGTCAATATTTCTCCTGGCAATCTTGATTCCAGCTTGTGATTCATCCAGCCTAGCATTTCGTATGGTGTACTCAGCATATAAGTTAAATAAACAGAGTGGCAGTATATAGCCTTGAAGTACTCCTTTCCCAATTTTGAACCAGTCTGTTGTTCTAAATCCGGTTCTAACTGTTGCTTCTTGACTTGCATACAGGTTTCTCAGGAGACAGCTAAGCTGGTCTGGTATTCCCCATCTCTTTAAGAATTTTCCACAGTTCGTTGTGATCCACACAGTCAAAGGCTTTAGCATAGTCAATGAAGCAGAAGTCTATGGTTTTCTGGAATTCCCTTGCTTTCTCCATGATCCATTGAATGTTGGCAACTTGATCTTTTCCAAATCCTTTTCCAAATCCAGCTTGTACATCTGGAAGTTCTCGGTTCATGTACTGTTGAAGCCTAGGTTGTAGGATTTTGAACATAACCTTGCTAGTGTGTGAAAAGAGCACAGTTTTACAGCAGTTTGAACATTCTTCGGTATTGCTCTGATGAGGAACTCTGTGTGTGTGGATGGGGTTTATAGGGTGATAGTTCACTTTTTGGAGAAGGCCATGGCACCCCACTCCAGTACTCTTGCCTGGGAAATCCCATGGATGGAGGAGCCTGGTGGGCTACAGTCCATGCGGTCGCTGGGAGTCGGACACGACTGAGCCGACTTCACTTTCATGTTTCACTTTCATGCACTGGAGGAGAAAATGGCAGCCCACTCTAGTATTCTTGCCTGGAGAATCCCAGGGACAGTGGAGCCTGGTGGGCTGCTGTCTATGGGATCGCACAGAGTTGGACATGACTTAACAGCAGCAGCAGCAGTTCACTTTTGGATGGTAGAGAAAACATTTTGTTTTTTCTCTGTCAGGAAGCATTTAACAGGAGGCTTTCTGTGTACTGTTTTGGATCTGTCAGGAATCCTCTGTTCCTTATTAATTGCTGAATATTCAGGAATTAAGAGGAGAGGCAAGCCTCTCCCGGGGCTGAGGGATCCAGGCATTTCCTCCGTTAGTTTTTCTATACGGTGATAAGTACCCTCTTCCTTCTTGTGAACCATATGGTAAAAGTAATTACTTACAACTCTCTCTCTCTCTTTAATATGGATCGCCTATGTTTGCAAGTCTGGAATTTTAATCTTTATCTTTGCTGAAAATAACTACAGTATATATGCCCACACCATGTTGATGAAAACACCTTCGCTCCATCAGAGCTCTGGTCCCCGTGTCTTTCTTTCTCTTTCTTTCTCTCTCTCTCTCAGGCTATTTCTCTGCAGGCTCTCTGAGTTCACTTTCCTGCCCTGGCTTCTAAAACCCTCTCTAGAAGGTCCTCTGCACCTTCACCCCATCGAGAGGGCACCTGAGGCCTCTGTGAACAGAGCAAGCCCCATGCCAGGGGCTTTATTGGCTTTCTGTGTAAACCAAGGAATATCAGCCTCTTTCTCTCTGCTTTACTTTCTTATCGGTTGACTCCAGACCACCAGGTTCCGGTCCATTAAAGGACTTCAAGACTTCTCTGGGTCTGTTTAGCTTTTTTCAGAAAAATATTCCTGTAATTTCTTGCCTCAGGAAGTGACTTTTAAACATTTTTGACAAAAAGAAATCATTTTTCATCATGTTAGTTCACATATATATGTACATTTATACAAGGCATGCCCGTGTGTGTGTGTGTATATACGTATATATATGTATATATATATATGTATGTTTATGCAGAAAAGTTTCATGAAACAATATTTATCTCTTCTACATGCACTCTGATGTTTTCTGTTTAGTCTGTTGAATTTTATTTTCTTGAATGTTTGTGACAGACCTTGTGTTTTACCAGTCATATCCTCTGCAGTGACAGCCTGGTTGCCCCAGTCGCTGAGGACTGCTGGTGGGCAGGCTTCAGCTGTCAGCCCCTCCAGGGATTCCCTCAGTTCAAAGAGTTGACATGCGCAAGGTCATACGTCCAATAAGGGAGGAATATATTAATTTTCTAGGGCTACCATAATAAAATACTGTAGACTGGGTGACTTAAACAACAGAAATTTATTTTCTCGGCCTTCTAGGGGCTAAAAGTCCAAGGTGAAGATGTGAGCATTTTGTTTTCTCTTTTTGGCGGCACAGTGTGACATGTGGTATATCAGAACCGCAATCGGGGATTGAATCCGTGCCCCTGCAGTGGAAACACGGAGCTTTAACCACTGGACCAGCACGGAATTCCTTTCCTTACTTTTATTATTTGGACACACCGCACTGCATGTGGGATCTTGTCTCCTGAGGCCTCTGTCCTTAGCTTGCAGATGGCCGCTTTCTCACTGTGGCCTCACGCGGCCTCTTCTCTGAGCAACCCCCGGATGTTTCCTTCTCTTCTTGTAAGGACGCCAGTCACATGGAATTAGGGCTCTGCCCTGAGGGCCTCAGTTGAACTTACTCGCCTCTTTAAAGACCTAGTCTCCCAATCAAGGATAAAGGGGATAAAGGCTGGCCACTTCGGCCTGACTGGGGACAATTCTGAGGAGCTGTTCTAGCTTCTGTGTCCCCTGTGGGCTTGGCTGAAGTAGTCACTGGACCTTGAATCACGCTACTTTCCCTTTTGTCTCGTTCTTGTTTCCTTCTACAAGTTCTGATCCCAGAGTCTCTCCCTGATGAATATTCTTGGGCTTCCCAGGTGTCAATAGTAGTAAAAAACCTGCTTGCCAATGCAGGAAACATGTAAGAGACCCAGGTTCCATACCTGGGTCAGGAAGATCCCCTGGAGGAGGGTATGGCAACAGACTCCTGTATTCTTGCCTGGAGAATCCCATGGACAGAGGAGCCTGATGGGCTACAGTCCGTAGGGTTGCAAAGAGTGGGACTTGATCGAAATGACTTAGCATACAATGAATATTCTAAACTCTCAGTCTGTCTCAGAATCTGCTTCGTGGGGAGCCCAACCAATGACAGTGTTTATTATGACCCATTAAACTGATTTCCTAATCCACTCATCATAACTGATTTCCTAACCCACAGTTTGAAGAAGCCTGGCCTCAGGGTTGGTTTCCTGATTAACAGTGCTTTGATGATACGGCAGTGGAGAGGGACAGGTGATCCAGCCATTCCCAGTGCAGGCCTCCAGTTCACTTGGCTGTTTATATACCCATGCCTTACCCATGTCTTCTAGAGACCTGATTTCTCTGATGCCCAGGCCTTTCCTACTGAGTGTCTCCAGGAAATAAATCCCTCCTGCTCCTCAACTTCCCTGGTGGCTCAGATGGTAAAGCGTCTGTCTACAGTGCCAGAGACCTGGGTTCAGTTTCTGGGTCGGGAAGATCTCCTGGAGAAGGCAATGGCAACCCACTCCAGTATTCTTGCCTGGAAAACTCCATGGACAGAGGAGCCTGTGGGGTTGCCAAGAATGGGACACAACTGAGTGACTTCACTTTCCTCCTTGAAGAAGGAAGGAGTAGCTTGGCTCCTGATTTTCTGTGCCTGGGGTTGTAAGAGTAGGTGACTGACCCATATATAAGGTTTCAACTTTTGCTTTACATCCCACACCTTACCCTTTACTTTCTGCCAAATGTGGTGACTCCAAGTCCTGAGCCTCTTTCAGGTTCTTCATGGTGAAATATCTTGCTTATCTTCAGCATCCCCAAGTACACATACTTTAGATTGTGACTTCCTTTCCCATTGGGCCAGTTAAATTTCCTCCATTCTCTTTCCACCAAATATTTATTGAAATCTTGCATCTATTTATAACCCCTCTTCTGATTTCTGCTGAGAAGAGATAATGTGCTGTGTTCCTTTTACCATCTTTAGCTGGAACCTCACAGCTGGAAACAGCGTCGTGGCGGTCAGACCCCCACTGTCACTGTGGGGTGGCCCAGGAGACATTTATTTCTTGCTTTTCATACTTTGCTTGCGTCTTTCTAGGTGAGGAGTTTTTTTTATGTAGGGATCTTTGCATAGGATGTATAAATCATATAGAGATTAACTTAAAAGTCCTTATGAGCCATGATGAGCTCTAAGACTAAATATGATACAAGAGAGAAAGTGATTAGATATGTTAGACAGTAGACCCAACATTGTGGAAATTTAAAGGAAAAAAGTAGTTATATTCAACATAAAGAGTAAAATAATGGTGGATGAAAAGTAAAATAAAATTGGCCCTAAAGGTTTAGTATTGATAAGAGAAATTACCAGGGATAGGCAGCAATTTTCCAGCCTTATTAGGCATGGTACTTTGGCCACCTGATGCAAAGAACCAACTCATTGGAAAAGACCCTGATGCTGGGACAGACTGAGGGCAAGAGGAGAAGGAGGCAAAAGAGGTTGAGATGGTTGGATGGCATCACTGATTCAATAGACATGAGTTTGAGCAAACCCAGGGAGATAGTGAAGGACAGGGAAGCCTGGCATGTTGCAGTCCATGGGGTCGCAAAAAGTCAGACATGGCTTAGTGACTGAACAACAGCTCAGAAATATAAATAAGAAAGAGAAATGGTCCTAGCCTTCCTTCAAGGAGTGCACTTCAACTTAATATAGAGATAGCCAAACAACAAACCAAAACCAAAAAATATCAACACAAATTCAATTGTGTGCTTCTTAAACTCCACCCTAATGCTCATATTTCCTATTAAAGAGTGGATTTGTAATATTGCAGAATAGATTCTGTTCACACCATGTGGCATATAATCTGAGCTCCTTGGAAAGATAAAAGTAGTTACCACAAATGGGAAGAAACTCCAACGGCCTCTTTCTAATTCTTCATACTTTAAATACTGAGAAGGTTCAGGAATGACTCTCTAATGCTGGGATTGTAGACATGGCAACATCGGGTTGAGGATGATTTGAGGAAGGCCTTTCTAGTAGCCTTATAAATACACACAGGGAGTAAAGGCTGGCCTCCTCACCTCCACTGGGGCCTGCCTCCCCAAGAGTATGCCTTGGCAGGTTTTTAATGAGTGGGCTGACCCTTGTTTCTGGCGTTGGCTCTGGAGTTGCTCTGGCGTGATCCACCGCCAATTAATCTTGTCAGGCAGCCTGTTGATTCCAGCTTTAGCTCAGGTACTGGCATTACAAATAACCATCCTGACAAGCCACTGTCTCATTGGTATACCCATTCACTGCAAGATGTGAGTGAAATATTTCAGTGTGGACAAAAGATAAGGACAGTTATTGTCACTGAAAAAAATTGCAACATGAACATACACATATATTTTGGTAGGGTTTTTTTTTAATAAAAAAACCCAATTATTGTGTATGAGGGGGTTTTGGAGGAGTAGTTTAAGAATCAAAGAACTGTTTGTCAACTATTCATGTGTGGATAGAGCTTGCTAATTAAATAAAACGTGATGATCATTGGAAACATTATTCTTCCCCTCCCTTAAGCCATGCTTGTGCTTTGGCTGCTGAGCAGTGGAAGCATGAATGTGTCTACCAATGTGAAGGAGAGCAGGTGCGTGGGCGGATTTGTAGGAGAACACAGGAGAGCTGGACAGTGGGTGCCAGGTCACGGAGTGTGAGTGTGGGCAGAGGCTGAGCCTGTGAGTCAGCAAGGAGGAGGAGGCCAGGCATGTGTGGGCCACGAGTGGGCGCAAAGAGAAAACAGTACAAAGCCATTTTGCAAATGTGACTATCTTAAGAAAATATGCATCAATTCAGTTCAGTTCAGTCACTCAGTCGTGTCCGACTCTCTGCGACCCCATGAATTGCAGCACGCCAGGCCTCCCTGTCCATCACCAACTCCTGGAGTTCACTCAAACTCATGTCCATCGAGTCGGTGATGCCATCCAGCCATCTCATCCTCTGTCGTCCCCTTCTCCTCCTGCCCCCAATCCCTCCCCGTATCAGAGTCTTTTCCAATGAGTCAACTCTTTGCATGAGGTGGCCAAAGTACTGGAGTCTCAGCTTTAGCATCATTCCTTCCAAAGAACACCCAGGATTGATCTCCTTCAGAATGGACTGGTTGGATCTCCTTGCAGTCCAAGGGACTCTCAAGAGTCTTCTTCAACACCACAGTTCAAAAGCATCAATTCTTCAGCGCTCAGCTTTCTTCGCAGTCCAACTCTCACATCCATACATGACTACTGGAAAAACCATAGCCTTGACTAGCCGGACCTTTGTTAGCAAAGTAGTGTCTCTGCTTTGGAAATATGCTATCTAGATTGGTTATGACTTTCCTTCCAAGGAGTAAGCGTCTTTTTAATTTCATACAAAAAAGCATTAGAAAATAATTTATTAGCAATTCTAATTTTGAAAAACAAAGCATTGCTGATAATGCCATCTCACAGATAGTCATTTTGAATTTTTTAGATGACATTTTTCAGAATTATATGTGTGTTAGCCCGACGACAAACTTAGACAGGATATTAAAAAGCAGAGACATCACTTTGCCAACTAAGGTCCGTATAGTCAAAGCTATGGTTTTTCTCACATATGGATGTGAGAGTTGGACCATAAAGAAGGCTGAGTGCCAAAGAATTGATGGTTTTGATCTGTGGTTCTGGAGGAGACTCTTGAGAGTCCCTTGGACTGCAAGGAGATCAAACCAGTCAATCCTAAAGGAGATCAAACCAATCAATCAAAGGAAATATTCATTGGAGGAACTGATGATGAAGCTGAAGAAGCTTTAATACTTTGGGCACCTGATGAGAAGAGCCGACTCATTGGAAAAAAACCTGATGCTGGGAAAGATTGAAGACAGGAGGAGAAGGGGACAACAAAGGATGAGATGGTTGGACAGCATCACCAATTCAATGGACATGAGTTTGAGCAAGCTCCAGGAGATGGTGAAGGACAGGGAGGTCTGGCGTGCTGCTGTCCATGGGGTTGCAAAGAGTCTGACATGACTGAGCGAGTGAACTGAACTGAGTTAGCTGGATAATTAGTGGTGAACCTGCCAGTGTCACTGAAGGAGAATGTTTCAGGTTACATGTAGTTCCAGCAGTGAACTCACTCAGAGTTGCCTCTATAAATGAGTGGCCCAAGGCAGAACAAAGGAGCAAGTTGAAGACCCACAGGTAATCGTGAGATATGCTTAAATTTTCTACCTACAATAAGCTTAAAGAAGAAAGGTGGTACTTTTCTCCTCCTATCTGTTAGGCAACGGCATCTATATTGAGTTTCTTTTGTAATTGTACATGGGAGTTTTTTTTTTTTTAATCTGCATGAAAGTGTGAAATTGAAGAATAGATTCATATAACATTAGGGTGAAGAGGAATCATAGAGATCATCTTGATGAACAACCACATCTCTAGAATGAAGTACAGATTCAGAGAGCTGAAAAGGAGTCGGCCAAAGAATAGAGTGGGGAGTCTAGAAAGTTTGATAAATCAGTCAACCAATTGGAAACAAGGGCACTGGCCCCCACCCACAGCAGCCTCCTGAAATAAATGTTAAATGGGAAGCTCAGAGGCAGAAGCTGGGGAGTGTTCACAGCTCCACAGAGAGGTAAGAGGCAGGAGGAGAGGCTCGTGGACTGGTGCTGCAGGATGCAGACTAGGAAGAGCCCTGTCTGGTGCTACAGGCCCGTCTGTGGACCACAGGCCAGGGCAGGAGACACCCAGTCCATCTGTAATCACAGGAGCTTCCTGGCTGAGAAGTGGCCTTATCAGACCAGAGCTTAGCTCGAGTTCATGTCCCATTGCTACTGTTCTTAGCCTGTGTTTTTCCTCTGAGCTAATTCCCATCTGCTGGGCTTGCTTCTTGCTAAACTTCCCAAAGACAGAAAGGGCTTGTCAGATTTTTTTCTTTTCAGTCAGCCCAGTGAATCCCAAATAAAAGATTTCTTGTCTTTCTCTTCTCTTTTACTGAAATCCTTTAATTAACATTTACCAGCTTTTCATGCATTTTTTTGTGTGTGTGTTGAGGACATCCAGTCAAGGGTAAGATGAAACAGTTGGGCAGCAGTTAAGTATACAGTACTTTTTTTATTTTAAGTAAAATAAAAAACTAAGACCTTCTAATTCTTAAAAAAAGTAAAGTTGGTAGCCTTCAAGATTCTCCTGGGGGTGGGGGGGCACTAAAATGGAAAATCTATCTATCCAAAATACAATTAAGTAACTGAACTCATTATATTATGAGAATAGCTGTGATGTTGTTCGTAATGCTAGTATTTTGGCATTTATTTTGTAGAACATAAAAATGACTGTATTTGATTCCTTTATAAAAAATAAACATAAATGGTGCTATGGACTAACCTAAAACATATAGACTGCTAGTTATTTCTCCAGCAAAAATGGGCTTACTTAGTATTAACAATGAGTTGCAGTTCACAGTGTGCAACCATGGTGAGCCTCACATGCAAGTGCCCCACAAAAATGGAGAAGAGAACTCTTATAGAGGGGGGAAGAAGTGCGGGGGCAAGCAGGCATAGTAAGCAGAGAGTCCATGGCTTTTCATCGGGTGAGTTCTGTCATGCGCTGGGCTCTTACCGGGGAAGAAGTCTTTCTTCTTCCTATTGGGCTCATCTGAGGGCGTGAGAGCTCCCCCTTCTGGTCTCTCCACTCTACTTAACTGAGATTTCTCTTCATTAATTTTTTACAGGCTGAATTTTGTCTCACCTTCATATGTTGAAGTCCTAAACTTGAGTACCTCAAAATGTGACTGTATTTGGAAATCGGGTCTTTAAAGAGGTAATTAAGTGCACATGACATCTTATGCTGCTGCTGCTGCTAAGTCACTTCAGTCGTGTCCGACTCTGTGTGACCCCATAGACAGCAGCCCACCAGGCTCTGCTGTCCCTGGGATTCTCCAGGCAAGAACACTGGAGTGGGTTGCCATTTCCTTCTCCAATGCATGAAAGTGAAAAGTGAAAGTGAAGTCACTCAGTCGTGTCTGACGTCTTATGAGTGGGCCCTAATTCAGTCCAACTGGGTCTCCTTATAAGAGATTAGCACAGAGACACGCACGGAAGGAAGATCCCATGAAGACACAGGGAGAGGTTAGCCATCTACAAGCAAATGAGAGAGGCCTCAGAAGAAACCAACCCTGCTGACATCTTAATCTTAAATGGTAGCCTGCAGAGCTGCGGGAAAATGAGTTTCTGTTGTGTAAATCACTGGGTCTCCAGCACTTGGTCTCGGCAGCCTTAGCAAACTACTGCCGCCGGTTTCACGATGTGCTACGTTTTGCCCTCAGGTGTTCTCTATCTGGGAGAGGGTTAAAGTTCAAGACAGAGATTACTCTCTCCCACTCATCGGGCCTTCTCAAGTGGGATGATTGGAGAAGGTTCTGTTTGAAATAAATTATCCTAGGAGAGAAGGGGACAGGCTGCAAGAGAATGAATGGTCCTGAGGGGAGCAGAGAAAATCTGGCCCCAGGGAAAGGGCGTGCAGGCTCCCAGGAAACAGTGGTAATGGGTTGAAGGGTCCTGGGAACCTCATTGCCTCTTCCTTCCCAGTAACCTCTCTAACCCTCCTGGAAGAAGCATTAAAGTGTTTCCTAATGAGTACAGTTCTGTTCCACTTGAAATATTAATGAAGTATATAAATTCTCTGGTTACCTGAAGTGCAGTGCAGTAGCGGTTGTGCAACCAATTTAGTGGATTCATTAACTTTTCCTAGATGAACGAGGTTAGGGTGGACAATTTAAAGGTAAGTAAAGCTTCATCAAATTTTTATTTATATCAGTAACCTCAGATATGCAGATGACACCACCCTTATGGCAGAAAGTGAAGAAGAACTAAAGAGCCTCTTGATGAAAGTGAAAGAGGAGAGTGAAAAAGTTGGCTTAAAGCTCAAATTCAGAAAACGAAGATCATGGCATCCGGTCCCATCACTTCATGGCAAATAGATGGGGAAACAGTGGAAACAGTGGCTGACTTTATTTTTCTGGGCTCCAAAATCACTGCAGATGGTGATTGCAGCCATGAAATTAAAAGACACTTATTCCTTGGAAGCAAAGTTATGACCAACCTAGACAGCATATTAAAAAGCAGAGACATTACTTTGCCAACAAAGGTCTGTCTAGTCAAGGCTATGGTTTTTCCAGTGGTCATGTATGGATGTGAGAGTTGGACTATAAAGAAAGCTGAGCGCTGAAGAATTGATGCTTTTGAACTGTGGTGTTGAAGAAGACTCTTGAGAGTCCCTTGGACTGCAAGGAGATCCAACCAGTCCATCCTAAAGGAGATCAGTCCTGGGTGTTCATTGGAAAGACTCATGTTGAAGCTGGAACTCCAATACTTTGGCCACCTGATGCAAAGAATTGACTCATTTGAAAAGACCCTGATGCTGGGAAAGATTGAGGGCAGGAGGAGAAGGGGACGACAGAGGATGAGATGGTTGGATGGCATCACCAACTCAATGGACGTGGGTTTGGATGGACTCCAGGAGTTGGTGACGGACAGGGAGGCCTGGCGTGCTGCGGTTCATGGGGTTGCAAAGAGTTGGACACGACTGAGTGACTGAACTGAACTGAATATATAATATGCATATGAATTGGCATGTAACATGTATTTCTTACTATAGATGGCGTTCAAGGAAATTCAGAACCATTCCTCTAAGACAAAACTGACCCGTTCCCTTTCTTTCTTGAAATGCTTTATTGGACCCTCAGTGTCTACAGAACAAAGTCCAGAGATTTAGCAAAACCTTCAAACTCCCAAGATGGAGCCCCAGTCTACATGTCTGTATTTCTTCTTATGCTTTCAAACTGAGGAGCACTTTAGGAGTATGTAATGTGCCAGGAGATACTAAGAGCCATCTGAGAACAGTCTGTGCCTCCTTATAACAAAAATTTTACTTGCTGATGTGTATGGAAAATATGCTTTTTTGTATTCAATAGCACAGATATATTGTGAAGTAGAATTTAAAAGTTGCACGAGGGGCTTCCCTAGTGGTCCAGTGGTTAAGAATCTGTCTTCCAGGCGATGAGGCAATGAGGTTCCCAGGATCCATTACCACTGTTTCCTGGGAGCTTGCACGCCCTTTCCCTGGGGCCAGATTTTCTCTGCTCCCCTCAGGACCATTCACTCTCTTGCAGCCTGCCCCCTTCTCTCCTAGGATGATTTATTAAAGGGGGACACAGGTTTGATCCCTGGTCAGAGAGCTAAGATCCCACATGCCCCGAGGCAACTAAACCCAAGCACGCTGCAACTCCTGAGCCCACACACTCTAGATCCTGTACTGGACAACAAGAGAAGACCAAGGGCCACAACTAGAGAAGCCTGTGTGCTGCAGTGAAGACCCAGCACAAACAAAATTTTTAAAATAATAATAAAAAGTGCATGGATTTTAAGGTAAGAGATTAGCATGCGATAAGAGGCTGCCTGGAGGTTGGGACAGGATTCTCTTCTCTGCCGTTCAGAGTATGCCAAGTAAACCCTGGAAGAGCTGTGTGTGCTGCAAGCTCCAGAAGTGCTGACCCTGTCCTTTCACATCTGCCACGAAGTGAAGCAACTCATGTCCAGCAACACGCAGGTACTGCGATGCCACGTGGAGCCACTCCAAGCGCTGCGGGTCACACAAAGCGCCCTGCTGGCACTGACCTTAGCCAGCAGGCAAAAGCAAACCACAGGCGCTGGAGTTTAGAAACTCAGGTTCAAATGCCGCTCTGTCTCCTACAGCTCTAAGGGGCTAGACAAGGCTCTTAGCCAGCCTGTGAGGGAGATCTGCCTGCAGCACCTATCACCCTGTGGGTCCTCAAGAAGTATTTGACCATAGAGCTTGCAGGCAGTTTCCACTTCCTCCCATGTGGCTGCACAGGGATCTCTCCCAAACTGAGCCCTCAGAGGACAAGTAAACACATAGACGGGTTAAGAGTCCCAAAGCCAGTGTCTTGAAACAAGTCTTTTAAGTCCTCTAAGCTGAACTGCTTCTTCTGAAAGATGGGACTCATAACAGTACCTCTCTAAGAGAGTTATTTTGAGGATGAAATAAGATAACATACATGAAAACACTGTGCAAACACACCTCCTCTTTTACTACAATGAAAATTATCATTTCTTTGATCATCAGCTTATACTTGCCTTATACCAAAGGTTTATATAAGGTTGGTTTCCATTAATACATGGAGCACCGGTTCAGAAACAAAGAAATGTTCTCTCTTTAATTGCATCAGAAGTAAAACAAAAATTACATTGCTCCAAAGTTCTTAGGATTTTATAACATGGAGAATACATTTTCTAAACCCTGCTGAAGTTATAATAAAATTATCAAAGGTTAGGAAGTTATTAATAATTTTTGTTCCTAATTCTTGTGAAAATCTGGGCTTTACTTAAAGAGAGTAGTTTATGTGGTGGGCTCTAGGGAGATGGCTGCTGCAGCAGTGTAATGTTTAACCTAAATCTTAACATAAAATCATAGAGAACAACAACTTAGCAAAGCTTAAAATCCCATGGACAACATTTATACTGATGCTTGGCTACAAGGCATCTATACAAACTTCAAAATACATGTGAGTGAAGGCAGACAGACCACCAACAGCTGCAAAACCTGAATCCTTTCAACACGTGGGCAGGAAAAGCCAAAAGAAGCAGTGAAGTATGATGGACTTTAGTGGACTTGAGAATCCCTAAATGGCAAGGGCTGTTTATTGGAAAGCGAGTGGGCACGTTTTGCCCAATCCAGTAGGTGGTGAGTGCAAGGGGTCTGCTAAAAGACTGAAGGCGCTTAAGCTGCCCTAGAGATTGACCTGCCTTCCAAGACGGAGGGTCATGCTGAAGGGAAATGCTGAAAGTGGAGTCAGAACTGCTGGGCAGAGAACAACAGAGAGGAGATCAGATAAAAGTGGTGGAAGGGAACAGAATCTGGAAACCTCATAAAGCAAGGTGACTCTTCGTAACACTTCTTGAAAACCACAGAAGAGTTTGTGCAGTTAGAAAAGTCATTCAAAGCCATGTCTCCTGCTAAAAGTTCTGGAAAGCCATTTTTACATAAAAATGAGGAACAGATAAGTATTGAGGCCAAATGTCTTGCAAAGTTATGTCTAAGAGAAACAATGAACAGGATAATATCTCTAATTTTTGAAGAAGAAATGCAAAATAAGGGGACAAAACAAATACTAAAAATTATAATTAAAGAGAAATTTTCTTTAATAAAAAACAATATGAAGTCATATATTAAAAAAAAAAACATACTGTGTAGCTGAGAATGTTGACCCAGAATTATCAACACCAAGACATATTTCTAGCAAAATGAATGAACTTTAAAGAAAAAACTTTCATTGAGTATCCAATCAAAACCAAAAGTGACTTAAAAGGTGAAAAAATGTAGATTATCATCAGGTTTTTTTGACAGCTATACTTTATGCCAGGAAAAAATGGAATGACGTATTTAAGAGACACAAGGAATAAAATGTAAAGCAAGTATTTTATATACTGCAAAACTGACTTTCAACTATAAAAGGCACAGAACAACAGTTATCATTATGCAAGGATTCAGAGAATTTTGTTCTCATTAGCCCTTCCTGAAGAATCTAGAGGAGGATGAGTTTTAAACAATCAAAATGATTAGATAGACATCAGTAGAAGAATTGGTGGTGGACATAAAAACAGTTATCTGAAGAACTAATGCTAAATGAGAATTAAAAGAGTATAATATGTAAAAGCTATATTTGCACATAATGTAGATATAGTATAACTATAAAAATAGGATGAGGGTGAGGAGAGCATATGAAAAAAATTTAAGCCATTGTTTTATTTAAAAGATTTTTTTTAGTGCAGACCATTTTTAAAAGTCTTTATTGAACTTGTTACAATATTGCTTCTATTTTATGTTTTGTTTTTTTGGCTGCAAGGCATGTCAGATTTTAACTCCCCAACCAGGGACCAAACCAGTGTCTCCCGCATTGGAAGGTAAAGTCCTAACCGCTGGACCACCAGGGAAGTCCTGAGCTGTCCTTTGTAATTATATTGGTGGTGGTGATATGCGTATAGTTATTCTAAGCCTGTTCTGTATGCAGTGTGGGATACTGTAAATGAGTGTTATGGGATATTACAATTCCACCATCTACCCTACCCTTGGAAACTAGAAATCTTGTTACGGAGGAAGAGAGAGATAGATGAAGTAAAAGTATAAAATTGACTAGGTTAAAATCTCACAGTACTGACTTTTGGCTTCCCAGCTGGCGCTAGTGGTAAAGAACCCGCCTGCCACTGCAGGAGATGCAAGAGATGTAGGTTCGATACCTGGGTCACGAAGATCCCCTGGAGTAGGAAAAGGCAACTCGCTCCAGTACTCTTGCCTGGAAATTTCCATGGACAGAGGAGCCTGGCGGGCTACAATCCATGGGGCCGCAAAGAGTCAGACACAACTGAGCAACTAAACACAGCACTGACTTTTAATTGGAAATATCAGTATTTTATTTGTAAAATTGTACCTATATGTATACTAATCAATAGATAGATTCCCTAACTCTGCCACTGAAAAGGCCAAATAACAATAAGTAGCCAACTCAGGAGCAATAAGCATTACCACCCAGATTGTGGTCTAGAAATCATAGAAGAAATCAAGACTTATGGAAACAGGACTGAGTTCTTGTATGGCGCAGGATGCATATAAGATGAACATAGACATCTGTTATTAAAAATCAAGGAAGTTATCAAATCAAGTCATATGGAAAGGACTCAGAAGCCAACCTGAAGAGAATCCTGCTGGCCAAAGATAGAACAATATGAGCAAAAACATAATAATAATAAGTAATAATTGCTATTGACTGAAATTTTATCAAATATGTTGAAATCATGAGTTCATGACAATATTTTTAAAAACAAAAGAATTGGTGACCTTTAGAGGAGGACAATAAACTGGTGGAGAAAAAAACCTGAGCACTATCCTACATTTTCCATGTGAAATGTATCACTGGGTAACCAAATAGTAGATGAGAGATAATGTCTCCTTATCAAAATATATCAGCTAATAGTGAAAAAGAAATGATGGAATTTGAATGTCACCATTCTGTAACCCCCAATGGATCTAGATACCAATAGTTAGAAGTATCACAAAATAACAATAAACCAGACATTGTATGACTCCTCAGGAAAGAACACAACACACTTCTAGTCTTACCCAAAGGAATAAAAGCAAGTCCAGGGAAGTCTGTGAACCCAGGTGCCAGTTTGCAGGAAATACCAAGGATAGAAGAGTGAAACAGTACAAGAGAGACTTAAAAGATGTATCCAAAACAACTTTTTAATGGGTAAAAATGTCTATGGATGTGCATTTGGGTGTCATAAACTGTAAGGAAACAAAGGAAATGATCGCTGTGAATATCAGGATGGTGAATGCTTTGAGGGGCAGGAGGTGACTTGAATTTGGAATGAGGCACACGGGGGACTTCTGAAATACTCTTGGCTACAGGAGTACTGGCCTTAAAACAACTCATTGGGCTATCCATTTATTTTGCAGTGCTTTCTAAATCTTTTGTTTTACAGTGGATATTTAAGTATTACAAGTAAAAAAAAAAAACAACCTGTTTAACATAAAGGATACCTATTACACAAAAAGGAGAATTTCAGGAAGAATCTGTTTTAGGATTAAGAGGTTACTGTCTTTGCCTTTCATTTCACTATCTCTCCTGGTTCTTAATTGACTTTTCCTTGTTTTTCCCTCTACTCATTACTAGATATAATAATCACTGGAAATATTATAGATTCTTTTTGACACTTTATCAATGTGAATAATATATGTGAGAGGATCTTGTTGAAATTCTCCTTTTTGTGTAATAGGCATCCTTTATGTTAAACAGGTTTTTTTTTTTTTACGGAGAAGGCAATGGTAACCCACTCCAGTACTCTTGCCTGGCAAATCCCATGGACGGAGGAGCCTGGTAGGCTGCGGTCCATGGGGTCGCAAGGACTCGGACACGACTGAGCGACTTCACTTTCACTTTTCACGTTCATGCATTGGAGAAGGAAATGGCAACCCACTCCAGTGTTCTTGCCTGGACAATCCCAAGGGTGGGGGAGCCTGGTGGGCTGCCATTTATGGGGTCGCACAGAGTCGGACACGACTGAAGCGACTTAGCAGCAGCAGCAGCAGAAGTATATTAGTTGAATTATTTATACTTTCCACAAACTATTGAAATGTGACCAATTTAGAAATTATGGTTTTGTTATAGAAACTACTCAGAACAGATAGACTTTCTTGTGTCAATTTTCTTCAAAAAGTAAAGTATTATTTTATTATAAATTAAACATAAATTTCTTCCTAGCAGTCGTTTACACTGTCTTTCCATGCCCATGGTCACTATAACATCCTGGGAAAATAAAGAAGTCAAAAATCTGTATAACAATTCCATAATACGCTTGGGTCCAGCCAGATATAGAATACGAACAGACAGTAATATTGGAAATGGAGGCTCTTAAGGTCTGATTTGGAGAGGGGAGAGAAACAGCAGAAGAACAAAATCTGAGACTATTTATCTCCATGTCCCAGCTCCACATACTCTTTTTACAAAAGATTTAAGTTCTTTCCAAAAACACATCAAAGAATATTGATTGAAGGATTTTTCTGAGTAGCCTTTGACCACAGGGGAAGTTCTGACGTACCTAGTGGGAAACTGAAAACAAGAGGAAAATCTCTGTTTGAGTTCAAGTGAAGTCGCTCAGTCGTGTCCCACTCTTTGAGACTCCAGGACTGTAGCCTGTCAGGCTCCTCTGTCCAGGCAAGAATACTGGAGTGGACTGCCATTTCCTTCTCCAGGGGATCTTCCCAACCCAGGGATTGAACCTGGGTCTCCTGTATTGCAGGAAGACTCCTTACTGGCTGAGCCACGAGAGAAGTCACAAAGGTCAGCCCGCTGCATTGGCTGGGAATCAAACCAGGTCAACTGTTTGGAAGGCGGCTATGCTCACTACTATACCACCAATGCTCCTTAAATTACACACAGATCTTCTACATTGTCAATAAATGACTAATAAAGGCAGTTAAAGAACTTAACTGAAAGGATGGGTGCATGTGGGCTAAGTCACTTCAGTCATGTCCGACTCTTTTCAACCTTATGGACTGTAGCCTGCCAGGCTCCTCTGTCCATGGGGATTCTCCAGGCAGGAATACTGGAGTGGGTTGCTATGCCATCCCCCTCCAGGGATGCGACCAGAGAGCGAACCCCGGTCTCACGTGTCTCCTGCACGGACAGGTGGGTTCTTTACCACTAGTGCCACCCAAGGAAGCCCATCTGAAAGGATATCTGCAGTTTAAAGCTTTCCTTGAAAGAAGAAAAGCCTTTCACATTTAATTATCTCACTATAAATTGTTCTCATAGTGACTACTCCAGAGGGGTGGAGGGGGGGCGGGTCACCTAGATTGTAGAGAATAGCTGATTAAGAAAAAAAGTTTCCTAAGGGTGAGTTGGCAGAAAAGAAAGCTTTGGCAGAGATTCTTTAGGAACAAGTCAACTGGAGTGTGGGATTGGATGGTATCCATGTAAGAGATAAACTAGGATCCCAGTGCTGGGAAAATCTATCTATTAACACATGCAATCTTAAGCTTACTGACTGCAATTTAAACCTATTTCTTTTTTGCTCATTTCTTTGAAAACATAACAGATAACTGGTGACTATTTTTCTATATCCTAGTTCCTTCAGTTAACTCTTAGAAAACTGCAACTCTTCTACCTTCTTTTTCTCAGATTAACCAAGAACATCGTTTCCTATAGATAACTATTTTCCAGCCATCATCAACTAATCATCAAACACTTGAATATTTTTTCCCCACGACTTGTACAGTATGGTCAGAAGACTATTTGCCTCAGAATTGTAAACGTGGATTCCTACGTCATTGCACGGACCTGATAAATAAAGATCTTTGGAGATGTGACTCAGCCATACCAAAATCTGAGAACCACTACTTTAAAGAATACCACAGCTCTCAATTTGAACAGAAAGATTGAATTTGACCAATTATGTTTTATCAAGGTCTTTAGCAATTTAGAGAACATATGATGTATTTCTTAATAAATTATAGTTATTCTAATCCTTCCCAACATCATTTATTCATACTGAAAAGCTACGTATCTGATGTGAATTATTAAAGTTACTGAGCTAGGATATGGCAAGTCAATTTCAAAGTATTTTCTAGATGAAATATGCTACAAAAAACATGATCCAACAAGTCAATGTCTCTATTCTTTTATGAGAAGTCTTGAACAACCTGTTTTTTTTCTCTTGATGTATAAAATTCTAAAAATGGGAATTGTTAAATAAATGATGACATGCAGCTTCTGTAATCCTTGTGGCATTGCTGGGTATCATTACAGTCTTTCTAAATCTTCCTTTATGGAAGAATCCAAAGTAACAGAACTTTGCCTGTTTTCTTCTAATTCATTTAATTAAACCTTCTACCAACCTAGAAACCAAGTGAAAGCTCCTAAATAATTTCTGACATGAACTAAATTTTACTTCTGATTCATAATGACTGATTATAACCCTGTGACAGTTACAGAAAATTAATTACAAAGAGCAAGAACTCCAGAAATAAAAACGCAGAGGCTGAAATTTGAATTGCAATCTTTATCACATCATGTGAAAATAGTCAAATGGAATTAAAGAACTTGGGTCACTAAAATAATATGAAGGAAGCTCTTTATTATGTATTGGTTTTTGAAAAAATAAGTAGATGTCATATTCTAGCAATATGAATTACATAAAATGCACACACAGTATTTTAGTTATGATTACAAACTTGTCCCCAATTCTACTTCCAGTCAAGCATGAAACTTATAAAACTCATAGTCCTAATATTTTTTAATCACTTGGGGTAAATATTAAGAAGAGACATTTGGGTCTCTATGCCAAATGGACTGACTCAGTCTCAGGAGGGTATGTCCTGGGAATCTGCCTTTACAGCATTAAATATTTAAGTATTACCCACACCACTAGCATTCTGCCGAGAGTTCTAACTTCTTCCTTATCTATGAGTTCCAGACAGGCAGTGCTTTGTTTGTCTTAGAGTTTGCCACAGAGTGTTTACTGGAAATCCATAGCTGAAATCTGTAGGCAATACAACTGGGCAACTTCTTCAAATAGACAATGAATTTTGTCCTTTTTCAAGCATCTCTTTTGGGGTAGAAATGTATTGGCTGGTGTTAAAATCTAGGTACAATTGTCTTACATCACCTGGGCAGGTATAATGGCAACCCCCAGTTACAACTTTCTTACCTCACTGATCCACTGACAGGCAAACATATTCTTTGTTTTCTAACAGAAAGATAGAACGCAAAGCTGTATAATATCCCAGAAAGCTTTGAACAGAAGATTCTGCAGGAGTCCTGTTTATATGGATTTGGTATTGGTTTGGTTTGTTTAATCAGTATCATCGTCTTCTAGAAAGGCACCACAAATGCTGATGTAATTGAAGCGCAATAGACTGCACTAATCACAGATTGTTAATCCCATCTGCTTCTCATGAAAAGGAAGCGGTATTCCATAATGATGTGAAAGAACCCGTGAGTTTTCCTAAATCTGACCCCTCCTTACTCGTGATCTTGCTCTCCTTACTCGGTCTTCGTGATTTCTCTCTCCACGGTTCTTTAGTATCTTTCCCCCCTTCGTTGCCACTGTCACCACAAAGCTTATCTATTTTCATACGAGAGGTTTTCCTAAGAGAGAAAGTTTTGGGGAGGTTTAGTTGAATTTCATCATAGTCCCCCAGTGATAAAATGGTCACCTTCTAAGATTCTGTTATCTCTAGGAAAATATTTATTGCTATCCTTTAAAGCGGAATGTGGTGTTTTGATTTAGCTTCCTTAATAAGAAGCTAAAGATATTTATTAAGAATATTCTACATGAATAGCACTTAAAATATTAATTTAATACACACTTGTTTCCTTTTATCCCTCTACTTGATACAGATGTCGGAAAACATTTCTGTCATTTGAGAATATACCTGTTTCTTTTAGCCACATTTCATAATGCCATTCAAAATTAGACTAAATCAAAATAAATATGGTTAGAAAAAAGTGCTGTGCAAGGGGCAAGTGGGGTTAGGGTCTCTGCTATTTCTCTGGAGGTAGTCTTCAGGGTCAGACAAGATAGGAGTTCAAATAGTAACAGTTTGTTTGTAAAAATCATCCTCCCCAAGAGCCCCTTACAAGGAGATTTCTGAACTCAAGAGTTCTTTATAAGATTTCTGAATTTGCAAAAAGCAATAATTGGGTGTACACATGGCACCAGGGGTTTGAAGGCAGTTGGTTTAACTTTACTTTGAAGCCAGGGAAAGTCTAGTGGGTTCTACTCACACCTTTGGGGGAAATGAGGCTAAACTATTTTTAGAGGATGATTTCTGTCACAGTTGGGTTCTCTGGAGTACCTTAGCAGAAGCCCAAAATTAGGAAAGAGGAAACGAGCTCTTGTTCTACTGAATGTTTCGTGTGAAATACTGAATCACATTAATGGGTTTCCGAGGTCTGAAGAGGATCTGTGCCTTAAAAAAAAAAAAAAGTACAGTTTAAGGGTGATTCAGACTAGGAGTTCTCTACTCATTATTGCTATTAAAACCACTCAAGATATTTTTCCAGTTTTATTGAGATATTGACATATAACACTGTGCTTGTTTTAGGGGTACAACATAGGGATTTGATATATGTACATACTGTAAATATAATCAATTTATTTAACATCCACTTCCTCACAGTTGCACGCTTTTGTTTAAATGATGAGAACTTCTAAGGTCTGCTGCCAGCAGTTTTCAAATATAGGTTACAGTATTGTTAAGTCACCATTACATCCTCAGAACTTATAAATGGAAGTTTGCACCTTTTGACCGCCTTCACCCAGTTCCCTCGTCTCCCCACCCCCTCTCCGGCAACCACCAATCTGTTCTCTGTATCTTTTTACACACACACAAGCTAATTTCAAGGGGTATGTTATATTGGTTGAGAGCATGTTTTCAGTTCAGTTCAGTCGCTCAGTCGTGTCCGACTCTTTGCGACCCCATGGACTGCAGCATGCCAGGCCTCCATGTCCATCACCAACTCCCGGAGTTTACCCAAACTCATGTCCATTGGCGATGCCATCCAGCCATCTCATCCTCTTCTCCTCCTGCCTTCAATCTTTCCTAGCATCAGGGTCTTTTCAAATAAGTCAGTTCTTCGCATCAAATGGCCAAAGTATTGGAGTTCCAGCTTCCACATCAGTCCTTCCAATGAACACCCAGGACTGCTCTCCTTTAGAATGGACTGGTTGGGTCTCCTTGGAGTCCAAGGGACTCTCAAGAGTCTTCTCCGAGAGACTGTTTTACATGCTCTTTGTACTGAAATGTGAGAAGTCAGTCTATTTAAGCAACCAAATTGCCAATTTGTTGTTATAAACAAAAAGGAAAATGAAAGATGAATTGATTTTTATTATTTTTTTTATAAGTAAGGGGGTTGCTGAAGATTGACGGCAGAAGGGGACGGCAGAGGATGAGATGGTTGGATAGTATCACCAACTGGATGGACAGGCGTTTGAGCAAGCTCCAAGAGTTGGTGATGGACAGGGAAGCCTGGCGCGCTGCAGTTCATGGGGTCTCGGACACGACGGAGCGACTGAACTGAACTGAAGGGCCTTAGCCTTCCTGGGATGTCACGCAAGGGAACTCTGGAAACTGAGCCCTAAAACCCCGCAGTCGGGGGTCAGGGCAGGTTTCTGCACAGACGGTCCTTTCGGGCCCGCACCCTCCGGGGTTAGAGCGGGCCCATGAGCCTCCAGGGGGAGACGGGGCGGAGCCCGGCGGGGCGGGGGCTGGACCGCGGCCGCACCCTTCCTCTGCCGGGGGAGGCGGGACCTCCGCCCTTCCCGCGTGCAGGCCGCGTCGCCCTCCGCTCTCCTCCGGCGCACCGCGCCATCTCCGCCACTCTCGCCCGAGGAACCCCTCCGCCCAGGGCCGAGCGCGGCTGGCCCTCGAGCGGCATGAGGCTGCCCCCCGAGACGTGCTGGCTGCTGCTCTGGCTGCCGCCTCTGGCCGCGCAGCCCGTGGGCGCCGAGCGCGGGGAGGAGGAGGCGGCAGCCGTCTCAGGTAACCGCGGGCACGGGCTGCGGGCACGGGCTGCGGGCGCGCGCGCCCCCTCCCTCTCCGGCCTCCTGTCGCCCTTCCCCCCTGCTCGTCCCCGCCCACGCCAACACCCCGGCCCGGCGGTGACCCAGGCTCTCCCCGCCCCGGCGGCGCGGAGCCGGGCGCGGGCGGCGTCTCCCTGCCAGATTTAAGGCGGCCTCCCTGACCGCCTGCTTCGGCTTCCCTGGACTCCGCCGGGGACTGGATTTTAGGATTAGAAGCAGCTGCAAAGTTCATTCTGGCCCAGTTCCCACGTTTTATAGAAGCAACCAAAGTCCAGAGAAGTTTTGATTTGTCCAAGGACATGAGGACAAGTCATTGTTACAGATGATCCTTGTCTCCAGACTTTCAACACAGGACATTTGTATTTATCAATTTAGGTCGAAAAATATTCTTTCCCATTCAGGATGGTAAAAGCTTAGCTTTAGAATTACACTGAAATTCTGTTACCCTGACTAGCTCTGTGACCTTGAGTCAGTCAAGCCACTACTGGTCACGTGTAAAACACGGATAATAATATTTCACAGGATTGTCGTGATGTGTAACGTGTGTGCAGTCCCTGGTCCAGAGGAAACAGGAAATGGTAGCTGCTGCTGGTGGTATGGCTTTCTGTGGCGTGCTCTCAAGATCCTGATTCCGGGCAGGGCAAGAGTTCTAACTTCAGTTCTGCTATGAGCTTAACATTTCTATTTCATTAATTTCCCCCATTAAATCCTTTAAAAGATTTCCTGGACTCACTGTCCACTAACTTCCCTTCATCTTTTTGCCCACCTTCGGTTGCAAGGGAGGCAACCAGCTGTGGGCTTATAGGTGGGGAAAGCTGCCTCCTCCTGTTAAAATCCGGATTGTCTATGAATGAAGGCAGTTACCAGATTTTCAGCTGGAGCTGCCAACTCCTGGTAATCTCACAGTGAGGTACTTGGGGCTATTCTAGATCAGTTTTCATTGAATAGAAGTTTGTCAAGTGTTTACTTTCTACCGGGCAGTGTTAAAAGTGCTTTGATTGCATTATCTTATTTAATACCCATAGTAGCCCTATAGGGTAGGAACCATTTATATACGTATTTTACAGAAGAGGGCTTGGTAGTAAAAGAGGTAACCAGTATATACTGATGAAAAAAATAAAGCACAGATCTGTCTAAGAGTTTCGGAGCATGGCAGCAGCCAGAACATTGTAAGTAGCCTGGACCAGCATCCAGAACTTGGATTTCTTCTTCGGTCATTACATTCAGCCACTCACTTGTAGAATTACCTTGGTCCAGGCAGATAATCTTTAAGCGCCATAGTTTTCCCATCAGTAAAACAAAAATCTTCTGTTGCTGAATGTTCTCCAATATTTTCCTTACCTTTTTCTCTTTTTAAGGGAATTTTTTTTTTTTTTTTTTTTGGCTTTGCTGGATCTTTGTTACTGCTCAGGCTTTTCTCTAGTTGTGATGAGTGGATGCTACTCTTCGTTGAGGTGTGCAGGCTTCTCATTGTGAAGGCTTTTCTTGTGGCGCGCAGACTCGAGGATGCGTAGGCTTCTGTAGTTGTGGCTCGTGGGCTCCAGCGCGCAGGCCCAGCGGCTGTGGCTCGTGGGCTCCAGCGCGCAGGCCCAGCGGCTGTGGCTCGTGGGCTCCCGCGCGCAGGCCCATCGGCTGTGGCTCGTGGGCTCCAGCGCGCAGGCCCAGCGGCTGTGGCGCGTGGGCTCCAGCGCGCAGGCCCAGCGGCTGTGGCGCGTGGGCTCCAGCGCGCAGGCCCAGCGGCTGTGGCTCGTGGGCTCCAGCGCGCAGGCCCAGCGGCTGTGGCTCGTGGGCTCCAGCGCGCAGGCCCATCGGCTGTGGCTCGTGGGCTCCAGCGCGCAGGCCCATCGGCTGTGGCTCGTGGGCTCCAGCGCGCAGGCCCAGCGGCTGTGGCGCGTGAGCTCTAGCGCGCAGGCTCAGCGGCTGTGGCGCACAGGCTTAGTTACTCCGAGGCTTGTGGAACCTTCCTGCACCAGGGGTTGAACCCACATCTCCTCATTGACAGGCAGACTCTCATACACTGTGTGCACTACCTTTTCTTTACTTTTATTTGCCTCAATGAGCCCGTTGTTTTTCAGGTTTCAGCTGGTACTTCGTTTTCAAAATAGAGCCCAGCTATAATGTGAGATACTTGGATTAGATGATACTTCCTGTTCTAAAAATCTGTCTTCCAATAGCACACACACTTAGACACACACATACCCTTACACACCCTTCCATGGAATGGAGAACATCCAGACTGAGGCCAGAACAGCTTTCTGGCTCCCCATTTGGAGGAAAGTCAGAGGCAATTGATACAGGAGGAGCAGATAGTTGTCTGGCTAAGAGGAAGAGAACCTTCAAACCAAAGTAACCAGGAGCTTGGAACCAGCGGGCAAGGTCCTTAGATGAAATTCAGGCCACTGCGATGAATTCCCAGGATTGAACCATAGTGATAGGCCATTTTAAACCACAGCTTTAAAATTCATCCATGGGGAAGAAAATCAATACTTGAAGTTAAAATCAGACCGGAATGTGCATTTGCATATGATAGTTACAGTTTCATTCTCTGTGTACCTTCTTGCATAGAGAATGCAATGAAGAGAAATGAAGATCAAGATGCATAGTCAAGCCAGGTTAGAAAAACAAGAAGTACGGTTAATAGAGAAGTTCTTTTGTAACTTTGATACTACCTGCTAATTAGTTTGAATTTGAACTTACAAAATAATACCCCCCAAAATCCTTCTGCCCTGTGAACTCTCAGGAGTTCAAGTTTATTGCTTTTTAACTCTTCTCCCTGCCTTACCTTATCCCTAAAGAAAAGCAGTCATATAGGCCAGATGGGGAAAGTGGGAGCCTGATTTAATAAGTGATTTTATTATTCTATTATAATTTCATCTGAAGATATTTTTTCCCATAAGGGCATGTAAGGTTAAATTTTCAGAAGGAACATTGCTGAAATATTTTTACGTTGGAGATTGTTTAAAATCTGCAAACACCTGAAGTTTGTGCTCTTTATTTTTAACATATTCTATAAGTAGGTTTAAGTACTACCTGCCCTTTTTTGAAGTTTTGACTGAATATTTTTACCTTAAAAGGTAAGTTTAGTTTATGACTAAACTCTTTAATTATATCCTTATACCTGTAGGAAAACTAATAAATGACAAAAGTAGTACGGAAGAGTAATTTTAAATTTATTGGTTGAAGCAAGTGATGTGAAGCGGTCTCTTTTATATATGATATGTAGTCCTAACATTAGATTGAATGTTTTCAAGTCGAGTGGTGTTTTAAATGAACTAAGGGATCGCAGTGGTAAAGGGAACCCTGACTCAAATCCTTTGGTCATGTAAAGAACTGAGCTTCGTCATAGCAGTTTGGGCACAGCTGGCCAGAAACCCACTGTTCTTTAGAAGTCAGGGTTATTGACAGGTTCAGGAGAGCCTGCCAAGGACTGCAGGTGGTTAAGGAGGGCTGTGCTCGGTGGTGGCCTTGCTGGGTCGTCATAGTAAGGATGGCACTTGGGGTTGGTCCTGCAGATGCTCCCAGGTGCTTGGGAACTGAGGCAGAGCTGGGCCGGCCCACACTTGCAGACCATTCTGACCTGAATCAGGGTTGAGGAAGTGAGTACCCAGGTTACGGGGGTGGGGGGGCACCCTCTGGGAAGGAGATGTGTTTCAGCTCAGGGGAAGCAGCGGCTCTTTCTGGGCAGGTGTTACTCTCTTCTGACCCAGTGAATGATTGTTTTGACATTTGTATGTATCCCTAAAAGTTTCCTTTTGTTTTCTGGATTGCCTTGTAAGGGGATGTTGCTGTTATTGAGATATATGTCCTTTTGCCTGATCTACCACCAGGAAGTTCCAATGTTACCTGATTGAATGGGCAAAGCCCGAGGCTGCATGAATAAATGACACCTGCAGACGTGCCCGCAGCCTCGTAGCCTTCAGTGTCAGGGCTTGAACAGGTGACAAAATTCAGCTAATCAGTCAAGCTGGCTACAGTTTTTGTCTGCCCCGCTCCGATGGAGGTAGAGGAAGTAGAAAATGCCTAATGAAATGTCTCTAGAAGAAGATAACTGAAAGGAGGCGAGGCCTAGGAAAGCCATAACCTTTATAAATCATCAAAATGAAAAGATCTGGTTCCCTCTAGGAAGACAGTAGGCCAGCTGTGTTAAGAACCTTGGTTGTCAAAGTTACTATCTTACGCTGGTCCAACTAGTCCATGACTTAAGACTCCTTGGACTGAATTCGTTTGGAGCTAGGGTTGAGGTTTCTTGTGGCTTGAGTTTCTAGTTCTTTAGGTAGTTAGGAATTCTTGTGTGGGTTGACTGAGATGCACAAGAGACAGGTGGTAACAGAGCAGCCAGAGAACATCATGAAATGCCAGCGCCTCGTCTGTGATGTCTCCTGTGTGAATTCAATGTCAGTCTCACCTCCAAAGCCAGACGTTGCTCTGGAGAATTCCAGGGGAGATGCTGTTTGCAACATGCTCTTAGTAGTAGATCTGTAGGTGTCAAAAATCAGGGCAGCCTTTCTTTATCTGTGCTTTCCTTAATCTGGTTGAAGACCAGGTGACATCGGAGCTAGTTCTAGTCCTCCAGCTGGGAGGTCCCTTACAGAGAATGCACTGACCTACCGTATCGAGTACAACGGCAGCAAGCGGATTCCCACCACTTGTCTCCCACTCCCTCCTCTGCCTGGTGAGGAGAGAGAAGATGGTTCCCAGCTCGAGGGGTGTTAAGGGTTAGCGCTCTCACCCTGTAGTTCAGGGCACAGGGATGCTGGGGTAGGGAAGGGGCGGTGGAGCCTGCAGGTTCTGTTGGGGGGATGGCCATGGTGCAGGCTGGACAGGTGCCCAGCATCAGGTTGTTTCAAGGGGAGCCTGGAGAGCACCCCCTCTTATGGTGCCAGCACTGGCCAGGCTCTTGTGAAGACTGGCCGTTGCAGGGAAAGAGCAAATTGGCCAAGATGGTGTCGTCGGGCTCTCTTGCCCGACGTTTTGTAGATGGTGATGATGTAACCGCTGAGATCACTTAAAGTGCTGCACGTGCACATCACAAGGTACCCAGCTGACCACGGGCTGCTTTGTTCTGTAAGCACATATAAGCTCCACCTGGAAGTGACCTTGTGGCTGCGTTGCGGCTGCATTATGTCTGTGTCTGCTGGGTCAACCACGAGAGGAGAGAAGACAGTGTGTCTGCAGTTCCTATTGCTCCTCGAGTTTTCTTCTAGCTTCCCTGCTCGTGCCTTGCCTTCCATGGGTTCATCAAACAGCACACACAGTGAGATACAGCAAGACAGCCTTGCCTTCACTAGGTCAACTCTGCGACCCTGTGGACTGAAGCCTACCAGGCTCCGCCGTCCATGGGATTTTCCAGGCAAGAGTACTGGAGTGGGTTGCCATTTCCTTCTCCAGGGGATCTTCCTGACTCAGGGATCGAACCCGGGTCCCCTGCATTATAGGCAGACGCTTTTACCGTCTGAGCCACCAGGGAAGTCCTAAATAACCCACCAGTCCTCTGCAATTACAGCACACGAGTAAAAGACGAATACTTAAATGTGGGGATACAGTGATGAACATGCCGTGTCCTGAACTTCATGAAGGGAGAGTGTCAACTAAAAAATACGTATGTAATGTGAAGAGAAGAAAGCAGAGTAAGAAGGGAGGGGTTGGAGTGTGCCGTTTTAGACAGCAGGGTCGGAGAAGGCCTTGCTGAGAAGGGGACGTTTGAGCACACAAATGTTATCTATTGGAAGGAGAAACTCTGCCAGGATCTGGGGAAAGCAGTTGCAAGCGGAGGAAACCACATGCAGGAATGCTTGAGGCGGGGGCAGCTCAGCGTCATGAGGACAAGTTGACCGATGTGGCCGGAGGGAAGGCCAGAGGTGCCTGGCTCCCAGGAAAGGAGAGCAGGTTTTGCTTTGAGAAGTCGTTTGGGGAGGGGGTGGTTGAACAGGTAAACGATGTGCTCTGATTGATGTTTCTAAAAGGTCCATGTGCTGGTAAGAGGATAGGTTGTGGAGGGGGGAATTGAGGCGGTTCTGGGAGCTGACCAGCTCGCAGTCCTTTACATTCATCCAAGTGCATGAAGCCACCGTCTGGACGACAGGAACATTTACTCCTGAAGTCAAGCTATTGCACTGTACCCAGATTGCATCATCTTGCTCGTAGCTGAAGAGTTACAAATATCAAATGATTTAGGAGACAGTCTTAGGACCAAAATGAAAAAAAGCCTCAGTGGAAGGTAACGTTTGCTTGTGACGCTCAGGCTCCACAGCACATTTCCTCTGCCCACTAACAAGCCCACTAGCCATCAGTTCCCATACTTGTGTGAACTGATTTGACCTGTGAAGAAGTGGAACTCTCTGAGAGGAAGGACTGTGGAAGGACCACAAGAAAAGCCCCTACAGTGGGCACACGTAGTTTGAGGAGCAACCCTGAGGAAGGAACAGCTGGGGTTCATGTTTTCATGATGGTCTGGGCTGCTGGGGTCTGCAGACCGCTTTTCACCTGCCTCTCCCCCCACCTCCACGTGTGCTCCCTCCACAGTGACAGGCAGGGATCCCCTCTTTTATTGGAGACTCCCAGCAGAAAGATCTCCGCTCTGGCTGACTGATTTCACGCGGTTCCTTGCGAGTCATTACTGGTCACCCCATCCTTCCTCAGCTTTGGTGTAGCAGGCGGTTTTGGCTTCATTTCAGATTTCCTGGAGAAACAGCTGATCACACTCTCCTTAGGGGAGTCGGGGGTTGGCCTGTGGTTTCTCTGTGTGCCCTGTTGTTCCATGCTTGACAGATGTGGTGGTGGTACCCTGTCCTGGGTCCAGGACTGGCTTTTGACTTCATCTCCCTTTATTTATAATTCAATAGCAGCAGCTGCAGAGTAAAATGAACCCCATTACTTTATAATTTGGTTGTGGCATTTACTACAGTCATTTACCACCTGTAATGCAGCACTTGTCTTCTGTTTCACAGTGTTACGCTGTATTATACATTACATACTATATATTGCATATTACCTAGAACACACACACATATGTATGTATGCATCTGTTTTGAGCCAGACTTCTCCTGTGCTCCAGACCTGTCATCTTTACCTAGTCCCATCAACCAAGACTCAGTACGTCTAGAAGTGAACTCATGCCCTTTTCACTGGACAAACTTGCTTCTTCTCTGGTATTCCGTATGTGGATAAAGGGCCTCACCATCTCCCCGCTCACCAGAACCATCAGGTTGCCTCTGAATCTCTAAGTCTGTTGATGCCACTTGCTAGGTGTTCTTTGATCTGCTCTTTCTCCCTCCTGCTTGGTTCATTTCTTACTCAGATTGCTTCGGGAGCCCCTACAGCTCTGCTTGCCGTGCTCTTCCCCTCTGGGTTTCACATGGCTTCCAGAATGCCCTTTCCAAGACATGCCTGTGTTTTCTGTTCCCGCAGGTCCGTTTGCCCTCCTCTCCCCTGCTCGGTGCCAGGGAGCTGGCCTCTGTGGGCTTCTTCGCCCTCTGGCTTCCCACTGGGTTTGGCCGATGAGAGACTGGTAGGGGGTGGGGACAGGAGAGAGCTGCCCCTGGAGTCCTGGCAGTGTCTGTGTTCCCTTGGGTTGCTGTCCTCTCAGCTCTGGCACCTCCAGTGACAGTGGGTCCCCCTTTGCCATCTCAGGCCTAGGAAGGTTGAAGGCTTTCTGCTGTTGTCGGTGCCTGGGAACCCCCGTCCACGTCTTCACTGAACTCTTCTCAGTTAAACCCTCTGGCATGTCAGCAGTTTCCTGCTGAAACTTTGTTTGCCTGAAATCCCTCAGTGCTCTGCTTTCAGCCAGAAGTCCTCATTACTCATTGTAACGATAACTGCTGCTTAGCTCTCTAGCTGCAAGTGTTAAAATGCCCTCGTGTATTCCCTGCGTGCCATCCTCGTGAATGGCTAGACCACGTCCGTCGTTTCCCTCATCTCTGTGGATCTCGGCGCACTTGTCACCCCCACCCCCTGACTTCTAGGTCACTGCCCCCAGCTGTGGTCAGTGGTCCACTCACATTTCCTCCTCTCCGGGAAGCCTCTCAGTCCTTCCCCTCTCCTTCAAGATTGAAGATGTGCCTGTTCTCCTTGCTCTTACCATCCTTCCATCTGCCATATGACTATTGGTATTAGACTGTAATATTTTTGTCTCCTGCTAGGCTGGAAGGACTGAAGGACTGTAATTACTGCCTAGAATAATTTAATGTTCATAAAGTATAAAAGCAGCCATCATTAACCCTGTGAATAAAAAAGAAGATTTTGGGCAATTATATATTTAGGAAATATATTCTCTTTTCCATTTCTCAGTTTCTACGTGTAAAGCTTTGAAGGAGATGGATATAATTAAAGCTTCTGTGTCAGGCTGTTACTGCTACAATCAAAATTCCCAAGTGAAATGGAAGTATATATGGTCAACCGTGCAGGTAAGAACTTACTTTCAAATTATGTCTTAGGAACAGAGACTTTAAAGGTACTATTTCAGCAGTAGAAATAGACATAGAGCTTTTATATGACATAGAGCTATTACCAGTAGGAAAGCTGCCTGGGGAATCACACGGTAGTTCAAGCAGAGGGATGTGGTAGAAGCATAAACTCTCCATACTCTTCATCAGCCCTCCTTCATCCACTCCAAGTAAATACACTATATGTTGCAGTGTGCTTGCTGTTGAGACATGGCTCAGGGTAGCATCCTCTCATGTACTTCCAAAATCATTGCTGTCTCAGGCCTTTCTGTGTATATATATATATTATAGAAATTCTGAAGTTACCTCTGATCTCACATATGGTCAAGATAGTCATCCTGGAGTGCGAAGTCAAGTGGGCCTAGGAAGCATCACTACGAACAAAGCTAGTGGAGGTGATGGAATTCCGGTTGAGCTGTTTCAAATCCTAAAAGATGATGCTGTGAAAGTGCTGCACTCAATATGTCAGCGAATTTGGAAAACTCAGCAGTGGCCACGGGACTGGAAAAGGTCAGTTTCAATTCTAATCCCAAAGAAAGGCAATGCAAAAGAATGCTCAAACTACCACACAATTGCACTCATCTCACACGCTAGTAAAGTAATACTCAAAGTTCTGCAAGCCAGGCTTTGATAATACATGAACCATGAACTTCCAGATGTTCAATCTGGATTTAGAAAAGGCAGAGGAACCAAAGTTCAAATTGCCAATATCCACTGGATCATAAAAAAAGCAAGAGAGTTCCATAAAAACATCTACTACTGCTTTATTGACTATGCCAAAGCCTTTGACAGTGTGGATCACAAGAAACTGTGGAAGATTCTGAAAGAGATGGGAATACCAGACCACCTGACCTGCCTCTTGAGAAATCTGTATGCAGGTCAGGGAGCAACAGTTAGAAGTGGACATGGAACAACAGACTGGTTCCAAATAGGAAAAGGAGTACGTCAAGGCTGTATATTGTCACCCTGCTTATTTAACTTGTATGCAGAGTACATCATGAGAAACGCTGGGCTGGAAGAAGCACAAGCTGGAATCACGATTGCCAGGAGAAATAACAATAACCTCAGATATGCAGATGACCCCACCCTTATGGCAGAAAGCAAAGAAGAACTAAAGAGCCTCTTGATGAAAGTGAAAGAGGAGAGGGAAAAGTTGGTTTAAAGCTCAACATTCAGAAAACGAAGATCATGGCATCTGGTCCCATCACTTCATGGCAAATAGATGGGGAAACAGTGGAAACTGGCTGACTTTATTTTTTTGGGTTACAAAATTGCTGCAGATGGTGACTGCAGCCATGAAATTAAAAGACACTTACTCCTTGGAAGAAAAGTTATGACCAACCTAGACAACATATTCAAAAGCAGAGACGTTACTTTGCTAACAATGGTCCGTCTAGTCAAAGCTATGGTTTTTCCAGTAGTTCTGTATGGATGTGAGAGTTGGACTAGTAAGGAAAGCTGAGCACCGAAGAATTGATGCTTTTGAACTGTGGTGTTGGAGAAGACTCTTGAGAGTCCCTTGGACTGCAAGGAGATCCAATCAGTCCATCCTAAAGGAAATCAGTCCTGAATGTTCATTGGAAGGACTGATACTGAAGCTGAAACTCCAATATCTTGGCCACCTGATGCGAAGAATTGACTCATTTGAAAAGATCCTGATGCTGGGAAAGATTGAAGATGGGAGGAGAAGGGGACGACAGAGGATGAGATGGTTGAATGGCATCACCGACTCAATGGACATGAATTTGAATAAACTCTGGGAGTTGGTGATGGACAGGGAGGCCTGGCATGCCGCAGTCCATTGGGTCACAAAGAGTTGGATGCGACTGAACTGAACTGAAGTGCCAGGAATTATTCTAAGTTCTCAGGATCCATAAGTGAACAAAATGGATCTCTGCTCCTGTGATGTTAGCACTCTGAGGAATGGTGGAGTAGCTGGGGCAGTAGGGCAGGGTTAGCCATATGTGTAAAAGAGGAGAAAATTATAAAACTGGTAAGTGCTATGAAAAAAAGAAAATGTAGAGTAAGAGAAGTAGAACGAGAGAAGCAGGGGCAAGTTGCAGTATTGAAAAGAGTGGTTGGGGGAGTTCTCATCGGAAAGGTGAAATTCAAGTACGATTTCAGTGGTGTGAGTCACCCAGCTGGAAATCTGAGGAAAGCGTGTTTCCAGCTGGGGCAGAGCTGGGGCATCATCTTCATCAGTGGGCATTTGGTGCTGCTTTGTATCATTCCTGATAACGTTCACCACTTTGGTCACTTGAGAAAAGGAAAGATAAGCATCTGAATGCAGAGTTCCAAAGAATAGCAAGAAGAGATAAGAAGGCCTTCTTCAGGGATCAATGCAAAGAAATAGAGGAAAACAACAGAATGGGAAAGACTAGAGATCTCTTCAAGAAAATTAGAGATACCAAGGGAACATTTCTTGCAAAGATGGGCTTGATAAAGGACAAGAATAGTATGGACCTAACAGAAGCAGAAGATATTAAGAAGAGGTGGCAAGAATACACAGAACTGTACAAAAAAGATCTTCATGACCCAGATAATCACGATGGTGTGATCACTGACCTAGAGCCAGACATCCTGGAATGTGAAGTCAGGTGGGCCTTAGAAAGCATCACTACGAACAAAGCTAGT
This sequence comes from Bubalus kerabau, assembly GCF_029407905.1. Taxonomy (NCBI): domain Eukaryota; kingdom Metazoa; phylum Chordata; class Mammalia; order Artiodactyla; family Bovidae; genus Bubalus; species Bubalus kerabau. The sequence goes on from NC_073626.1 coordinate 59,373,843, forward strand.
GGAGGTGATGGAATTCCAGTTGAGCCGTTTCAAATCCTGAAAGATGATGCTGTGAAAGTGCTGCACTCAATATGCCAGCACATTTGGAAAACTCAGCAGTGGCCACAGGACTGGAAAAGGTCAGTTTTCATTCCAATCCCAAAGAAAGGCAATGCCAAAAATGCTCAAACTACCACACAGTTGCACTCATCTCACATGCTGCTGCTGCTAAGTCGCACATGCTAGTAAAGTAGTGCTCAAAATTCTCCAAGCCAGGCTTCAGCAATACGTGAACCGTGAACTTCCTGATGTTCAAGCTGGTTTTAGAAAAGGCAGAGGAACCAGAGATCAAATTGCCAAAATCCGCTGGATCATGGAAAAAGCAACAGAGTTCCAGAAAAACATGTATTTCTGCTTTATTGACTATGCCAAAGCCTTTGACTGTGTGGATCACAAGAAACTGTGGAAAACTCTGAAAGAGATGGGAATACCAGGCCACCTGATCTGCCTCTTGAGAAATCTGTATGCGGGTCAGGAAGCAACAGTTAGAAGTGGACATGGAACAACAGACTGGTTCCAATTAGGAAAAGGAGTACGTCAAGGCTGTATATTGTCACCCTGCTTATTTAACTTGTATGCAGAGTACATCATGAGAAACGCTGGACTGGAAGAAACACAAGCTGGAATCAAGATTGCCGGGAGAAATATCAATAACCTCAGATATGCAGATGCCACCACCCTTATGGCAGAAAATGAAGAGGAACTAAAGAGCCTCTTGATGAAAGTGAAAGAGAAGAGTGAAAAAGTTGGCTTAAAGCTCAACATTCAGAAAACGAAGATCATGGCATCCGGTCCCATCACTTCATGGGAAATAGATGGGGAAACAGTGGAAACAGTGGCAGACTTTATTTTTGGGGGCTCTGCAGACTGCAGCCATGAGATTAAAAGACGCTTACTCCTTGGAAGGAAAGTTATGACCAACCTAGACAGCATATTCAAAAGCAGAGACATTACTTTGCCAACAAAGGTCCGTCTAGTCAAGGCTATGGTTTTTCCTGTGGTCATGTATGGATGTGAGAGTTGGACTGTGAAGAAGGCTGAGCGCCGAAGAATTGATGCTTTTGAACTGTGGTGTTGAAGACTCTTGAGAGTCCCTTGGAGTGCAAGGAGATCCAACCAGTCCATTCTGAAGGAGATCAGCCCTGGGATTTCTTTGGAGGGAATGATGCTAAAGCTGAAACTCCAGTACTTTGGCCACCTCATGCGAAGAGTTGACTCACTGGAAAAGACTCTGATGCTGGGAGGGATTGGGGGCAGGAGGAGGAGAGGACGACAGAGGATGAGATGGCTGGATGGCATCACTGACTCGATGGACGTGAGTCTGAGTGAACTCCAGGAGTTGGTGATGGACAGGGAGGCCTGGCGTGCTGCGATTCATGGGGTCACAAAGAGTTGGACACGACTGAGCGACTGAACTAACTGAACTGAAGGTGTCTATCAGTTTGCAGTTTTACTACTACAAAATGACTATCCTCACCTCTGTGGTGAATGAGTATTTTGAGGGGATAATTTGAGACTAGGTATATATTCTGTTGCTCATCAAACTTTCACCCTCTAGTTTTATTATCCATTGATGATGCTTGCCTAAATCAGTCATCGTCACAGTGTTTATCAAATGGTGATTTTCTAATTCCATTATTCCTTCTACAGTTGGCATTCTTCCTTAAGGAAGAGTTTATCTCTCCAATTTTATTTAGATCCATATAGTCTCATGGATTGCCAGTTCATTCACTGGACTACAGTTGATTACTTGTGTTATTTATTTTTATATTCATATAATCCTGGATTTGGCCAGTAAGAGCCCCTTCAAACTAGCTCCTATGACTTTTACCTTGTGCTTATCATTATTTGAGCACTTCTTTACCTTCTGGCAAATAGGATGTTCCCAGGCTTACCCTGTGATTTCTTAGACCCGGCTCTGGAGTCATATATTTTCTGAGGAGCCTTAAGTGTTAAGTGTGCTCATCACTACTGGGTATCATTGTCAAATGTATGTGGACACACATAGGCATCCATACTCCTGTACACATAACTGTTCTTCCTTCCTTTCTTCCTTACTGTCTGTCAAAAACCATGCATTCTTATCTCTCCAGTACCACCGGATTCTAGCGTCTTCGTCCTTTCTATCTCTGTAACTCTCTTCTTGGATTGTGAGAAACCTGATTCCCATTATCCTCAATATATTTTCCTATTCCTAGAGTAATTTCAGAGTTGCTAAGCCATACTGTTGTGAAAAGCAAACCTAGTAACAAGAACTCAGCATTTGTTTACAATGTTTCATCCTCATAGTTTGCACCATCTAAATACTAATGGGGTTACAAATCGAAATACTGTGCTCAAAAGTTACTTGGGTTCATGCATTCCCACCCATCTCCGTCAAATCTGGTTATATTATTCATATGGAATACATTTGTTCCTGTTTGTTACCATTGCAGAGTTTTTCCTCATTCTAGTTCATTTTATTGTCATTAGTTTTTGTAGTGTGTACAACATTAAAAGGGTACAATATTAAAGGCCCCAAAATCAAAACTACACAAAGATGTTCTCAAACAAGTGTCCCTCCATCTCATCCCTCTGACCCTTTCCCACTGGATACATGCAGGGAATCAGTTTTGGTATCTTTCCTGTGTTTCTTTTTGCAAAAGAAGCAGTGAGGCATATTTATAGATCATACTTAAAGCCACGAGGCTAAGCAGTGAGTTTAGATAGAGAAAAGGAAAGGATCAGTGACTGAGACTGGGTCAGTTTGCTATTAAGAGATCAGGGTTGGGGTGGGGTGTGCAGCGGAGGAGAGAGAGAAGGAAGATCAGGTTGAGGAGGAACCCCGGGAGCCCCAGGAAGTGCGACAGGGAAGAGCGGGGGAGGGCCCAGCCTTGCTGGACTCTGATCATGGGTCAGATAGGATGACAGGGAATGCATTGACCGTTTGGTTTAGCAACATGGAGGTCGCTGGTGACCTTGTCAGGGACAGCCTGTTGGGAACGAAAGCCTGACTGAAGTGGCTAAAGACAGAAAGAGGGGAGAGGAACTGGAGAATGCAGAAAAATTTTATTGCAGTGGGAAGCGAGGAAAAGGGGTGATAGCTGGAGGGTAAAAGGAAGTTAGTAGAAGGTTTTCATGTGTGTTTTGTTTTTTTTTAAGAGAAAAATACTGGCATGTCTGTAAGCTGATAGGAATAGTCTAGTAAAGTGGGAAGAAGTTCTGGTGGGATGTCCTTGAGCAGCTGAGTGGGTCGGATCCAGGGCACAGGTTGGGAGCTTCTCTTTAGAATAGAGCATGTCAGTCTCCTTGTGGTGGAAATTTCCTCTGAAATACACAAGCTGGAAGCAGAGCATGTGCCTGCAGGTGCCGACAGGTGGGGAGATATAGGGGTAGGCCTGTCCGGGTTCTCTTCGATCTCTTCCGTTCTCTGTGAAGTTGGAAGGATCCTCAGCCAAGAGTGAGGAGGGGGAGGAGTTACTGGGGTATTGAGGACGGAGAAGCTGTGAGGTTGGGGTTGAAGTGAAGGGAAGAGTGACTGGACAGGAATGTGTGGTGTGATGGCAGGCAGCCCTCTGGTCCCACTTCAGGTTCCCAGACACGGATTTGAAGAGAGCACTGCCGGTTTTGCCAGCACAATGGTGCAATTGCAGAAGTGGGAAAGGTGGAGGGTTGAATTTTGCGAGTGACTGTGACAGAGCATAAGGGGTACAGACTAGGATACATGGAGGGAGTGTCTCATGATGAGCGATCGTGGAGCTCAGTGGGAGAAAAAGGGGCTGAGGCCACCCAGGGTGCGGAGGAGGGGAGAGACGCTTGATCTCTGCTGGGTCCATGCTTGCTGGCAGCCGGGAGTCAGCGGGGCACGCTGGAAAGATAGGTGGTGGTTGTCTAGTGGGGTGCATTTCATGCAGCCTGTATTTGGGGCTGCAGTTTGGGACTGACAGGATCTAGCCTGTGGCCGCGAGAGTGATTACCTGAGGTGTGTGGAGAACAGGAGCTGTAAGAGGGGAGAAGTTCGGAGAACCAAGAGGCCAGGATGTTGGAAGGACAGGATGTGTGTATTGTGTAAATTTAGTCCCAGAGACGTATAACAGGAAGTAGTATTTGGAGAGCAACGGTGAGCCAGGAGCTGAAGTCCCAAGAGGTTTGGGGTGTAGGTGGACAGATTGTGGGTGGTACCACCTGATGCCTGAGACTCAGGGCTGCTGCTCTCACTCCCCTTCTCAGGCTCGCCCTCTCCTTGGACAAGGAAGAAAGAGAGGGATAAAGGCAGCAGCAGAGTGTCGTTTATGGTCCCTGGGCTGTTGGCCTCTGCTCGGCGTTCTAGATGGCGCTTTGCTGTGGGAGTTGAGTAGGACCTGGGGTTGGGTCCCTCTTCAAAGGACATGGTGACAGAAGCTTGAATCACATGCTCAGCTGGTCCGGAAGACAGAAATGTTTTTTTCTCAGTCACAGTGGAAACAGTGGAGAGAGAGATCCTCTTCTCATGAGGTTTATAACCCAGTAGTTGCTGCCCGTTATTTTCTCTCATCTGTTTTCATGTGGCCTTTGGTCACAGTAAGCTGCTGGAAGAAGGCGTTAAATCAGCCACAACTCGGGAGGAAGCATCCACCCTCAGAAGCATACGTGGTCCCGTATGTGTTGGCTACACCAGAAATCCAGGTCCATCCCTGGGATCAGAATGTGACCAAGTACTCTGAGTGTTCTTTACTCACCCAGTTTTGGGCTCTCTTTATTCTTTTGCTCATAATTTTGAGAAGCTGATAAGAAGTTTTAACTTCTCTGTTTGTAAATTTGTTGATTCTCGTTTCATAGGTGAAAATTAACAGTTCAGACCTGTTCAGTGTTGTATATATCACAGAAAGGTATAATTGCCAGTATCCAGAAACCATTCTATCCATCATCAGATGTATGATTCATAACTTTTGGACACCAGAGGAGTCTAATGATACAACCATCACCATCCATCCATATGGACAGACTGTGTGTTTCTCTGTGAAGCCAGCCGGGAAGATCTTTATCTATACGATAAGTGTGAAACAAAACAGTAAGTCTGTTTTTATTATACGTGACTTTCTGGTTCAGCTTTTCTGGAGTGACATTTCAGTAAGCTGCCTGTCTTTCACTGACTGCATTGACACAGAATCCTCGTTTGTCGTGTATCTGTGTTTGTTTGTTTGTTTGTTTTTGCTCCAGTTGTGGATTTCAAGCTCGTCTTTGTGTTTGTGGTGGGCATCTTCCTCTTCTTTTACGCAAAGACCTTGAGTCGGTAAGTATTCATTTTTACTTGTTTAATTTTGTGAGTCAAAAAGGGTAGAACAGGAGGATTCCCTGCTGGTCCAGTGGTTAGGACTCTGGGCTTTCACTGCCAAGGGCCCGGGCTCAGTCCCTGGTCAGAGAACTGAGATGGCATAAGCCACAGGGCGTAGCCGGGAAGGGAAAAAAAAGAGTAGGACACTTTTGACCTTGTGCTAAATGTTTCCATACTAGTTGTAGTTCTTGCTTTAGGTTTTGCCAACAACAGGTCTCAAGATAGTTTTGAAAAGGTTTTTAAAACCAGTGAGAGTTCTTTGTATAACGTGGCATGTTCCGGTTACACCGTGTTTGCACATGCATTATTTTGTATCATGTATCAGCATACATTATTTTAACTGATTTGTTTCTCTTAACAACTGTGTGAGCTCTGGATGATGATTCTCATTTTATGGATGAGAAAATCAGCATCCATCATCACAAGACTAGCCTTGCCAGGGCTGAGATTCACACTCAGGTTTTCTGATGCCGTGCCTCTCTCTCTTACATTTGTACCACCTCCTGGATTTGTGACTCTGATACAGAAGGTTGGATTTAACATATTATCCTGATGCTTTCTTTCTTATAACTTCTTTTTTGAAAAATTTCTTTTCAGTAATATTTTACTTCTGGACTTGCTATTCTGAACATTGTTTATTTTTGAGCTTTTCATTAGAGCCTCACAGTGTGTATTTAATGTCCTCCATGGTCTTAATAAACTATATGTTGCTTGCATAACCTGAAGAGTAAAGCTTGGACTCAGAGGAGCTGGGCTGCAAGCCTGAATCCTCCCAACTGGCAGATACTGACTGGAGGAAGGTCTTTAACTTCTTGGTGCCTGGGTTTCCTCCCACGTAAAACTGAGACATGGATAGCTATTGCACATGAAGTAGGAAATGGCACCCCACTCCAGTATTCTTGCCTGGAAAATCCTGGCAGGCTACAGTCCATGGATCGCAAAAGAGTTAGACATGACTGAGCAGTTGAGCATACACGTAGCTCCTAGACAGGGCTATTGTGAATGCATGTAAAGCTCTCAGACAAGTGCCTGCCGCATGATAGGTGCTCCAGTAATTACTGTTGGACCAGATTCTGAACACAGGAGATAACTCAGACGTTCTGTTCTGAGTCAGTGGCAAGCTATTTACCATAAATTTCAAGTAGAGATTTCACTTTTTAAGAGTATAGGATATAATTACAGCTGGCATCTTAGTTTTTCCTCTTAGTATTCTTTATGGCTTCTGTCAAATTCCACGTTTCTAATACTGAAAGTGTGACTTGGCATTTAAATGACTTTTTTCTGCTTGTCTTGACAGAAGCCCTGTTTTCTTTTACTCTTCGGGGACTGTGCTAGGTGTTCTAATGACATTAGTCTTTATCCTGTTGCTGGTGAAAAAGTTCATTCCTAAGGTAGGTATATCAGGTACAGATGAATTAAAAAATGGAAATCATTATATTATAAACATGAAAAATTGATTAAAATTAATTCATGTTTACTATGACAGTTCCTAATTTCTACATTGTATAAACTGGCTTAAATTGTGTCTTTTCTTAAGAGATTCTATTTTCATTTGTTACAATGTATAGGTTTCAGTATTACATTTTGGCCATACTTTTTTTGAGACCCTTTTATTTTCTAGATAGTGCATCGTTCTTATGAGTGATGGGGACTCATCCTATGCTGAATGAAAATTTCTCTTGGCATAGTTGAGGAATGTCATGATGCTGAACCATCAGGGCCTTGAATAACAGTGTTGCAACACCTGGGGATTTCTCCATCGTTATTAGTTCCCCCAAAACATCTTCCATAAAAGAATGGCCTGCACTTAGTTGGGGATACATATGTATTAGTTCATGATGCTAATGTTGGGTTTACTCTGATGAAAGCCTATAACACCAGCATTATTTTGAGATAAATTTATTCTTTAGAACAATGTTTCTCCAACTGTAACGTACATGCAAGTCACCTGGGGTCCTGTTGAAGTGCAGTCTCTGACTCAGGAGTCTGCTGTGGGCCTGAGAATCTTAGTTGCCACCAGATTCCTAATGACACTGAAGCTCCTGGTGCATGGACCATACCTGTAGTGAGACTTGAGAAGAGTGTCTTGTCTTGACTTCAGCGTAGTTTGATATACAGATTTCAAATACAAAGGGTTTTATTTGTTTACTTCTACTTTATGAGCGTGAATGAACCAAAAACCATGTGATCTATTTTCTTCCGCACACAGTATAGCACCTTTTGGGCTCTAATGCTTGGTTGTTGGTTTGCTTCAGTTTATATTCTGGGGCAACTGATGGAAGAGCTGAAGAGACTGTGGTATGAAGGCAGAATATGTGTATTAGGTAGGTAAAGATTTAAAAAATACAGTCTGTTATTGGTAAAGCTGAAAAGTACAGCCAGGGGCCCTCTCTTGACATATGCTCTAGCATTCAGATTTTCATTTTGAACGAAGAAGAAGAACTGTTAAAAATAATCTTTTATTCCCACAGTTGGTGGTTTCAGTTCATTAGATATCATTTTAGACTATTTCTCTTTGACATTCTTCTTAGTTTTCTACTCTGATGATCAAAAGAGCAAAACAGCACTTGCCCTTTTTGACTGCATATGCTTTTAAATTGCAGTTAATAACCACCTCTGAATTGTAATGAAAAAATTGCTCTAAAATGCAACTCTTTATTTCTGTTTCTTAATGTATTTGTTACAAAAGGTAAGAAATTGTAAATATAAATGACCAATGAAAACTTGACTTTTAGAGACCGACTTGTTATTGTCATTTAAAAGAACAAAAATACCAACTTTTTAGAGTGTTTTAATTGGGAAATAACAGAATGGGAGAATCCATTTTTTCCTAACCTCTTAGTGCTGAATTTCTCATATAAGTACTCCCACCCAAAGCAAAAGCAATCGATTTTTGTTTCCCTTGAAGCTTTTATGTTTTTAGTCCATTTTTCTTTTTATAGTAAAGTATTTTCAAAGTAAATTACTTCTGCTATGGTGTGTTTCTTTAAATACTTGACTTAATACTTATATAAGGCAAGAACATGTTCCTCTATAGTTCAATTACTAAATCTTAAAAAATTAATAGTTACATAAGATTATCTGTTACCTAGGCCATGTTCAGATTTCCTAAACATCCTTGATGTTTGGTTTTATAAGGTAGGATATAGTCCAGAATCACATTTTGCATATATTGTGTCCCTTAAGTCCTTTAATCCATAACAGGTTTCTGGTTTGGGGTCCCCCCCCCCCCATCTCAGTGATATGCTGAAGAGACCAAGTTAGTTGCCCTACAGCATGTTCCACTTTCTGGGTTTCTCTGATTATTCCTTTGTGGTTTAATTTAACTTGTTTCTCTCCTGTATCTTATATAAGCTGGAAATTGGGTCTTGAGACTTGCTTAGATACAAATGAAATGCTCACTGAATACCTGAGAAGTGATGTGCTTTCAACATTGGATCGCCACTTGTCCCTCTGTTCATAGCACAGAAGCTGAGCACCAGAATGCAAGGGTGATAGCTGATCCCTTCACTGTAAAATCACACTTTGATTTAGTGATTAGAAAATTAAAAATGGGTTTTGTGGCAGACTATGACATACACTAAGGCTTATTCCTGACCAAAGCAGCTGTGATAACATCTGTCCTCTATGACTCTGGGCCAGAAAAAAAGGTATACTTATGTATTATAATAATGTATTATTATACATCCTTCGGAGAAGGCAATGGCACCCCACTCCAGTACTCTTGCCTGGAAAATCCCATGGACGCAGGAGCCTGGTAGTCTGCAGTCCATGGGGTCGCTAAGAGTCGGGCACGACTGAGCGACTTCACTTTCACTCTTCACTTTCGTGCATTGGAGAAGGAAACGGCAACCCACTCCAGTGTTCTTGCCTGGAGAATCCCAGGGACGGGGGAGCCTGGTGGGCTGCGGTCTATGGGGTCGCACAGAGTTGGACACGACTGAAGCGATTTAGCAGCAGTAGCAGCAGCATACATCCTTAAGTACTGCAGAGGCCACCTAGCATCTCACAGGGGAGGAATAACTAGCCCTAAATGCATTTTTCACCTTCACTGGGGAAAGAAAAATGCAGGTGTTCTGATAGGTTCTTAGCTCTAAGTCGTGACCGCCAGGTTGTTCCCATAACTTTGCAGATTTGGCGTTACGTTATTGTACATCTTTCTGCTCTTACAGGCTACATCTTGGCAGTTGGCTGTGTCAGCTTTGCTGTCTGCTACAAGCACGGGCCCCTGGTGGAGGAGAGGAGCGTGGCGCTCCTGGCGTGGCTGCTGCGGCTCCTGGCCCTGCTGCTGGTGTACATGGGGGTATCCGCGCCCCAGTTCGCCTGCACGGCCGCCCTGCTCCTCTTCCTGTCATCTGGGAGTCGGCGCTATCCGTGGAGCGCGCTCGCCTGTGTCGGGAGGTATGTGGCCTCTTTTCTTTCCTCCATCATAAGTTTGATGTTTTGAGCTCTGGTTTTATTTATTCTTTGGGGGAATTTTTTGGACACGTCTTATTTGATATCACAATTCACTCCACTTCATCTGGAGATTTCAGATTTCCCTCTGAGAAGGGGGTAAGATTAGAGAATGTAAGTGCCTGATCCAAACTCCATTGCTAGCCGTCATTAGCCCCCGATTACCAGGTAATGACGGCTCACCCAGAATTCACTGAAATCCGTGACAGATTACTTGGGCGTGGCGTCCCATAACAGTTTACATTTCCTTTCTTTTGGGCCCAAGGACTGCTTTGGGGCTACTTGTGCTTACAAGATACGAGGGGACAGAATTGAATAACAAATTGTTGAAAGTTACAATTTATATAGTCAGGACTTTCTTTTTCCTTAGGTTTTAAGAGAAGGCTTAAATGTCCCTCAGCCATGGAGTCTGAGCACCTGTCCTGTGCCAGGCGCAGGGGAAGGGCTGGCCCTGCCCTGGAGGTGTGCTCGCTCAGACATGGGCGTGTTGGTGCTACAGCAAGTGTTCAGACAGGCCTGCCCGTCTCAAGTATGCCTGCTTAGTCACTCGCTTGTGCCCAACTCTTTGCGATCCTATGGACTGTAGCCCGCCAGGCTTCTCTGTTCATGGGGATTCTCCAGGCAAGAATACTGGAGTGGGTTGCCATTTCCTCCTCCAGGGGATCTTCCCGACCCAGGAATTGAACCCAGGTCTCCTGTGACGCAGGCAGATTCTTTACCACTGAGCCATTGAGGAAACCCACCCACAAAGTGTAGCATGTAGAAAAAGTTCAGGAAAGTTCCTGGAAAAGAAACTAATGGGCTGAATCCTAATGAATCAAAACAGCCAGATGAATAAGTGTAGGAAAGGCCTTCCTGATAGGGAGAAAGCCCCATTTGCTACCATCCCAGAGCAGGCGAGTGAAGTGGATGTGGAGGCCTCGCAGGCAGTGCTGGAGAATCTAATCTGGTCCTGTACGTGGTGGAGGCACTGCCCTGTCTGCATGTCAGGCCATGCACTCTGACTGCTGCCCAGGCAGGAGTTAGAAATAAATGCTTGGGGCCCCAGAAGGTACCGAGTGAAGGATTCCAAGCAGAGGGAAGGCAGCAGTGAGACTGTGCAAAGTTCTGCAACTGCCCCAGAGAAATGGGGTCAGTTACCACTCAGCTGGAGCTGATGATTGCCATTTGGGAATATGGGCCTTGCCAGATCGCCTCGTTTTCTAGAAAAGCTGGGAATGTGGATCGAATATCAAGTCTTACGATTTTTAAATGGTGGCAACTAAAGAAAGGCAATGCCAAAGAATGCTCAAACTACCACACAATTGCACTCATCTCACACGCTAGTAAGGTAATGCTCAAGATTCTCCAAGCCAGGCTTCAGCAATACGTGAACCATGAACTTCCTGATGTTCAAGCTGGTTTTAGAAAAGGCAGATGAACCACAGATCAAATCGCCAACATCCGCTAGATCATGAAAAAAGCAAGAGAGTTCCAGAAAAACATCTATTTCTGCTTTATCAACTATGCCAAAGCCTTTGACTGTGTGGCTCGCAATAAACTGTGGAAAATTCTGAAAGAGATGGGAATACCAGACCACCCGACCTGCCTCTTGAGAAATCTGTATGCAGGTCAGGAAGCAACAGTTAGAACTGGACATGGAACAACAGACTGGTTCCAAATAGGAAAAGGAGTACATCAAGGCTGTATATTGTCACCCTGTTTATATAACTTATATGCAGAGTACATCATGAGAAAAGCTGGACTGGAAGAAACACAAGCTGGAATCAAGATTGCCGGGAGAAATATCAATCACCTCAGATATGCAGATGACACAACCCTTATGGCAGAAAGTGAAGAGGAACTCAAAAGCCTCTTGATGAAGGTCAAAGTAGAGAGTCAAAAAGTTGGCTTAAAGCTCAACATTTGGAAAATGAAGATCATGGCATCCGGTCCCATCACTTCATGGGAAATAGATGGGGAAACAGTGAAGACAGTATCAGACTTTATTTTTTTTTGGCTCCAATGTCACTGCAGATGGTGACTGCAGCCATGAAATTAAAAGACACTTGCTCCTTGGAAGGAAAGTTATGACCAGCCTAGATAGCATATTCAAAAGCAGAAACACTACTTTGCCAACAAAGGTCCTTCTAGTCAAGGCTATGGGTTTTCCTGTGGTCATGTATGGATGTGAGAGTTGGACTGTGAAGAAAGCTGAGGGCTGAAGAATTGATGCTTTTGAACTGTGGTGTTGGAGAAGACTCTTGAGAGTCCCCTGGACTGCAAGGAGATCCAACCAGTCCATCCTGAAGGAGATCAGCCCTGGGATTTCTTTGGAAAGAATGATGCTAAAGCTGAAACTCCAGTACTTTGGCCACCTCATGCGAAGAGTTAACTCATTGGAAGGGACTCTGATGCTGGGAGGGATTGGGATTGTCGTCCAAGGGGACGACAGAGGATGAGATGGCTGGATGGCATCACTGACTCGATGGACGTGAGTCTGAGTGACCTCCGGGAGTTGGTGATGGACAGGGAGGCCTGGCGTGCTGCGATTCATGGGGTCGCAAAGAGTCGGACACGACTGAATGACTGAACTGAACTGAACTAATATGAAAATAAAAGCACAATCAACAAGCCAGAATCCAAGCAGAAGCCACAGTCACTCATTGGGTGGTGCGATGGGGCCCATCTGTCTTTGGGTGCAGAGGGTGGAGGTTAAGGGCAGGTTTGGGGGCAGGAGACCAGTCATCAGATGTCACAGGGGTCCAGGCAAGAGGTGAGCAGGGCAGTGAGAGCCAGGCTAGAAGAGGGAGTTAGTGATTGTTCACGAGTTAAACTTGAGTGTGAGGAGGAGACTCTGTGCCAGCTGATAGTTTATGGATCTGCTGACTCCACGGGGGGTGACGTCACAGGGTTAAAGAGGCACCAGAGGCAGGGCAGGGCCTCTCTGCAGAGGATGCTGGCAAGGCTGCTGCCAGCTGCTTCTCTCTGCCCTGTCTCAGAGGCAGATGCTGACTGGGGCTCTTGGAGATCCCTCTGCCAGGAGGGGACTGGCCACTGCACACCGTTCAGGCCTCTCATCCCTTGTCTGGCTTGTGGACTGAGGAACCCAGGAGAATTCCTTCCACTTTCCTTGTCAACATCCACTACCCTGCCAAGAGCCGAGTGTGTTCTCTTTTTTGCACAGTGATCCTCTTATGCATTTGCTGTGCGTTTTCTTTAACACAGACCTAACAATCAAAATGGACTGTAACTTCGTCAACTTTTCATATTGCTGGTGAGTGATTATGTGAAGGATTAGGAAATAAAATAGGAACTCATAGGGTAAACAATAAGCCAAAGAAACAATACTTTGATCGTACAGTACTTTCTAGTTTACAAAGAGCTGTTTGAATACATTTTGATAATATATGGTGTTATTATTTTATCTCTGTCGAACACTTACTGTAGGCTGTTCACTGTGCTAAGCATTTGACAAAAAGTAATGTTTTTCATCTGTCCAATGACCTCCTGAGGTAGACGGATGTTGCTTTAACTTTTCTTCCATGTGAGCAAAGTGAGGCTCAGAACTGTGAAGGAGCTGCCCAGCTCACACAGTGGGTAAACCTCACAGCTGAAAGCGTGTCCCTGTCTTGTGCTCTGAGCCCAGGCATTTTCCTCCATGGAGACCAGGCTAGGTGTTCAGTGTTCAGAAGAGGAGGAGGAGATAATGTCAGTGGCTCCCTAATCCAGTTTATCAACCAGCAGACGAGCTGTAAAAGTTTACAGATTCTCAGGCCCCAAACCTCAAGAAAGCAAACATACGTTAAAACACCTCCTGGTGATTTTGTTGCTCATTTGTATTTGGGAATCTCTGGTTAAATTTTAAACCACCTAAAACATTTTTTTAAAACTCACTGATAAATACATGTGTTAAAACCTCTTCATCATTACCATTCTTTATGAGATTCTTCTCTCTAGGACTGTTTTGGTTGGAAAAAAGTTCCATTTGTGAGCCCCTCCATATGTAGCAAAAGAATAATGATTTTAATATTATGAATTACTGTGTGTACAGGACCCTTGTACTCGGGGGAGGTGTGTTTACTTCCTCTGAGGTTAGTCAGCATCTCCACCACTAGGTGGAGGCCATACCCCGCGGATCTTCCCAGCTTCTCTGTTTAGACTCAGTGGCAAGTGATTCTGCTGGGTCTCCATAAAAGGTCATCTCAAAGGTTTGCTGCTGTTGGTGCCCAAGAAAATCAGCAGGGCAGGCAAAAAGAAGCCAGGTTTTTAATTGCCTGATTTGAAATCACCGAGGAAGAAAAATACAATTATGTCTCTATCAGAAATTGATGCTCAGGACTTCTTGGTGATCCAGTTGGCTAAGGCTTTACACTTCCAATGCAGGAGGCCCAGGCTCAGTCCCTGGTTGGGGAACTAGATCCCACATGCCGCAGCTAAAGATCCCATGGGCTGCAGTGAAGATGCCACAGCCAAAAAAAAGAGAAAAAGGATCCTTAGGACATTATTTCAGCTGGTCCAGCAAGAGGGGGAATGTGCAGTTAGGCCCAAATTACACGTTCTATAAACTTCAATTGGGATAACAAGAGAAATAAGTATAGTATGATATAGAGGAAGTTAAGAATTATTACTTTCTTTTTTTTAATTTTATTTTATTTTTAAACTTTACATAACTGTATTAGTTTTGCCAAATATCAAAATGAATCCGCCACAGGTATACATGTGTTCCCCATCCTGAACCCTCCTCCCTCCTCCCTTTCTAAGACATGTATTTTTATAAATCTTAAGAGTTGAGTTGAGCGACCAGATATGGTCAGGAATCTAGCAACCAAATGCTGCCTGTTTTAGGAAAATGAAGAAATGGTTTACATCAGAGAAGCTGGCGGTGAAGTTTCTTACTGAAGATGAGTACAAGGAACAAGCTGATGCAGCCACAACCTGCGCCCTGGAGGAGCTCCGCCAGGCCTGCCGCAGCCCCGGCTTCCCGTCCTGGCTGGCGGTCTCCAGGCTTCAGGAGCCGAAAAAGTAAGCCTTGCCCCGCTGCCCACACCACAGCTGGGTTGGCGTTACCCCGGAAATAACATGGCAGTTTGGACCAGGTACTTAAGGCTAGAAACACAGCTTCCCGAGTAACATAACATGGAAGCTATCGAGCTTCTTTGGCTTCAGTGCTCTGCATTGCACCGTAGAACTGCCAGGGTCGGAGTAAATGTTGATCTGATGTATTATATAGGGAAGGCCATAAAGACGACTCATAGGAGAAGGGAGACAGAATGGGATGCGTCATCTGCTTCTCATGCGTTAGGGCTGGAAACTCATTTATAAAGTTCACCAAGAAAGAAAGCTCTGCCCCAGCCTCTTTTCTTTACTGTTTTTCCTTCTTCATTGCTTTATCCAAACAGCAGTGCCCTCAAATTAAAAATCGAAGGGGGAAAGACACTGAAATAGTAAATAATACATTTAATAAGAGAGAAAAGGAATTAGAAAACTGGAGCGGGTCTGTTTCGCAGCACCTGGGCTTTCCAGTCTGCCTGCTTCCTGATCCTTTCCTGCACGTCTGGAGGAGCACACAGCCATTCCTGTTCTCATGCCCACTGTGCAAATGCCATCCTGTACTGATGCAAAGCCAAGTTTAATTAAGGGGGATAAGTAGCCAGGGAACGTGTTATCTTCCAAATAAAGCTTTCTGTGATAACATTAACTTTATTTAAAACAAATACTAGGTTTGCAGACTTTGTTCTGGGAGGAAGCCACTTGTCGCCTGAAGAAGTGAGGCTCCATGAAGAACAGTATGGCCTTGGAGGTGCCTTCTTGGAAGAGCAGCTTTTTAACCTGAGGACTCCTGACAGTCAGCCTGCACAGTGACTTCATCCTGGACAAGGAAGTGGGCATGGGCAGGCGGGCAGAACTGTCCAAGGAGCAGTGGCCAAAGCACTCGCCACAGAGAAACATCAAACCATACTGGAAAGGAAAGCTAAACTTCACTGAAGATAACTGATCCTTCTTGGTCAGTTCTGTGTGTTGTCCTGTAGGTGGCTGCTGAGATTGTGTGACGGTCATTATCACTTTCCTTGAATGAAGACTCTCGTTAGGAACAAGGGAATCGTGTTGATCTTCAAAGGTCCAATTAATGTGAATAAGTTCCTTGTCAACTCCAGGGCATTAAAGCCTCTCTTAAACCCCAGAACCTGCAATAAAATAGTGCACTGCTCTTCCCACCTGTTATCAGTGTAAGGGCTGGAAGAGACCTGGGATATGCTGGACCAATGTTTTCCAAAGTGTAGTCCACAGGATGCCTCAGCGTTAGCAGGTAAGGGATCCTGAGGTCAACCGAGATGGATGCTGCAGGACTTCTCAGAGCCTTTAGTAATGCTGATGCATGTTGCGTGAACCTCCTGAAGAGGAGAAATGGTGTGAAACAGTCTCTGACTTAATTTGAAAACAGAACCCTTCTTTATGAGATTAATATTCCTTGGACAGAATGTTTAGAAAATGCTGATGGTGGAGGAATGGAGACTTGGGAAAGTTAAATAACTTATCCAAGACTACAGAGATTTTTAGAGGCAGCCCTGGGACTAGAACTCCAGCCCTGCTGCTTCCTATGATTCAGGTAGAAGAGACTTTTAGAAGCAAGCTGAGGGGCCACCTCTCCACAGCCTTGGGTCTTACACTATTGGTGACGTATTTTTTTACTTTTTATAATACCCAAGTAACTGATAACTTCAGTAAAGAGAAACATTTCCTAAGGTTATATTTAAAGTTTTGACAAGACTTTTATAGACATATATTAAAGATTAGAAGTTAGAATTACTTTTCTAAATTTTTGTGTGTGCGTTGAAATTGTTGAACTACTTTTTGTATTTCTTTGTATGTTGAAATTTAACCTCAAGTTTACTGGCCTGTTTTTTAAAATTGTGCAATTATATATAACAATTTCCTACAAAACAGATTTGTGTTCTTCCTTATAGAGAACAGATCTTTCTTTTTCTTGATTCATAATGTTAATTCTGGAGTGAAGTGAGGGACTGATGGTGAGCTTTGACGCTGAGTAAAAGAGGCCAAAACGTAGGTGTGAGGAAAGATCTGAATGTGGCACAGCAAGCCAGGGGTTAAGATGTTGTTGAATTGATTCTCTTTAAGAATCAAACATGGACTCTTCTGCTATGGGGGGCCCTTGAGGAGTAGCCACATAAAGGACAAGACATCTCCTGTCTCTCGTCTGCATTGAGTAAAGGGGTTCTGCCCTCCTCAGGTGGTTGGCACGGGCTCTGTGCCTCGTGCCACCATGGGCATGTGGCTGGGAAGCACAGGGGAACCTTCGTTGTGTTCCTGCTTCCACGGGCTGCCTCGTAAAAGCTCACTGTTGCTAGCAAATTGGACTGGTGGGCACCAGCATATGTGGGTGAGAGGTAGTGTAGGTGGCCATGTGTAAATAATCATATCATTCTATATTATTCTTTAAAGGTTTTACAACATATATCACAAAAATTGCTTTGTGAACTAGTTGTTTAGTTTGCCCGTAATACATAGGGCTGAATTACAAGAGAGTGTCCATCTGACATTTAGGACAGTATTTGAATTCATGACTTTTTTTTTTTTAATCTACAAATTTAAGAAATTCTAGATTTTAAGAGGTTTGGAATAGTTGATATCTAAACATGTGAAAGAGTTAAGACCCCCAGAATGGCATCAAGAAAAGACAAAGGATCTTATATTTTTCTGTATGTGATTATTACTCCAGAGTTTAGAGAAGTACAATGTTTAAATCGCTTTTTTTTTTGGTCCAACTGAAAGAAGGATCCTGTGCAAAAATAACATAATGGATGTGGAATTTTGAAGACTCCTACAGTGAGACAGGTATTTTTAGCTGACCCTAAGAGCCAGATGCTTTCTGTATTTTTTTATTTCCTCTTTTACATATTTTTAATATGTAATATTAAATATTAAAAATATTTTTAATAACTTATTGAGATATAATTTATATACACATCTATTTAGAGTGTACAGTTCATGATTCTTAATATATTCAGAGTTGTACAACCATTGCCATAATCAATTTTAGAACATTTCCGTCACTCTGAAAAAAACCACTGTGCCCGTCAGCAGTCACTCACTGCTTGGCCCCAGTCTTCTTTCCCGGAGCCACAGCACCTAGCAGTCTCCTCTCCACCTCTCTATATGTGCATATTCTGAACATTTCATATCAGTGCATGCATGCTGCTCTGTAGCTTCACTCAGTAGCCTCATACAATTTGTAGCTTTGGTTTCTGGCATTTTTCATTTAGTATAATATTTTTTTTAAACTTATTTATTTTTTAATTGAAGGATAATTGCTTTACAGAATTTTGTTTTCTGTCAAACCTCAACATGAATCAGCCATATGTGTATATATATATCCCCTCCCTTTTGAACCTCCCTCCCATCTGCCGCCCCATGCCTCCCCTCTAGGTTGGTACAGAGCCCCTGTTTGAGTTTCCTGAGCCATACAGCACATTCCTGTTGGCTATCTATTTGACATATGGTAATGTAAGTTTCCATGTTACTCTCTCCATACATCTCACCCTCTCCTCCCCTCTCCCCATGTCCGTAAGTCTATTCTCTGTGTCTGTTTCTCCATTGCTGCCCATTCTTCGGTACCATTTTTCTAGATTCCATATATATGCGTCAGAATACGATGTTCATCTAGCTCTTCCTGGCTTACCTCACTCTGTATAATAGGTTCTAGGTTCATCCACGTCATTAGAACGGACTCAAATGCATTCCTTTTTATGGCTGAGTAATGTTCCATTGTGTATATGTACCACAACTTCTGTATCCATTCATCTGTCAGTGGACATCTAGGTCGCTTCCATGTTCTAGCTATTGTAAATAGTGCTGGAGTGAACAATGGGATACCTGTGTCTTTTTCAATTTTTATTTCCTCAAGGTATATGCTTAGGAGTGGGATTGCTAGGTCATATGGGTGGTTTTATTCTTGTTTTTTAAGGAATCTCCATACCATCTTCCATAGTGGCTGTATCAATTTACATTCAACAGTGCAAGAGTGTTCCCTTTTCTCCACATCATCTCCAGCATTTATTGTTTGTGGACTTTTTGGTGATGGCCATTCTGACTGGTGTGAGGTGATATCTCATTGTAGTTTTGATTTGCGTTTCTCTAGTAATGAGCGATGTTGAGCATCTTTTCATGTGTTTGCTAGCCATCTGTATGTCTTCTTTGAAGAAACGTCTGTTTAAATATTTTCCCCACGTTTTGATTGGGTTATTTTGTTTTTCTGGTATCGAGTTGTATGAGCTGCTTGTATATTTTGGAAATTAATTCTTTGTCAGTTGTTTCATTTGCTATTGTTTTCTCCCATTCTGAGGGTTGTCTTTTCACCTTGCTTATAGTTTCCTTTGCTGTGCAAACGCTTTTAAGTTTAATCAGGCCCCACTTGTTTACTTTTGTTTTTATTTCCATTACTCTAGGAAGTTATGAGGATCTTGCTTTGATTTATGTCATTGAGCATTCTGCCTGTGTTTTCCTCTAAGAGTTTTATAGTTTCTGGTCTTACATTTAGGTCTTTAATCCATTTTGAGTTTATCTTTGTGTATGGTGTTAGGAAGTGTTCTAATTTCATTCTTTTACCTGTAGCTGTCCAGTTTTCCCAGCACCATTTATTGAAGAGGCTGTCTTTGCCCCATTGTATATATTCTTGCCTCCTTTGTCAAAAATAAGGTACCCATAGGTGCATGGGCTCATTTCTGGGTTTTCTACCTTGTTCTATTGGTCTATATTTCTGTTTTTATGCCAGTAGCATACTGTAGCTTTGTAATATAATCTGAAGTCAGGAAGGTTGATTCCTCCAGCTCCATTCTTCTTTCTCAAGGCTGCTTTGGCTGTTTGGGGTCTTTTGTTTCCATATGAATTGTGAAATTTTTTGTTGTAGTTCTGTGAAAAATGCCATTGGTAATTTGATAGGGATCACATTGAATCTGTAGATTGCATTTGGTAGTGTAGTCATTTTCACAATATTGATTCTTCCTACCCAGGAACATGGAATAGCTCTTCATCTGTTTATGTTGTCTATGATTTCTTTCATCAGTGTCTTATAATTTTCTGTGTACAGTTCTTTCGTCTCCTTAGGTAAGATTATTCCTAGATATTTCTTTTTGTTGCAGTGGTGAATGGGATTGATTCCTTAATTGCTCTTTCTGATTTTTCATTGTTAGTATGTAGAATGCAAGTGATTTCTGTGTATTGATTTTGTATGCTGCAACTTTGCTAAATTCACTGATTAACTCTAGTAATTTTCTGATACTATTTTTAGGGTTTTCTATGTGCAGTATTGTGTCATCTGCAAACAGTGAGAGCTTTACTTCTTTTCTGATCTGGATTCCTTTTATTTCTATTTCTTCTCTGATTGCTGTAGGCAGGACTTCCAGAAGTATGTTGAATAATAGTGGTGAAAGTGGACACTCCTGATCTTAGGGGGAATGCTTTCAGTTTTTCACCATTGAGACTCATGTTTGCTGTAGGCTTATATATGGCCTTTACTCTGTTGAGGTAGGTTCCTTCTGTGCCCATTTTTTGAAGAGTTTTAATCATAAATGGGTACTGAATTTTGTCCAAGGTTTTTCCTGCATCTATTGAGGTTATCATATGGTTTTAATCTTTCAGTTTGTTAATATGGTGTATCACATTGATTGATTTGTGTATATTGAAGAATCCTTGCATCGCTGGAATAATCCCAACTTGATCATGGTGTATTAGCTTTTTGATGTGTTGCTGAATTCTGTTTGCTAAAATTTTGTTGAGGATTTTTGCATCTATGTTCATCAGTGATATTGGCCTGTAGTTTTCTTTTTTGTGTTGTCTTTGTCTGGTTTTGGTATCAGGGTAATGGTGGCCTTACAGAATGAATTTGAGAGTGTTCCTTTGTCTTTGTTTTTTTTGAATTCTTTTTTGAGAAGGATAGGTATAAATTCCTCTTTATATGTTTGGTAGAATTCCCCAATGAAGCCATCTGGTCCTGGAGTTTGGTTTGCAGGGACTTTTATTACTTCAGATTCTATCTTTTCTAGTGATCGATCTGTTCAAATTGCTTGTTTTTTCTTGATTCAGTCTTGGCAGGCTGTATGTTTCTAGAAATTTGTTTCTTCTAGGTTGCCCAGTTTGTTGGCATATAACATTACTTGTCATTTATCCCCCCATCCTCTTCAACTTATGTTTTGATTGATTTTATCCTTTAACTAATATCTCTGATCGCTTAATGTTTACAGTTCGTGTTGGAACTTATTAGAATAAGTTCCAATGGAACTGATAATGGAATAAGTTCCAATGGAACTAATAATGGAATGCCTTATTAGACAGCTTACTGGGTATAGGTAAGCATGTAACATAGTACTATAGTACTATATCTATAGTACTATAGATAGATAGTACTAATCTATAGTACTATAGATTATGCATGCATAATCCAGCATGCAGTGGATTTAAATGTCACAAAATACTCAGAGAGCTGGACCTTGACTGGAGAAATGAGACAGCACTTGTGTCTGTCTGCCACACAAGAATGCTGGCAGCATTTATGGAGTGCGTACTGTGTGTGAGGTATGTCATTTAGACCTCAGAAGTAAGGCCGATGCTAGATGACCTTAACGCTACAGAGGAGGTCCCTGATGCCACATAGGTCGCTTCCAGGTGTAAGTTCCCCTGGCAGCAGTGAGGCGCACAGCCGCACGCTGGGGCTCCGTGGCCAGCACTCTAGAGGTCCTTGGGTTGCCGTCAGAAAGTGGGGACGTCCTGGAGCCACAGTGGGGTAAGTGGTCCTGCATTCACACCTGAAGGAGATGGGAGCTGAGTGAGAGTAAGGTACTCACCTGGACTGGCTCATATCTTCCCCCTCTGGACATCACCAAGTTTCTGGCTGCTGTCTTATTTTAAACCACAGTTTGTCCTTGCGTAAGGTAAGTCGCTTTGTGATTTGAGAGCCCAGTTCCCCTTCCCCCTTTATTTTCTGTCTGTCCAGACACCAGCCTCTCTCCCGTCTGCCTGGTGATTTGGGATTCTTGAGCCAGGGGTTCACAGGACTGCTCTGGGGCTTCAGAAGTAGCTTTCTCCATTTCTCGCATCCAGGAACAGGAATTTCTGAAGAGAAAACCATCTTTTGCTTCCCTACATTCAGCTCTGTCACAACCTAAGAGTCAGTGTAGAGTTAGGCAGTGATTCTAGGTTAGTCACTCACAGGAAGCCACACCCATTGTTACGGGGCGCTTGTTGTGTGCTGATAACCTTGTCATTTTGTCCTTAAAACCACATGAGGTGGTGTAACGTAATGCCTCTTCACAAAATAATGTTAATTTTAGGGTCCAGCCTTTCACAGTGAAGATGAGAAAACTAAGACCCAGAGAGCTCCCAAGGTGGTTTCTTCCTCTGTTTCTGCATGTCCAGCATAATAGCCAGGAGCCACATGTGGCTGTTTAAACAGCACGAGAAATTGAACTCCTCGGATGTACTAGCCACATGGCAACCACTTAAGAACTTGCCTGTGGCTTATGGCTGCCACACTAGAGGGCGTCTTCTACAAGGCTGTCACCTCAGGACATCGAGCCGTGGCTGTGTCAGCTGGCCCTTCCGGACTCCATGGCATTGGTCTTCAGAATCCCCGCTGACCTCCAAGTTTTCTCTGCAGGTTGCCAAACCTTCCAAGTTACCCCCAGGGTGGCACACACGACTAAAAGCCGGAGTTTGAAGGTGCTGGACTTCCGCGTATCTGGAATATCTAGGGATCCTAAATGGAGCTACAACCGTGCCCTGTGAGTACCAGACACATGAGGGGGGATTCAGAATGACCAGGGCTTTCCTTCAGGCTCGTTTTACCACAACGGAAGCAAGGAAGGCCTCCCTGCCTCCTGGGGTCAGGGAAAGTCCTGGGTGGACATTAGGTGGGTTTGAGTTCTGAATCCTGGCTTTGTGACCTGGGCCCCATAACATAAGCTGAGTTAGCTGCAGAATCCTCATACTTAACATGGGGACAGTGATACGTATCACAGCGGGTGGTTGTAAGGCAGAAGAACAAGGCCATCAGCACACAACAAGCACCCGGTAACGATGGGTGTGGCTTCCTGTGAGTGAGTAACCTCCCAGAATCACTGCCTAGCTCCAGATCCACTGCAAGGAATGCTGCTTAAATGATGGGCCCGGCGCCACTGGCAGCCCCCACCCTGGCAGTTTCGGAGGACCTGCCATCAGAGGGACGCGCTCACCAGCATTCTGCTTCCTGTGGCCCATGACAAGGTGAATAAGCCAGTAAGGCTGTGATGTTCTTCCTGTGAATTTCTTACACTTTTCATGAGGTTTTTTTGGTAGGTGGAGGTATGTGTGTTAGGGTCATCTGTTATTCTACTGAAGGCTCTGAGCAATAGAATACTAATTTGTAACTAACCTCTTCCGATACCACATGAGCTCAGCACTTTGCCTAATTTACTTTTTCTACAATTAAGGGAAAAATATGAAACAGGTCATTAAAGCACTGATTGCCAGCCTGGGCTTTGTGACTTCCCTAGGTATTTCCAGGGGTTCTCAAAAGGCATTATAAAATTATCAAATCAAAATTTAATTTGCACTCTATTTTTTAATGGCACTTTAAGGACGGAAGTCACAAAGTCTACAAACCCATGAAGGTCTCTGTTCTGAAAGGTTGGAAATTACTGCATTGTTGAATCAGCTCTCACAGTAAATGTCTCATAATAAAGGCCTGTAGAATTTGATCTCATTCATTACAGAGCAAGGGACTTTTATTTGTTTGGTCACATCGTTATCATTTAGGAAATATTTAAAAATGGTATTTTTATTTGAACATGTCAAGTGTGCATTTCCAAAACAGCAGGCTTTTCGGAGGAATAAATCAGAACTGTAAACACAAGACACAGTAGAAGTTCTTTGACTTCCTACAGTCAGTTTCACAAATCCACATACTGTATATTCATAGGTGAGGGTCAGCCTGTCACCCGTCTCTCTATTTCTATAATTACATAAGCATAATAAATACATCTGATTTTAAAGGTCACTTAAAATGAGTTATGATAATTTACAGTACAGTACATTTCAGTCAAGTGCAAAAATAACTATTTGCTTAATTCTGTTCCTTCCCATTATTTTATTTTTAGGCTGTGTGATGTGGTGAAGCTAGATATCCGAGTGTAGAGTGCCTTCTCCCAGATACTGTTATGGGCAGAAGTGCGGTGTCGTGGGGAAGCCCTTATTTACAGTTGGTCCTGCCTAGTCGGGGTCAGAGAGGAAGGTGGGTTTTTCATTTTTAAGTCTGTTCTTTTCTTTGCTCTCCTCTGTGCTCACCCACAGTATCGTAGACACTGTGTAACTGACCTTCCTTCAGCTGCAGCCATGTTGCCTTGCCCACGCGCTGCCCCAAGGCCTCCCGTACCCTCAGCGTTCATTTTCAGCAGCGAGCTCTGCGCAGGAGCCCCCGGCGCTGTCCTGACTGTAGGCGCAGCGTTCACAGCAGCGTGCTCACACCCGAGCTGTCCAGTGTCTGACTGTGTCTTCATGGGAAAGCATATACGGATACTTGTGTCTTAGGTCATTGGAAAGTGTACTTAACTTCTTATTTCTGTCTTTCCCGTTCCTGGCTTCCTGTCACCACCTTTTCCCCTCACCAAAAACAAAACAAAAACTGAGCCATTATGTAATTTTAAAAAATTGTATCCCTCCCCCAGGCACTTAAATCTTATACTGTTATTTGTAAGTAGTACTGCTTAATTAAAAGAAACCCTTAGGAATTCATTGATTTTGTGTTTGTTTTATTCCATCAGCTAATTAGAGCCCAAATCACTAGAAAGCTGTAAATAGTGATCGAGGCTATTTACAGTATCAATATATTTAGTAAACCTTTGTCTATCAAGCCACAGCATACTGAGTTGGTTGGTTTATTTCAAATATTCCTTCCTCTGGTCTTAAAGCCCATTTAAAACAGAAGGCATTTTAAAGCTCAGCTTAGCTTGCAGTGGTCAGTAACAGCTTTTGCTGCTCCAAGAATTGACTATTGTATACCATACACATATAAAAATATATTTCCTAGAGATATCCCGAGTTTCTGACGAAACTTTTTCCTCTTTTTTTTTCTTTCTTATTAAACAAAAACATAGATGCTACCAACTTTTATCTGGTTACTTTTAAAATAAGTCTTATAATTTTTAAATGGTTCTTTTTAAAAGAAACAAAATTATAGATGTATTCTGTTTCTTCCCCGTTTGCATTAAGAACCAAATAATTAGAATAAATAATCAGAAGAGGGAACTTATATCAGCATTCACCTTGAAACACTTTCTTCCCCTCCACCCATTCAGTGTAACTGCTGGTTCCAACTCTTACTGCCCTGGCAGAGAAGTCCTGTGGTCCTTAACCTACAAACCCAAGAACCGAAAGCCCTCACTGACTCCGTTTTCCTCCTGTGACTCCGGTGGGGCTGTGGGAGGTGGCCTGTTTCTGCCAATATGTACTGTAGCTCTTATGTGTGTGAGTGTCTCCATGGTGATGAGTTCCGGTGTTTAGAAGCGTATGTGGTGCTATGCTCCTCAAGAGAGGCGTGTCCTGGGTTCAGGCGCCTCTCCCTCCGTCCTGGCAGAGGAGCCCAGCTCCATGCAGGGTGTGAGGTGAACAGACGCCTCAGTGTCCCCCAGTGGCAGGCGGAGCCTGGTGGTCCTCACGGTCCTCTGTGCGCGGGTCCACACTGGGGTGAGCAGGGCTGCTCTGCGTCTGAGATGCGGCTGCTGGAGGGGATGGCTGGCTTCTAGGTGGGTCAGGGGGAGCCTCACATGGTCCAGGCTGGGCTCCACTCGCTGCAGAATTTTTCTGATTCTCACTGGTCCCCTGGAAGGTAAAAATAGGATATGCCCCATGGTCAGCGCTAGCAAACTTTTTATATGCTTTCAAGTAAGATAGAGGCAGCATGGGGAGAGCATCCTGAAGCAACCACTTCAGGAAACAAGTAATAGAGGAATAAGGGTGGAACGGCTTACCTTTCATCTCCTTTCCTACGTGCAACTGCCAAAGCCGCATGAAAAACATAAACACTGTAAGCAGATGTACCTTGTGGATAAAGGATACATTACTACCAAAATGCCTGTTACTCCTAGGAAAACAGTCTACATCAGCAGATGCTTCCTGGGCCCCCACTGGCCATTGTGGCAAGTCGCTGGGTGAGCAGCATGGAATGGAAACTCATGCCGTTTGCTGAGGCCAGAGCATTCAAGGCTGGAAGGCACCTTGTCTAACAGGGAGTAAGGAAGGCATTCTTGGCCTTGGAGATGGGACCAGGAGAAGAAAGGTCCTGAAATGAAGAATCCTGATGTGTATTTAACTAAACAAATAAGGCGGAACATCCATGTCAAAAAAAAAAAGTAAACGAGCCCCTATGTGACCAGCTGGTTTGAGGGAGTACCTATCACTCCAGAACATCACCTACACCATGTCTGTAAAATACCACATTCCTGGTTTCTGAAAATCAGAAAATATGTTTTTGTTTTTCTTTAATGGATTGCCCTCCGAACTAATACCCATCACTTCAAATAGCTGAGCACCAAAAAAAAAAGTTTTATTTCTGTAATTGATTCTAAAATGTGAAAGAAAAAATTGTATGATGACTTCTTTATAAGAATAAGTTATACCAGCTAGGTTTAATTAATCTTAACATACCAGAAAAAAATGTTTAATGATGCTTAAGCCTCATAGGCTTCTGTGAAAATGAGGATAAGTGTCCGAAGTATGAAAACACTGCCATTTGGGCAGAAGACCTCATTTTTCCTCCTGCTTCACCTCCTTCATACGCTCTTCCCACCCTCCTATCATCCTTCTTGACTTGTGAGCAGAGGATTTGCATGAGTTTATCTTGATAGACCAATAAGATCATACATGCACTAGACGTTACTAGCAAAGAATCAGATTTGGTTTAAGCTATAGAAATACTATGTTAGTTTACAAAATTGTGATAAATTAATTAATGTATTTCAAATTAAAGAAATTATCAAACTACTCTTTAAGTCTTTCTCCTTTATTTTTTTTCCTCCTATGTCCTCTGAAACTGCTCTAGATATAAAACTGACGATTCATCCCATGAAAGAGAATGATTTGATTAAAAGAACACAGGGACGTCCAAACTCGTTACTTTGGCTAAACGAAGTCACACTTAATCATTTTCCAAAAGTATTAATATAGCTTCAGTGACAATTGCCTACAATGTTTTATCCATGCGATTCAACTCTACTCAGGAGATACCCTAAGGATAAGAAAAACCACACTTTTTATCTGTCAGGTGAGCCCACCAGCAAATCCACACTCCACTCAGCTGGGTATCCTATAAGACGCCTACAGTGGCTCAGAGTACTAACTAATTCATCAGATATTTACTGACATACTACGATATAGAAAGTCCCCACTAGAATTTTTAAATTAGAGATTAATTAATCCACCAAGGCAAGAACCATATATCCACACGGTAACTAGTGTCCATCAACACAGACATTTTAAAGAAATATAGAAAGTCAGAATGAATTTCTTTCAAGAAGTACTGTCTTCTCTGTGAGGCCTTTCTGAACTGTGTAAGGCAGAGTCTTCCCTCTGAGACCTTGTATACACCTCTGTAACACACTTGTCACAAAAGTACTGAAATTACCTGTCTGCATGTTTATTTCCCCCGTCAGACCTCCCAGAAGTTTCGCTGAATGAACATCTGGAACAACCAGGCCCGCGTAAGGTGGGCAGCAGAGGACCTTTACCTGCAGAGGCTGTATCTCAGAAGCACGGCTGTCCCTCGTGAGCTGCATCATCTCTTTGATCTGGTAGAGTGCGTAGGCAAAGGTCACCCAGGGAGAGGAACTGACCCCCCAGGCTGGCTTGTTCACATCCTCCTGTTCTTCCTGGTGCTTGGTTTTCTTGGGGGGAAGTCTGGGCTCAGTGCGTGGCATAACATCTTCTGTCTGTTGTTGGACCAAGTCGATGGTTGCTATGGGAACAGGGCTAGAGGGAACAGGGATCCTTTCTGCCAACATCGTCTTGTCTGGAGAGAGAATCGTGTTTAAATCATTTGTCAGTTTTCTACATATTTAAGCAGATGCATGTAAGTATATATAAATAGTAAAAAATAAACAGACAACCTTGATAAGCCCATTCTAGTGTGCTTGGGAATGTCAGCAAGTTGCAGTGTAGCAAGGGTGGTTTCTCTGCCTGGTGGAGATTACTGAGCAAATGAATGTGATGTCTGCCTTCCAGAGCCTAACAGACATGAACATATTTATGAAATGTATTGTTAATGTATCAGTATATCATATTTGTGGGGCATAGGTTATAGCTTCAGCCCACTTACAGTACTGAAATTGTAAAGATAAGCATCAAAACAGGAAAATTACATGACAGATGCTTTTATTAGACTTTTACTGAAGGCATGGACCAAGCTATGTAAGAGATATGATCTGGTTAGGATTATGGAAGAACAAGAGTGAGAAAAGTCAGTATTGGTCTTTCTGACTGAGTAACTTGTTGGCATTAAAATTTGTCTATGGGATTTCTGTAACAAGTTAGTTTTTCTCTTAATAGAAGCACTTTGAGTACTTGAGGCAAATGCTCCTCAAAGGAAAAGACACCATAGAAGATGAGCCTGTTTCAGGACTCAGGAGCTGAGAAAGAATATTTGTTTTAATGGTTGGCCTTCTTCATTCAAAAAAAAAAGTTGACTGCCCAAATAAGTTGAAAACTTGTTTTCATCCACACATTATATTGGATATAACCTTGGTGTATAATAATTTTAATGAAGTCCATACCTAATCTGCCTGCAATGCAGGAGACCTTGGTTCAGTCCCCAGGTTGGGAAGATCCCCTGGAGAAGGGAATGGCAACCCACTCCAGTACTCTTGCCTGGAGAATCCCATGGACCGAGGAGCCTGGTGGGCCACAGTCCATGGGGTCGCAAAGAGTCGGACACGACTAAGCAGCTACCACTTTCACTCTCATGCCTAATTAAGGGAAGACTTCAAATTAACGTTTAGGCTTTTTTTTTTTTTCCAGATGAAGGTAAGGCGCAGAGATGAATACCACTTCCTGTCCCTAATAGTAGAATGACTGTATAGTCCTTTCTGTATTTAAAATTTAAATCTCTTTAGAATACCTGAGAAATTTAAAACCAATACTTTCCCCAGTACCTTGTACTGTAAGACAAAACAAAAGGAAGGAAACCCCAAGCTATTTAAACAACCAGTATTCTTTTCAGCACAGCGAGTGGCATCTCTCCAGCCGCGGTGCACACGAGCTTGGAGCCATGCAGGTCTGTGACACACTCTTGCCACCTCTGGGTTTCTCAGGGGTATGTGCAGAACTCCCCTTGGCTTCAGCCTTTAGAACCATTAAGGGTCAATGAACATGTCTACCTTCTTCCTCATCGGGTACTGCCAGCCACTGGATCAGGGCAAAGAGCAGGAGGATCACCAGGCAGGCCATGCCAATTCCTCGGAAGGTTGCAGCAGCCCCTGTGAAAACAAGTGACGCTCTAGAGAGTAGTTCCTGGCAAGGCGGGTAGCCCTCACCCAGGCCTGTCGATGTTCTAAAGCTGACAAAGCCAGCAGAGCATGGCAAGTGGCCATTAGCTTCATACCGAAGGAAAATCAAGTCTGGGTAGTTGTCAAGTGACCCACGAGCTGGTATTGCATATCTGTCATTGATCAGACTGCATTTATAAAATAAAGGGACTGTCTCTGAGTGCCTTTTTAAAATGCAGTGGGCTCTCTTCTTCATAAAGGCCATCTACCTGTTATAAACAGTCCTATTAATCTGTAGTTAAAACAGCCAAGCTCAATAGGTGCTATAAATTCAGACATCTCTGAGCCCACCTTCTGTAGATGACTGAGTAGTCAAGATCCTGGAGCAGAATCATCCCACCTCCACCTCGGCCCCTGTATTTCCGGTAAGGGGGAGCTGATGGAGCAGACAGACTGTTCTCACAGACGCAGGGAGGCCACCAAAGCCAGATGGAAACCAGTGATGAGTTATCTTTTCTCCAGCGTTTTCACCAACAGGTTTAGGGCACTTCAACCAAAAGCACGTGGGCTTCTTCCTTGGTTTGGCTCCTCTGAGGTATCTGTGTTGCACTGCGGTTAACTGTCTGTCTGCTCTAATCCTCTTAACTACTGAAGCACACTGCACTGCAATTCTGACTACTGTGAAAGCTAGAAAAAGAATATGAGAACGAGAGTCTAGCTTCTGGCGATATTCAGTAATAATCTAGGTGTTTATGGAGGTGTTGCTGAAAAATTGTAAGGTTTCATCAAAGAAGAAAGGGAAAGAAAGCAAGCCGTTCTTACCAAAAAAGTTGACTAACACGCCTCCAATCATGGCACCACAGCCTCTCCCCAAACCCAGATGCAGGCCTTGCAGGATGCCCTGGGCAGACGTCCTCAGCTCAGGGGGAACCGCGGCACTGAGATAAGAGATGCAGGCCGCCCAGATGGCCGCGTGTGTCACTCCTGGGGAGAGAGGGGAGCAGGCGGGATGGCTGATCAGCACTTCTCAGGCTACTCTTTGGAATGTGAGTTACTAACAAGGTATATACATGTGTACACATATATACATATATACACATCTAACAAAGATGTATACTTTTTTTGTGGTAAAATACACATAACAAAATTCGTCATTTAACCATTTGTAAGTGTGTGGTTCGGCAGCTTTAAGCACAATTCCAGTTTTGTGCACCCATCACTGCCATCCATCTCCAGAATTTATTTTCAGCACAAACTGAAATTCTGCACCCGTTAAACAGCACCATCTCCAGGCCTTGAGAACCACCATTTACTCTCTATCTCTGTGAGTATGACTGCTTGGGTACCTCATACAAGTGGGCTCATACAGGCTTGGTTCTTTGGTGTCTAGCTTCTTTCACTTAGCATAAAGCCTTCAGAGTTCGTCCATGTTACATGTGCCAGAATTTCCTCCCTTTTTATGGCTTATGGATATGTAGCCTTGCAACACTGTTTATCCATTGATCTCTTGATGGATATTTGGGTTGTTTCCACCTTTTGGCTGTTGCGAATGCTGCTGCTGTGAACACTGAAGTGCAAGTGTCTGAGTCCCCGTGTCAGTTCTCTGGGGTATATACCTTAAAGTGGAATTACTAGGTTACATGGTAATATATTTAGCACTTTGAGGGTCTGTTTTCCACAGTAGCTGCAGCCTTTTACATTCCCACTAGAAATTCCCACTCAAGAATTCCAGTTTTTCCATATCTTACCAGATGTTATTTTCTGTGTCTTTATAATAACAATACCAATGGGTATTAGGGCTTCCCAGGTGGCACTAGTGGTAAAGAAGCCGCCTGCCAATGCCGGAGACATGAAGAGATGCGGGTTCGATCCCTGGGTCGGGAAGAGCCCCTGGAGGCGGGCACGGCAACCCACTCCAGTATTCTTGCCCGGGGAATCCCCATGACAGAGAAGCCTAGCAAGCTACAGTCCACATGGTTGCGTACTGTCAGACATAACTGAAGCGACTTAGCACAATGGGTATGAAGTGGTTATCACACTGGTTTTGATTTGCATCCCCTAATAGCTACTGATACTGAATGTTTTTCATTTATTAGCCATCTATAAATCTTCTTGGAGAAAATCTATGTAAGTCTTTGCTCATTTTCAAATTGGGCTGTTTGGGTTTCTTTGCTGTTGTAGTTGTTTTTAAATATATTTTGGATATTAAAACCTTTTCGTGGGTACCTATTTTGACACTGAGAACAGATACATAGATCAATGGAACAGAATAGACCCCAGAAATAAACCCATGCACATGTAGTCGATTAGTCGACAACAAAGGAGGTAAGAATATACACTGGGGAAAAGGCAGTGTCTTTAACGTGTGGTGTTGGAAAACATGGACAGCTACATGTAAATCGATGAAATTAGGACACTCCCACATACCATATACAAAATAAACTCAAAATGGTTTGAAGACTTAAATGTAAGACATGGCACCTTAAAATTCCTAGAGGAAAACATAGGCAAAACATTCTCTGACATAAATTGTAGAAATATTTTCTTAGATCAGTCTCCCAAAGAAATAAAGAAATAAAAGCAATAATAAACAAATGGGACTTGATCAAACTTAAAAAGATTTTGCAAAGAAATCATCAACAAAATAAAAAGACAACCTAAGGAATGGAAGAAAATACTTGCAAGTGATGCGGGCAACAAGGAGTTACTATCCAAAATCTCCAAACAGCTCATAAAACTCAATATTGTAAAAAACAATCAAAGAATGGGCAGAAGTCCTAAACAGACATTTTTCCAAAGAAGACATACAGATGGCCAACATACACATGAAAAGATGCTCATCATTGCTCATCATTAGAGAAATGCAAGTCAAAACCACAGTAAGGTATCACCTCACACTATTCAAAATGATCATCATTTAAAAAGTCTGAAAATGCTGGAGAGGGTGTGGAGAAGAGAGCTCTCCTACTGTTTGGGGGGAATGTAAACTTGTGCAGCCACTATGGTAAAAGAGGTTTGGAGGTTCCTTAAAATACTAAAATAGAGCTAGCATGTGATCCAATAATCCAACTCCTGGATAATTATCTGGAGAAGACAAAAATTCTAATTTGAAAAGATATGTGTACCCTAATGTTCGCAGCAGCGCCATTTACAATAGCAAGACAGCGCAGCAACCAAATGCCCGTCAGTGCATGACTGGCTCAAAAGATGTGGCGCGCAGACACACAGTGGAATATAACTCAGCCAAAACAGTGAAACATTCCCATTGACAGCAGCAGGCATGGGCCTGGAAGTATAACGAAGTCAGGCAGGTAAAGAGTTACTATATGATGTCACATGTGTGGGATGTAAAAAATAATACAAATGAATCCATATACAAACCAGAAACAGGCTCACAGCCATAGAAAACAAACATACAGTTATCAAAGGGGAGAGGGAGGGAAGGGGGGTACAAATTAGGAATATGGAATTAACAGATAAAACTACTATACAAAAAGCAGATAAGCAATAAGGATTTACGGTATAACAGGAAATTCAGTATCTTGTAATAACTTGTAATGAAATATCCAAAAAAATCACTTTGCTGTACATCTGAAAATAATGCAGTATTGTAAATCAAGTACAATTTTTTTAAAGATTTCCAATTTTTCCATTATATTAGCACTATGATTAACATTTTCAGAGAGATAGCTTTTATGTATCTTATTTACATTGGCTATAACTCTATAAGTGGGGTTAATGACTCGAAGGATATCATCATTTTTTTCTTTTTTGCCTTTTAATATATAGTTGCAGTTTGTTTTCCAAAAGACTGCAGGGACTATTTACAATGCCTCATCACCAGTTTCATTATATCTTCACCATTGGTTGGCAGGGAGAGGAGGATACAGATAACAGGTTGGAAAAAATTTGATCATTAATGTACAGCAACTACACACTGTATGAATTTAAATCTTTATTAGAACACAGCTTTACATGGAACAGGAAGATACCATCACAACAGGTTTTATAAATAGCTGCAAAGGATTAAGAAATCATCTGGTACTGCCTACATTAAGATATGGGCTTGCTCCTGAAAAATAATCTCACTTAGAGATAATATCATCAGAAAGTTTTAATCCATGTTTTGGAAAATTAAACTGAAAAAGTAATATTCATTTAAGATTTAATCTGACAATCTGCTTCTGGCCAAACTGGAATAACAGGTACTGGATTTACTTCCTTCTTGAAACAACCAAAAACTGGACAAAATATATGAAACAATAGTTCCCAAGACACTGGACGTCAGCAATAAGGGCAGTGATCTCTGAGAGACGGGAAACAGTGAGGGGCCCAGCCCACTGGGCCCGAGTCCGACAGCCGCAAGGCACAGAGGGGACCAGCAAACCGAGGAGACGGGCAGACAGCCTGGGGAGACGGGGCAGCCGGGACTCCCGGTCAGGGAGCGCCACAGGCACTCCAGAGGCCCGCAGGTGGCGTCCCTCACGTGTGCAGCAGAGTGCTGACTAACAGGTGCATGTGTTAGAAACCATCCAAAGCCAAGTAAAGAACTGCCCAAGACAATACAAAAAACACTCCTTGGAACCCATCCAGGGCTGGGAATAGTACCTGTTTCTACCAGCCAAACTGGAAAAACTCGTGATTCCCGGGATTGCTAGATTCAGAAGGGTCTTGTTTTAGGACAGCCAACAGGGACCTTCTGTACAGCACAGGGAGCTCTGCTTACTGTTACATGGCAGCGAGGATGGGAGGGGAGTTCGGGGAGAACGGGTACATGTATGTATGTGGCTGAATACCTTTGCTGTCCACCTGAAACTCTCACAATGTTGTTAATCAGCTACACTCTAATACAAAATGTTTTTAAAAAGACACTGAGGGTAAAAACAAACAAAAGGTCGTGTGTTAGTATTATGAAAGAGCCCTAGTTTAAACAACGTTCTGGTCCCATCTAAGTAATGTTTAGAAGCAAGACTCAAGAGGGTCACACTATTTCTAAGTTTAGTTATGTTCCAGAACAAAGCTCAAGAATATTTGTAGGAAAGCAAAAATATCCAGCACCTAAGGTAAAATTCACAGTGTTGAGCATGTAATCAAATACATTGCTATTCAGTTGCTAAGTTGTGTAGGCCTCTGTGACACCCCATGGACTGCAGCACACCAAGCTCCTCTGTCCTCCACTATCTCCCAGAGTTTGCTCAAATTCACGTCCATTGAGTTGATAATGCTGTCTAACCATTTCATCCTTTGCTGCCCCCTTCTCCTTTTGCCTTCAATCCTTCACAGCATCAGGGTATTTTCCAATGAGTCAGCTCTTTGCATCAAGTGGCCAAAGTATTGCAGCTTCTGTTTCAGCATCAGTCCTTCCAATGAATATTCAGGGTTGATTTTCTTTAGGATTGACTGGTTGTATCTCCTTGCTGTCCGAGGGACTCTCAAGAGTCTTCTCCAACACCACAGTTCAAAAGCAACAATTCTTCGGTGCTCAGCTTTCTTCACAGTCCAACTCTCACATCCATACACGACCACTGGAGAAACCATAGCTTTGACAAGACTCTCAGAGTCTTCTCCAGCAAAATTTGAAAGGATCAATTCTTTGGTGCTTAGCCTTCTTTATGGTCCAACTCGCATCTGTACATGATTACTGGAAAAACCAAAGCTGTGACTATATGGACCTTTGTCAGCAAAGTGATGTCTCTGCTTTTTAATACACTGTCTAGGTTTGTCATAGCTTTCCTTCCAAGGAGCAACGTCTTTTAATTTCATGGCTGCAGTCACCATCTGCAGTGATTTTGGAGCCCCAAAAAATAAAGTCTGTTACTGCATTCACTTTTTCCCCTTCTATTTGCCATGAAGTGATGGGACCAGATACCATGATCTTAGTTTTTGAATATTCAATTATAGGCTAGCTTTTTCACTCTCCTCTTTGACCTTCATTAAGAAGCTCTTTAGTTTCTCTTCACTTTCTGCCATTATAGTGATATCATCTGCATATCTGAGGTTTTTGATATTTCTCCCAGCAATCGATTCCAGCTTGTGATTCATCCAGCCCAGAATTTCACATGTTGTACAATTCATATAAGTTAAATTAGCAGGGTGACAATAGATAGCCTTGTCATACTGCTTTCACAGTTTTGAACCAGTGAGTTGTTCCATGTCTGGTTCTGTTAGGTTGGTGCACAAGTAACTGAAGTTCTGCACTGTAGAACTTTACCATTTGATATTAGAATACATTCTTCAATATATGTGGTTATGTTATACATCATTTTAATGGGTGTTTCTCGCTTCATTTTTTTGCTAATGACATTATTTGCTGTTTATACTTAGGGAAATGATGTTAGACAAAAAGCAAATTTTATCAGTTTCTTATTCAAGTTCAAAATGAGTCATAAAATAGCAGAGACACTCACATCACCAATGCATTTGGCTCAGAAACTTAACGAATATACAGTGCCGTGGCGGTTCAAGTTTTACAAAGGAGACAAAAGCCTCGAAGATGAGGAGTGCAATGGCCCGCCATGGGCAGCTGACAACAACCAAGAACCATCATCGAAGTTGTGAAAGAACACAACGTTGACCATTCTATGGTCATTTAGTATTGAAGCAAATTGGAAAGGTGAAAAAGCTCCATAAGTGATTGCCTCATGAGCTGATCAAAAATTTTAAAAAATCGTTCTGAAGTTTCTTCTCATATTCTACAAAATAGCAAACCGTTTCTCCATCAGATTGGGACAAAAAGTGGATTTTATATGACAGCTGGTGATGGCCATCTCAAGGGTTGACCGAGAAGCTCCAAAGCACTTCCCAAAGCCCCAAACTTGCACAAAAAAGATCATGGTCACTGTTTGGTGGTCTGCTGCCAGTCTGATCCACTACAGCTTTCTGAACCCTGGTGAAACCATTACCTCTGAGAAGTATGCTCAGCAAATTGATGAGATGCAGTAAAAACGGCAATGGCTGCAGTTGGCATTGGTCAACAGAAGGGGCCCAGTTCTTCCCCTTGACAATGCCCGACAGCATGTCACGTAATCAACGGTTCAAAAGTTGAACAAATCGGCCTCTGAAGTTTTGCCTCAGTAGCCAGGTTCACCTGACCTTGCATCAACCGACTACCCTTTCTTCAAGCATCTCGACAACTTTTTGCAGGTAAAGCCTTCCACAACCAGCAGGAAGCAGAAAATGCTTTCCAAGAGTTAACTGAATCCTGAAGAGAGGGTTTTCATGCTACAGGAATAAACACATTTATTTCTCATTGGCAAAAATGTGTTGACTGTAATCATTATTATTTTGATTAATAAAGATGTTTTAAGCCTAGTTAAAATGATTTCAAGTTCACGGTCCGAAACTGCAATTACATCGCACCAATGTAATAAATATTACTTCTTGACCCACATACAGGTTTCTCAGGAGACATGTAAGGTGGTCTGGTATTCCCATCTCTTTAAGAATTTTCCACCATTTGTTGTAATCCACACAGTCAAAAGCTTTAGCGTAGTCAATGAAGCAGATTTTTTTCTGGAATTCACTTGCTTTTTTTATTATCCAATGGACATTGGCAATTTGATCTCTGGTTCCTCTGCCTTTTCTAAACCCAGCTTGTACATCTGAAAGTTCTTGGCTCATATACTGCTGAGAAAGATTTTGAGCCTAACCTTGCTAGCAGGTGAAATGAGAGCAACTGGATGGTAGTTGAAACATTCTTTGGCATTGCCCTTCTTGGGGATTGGAATGAAAACTGACCATTTCCAGTCCTATGGCCACTACTGAGTTTTCCATATTTACTGGCATATTGAGTGTAGCACTTTAATGGCATCATCTTTTTAGGATTTTAAATAGCTCAGCTGGAATTCTGTTACCTCCACTAGCATTGTTCATAGTAATACTTCTTAAGGCCCACTTGACTTCACACTCCAGGATGTCTGGCTCTAGGTGAGTGACCTCATCATCATGGTTATCCGGGTCATTAAGACCTTTTCTATATAGTTATGTGTATCTTGTCACCTCTTCTTTATCTCTTATGCTTCTATTAGGTCCTTACCATTTCTGTCCTTTATCATGCCCATTCTTGCATGAAATGTTCCCTTGGTATTTCCTGAAGAGATCGCTAGTCTTTCACATTCTACTGTTTTCCTCAATTTCTTTGCATTGTTTATTTAAGAAGGCCTTCTTATCTCTCCTTGCTATTCTCTGGAACTCTGTATTCAGTTGGATATACTACTCTTTCTCCTTTGCCTTTGACTTCTCTTCTTTCATCGGCTTTTTTTAAAGCCTCCTCAGATAACCACTTTGCTTTTTTACATTTCTTTTTCTTTGGGATGGTTTTGGTCACTGCTTCCTGTACAATGCTATGAACCTCCATCCATAGTTCTTCAGGCACTCTGAATATAAGATCTAATCCCTTGAATCTACTTGCACTTCCACTGTATAATCATAAGGGATTTTATTTTGGTCATACCTGAATGGCCTAGTGGTTTTCCATACTTTCCTCAATTTAAGTCTGAAGTCTGCAATAAGGTGCTCATGATCTGAGCCAGTCAGGTTCTTCAGGTTTTGTTTTTGCTGACTACAGTATAGAGGCTCTCCATCTTCAGCTGCAGAGAGTAGAATCCATCTGATTTTGGTACTGACCATCTGGTGATGTCCATGTACAGAGGCATCTCTTGGGTTGTTGGGAAAGGGTGTTTGCTAAGACCACCATGTTCTTTTGACAAAACTCTGTTAGCCTTTGCCCTGATTCATTTCGTACTCCAACACCAAACCTGCTTGTTATTCCGGGTAACTCGTGACTTTCTACTTTTGCACTCCAGTCCCCTGTGATGAAAATGACATCTTTTTTGGGTGTCAGTTCTAGAAGGTGTTGTAGGTCTTCATCAGTTCTGTAGCTCAGTCATGTCCAACTCTGAGACCCCATGGACTACAGCACGCCAGGCTTCCCTGTCTATCACCAACTCCTGGAGGTTGCTCAAACTTATGTCCATCAAGTTGGTGATGCAATCCAACCATCTCATCTTCTGTTGTCCCCTTCTCCTCCTGCCTTCAATCTTTCCCACCATCAGGATCTTTTGCAATGAATCAGTTCTTCACATCAGGTGGCCAAAGTATTGGAGTGTCAGCTTCAACATCAATCCTTCCAGTGAATATTCAGGACCGATTTCCTTTAGGATGGACTGGTTGGATCTCCTTGCAGTCCAAGAGACTCTCAGGAGTCTTCTCCAAACCACAGTTCAAGTATCATTTCTTTAGTGCCCAGCATTCTTTATAGTCCAACTCTCACATCCATACATAACTACTGGAAAAAACATAGGTTTGACTAGATGGACCTTTGTTGGCAAAGTAATGTCTCTGCTTTTTAATTATGGTCACAGCTTTTCTTCCAAGTAGCAAGCATCTTTTAATTTCATGGCTGCAGTCACCATCTGCAGTGATTTTGGAGCCCAGAAAAATAAAGTCTGACACTGTTTCCATTGTTTCCCCATCTGTTTGCCATGTAGTGATGGGACCAGATGCCATGATCAGTTCAGTTGCTCAGTCATGTCTGATTCTGTGCGACCCCATGGATGGACTGCAGCACTCCAGGCTGTTCTTCACCATTTCCCATAGTTTGCTCAAACTCATGTCCATCTAATCACTGATGCCATCCAACCATCTCATCCTCTGTCATCCTCTTCTTCTTTGAATGTTGAGTTTTAAGCCAACTTTTTCATTTTCCTCTTTCACTTGCATCAAGAGGTTCTTTAGTTCTTCTTCACTTTCTGCCATAAGGGTGGTGTTATCTGCATATCTGAGGTTATTGATATTTCTCCCAGCAATCTTGATTCCAGCTTGTGCTTCATCCAACTCGACATTTTGCATGATGTACTCTGCATATAAACTAAATAAACAGGATGATAATATACAACCTTGATGTACTCCTTTCCCAATTTGGAACCAGTTCCATGTCCAGTTCTGTTGTTCCACGTCCAGTTTTAACTATTGCTTCTTGACCTGCATACAAGTTTCTCAGGAGGCAGGTAAGGTAGTCTGGTATTCCCATCTCTTGAAGAATTTTCCACATTATGTTGTGATCCACACAGTCAAAGGCTTTGGTGTAGTCAATAAAGCAGAAATAGATGTTTTTATGGAACTCTCTTGCTTTTTTGATGATCCATTTTCAATATTGGCTATTTGATCTCTAGTTCCTCTGTCTTTTCTAAATCCAGCTTGAACATCTGAAAGTTCACAGTTCATGTACTGTTGAAGCCTGGCTTGGAGAATTTTGAGCATTACTTTGCTAGCGTGTGAGATGAGTGCAGTTGTATGGTAGTTTGAATGTTCTTTGGCATTGTCTTTCTTTGAGATTGGAATGAAAACTGACCTTTTTCAGTCCTGTGGCCACTGCAGAGTTTTCCAAATTTGCTGGCATGTTGAGTGCAGCACTTTCACAGCATCATCTTTAAGGATTTGAAATAGCTCAACTGGAATTCCATCACCTCCACTAGCTTTGTTCATAGTGATGCTTTCTAAGGCCCACTTGACTTCACATTCCAGGATGTCTGGCTCTAGGTGAGTGATCACACCATCGTGGTTATCTGGGTCATGAAGATCTTTTTTGTACAGTTCTTCTGTGTATTCTTGCCACCTCTTCTTAATATCTTCTGCTTCTGTTAGGTCCATACATTTCTGTCCTTTACTCTGCCTATCTTTGCATGAAATGTTCCCTTGGTATCTCTAATTTTCTTGAAGAGATCTCAGGTCTTTCCCATTCTACTGTTTTCCTCTATTTCTTTGCATTGATCATGGAGGAAGGCTTTCTTATCTCTCCTTGCTATTCTTTGGAACTCTGCATTCAGATGGGTTTATCTTTCCTTTTCTTCTTTGCCTTTAGCTTCTCTTCTTTTCTCAGCTATTTGTAAGGCCTCCTCAACCATTTTGCCTTTCTGAATTTCTTTTTCTTGGGGATGGTCTTGATCACTGCCTCCTGTACAATGTCATGAACCTCTATCCATAGTTCTTCAGGCACTCTATCAGATTTAATCCCTTGAATCTATTTGTCACTTCTACTTTAAAATCGTAAGCTCTAGACAGTCAGCAAAAACAAGGCCTGGAGCTGACTGTGCCTCAGATCATGAACTCCTTATTGCAAAATTAAGAGTTAAATTGAAGAAAGTAGGGAAAACCTCTAGACCATTTAGGTATGACCTAAATGAAATCCCTTATGATTATATAGTAGGTCTCTATAGAACTGGTCAACTTCAGCATCAGCGGTTGACCATAATAGAATAAACATTATTTTCACTGGGTACATTAGATTATATGCCTTGAGAAATACCACAATAATTTTTCGTATGTATGTTTCAGTAATCATTTAAAGTAGGTTGTTTTTTAACTAGAAAGATGAACTAGATGATTAGAGGCAGTATGCATACTTAATTAATTTCAACAGAATTCAAATGAAATATTTGCTTTATCGGGCTTAACAACTACAGTACCTTAGATAATGCCAGCCTTCTCCAAATTGAACAATGCCTGGATAGAATCTTGATTATAAATGTTGACAGTAGTATATAATTTAAATATTTTTATATATGTCTATTTAAACAATAATTTTTAAAGATGCTGCTAACTTTTCAGATATGACTATTTTTTCATTAGCACTTAGGGAAAAACCTCAAAACTATTCCAATAAATAAAATGAAATTCATTCAAAATCAATTCTAATTAATAACCAGCATAGGTTTTGGAAGTCATTTCTTAAAGATGAATCATCAAAGACCTGAAACCACATGAGATGGTTTTAAATTAATTTTAATGGTGATGCCAACTCGATTGTTATGTCTATGTTTCAGCAATCAATTACAGGATTTACAAGGAGACATAGATGGGTCTACGTATTTATATGATGCTCAGTGTGTCTGACTCTTTGCAACCTCATAGACTGTAGCCCGCCAAGCTCCTCTGTCCATGGGGATTCTCCTGGCAAAAACAGTGGAGTGGGGGCCATGCTCTCCTCCAGGGGATCTTCCCAACCCAGGGATCAAACCCAGGTCTCCCACATTGCAGGCGGATTCTTTACCAGCTGAGCCATCAGGGAAGCCCTTTATGTTACCAAATGGTAACAAATGTATTTTTGCTATAATTCTATATCAAATATAATTCTAGCAGTTATTCTCTTAAATGTGAAGGCTTGGACACATACAAAATCTTTCAATAATAAAGAGTTTGTTTTCTTTCTTTTTTTTTTTCCAGTCCTAAGGCAATGGCACCCCACTCCAGTACTCTTGCCCGGAAAATCCCATGGGCGGAGGAGCCTGGTAGGCTGCAGTCCATGGGGTCACGAAGAGTCAGACACGACTGAGCAACTTCACTTTCACTTTTCACTTTCCTGCATTGGAGAAGGAAATGGCAACCCATTCCGGTGTTCTTGCCTGGAGAATCCCAGGGACGGGGGAGCCTGGTGGGCTGCCGTCTATGGGGTCGCAGAGAGTCGGACACGACTGAGGCGACTTAGCAGCAGCACTAGCAAGGGCTTTCTAAAACTTCGAGTCTTTTAGGATAATTCAAGCATTTTCCAGCAGGATGGCTGAAAATTAGGATACTTTTAAACTAAATTTGTTGGCTGGTATTAAGTGGCAGTTATAAAAAATTCTCTATAGTTAGAATTCTAGAGTTTCCTTATTGCTTTTGGGGACTGATTAGATAATTGGAAACTACATTCTTTAAAGCAACTCAGGGCTTTAACTGAAGGGAAAAATAGTAAAGCATTTAGAGAAAAAATTTTCTCTGGTACTAAAAGCAGAAGAATGAAAGCAATTCTGTCTATATGCTCCAACATTTTCCAAGGTAGATGTAGAATTAAAATTGGTTCATCTGAAATACCTTATTTCAAAATATCATGTAAATGGAAGAATCCATATTACTTCCAAGAACTAGCAAATCTAAATCCACAAGAGAGCATTCGGTTGATAACAACACCTTGTATACAAAAGACTATTGTGGAGTTGTGGTTCTTGTTCTTAAACTAATGTAAACTTCTAGTAATTCTATTAATAATCTGAAACGCTTGCCAATATTTTTACTACACTTGTGTTCTAGTCCTCTAACTTTGAATCATAAAACAATCTAGAAATCTAAAAAAAAAAATCCCACCATTTTCCATATTTGTAAAATTGTATTTTATGTATAAAAAACTTTCCTTTAAAATTTAAAGGGAAAAAAATAAATAAAATTTAAAGGGTAAGAGATATCATAAGCAGGAAAAAGAAAAGGTTTCTTATGTGCTTGCCTTTTTATTAGATAACTATGAAAAGGAATAGATGATGATTCTCTATATAATGAAATAAGCTAATGTATTCAGTGGCATGGGTAAATATGTTTATACTAGAGTTACCCATTTTTAAACCTTGTAGTATGAGATAACTAAGTTGGTGGATCAAACAGCACAAATTAAAAGATGTTACCTCCCTGACTGATAATAGTAACAAAGGCATGTGAACTGATTCTCTTTGCAATATGTATTACTCTT
Source organism: Bubalus kerabau (assembly GCF_029407905.1). Taxonomy (NCBI): domain Eukaryota; kingdom Metazoa; phylum Chordata; class Mammalia; order Artiodactyla; family Bovidae; genus Bubalus; species Bubalus kerabau. The sequence goes on from NC_073626.1 coordinate 59,416,633, forward strand.
CCTTGACTACTTGTCATCAAACCACTGGTAATTTTGAGTGGTAATTCAACACCAACTCACATAACAGGTGCTTAATAAATGTGTTTGGCTAGTCAACACCATAGGTTAACTGACAACTAGTGATTCTCCAAGATCACACAGGTCATGGAAACTTAGCTTCTCAGCCTTTTTTACCTTCACTGGGGTCCCTCAGGATCACCTTCAAGGCTAACAGAAATTTAGAGATACTTTCACACCACCTACTGCCAGGACCTTAGCTGTTTGTGAATACACTACATTTCAATAATCTTGAACCACTGGAAAGAATTAAGATTAATGTTTAACTTTTCCCATTAATAATGATAATTTTTAAGTCTGTGGTGGCTTAGTGGTGAAGAACCTGCCTGCCAATGCAAGAGATGTGGGTTCTATCCCTGGGTCGGGAAGACCCCCTGGAGAAGGAAATGGCAACCCACTCCAGTATTCTTGCCTGGGAAGTCCCACGGACAGAGGAGCCTGGCGGGCTACATCCATGGGATCACAAAAAGAGTTGGACATGACTTAGTGACTAAAAAACAACAACAATAATTTCCATTAATAATGTTATTACAGCAGCTTACTCTACCAGGAACTGTGCTAAGTATTTTATATAGCATTATCTCATCTGTTGTTCTTAGTAATAGGTACCATTTTTTTCTTCATTTTTCAAAAGGGAAACCAAGGGACAGAGATTAAAGTGCCTTCTCCAAAGTGATACAGACATCAGGGTAGTGGGACAGAATTTGAAGCACTTCAGTGCTTAAGAAATAAACTGTACCTTCTCATAACTATTGAAAGTATTCCATAATAGTGTGTGTTAGCCGCTCAGTCATGTCCAACTCTCTGTGACCCTAGGGACTGGACCCCGCCAGACTCCTCTGTCCATGGGGTTTTCCAGGCAAGAATATTGGAGTGGGTTGCCATTTCCTTCTCTTTACTATTCTGTAATAAAGGTAATCATCTAATTTGAGAGGTTTTATTGATAATATCAAACATGCCCAACAACCTATTAATTTTTTTAAAGTATATTCTTACTACCTTCCTCTCTTCCCTTCTAAAAGTGCTCAGAGCACACATAATATCAAGTTTTTTATCTGCCCCAGAGAGCTCTATACCTTATAATACTCAACATTCCCACCTGATTCTGCCACATGAAGTTCAAGATTGTTCAGTCTTGGCTCACAAACATGCTCTATTACAATACATGGCAGGTATGAACAAGAAAAAAATCCTTTCTTCCCAAGTAGACAGCTGCTCTTTGTACAGTGCTGCTTGGCTTGGGGAAATCACATCATAATGGCAGGGAGGGGTGAGAACTGACAAAGCACTGGGGAACTAGGGTGGTTTTGTTTTTCTTGCTCTGTCACTGACATGCACTTACTCAACAAAATAGACACATCCCTTCAGTGCTGGCACGCTAGATCACCTGTGACAAACCTTTCCCATGCATGGACCAAAGCAGACATTTCAATTAGTTCACTGGACCATTCAAACGTTGAGATTAAAAGAAGTTTCTGAGAGATCAACATGGTAAAAATCAGAAAGAGACTCTTCTTCAAAAAACAAGAAAAAGAGAAAAAACAAACAGAACCTCCGTTGGGCAGGCAATAAAAAAAGGAGTCAGTACTGGTTACGGTTGTGCTGCTGTGGTGAGAGACAGGCCTCGGAGCCTTAGTGGTCTCACCCACTGCGCGGTTTCTTGCCTTGCTCACGTCAAGTCCGGTGGGCAAGGAGCCCCTCAGGGCCCGAGGCAGGCTCACTGCTGCGCTCCACACACGGGCACCTGGGCAGCGGTGCCCGGTGGAGAGGGAGGAGAAGATGACATGGGGAAGCCTTTACGAGGGGGGTTTACAAGTGACACGTCATTCCTGCTTACTACCAGACAGAGTCAGTCATCTGCTCATACCTAACTGCCATGGAGACAGGCAAGTGGAATCCGGCATGTGTCTATGAAGAAAGGGACACAGCAGGTAAACAGCAAGCCAGTCTCTCTGCCAAAGTCAGGGCCACCAATAGCAAGGGACCTTCCAAAAAGAGCAGAGGACCCCACCAAGAACACTGGTCCTAGAAGAAGCTTCAAGAACCTTCTGCGTCTCACATGAAGGTAACTTTATGAATGGCAGGTGACAATCAATGCTCCCAAGCCCACCAACATACTTAAGAAACCGCTGCAAGAATCTGCTTCATTTATTCCTTCATGAGCACTTACCGAGCAGCCAGACTAGGTGCCGGAGGCCCTGCTCTGCACTGAGACTGTGGCGATACACAGAACACATCTCTAAGCACTACAGAGCTTATAGTCTCGCGGATGGAAGGGGATAGGATGCACTTGAAGGAGGAGCTGACCAAGCTCCCTGAGGAGAATGAACAGGCTAGGGCCTGGCTCAGGGCTTGACACATATTGGCAACTGAGCAAAAGAGCTGGAATGAAACTCAGCAGGCAGTGGCCTGCGGGCTGGGATGTGAGGAAAAAGCATTTGTGGAGAAAAGGTACCCTGGGTAAGGATGGAGAAAACTAACTCCCATGTGTGAGTGAAAGTGGAAAGAAGAAATGAAGCTTCTATAAACTTCACTTTGCAAAAAAAAAAGACTTATAAGTTGCTTTTTCTTTTTTTTTTAAAAAAAAAGGTCTGTAGTTAATACACCAATGTTTTGGGGGCCTTTGTGAATTTTACATGCTGGCATAATAACCCTGCGTGTGTGCTAAGTTGCTTCAGTCATGTCCGATTCTTGGTGACCCCACGCACTATAGCCCACCAGGCTCCTCTGTCCATCGGATTCTCCGGGCAAGAGTACTGGAGTGGGATAGCATGCCCTTCTCCAGGGGATCTTCATGACCCAGGAATCAAACTCGAGTCTCTTACATTTCCTGCATTGGCAAGCGGGTTCTAAATCACTAGCGCCACCTGGGAAGTTATTATACCCTTCAGCTCAGATCAGTTCAGTCGCTCAGTCATGTCCGACTCTTTGCGACCCCATGAACCGCAGCACGCCAGGCCTCCTTGTCCATCACCAACTGCCAGAGTTTACCCAAACTCATGTCCATTGAGTCCGTGATGCCATCCTATCATCTCATCCTCTGTCATCCCCTTCTCCTCTTGCTCTCAATCCCTGCCAGCATCAGGGTTGTTTCAAATGAGTCAGCTCTTTGCATCAGGTGGCCAAAGTATTGCAGTTTCAGCTCAGCATCAGTCCTTCCAATGAATACCCAGGACCGATCTCCTTTAGGATGGACTGGTTGGATCTCCTTGCAGTCCAAGGGACTCTCAAGACTCTTCTCCAACATCACAGTTCAAAAGCATCAATTCTTTGGTGCTCAGCTTTCTTTACAGTCCAACTGTCACATCCATAAATGACGACTGGAAAAACCATAGCCTTGACTAGACGGACCTCTGTCGGCAAAGTAATGTCTCTGTTTTTTAATATGCTGTCTAGGTTGGTCATAACTTTTCTTACAAGGAATAAGCGTCTTTTAATTTCATGGCTGCAGTCACCATCTGCAGTGATTTTGGAGCCCCAAAAAATAAAGTCAGCCACTGTTTCCACTGTTTCTCCACCTATTTGCCATGAAGTGATGGGACTGGATGCCATGATCTTAGTTTTCTGAATGCTGAGCTTTAAGCCAACATTTTACTCTCCTCTTTCACTCAAGAGGCTCTTTAGTTCCTCCTCACTTTCTGCCATAAGGGTGGTGTCATCTGCATATCTGAGGTTATTGATATTTCTCCTGGCAATCTTGATTCCAGCTTGTGCTTCTTCCAGCCCAGCATTTCTCATGATGTACTCTGCATACAAGTTGAATAAGCAGGGTGACAATATACAGCCTTGACGTACTCCTTTTCCTATTTGGAACCAGTCTGTTGTTCCATGTCCAGTTCTAACTGTTGCTTCCAGACCTGCATATAGGTTTCTCAAGAGGCAGGTCAGGTGGTCTGGTATTCCCATCTCTTGAAGAATGTTCCACAGTTTATTGTGATCCACACAGTCAAAGGCTTTGGCGTAGTCAATAAAGCAGAAATAGATGTTTTTCTGGAACTCTCTTGCTTTTTCGATGATCCAGTGGATGTTGGCAATTTGATCTCTGGTTCCTCTGCCTTTTCTAAAACCAGCTTGAACATCTGGAAGTTCATGGTTCATGTATTGCTGAAGCCTGGCTTGGAGAATTTTGAACATTACTTTACCAGCGTGTGAGATGAGTGCAATTGTGTGGTAATTTGAGCATTCTTTGGCATTGCCTTTCTTTGGGATTGGAATGAAAACTGACCTTTTCCAGTCCTGTGGCCACTGCTGAGTTTTCCAAATTTGCTGATATATTGAGTGCAGCACTTTCACAGCATCATCTTTTAGGATTTGAAATGGCTCAACTGGAATTCCATCACCTCCACTAGCTTTGTTCGTAGTGATGCTTTCTAAGGCCCACTTGACTTCACATTCCAGGATGTCTGGCTCTAGGTGAGTGATCACACCATCATGATTAACTGGGTCATGAAGATCTTTTTTGTACAGTTCTTCTGTGTATTCTTGCCACCTCTTCTTGATATCTTCTGCTCCTGTTAGGTCCATACCATTTCTGTCCTTTATTGAGCCCATCTTTGCCTTAAATGTTTCCTGGTATCTCTATTTTTCTTGAAGAAATGTCTAGTCTTTCCTGTTTTATTGTTTTCCTCTATTTCTTTGCATGGATCACTGAGGAAGGCTTTCTTATCTCTCTTTGCTATTCTTTGGAAGTCTGCATTCAGATGGGTATATCTTTCCTTTTCTCCTTTGCTTTTCGCTTCTCTTCTTTTCACCCTTGGCATATCTTGAAACGAGTTTGAGAAGACTGCCACCATAAACTACTGTGTTTAAGGTCGAGACTGAACAACACTATGTACCAGTTGTTCAGTGTCTCCTCATAGCAGCCTCACAGGAGAACTTCTTTATAGCAGAGCTGGTAAACATTTCACTTCCCCGAAGATAACTTTAAAAAACTGTTCACTGACTAGTCACTTATGGCAAGGCTTTAATGCATAGTCGTAATTTAACTTTTTAGAGTAGGATCTTCCAAATTATATTTCTCCTGGTCCTAATTTTTATGATAATTCTTTATTTTACTTTATTGCATATTATTTAACATTTATTGAAAGCTAACTATGTGCCAGGTAATATGCTAAATACTTTGCATAAATTAATTTATTTAACACTCATTTCAGCCTAATCTGTAGCACAAAAGTCTAAGAGGCTTAGAGTGAGTGATTAAGCAGTTTGTGTAAAGGACACAGACCTACAGGTAGGGGAGCTGGCAAGATGATCTAATTCAAGGGTAAGCACTGTATGGTTTCCAGATTATTGCATATTTTGGTAAGCTGTCTCAAAAAATATACAGGATGATGTAGGAGCATAAATAAGTAAATAATTAAGATGCACTGATGTTTTTAGAAAGATGCAGTGGATGGCAGGATGGCATCCTAGGGGAAAAGCTACCATATTAAAGATTCAACTTTTAAATTTAGTTTTCAGCTTTTCTTCCCGTATTTGTAAGTCTCTGAGATAGAACCTCCTGTATTATTCAAAAGCTTTAATAGAAAATATCAACTACAGTTCATCTCTCAGGGGACTGTGAAACCAGAAAAACAAGCATTTATAGTATGTCTTTCTATGATCATGTCTCTTTGGAGAATTCAAAAAGCATAAGATGTGGTCTTTGCTCTTAAGGGTTAAAACCAAGTCAGGAAGTAATATTTGTTCCATAAAATAACTGGGTAACAAGTAAGTGCTAAACTGTAACACAGTCCCTAAGTTTGAGAACAGTTCAGAAAAGGAAGAGCTAAACGTCGGATGTAATTTGCCAGCAAAGCATTCTTGGGGCAGGAGATATTTAAATTCTAAAGGGACAAAATAATGTCTATTTTGAAGATGTTATGTATTAATAAGAACTTTCAGTAACTGTAAAGCATGGGAACGATAAAGAATAAAACTGCTCTGTTACAATTTATAAGATTCTTCTGATTAAAAATTCACAGTAACATCAATGACCTCCGTATGTCAGTCTACCCACTGAAATACCAAGAGCATTCTGTATATATTATATATTCATGTGACAAGCTACTTGTGATTCAAGAGTTAAGTCAGACAGAAAATTTCCAATATGGATGATAGCAGCTTAGAATCACAGCTAGAATTTCCACTGTCAGATAAGGACTGCATAGCTAATACTTTCATAATTCTTCCGCACTCTACCAGAACATGAGAGGAGGGGAAACGTGATTCTCACTTGGCTGAGCAGGCATACTAAACAAGAAGGTAAAGCTTCATAAATGTCAGTTCAGGCCTTCCTACTGGTGACATTAAAAAACTATCTTCTATCAAAATCTTAACCCACATCTTACTGATCAAGCGTCCTGCAGACGAGGAACCGACACAGATCTCATTTTCACCGTTCAGTGCTCGAGCCATTAAGGTGAGCACCACAGAAGGACCTCTTCAGTTACAGCAGCCCTGGTCTGGCCTTCCTCTCGTTAAATAACATTTTAATAGCAAGAATAATTTGTATCACATGCATCTCTAAGTCTTGCAAGGGTTTATAACTAACACCCACATAAAAATGAGCATAACAAATCTCACCTTGATTTTTATCAAAAGTGTATACTCCTGCTCACAATCAAGAATATATTTAAATGCTTCTCATACAGAAGTAAAGGAGAAAAACCTATGGGTTTTGAAAATGAGATCTTTAAATAAATATAAACTATCCCACCCCCTCCACTGCAACCAGCAATGCTCTGAGGCACTTAGACTCACCATCTCTTTTTAAAATAAATTACAGGCTCCTTACTACCGACTACCAGTCGGTAAAGAATCGGCCTGCAATGCAGGAGACCTGGGTTCCATCCCTGGGTCAGGAAGAGTCCCCTTGAGAAGGAAATGGCAACCTACTCCAGTATTCTTGCCTGGAGAATCCCATGGACAGAGGAGCCTGGTGGGCGACAGTCCATGGGGTCAGAGAGTCTAACAGGACTTAGCTACTAAACCACCACAGGCTCCTTATGAGTAGAAAATGTATCTTTCTGCTTCTTTACATGGTAGCGCCAGTTGCCTACTGAACAACACATTTGCTGCAAGAGACACTGGCTACTAAATGTAAGAAAGAGCCTGGAAAAGAAACATGCTCGCAATCCCCAACAGTGTCCAACAGTCTTACCTCTATCCCCAAATAGTTACCCACATGGCCTCTTTCCTAGGGGCCTAGAGGAGAAGAAATATGCTTTATCCCCATCCCATCTGCCAATTATTACCAGCATGGCCTGAGGAACCAAATTCTAAGATGATGATAAACAGCTTCCAGGAATGTGGAGTAACAAGGCATCCTCCTCCATCCGTTACAGGCAGCCCCAAAAAGGAAGAGAGGAGCAGCCCGAGATATGGGTTCAAGCACACCCCTTGTCTCTGCCCCTTTGGTTGCTCAGAGGGTGCTGGTTCTCATGGTGTTTGGGGAATGAGGCAAGGGCTGAGAGGGACGATGAGGAGCCAGCCCTCACCTCTTAAGAAGACCCTCTCGTGTGGCGCGGGGGAGGAATGAAAGACTGCAAGTGCTGTCGTGAGCATTAGGGATGAAAGCCAGCCTCTCCCACCCCACCCTCCCCTCCTATGGCTGGGTCTTTGGAAACTGTCAGGTAGGAGTTCCTGTCACGGGGTTACGGGGCATCTATCGTGAGCGGGCTTGGCCTGTAATTAAATCGTTCCTGCTTTGTCATCATTTCTTGTCTGACTGCGTCACCATTAGAGCTGCCTAAAGCACCAGGACTTGACAGTCATTTGGACAAGCCTTGCAAATACGGAAGAATCCAGACTGGAAAACAACCCTGTTCGCTCAGAAGTGTGTTCCTAAAACGCAGGATTTACTCCACATAGATAATCCACTGTTTTCCGTGGCAGGCACGGGTCAAACAAAGGCAAGGGAGTCTTTGGTGTACAGCCAAAACACTCGGGCCTCACTTCTGCCAAGGGATGGACCCGTCCCCTCCAGGCTTAGACACAGAGAGCCCTGAGGAGCCAGTCCCAGAGCCCTGTTAGACGAGGAGGCTCTTTGTATTTACAGATTCCCCCTTTTTACTTACTTCAGATCAGTAACTAGGTCTCTGCTGGCACAAGGTGAAATAAAATCAAGCACAGGTATAAACTGCAGCCTGCCACAGGAGGCAAGGGTGACTGCCCGGAGAGGCACGTATGTACAATTTATAAAACCACGTCCTGGGTCAGCAGCTGAGGACGACAAACCCACCCAGCCCTCGCCAGGGTCTCCCGCTCGGGTTCCCAGGGAGGCTAATCTGCTCCTCACAGACTTGCTTCGGCAGGAGGCTCTGCTCTAAGCCAGCATCTCCACTTCTCTTTAGGTCCCAGCTGGAGTCCTAGTCCCCCTTCAACATCCTGCTCACCTGTGATCTCCTTGGGGAATCTTTTAACAATATCTCCATCCTCCCACTCTCTGCTTCACAAAGCTGATCATTCCCTCTCTGCAGCATCTCTGGTACGTGGCACATTGCTCCTGATTCCGTCTAACACACAGGGTAGCAGGCATGTGTTTACACATCTGCCTTCCAGAACAGTCGGCGAGACCTTGAGGGCTAAGTTAACATATTGTTTTTTAATTCCATTCCTAGCACCCAGCATCCTGCTTGACTTGTGGTGGCTGTTAAACATTTCTTTGATAAATTAACAGGAAAAAAAAGTGTCTTGATTCACAACAGCATTTGTTTTCTTCCCTTTTACAAAATTCTTCTGTTATAAATATCTTCTTTAATCATTAAAAAAAAAACTTCTCTCATTAGCTCTATTTTAAGTCACTAATGCAAACCATCTTTTTTCATCTAATTCATATTAAATTAAAAGGAGAGAAAAAAGTATGTGCATGTATTATTATGACAGGTATACTGGGTTTTTTTGTTTGTTTGTTTCGTTTCTTAGATAAGGGTCTGCACCTGATATCATACCAATAAATAAAGTAGTTAAATCAGGTGAGCATCCTCCTCATAGAACAGAGTAGGAATTAGAGGTGGAATTCCTAAGAACTGTGTTGCATATATCTTGTTATCATTGCACATTTCTTTCCTGCATTTCATATTTTGTGCTTTTTCTTATATGACAGAACACCGAGATGTATGCTCCACCTTAAGACTCTTCAAGAGTTCTCATGATTACAAACAATTTCTTACCATAAGACCAAATTTCCATTTTATATATATATATGTATAAATAGAATCTGTTTTCATCACTTATACCACTGCATCCGACCTGTGAAAAACATCTTTAAAGTGGGTACATACTTGAATTTTATAATTATCATATGACTATAAATTATGTCTCCTTTCAATTAGGATAATTTTTTTTTCTTGAAACGATGGCATTTGATGAATGACCTTGCATTTTGTACATTTCAGTTAGATATATAATTGTGAATCTTTCATCTTCTATATTATGATAGAGAATTATGTTGATGGTACTGTATTTGCATCTTCAGGGTTATGGAAAATGATAACAGCAATCAATAAAGCTAATGAAATTGTATATAGTCACAGATTATTTGGTACAGTTAATGATTTAGGAGCCTGGGTGGTCCCAGAAGACCTCAATTCCAATGATGTTGTCCTGAACCTTTATTTTAATCATAATACCAATCACCAAATGGAACAGCCAAGCTGCTAACAGAGCTTCTCGGGATACAGTCTGGATTATATAGAGCTAATGAATAGAAATCTGTTTTCACTGTTCTTAAACCACATGGCAAGAAATTTTTTTCAAAGTTACATGTTTCAGGGAAACAGTCCAGTGAAGCAAAGAGAAGAGCTTAGGTCAGGATATTTGAGCAAAGATTTTAAAGGTTCACAGGAAAACAACAGTCTGACTGTAAAGCTTTAGTTACAAATCACTAGCTGTGATCAAAGTAACTGAAGAAATAAAATAATTATGGCAAACATTTTTATCAATTAGTTAACCGACAAAAACACCAACATCTTTAAAACATAAATCCTCTTCTATTTAAAACCACCTTTGGATGTGCACACCTCAAAATTGTATGTAAGAGTTTATTGCAGAGTTCCTCTTTCTTTGTTGACTCACAGGGTGTGGGAAATAGTCCAGCTTTGTTTGGCTTGACAAACACAGAGCACTCAGAGGAACTGAAGAGCCAGTCCCGCTGATGTCACCTCTTCCTTCACAACCATTTCAAACTCATATAAAACAGTGTGTCTGTCCTTCCTCTGTAGAGTCAGACGCTGAAGGCCACTGAACTTTCATGCAGTCATAACTCAGGTAGAAAAATAATCCTAACTTCAACTATTAACTTACCTTGAAGAACTTCCATGGGCAGAACAGTCCAGGCGTTTTCCAGGTAGGAAATATAAATATAGCGAGCTGTATTACAGGCCAGACCAATGTACAGAACCCTAAAAAAAAAAAAAGAAAGAAAAATGAGTCACTAGTAGAAATACAAAACATGCAAACATCAGCTCCTTTTCCCCCTGCCCAGAATATCCCTGATCCAACAGATGGCTTTCCAGACTCAGGAGTGGAGAAACTAAAGGACAATTAAATGCAACCATGAACTCTTAGGAATAAGAAGACTGCTTCTAACATATCTGCTTTCAGCCTTTTCAAAATGCTTGTTAATATAAAAGTGAACGTCGCCCTTCCTGAAACTTAATTAGTCACAGAGATGATGCTTTTTTAAGATAGTCTGGGCACGCTGCCATCTGTAACGACACGGCTGGCTTCCCTCCAGGGGGCTGTAGGGGAAATATGCCTAGGATTGCAGCTACCTCACTATGATGGGCAAGGACAGGATCAAAATGAGAACGTATGAACACGTGGCCTCACTCGCAATACACAAGACACCGAGTAGCTTCACAAGGAGACTCTCAAGGTCATTGAAAACTATCCTCCAATGATGAATAATAAACTACTTGGAAATCAAATACTTTTTTCCTATGAGTTCAATTGATACAAGTTCATTATTTTTAAAAAATCCATGATATCGCATGCTTATGAAATTGATAAATGGATATCAGCCTCTAGCTTTCACCCTCACAATCACCGCCACCAAAATTACGAGTGAAAACACAATGAACAAATCCTCAAGTGGTGAATCCAAGCACAAGTTTACGATCTCTCTTCTGAGCCAGTTGGGCTGGTTTAGACGCAAACGGTGGCTGCTTCTCTCTACAAAATACAGCCTGGGGGGTTTCCTTCTCTTGGTTGTTTTCCATTTCTTGGGTAATTTCCCCAGGCTTAATACTCTTCTTGTTTTATAAACCCACGTGAATGAAAAGTGGAAGGTAAAAGAAGGAAACCAATCTGATAGTCAGCAGTTATTTTCCTAATTTTGCTCAACTGTGTTTTTATATCAAAATCATTCCCATAAACAATGTTCTCTTTTTCCAACACTGGATTAAGGAAAGGAAATGCTCGGAGCTATCCAGCTGGCACTAACTGCAAATATGTGCAAAACATGGGGGAAGACAACAAAAGGGCCGAGGTGGTGGGGAGGGGCTAGGAAACGGGTATCAGGCACGATTTAGGAGATCTTCAACAATGAACTGGCCTGGGTTATCCTAACCTTTGGATTCTGTGTTCTTCTTATTTGTATGTTTTGAGGGAAAAAGTATGTCTCAAACCTGATAAAAAGTCAGCTGAGCAAACTTGCTATAAATCCATCAACCAGGGCCCTCCTGCTAGGAAAAAACAAAAAATCCACAGGCGATTAAAATGTAAAGTGCACTATACACAAAACAAGGTGCACAAATGTTTCCTTCCAGGTTCTAAGGCAGCCCTGATGAGGACATCGGCTTCACCTCACTCACGCTCAGCAAACACGCTCTATTAAGGGCCACACAGGAAACATGCTTCCAGAGCTTCTTCAACCACTCAACTCTGCCGTTGTGGCGTGAAAGCAACCGTAGACAAAACGTAAATCAATGAGCATGGATGGCTGTGTTCCAGTACAGATTGAATTAGGAACACTGAAATTTAAATTTCATGTCATTTTCACGTATTGCAAAATAGAGGTGATTTTTTTTTTTTCAACCATCTGAAAGGGTAGAAACAATTCTTAGTTCCTGGACCCTACCAAATAGGCAGCAGGCCAGATCTGGCCCCTGGGTCACAGCTAGCCAACCTCTGACCTAGCTCATTAGTTCTGATTAACTTTGTACATCAGAGCTACTTGGGCAGCTGTTAACAACTACAGACGGCAAGGCCCACACCACTCTCAATTAGGCTGAACCCAGGCTCTGTGCTTTTAAAAGCTCCCCAGGTTATTCAGATACTGAGCCAAAGATGGAGAACCACTGATCTAGCCCTTTCCAGGCAGCTCCCAGTAATTCTTGCCCATAATCCCATCATGAAATACTGGGCATGTCATCTTCCTCATGTTCTTATTGCCTGTGCGTGGTAAGTTGCTTCAGTTCTGTCTGACTCTTTGCGACCCCATGGACTGTAGCCCACCAGGCTCCTCTGTCCATGGGCTTCTCCAGGCAAGGATCCTGGAGTGGGCTGCCATTTCCTTCTCCAGGGGATCTTTCTGACCCAGGGATTGAACCTGTGTCTCTTATGTCATATTACCTGTCCTGAAGCTTTCTTTTGAGCCCACTTTTGAACCAGTTACCGCAACAACCACTATTCAATCCAGGCCACGGTCCATAGATCTTGGCTCCAAGTAACCCAGAATTGACTGGCCCAGTTTGAGAGGCAGACTGTGCTAGACTTCAAACCTCTGCCCATGTGGAATTCAGTGGCATCTGTAACTTTTGGGAGCCTTAGGTCTCAGATTACCACCAACAAACCCAGGGGATACAAGTTGATACATCCTTCTTTTCCACACTGCTCATCTCATAACTGATAGTCCTTCAGGACCAAACATGTACCTTAAAGGAAAAACACAAAGTAAGTATCCAGGGCAAGTTACTTCATGTCTCAGAGCCTCAGTTTCCTCATATATCAAGTAGACAGTTAACATCAGCTCTGTGGGCTCATTGTGGTCATTACAACACAGTGAGTTGCCCATAATAAGCACTCAGTAAAAGGTGTTATTATTACGAGTCTTATTAAAGAAAAGTATCCACGTATCTGTTTTTCTGATAAAACTTTGATCCCAGAATTCCAAAAGAGAGTGTGGAGCTTTCCTTCCTCACCAACCATTCTGGGGAAGCCAATGGCTTCAAAAAAATCATCAAAGGTAAAAGGATAAGCAGAAAGGAAGATGGCATTTTGGTCTATGAAAAGAGAAAGTAGTAGATACATATTTATTGAATAATCATTGAAAAGTACTGCAGCAAGCTAAGAATCTCTCTACTATCTGAATGGGATATTTAAACTGAGACATTATTCACTGACTTGTGTGCTGATTGTGTCCCCTCTAAAAGGCATATGTTGAAATTCTAAGTTCTAAACCCTAGGATCTCAGAGTATGGCTGGATATGAAAGAAGGACCTTTAAAGAGGTAATTAAGGTAAGATGATGTAACATCAGTTCAGTCTCTCAGTCGTGTCTGACTCTTTGCGACCCCACAGACTACAGCACACCAGGCTTCCCTGCCCATCACCAACTCCCAGAGCTTGCTCAAACCCATGTCCATTGAGTCGGTAATGCCATCGAACCAGTTCCTCCTCTGTTGTCCCCTTCTCCTCCCTCCCTCAATCTTTCCCAGCATCAGGGTCTTTTCCAATTAGTCAGTTCTTCACATCAAGTGGCCAAAGTATTGGAGTTTCAGCTTCAGCATCAGTCCTTCCAATGAATACTCAGGACTGATCAATCTCCTTTAGGACTGACTGGTTGGATCTCCTTGCAGTCCAAGGGACTCTCAAGAGTCTTCTCCAACACCACAGTTCAAAAGCATCAATTCTTCGGCGCTCAGCTTTCTTCACAGTCAAACTCTCACATCCATACGTGACCACTGGAAAAACCATAGCCTTGACTAGACAGACCTTTGTTGGCAAAGGAATGTCTCTGCTTTTGAATATGCTGTCTAGGTCGGTCATAACTTTTCTTCCAAGTAGCAAGCGTCTTTTAATTTCATGGCTTTAGTCACCGTCTGCAGTGATTTTAGAGCCCCCAAAAATAAAGTCTGTCACTGTTTCCATTGTTTCCCCACCTATTTGCCAGGAAGTGATGTAACATGGGTGGGCCCTAATCCCACATGACTGGGGACCTGGTAAGATAGGCTAGTGACAGACACAGAGGAGGGACCAGGTGAAGTCAGTGGAAGGCCAGCCAGGAAAGAAGTCCTCAGAAGACACGCATCCTGCCAGCACCGTGGCCTGGGACTTTCAGCTTCCAGAACTGTGAGGAAATAGCACTTGTGCTTTGTGGGGTGACAGCTCCAGCAAATGAACACGTGCACACTCGTGGAATTAAGGCTTGCTAATAAAAAGGAGTTACAATATGTTTTACTACATCATCTTCTGGGCAATCAAATTCATTATACTGCATAGAGAGCACACGTTTGAGGTCCAGAACCTTTCCTGAGCACTAAGAGGTCTGGAAATACAGAAGAAGAGTCTGAAAAATGCCTCTCAGTGAAATATGGAGACCTACCAAGCACCTATAGTGAAACAGCTCAGAAACAATATCACTGCTTTCCTGTTTCACAGCAGGAAGTCGGTAAGTATAAAAGTAGACAAGAAATAAAGACAATTTGAGAACTGGTGGCATAGATAAATTATCTGTAAAGAACACAGTTGGTAAGGTGCAGATGATTCAGCAGAAAATACCGTACCATGGAAAACTCAAATCACACGTCAAACTCCTTGATTTGATACTTGAGCAAAATATAACGGTGGGAGAAAAGTACTCTTGAGATTCTAATTTCTTACAAAACTACAACCCACAGTATTAACAAGATAAGTTGATTGGTGATTATCTTATAATAAAACGGGTACCTTTTTTTCCCCCAGAAAGACAGTATTCAAGATAAAGATATAATTAATTGTGAGTCATCCTGCAATTCCTAACACAGTTGTGGGTTAATTATGATGCCCTACTTTTGTAATTCAAACCATCTATAACATGGCTGAATGCCCCCTGAGAATGTTTCTAAACCACAGAGAACATGAACTTTGCTCAATAAACATTAACTGAGGTAACACTCTGTGCTATACACTATGCTGGACTAAAGGGGAATTTTAAAAAATGAAGTCAAATTGGGATTTCCCTAGTGGTCCATGACTAACACTCCACGCTCACAACTCAGGGAGCCCAAGTTCAATCCCTGGTCAGGGAACTAGGTCCCCTGTTGCTGCAATGAAAAGATCCCACATGCTGCAACAAAGGTTGATGGTCCTTCATGCCATTACTAAGGCCCAGCGCAGATGAATAAATGAGCAAAAATAAACATTTAAAAAATGTTTCTTAAAAAATGGAGAAATCCTCCATGCCTTCAAGTAACTTAGTCTAGTGGGGAGACAGACATAGAAGCAAGTTAAATACAGTACTCCAGGAGGTCTGTGCAAAGTGCTAAGACTGTGACAAAGGAGACTTTCCAAGACACCTGCTGCTGCTCAGTCACTTCAGTCGTGTCCAACTCTGTGCAACCCCATAGACGGCAGCCCACCAGGCTCCCCCATCCCTGGGATTCTCCAGGCAAGAACACTGGAATGGGTTGCCATTTCCTTCTCCAATGCATGAAAGCGAAAAGTGAAAGCGAAGCCGCTTAGTCGTGTCCAACTCTTAGCGACCCCATGGACTGCAGCCTACCAGGCTCCTCCGTCCATGGGATTTTCCAGGCAAGAGTACTGGAGTGGGGTGCCATTGCCTTCTCCACAAGGCACCTGGGTTAGAAGCAAATGGACAAAGAGGGAGGGCTGAGCAACACAGGCAGAGGGAAGAATAGAAGGTTAACCATGAGACCTCAAGCATGTGTAGGTAGAGAGGGTGTTTGAAAGATATAAGAAGGATCAAAGTCTCAGGATTTATGAAGAGATGAGTGAACCTCTCCAGTCCAGATCCACTCTGGAAATTATCCTCTGTTCCAGAGACAATACAGGTTATGAGCAGCAGAGAAAGACTGAAGAAGGATTATGCTACAATGCTCTCAAATGAATGAGACAAAAGAGCAGTATCACAGGGAGAGAACCCATTCTCAATTGAATGAGTTACTGGCAGCAAGCATGTTGCCAAGCCTCTAATGGAGAAACAGAAAAGTTTCTCAAAAAAGAAAAACCATGGGATGGGACTTCCCTGTTGGTCCAGTGGTTGAGTCTACCTGCCAATGCAGAGGACACAGGTTCGATCCCTGGTCCAGGAAGACCCCACATGCTGTGGAGCAACTGAGCCCATGTACCACAATTACTGAGCTCACACACTCTAGAGCCTGTGCTCTGCAACAAGAGAAGCTGCTACAATGAGAAGCCTGCACACTGCAACTAGAGACAGCCCAAGTGTAGCAATAAAGATCCAGTGCAACCAAAAAAATAACAGTGTTGGTTTTTTTTTTTTTTAATTTTAAAGAACACTGGATGAAAACAAAATACCCTGGATAAAGATGTTTTTTATCAACCAGACATGACATATTTGCAGACGGAGACTGAACATAAGCTCAACCTGTGGTTCAAGTCCTTCCACAAAGACACAGTGTTCCCACGCACACAAGTGTTGCTCCAGGACTGGAACCAACCAAGATGCAGAAAGTAACATTGTGACAAGTCACAGAGCACTAGGGCAGTGTCCTCAGCTACACCTGGCCGGAGTTTCACAGGAATACCAACTCCTGCTGGGGAAGAAGTGGTCCTAAGTACCAGACGCTTGGAGTACTGTCTGCGGTTTGCCTCATGCCTGAGTCAGCTTAGGTTTGCTGAAGGGTGAACAGTACATGAGCTCACCTTTTAGGGTGGGTTCCGTTATTCCCAGGTCGTTCTTTTCGGGTCTATATAAACTTGTCAGAAAAACAAACAAGCAAATTCCTTCAGACACCATTACAGATGTCTTTCTAGAGCAGGCAGACACCAGCTGCTAATTAAAGTCAGCATTCAGTGTAAACAGTGAATGAAGAATGAAGCTTATTTCCAGTGTAATTACCAGTTCATACTGACAACCTTATAGTAAGATGATGTTCCCGACTGTCAGCTCTAAAAGGTAGGAAAACATATACAGACTTTTTAGAAGACAACTAAAAAAAGATTTAAGCCCCGAAGAGTTAAATTTTAGCTAGAGAATTCCTGTTTCCTCTTATCCATCCCCCTCCTCCCATCCAGCCTCCACGAGGGACCCTCACTGTGGGTGTGCTCAGAGGGGTTCTCTGCCGCATCTAGTAGAAAGGCGTTCACTGTCACCGTCTGCAGCCTCTTGTCTCGCCTCCCCTTTCTTGTCCCATACCCAGGGCTGGCTGGCTTGAGTGGACCCTGGCTGGCATTCCTGGGAATTCCCACCAAGCTACTGTCATGGACACGTCTCAGGCTTGAGTGGTAGCAAACACCACCAGACAGGGTGTGGAGGTGTGGCCGAGAGGCAGGGGCCCAGCAACGTGCGGCGGCAGCGGCCACGCCCGGCACTCACCCAGCAGCCGCGAGCCGCTGACACACCACCGCTTCCTTCTTCCAAGACACGACCTTGGGGGCTAGTATCTCTGACTGTGGAAGTCCGATCCTTGAAAGGGCTGATCTCTTCTAAGGAACCTTCTCAAATGTCCCCAGGTGTAACTGATCCCCTCTCACCCTGTTCTTCTGTTAGACTCTTTGTTTCCATTCGAGTGCTCGTCACAGCCTACACGTGCTGCACAAAGACTGAGCGTTCCTGGGAGGTGAGGACTGGGTCTGGTTCACCTTGTTCTCAAAAGGAGCTCACGCGCTCTGTGAATCATAGTAACTTAATAACATTTATGTAGATGGGTAAAACCTGAGGACAAAAAGCAGCACTATTCTCACGACAACAGTATTTCAGGATGGGCCACTCTCATTTTGGATTGCATAATTTTTTTTATCCTACGGGACACACCCATTCACTGGGGAATGTTTAGGATCCTGGCTCTTGGGCACTAATGTCAATCTCTGGAAAAACTAAAATGCTCTCCCCTCCACCCCTGACACACATACACTTCTAAACCTAATTTTGGGAACTATTAGAAAGATCTCTCTGAAACAAAGGCCTCCTGGTCACTGTGTTATAATGCTCAGTGTGTGTCTCCATATTCAAGTTATATCAGTACATAAACAAATCTACAAGAGACAGACACTAAAACATGACCGATGGTTATCTTAGAGATTTGTGATAATAGATCATTCACTGTCTAAGGAGTGCATTTCTGTAGATTAGAGTTTATATAGTGGGTTATGTACTTTTTGATAATCATATAAAAATTAAGATTTAAAAGATGGGAAAAACTATACAATTAGGCATGGGAAAGTAACCATTAAAAACCTAGGTTAAAATAATAGAAAGGCTAGTAGAATTCCATATTCAGATGGTCTTTAAAGTATCTTTACATCTGTGTTCTACACTAAAGAAACCAAAACCAATGGAAATCATAAACCCCAATAACAGAATCGTTTTCAAGGAAAAGGTTTCGCCCTACATCCAAAGATTAGCAAATGTTTTTATATTTTTGTGTTTTAAAATGCTTAAGTTGTGAATATATCACATTTCATCAATAATCCACCAGCCGCTAACCATCTGGATCTGATGCTGACACCTAAAGCAAGCTAAAAGTCACTCAGTTCAGTCACTCAGTCATGTCCAACTCTTTGTGACCCCATGGACCACAGCACGCCAGGCCTCCCTGTCCATCACCAACTCCTGGAGTTTACTCAGACTCATGTCCATTGAGTCGGTGATGCCATCCAACCATCTCATCCTCTGTCGTCCCCTTCTCCTCCCACCTTCAATCTTTCCCAGCATCAAGGTCTTTTCAAATGAGTCAGTTCTTCACATCAGGTGGCCAAAGTATTGGAGTTTCAGCTTCAGCATCAGTCCTTCCAATGAATATTCAGGACTTATTTCCTTTAGGATGGACTGGTTGGATCTCCTTGCTGTGCAAGGGACCCTCAAGAGTTCCCCAACACCACAGTTCAAAAGCATCAATTCTTCTGCACTCAGCTTTCTTTATAGTCCAACTCTCACATCCATACATGACCACTGGAAAAACCATAGCTTTGACTAGATGGATCTGTGTTGGCAAAGTAATGTCTCTGGTTTTTAATATGCTGTCTAGGTTGGTCATAACTTTTCTTCCAAGGAGCAGCATCTTTTAATTTCATGGCTGCAATCACCATCTGAAGTGATTTTGGAGCCAAAAAAAAAATAAAGTCAGCCACTGTTTACATTGTTTACCCTTCTATTTGCCATGAAGTGATGGGACCAGATGCCATGATCTTAGTTTTCTGAATGTTGAGCTTTAAGCCAATTTTTTCACTCTCCTCTTTCACTTTCATCAAGAGGCTCTTTAGTCCTCTTCACTTTCTGCCATAACAGTCATCTGCATATCTGAGGTTATTGATATTTCTCCCGGCAATCTTGATTCCAACTTGTGCTTCTTCCAGCCCAGCGTTTCTCATGATGTACTCGGCACAGAAGTAAAATAAGCAGGGTGACAATATATAGCCTTGATGTACTCCTTTCCCGATTTGGAACCAGTCTGTTGTTTCATGTCCAGTTCTAACTGTTGCTTCCTGACCTGCATACAGATTTCTGAAGAGCAGGTCAGGTGGTCTGGTATTCCCATCTCTTTCAGAATTTTCCACAGTTTGTTGTGATCCACACAGTCTAAGGCTTCGGCATAGTCAATAAAGCAGAAATAGATGTTTTTATGGAACTCTCTTGCTTTTTCAATGATCCAATGGATGTTGGCAATTTGATCTCTGGTTCCTCTGTCTTTTCTAAATCCAACTTGAACATCCAGAAGTTCATGGTTCATGTACTGTTGAAGCCTGGCTTGGAGAATTTTGAACATTACTTTGCTAGCATGTGAGATGAGTGCAATTGTGCGGTAGTTTGAGCATTCTTTGGCATTGCCTTTCTTTGGGATTGGAATGAAAACAGATCTTTTCCAGTCCTGTGGCCACTGCTGAGTTTTCTAAATTTGCTGGCATATTGAGTGCAGCACTTTCACAGCATCATCTTTTAGGATTTGAAATAGCTCAACTGGAATTCCATCACCTCCACTAACTTTGTTCATAGTGATGCTTCCAAAGGCCCACTTGACTTCACATTCCAGGATCTGGCTCTAGGTGAGTGATCATACCATCGTGTTTATCTGGGTCATGAAGATCTTTTTTGTACAGTTTTTCTGTGTATTCTTGCCACCTCTTCTTAATATCTTCTGCTTCTGTTAGGTCCTTTATTGAGCCCATCTTTGCATGAAATATTCCCTTGGTATCTCTAATTTTCTTGAAGAGATCTCTAGTCTTTCCCATTCTATTGTTTTCCTCTATTTATTTGCATTGATCACATCACTGAGGAAGGCTTTATTATCTCTCCTTGCTATTCTTTGGAACTGCCAAATAGCAAATACGGCATTCTAATCCTCACATCAGAGGAAGAGAGTTACATACACATGTGTGCACTTACACGTGAAGAGAATATCTCTGGAAGATGCTAGCCCTCATGTCACTGAGGGGCTCCAGGGGACAGGGTAGGGGGGCTGAGGGGCTGTCCTAAGGGTGGGAGAGAGAAACTTTACTGGTTATCTTTCAATGCTCTCGTGTATGTGTGTGCTCAGTCATTCAATCAAGTCTGACTCTTTGCAATTGCATGGACTGTAGCCTGCCAGGCTTCTCTGTCCATGGAATTTTCCAAGCAAGAATACTGGAGTGGGTTGCTATTTCCTTCCCCAGGGGATCTTCCTGACCCAGGGATCAAACCTGCACCTCTGCGTCTCCTGCCTTGGCGGGCAGATTCTTCACCACTAGCACCACCTGGGAAGCCCCTTGTGTATATCTACTTTCTCAAAGAATGGGGATCAATTATGTTTCATGTAGCTGTAAGCTGACACAGTAAATGATGTATGATGTCTGACCCAGGGCTCTCCTACCAGAAGGAATCATTATCTAGATTCCTATTTTGGTTTAAAAACAATACAACGTCCTGGAAGAATAGATCCATGTGTATGTACAGCTGAGTCCCCTCACTGTTCACCTGATACCATCACAAGATTGTTAATCGGCTGTACTTCAACAGAAAATCAAACGCTTAAATGAAAAAACAATACAACCTCCTAACCTAATTAACCTTCAATATTATTTCCATATTTGAATCTATTATGAGACCTAAGTCAAATAGTCATACAAATAGTTAAGAAAGGCACATGAAATAGTATTGCCATGATTGGTTCCTTCTGGACAAAGAAAATTGGCATTCTGTAGAGATAAACTTAAGAAAGTATTCATTTGCTTCAGGAGCCACCTGGATCATCTGAAAGTATTATATGTAATACAAGAGGGAACTCGGAATCAAAACTGCTAACAAAAAAGTTTCTATTATAAAGCTTCTTTTTTCAGTAGCCTTTATGACACAGTGCTCTGCCTAGCTCTCTGTCCTCTAGCCGCATGAATTCCCAAGGGATGCACTGGGCCACTGTCCCCACCCATTCCTACCTGTGCCCTGAGGCCCCACTCCTCCTCCAGAGCTCACTCAGCTCCTTCTATGTGATCACAGTATCATGTGCTTCTCCTCATAACCCTTTTCTGAGTTGTAACTGTACACTGACAACTTGACTGTATGCTCCATGCAGGGTGATGTCTATTTAATATTATGTTGATGTAGATTTATCCACTCTGCTTGACACACAGTACACACTCAACAAATACTCATGGACTAGTGGGAAAATATCAATACTTTAAATAGAACATCACACAACAAATATTTATGGAACATAATCTGTGCTAAGTGCCAGGTATAGGGCAGTGAACAAGGTATAAATGTAAACTATGCACAAACTATCCTTGTAATTATATGTATATGTAGGCACCTACTGGGCTTCTCTGCTGGGCTCAGCTGGTAAAGAATCCGCCTGCAGTGCAGGAGACCTGGGTTCAATCCCTGGTTTGGGAAGATCCCCTGGAGAAGGGAATGGCTATCCACTCCAGTATTCTTGTCTGGAGAATTCCATGGACAGAGGAGCCTGGCAGGCCACAGTCTTTAGGGTTACAAAAGAGTGTGTCTGACTCTTTTGCAACACACAGGTACCCATTATATTGGTAATTATATATGCATACTTGTAATTATATACATATGTATAATATAATAAGATACTTGATCATGGTATAGGAATAAGTGATGGGTATGTGGGTTTTCCAAGTGACGCCAGTGGTAGAGAATCCGCCTACCAATTCAGGAGATCCAAGAGACATGGGCTCTATCCCTGGCTCTGGAAGATCTCCTCAAAAAGGAAGGCAACCTACTCCAGTATTCTGGCCTGCAAAATCCCATGGGCAGAGGAGCCTGGTGGGCTACAATCTATGGGGTTGCAAAGAATTCAGACATGATTGAATGACTGAAAATATGTGTACTTAGTCAAAGGCTGAAGGTCTTTCTTTTTCTTTTCATGTGAAAGAATAAACTGTCTTATAAAAGAGGCCTACAACTAGGCTGATTAAAACAGTGGATGTCCACATTTGGCAGTATTCTTGATTAATGTTAACAGGCTATGCTTGAAGATAAATATCCAGTCATTTATGAACAAACAATAGTTCAATGAATACTTGACTGCAGTTTGCACTTTGGTGGGGGGCATCCTGAGGTACTATTCAATGGATCCCCAGCACATGTGCACAAGCAGATAAGAAGGCTCTTGGGTACCCACAGGCCTATCTCACCAGGGTGAGAATTAGCATATAAGCCACAAAGCTCAAAGAGTCAGTCAGTGGTGCTGCCATGCCAACCACAGCACAGCCAAAGGGATCACCAACAGGGACTCTGGAAGACATCAAGCTTCTATCGCCAAATACAGCTGGCCACTAGCCCATCTTTGTAGAACACAGCACAAGACTCACACCATATGTCAGAAGAGTAAATTAGGAGGGGGGAAGAATATCCATTTAGCTGTGTATGTTTTCTACAGCTACTAATATTTCCTTCTATTTTTTCTGCTAGAAAAAGAAAAGGTAAAAGTGAAGTCTTAGTCTCTGCTGGTCTTGTCATTCTTTATTTGCTGCCTTCAAATCTTTCTTCTCCAAATGACCAACAAGCTAAGCTAAGAGAATGACCATGGTAACCATCAGCCAGGTCAAGGTGCTGGTTCCTGGCCGTTTGTACATTTCTCCATTGCTCTTTTAGTTTTTATCAATCTGCTTTTTCTCAGCTTGTGTATATCTCTAGGTAGAAAAATAAGGACGTTTAAAATAAAATAGAAAAAAACAAAAACAAAATATACCCCTGATTAATGGAGCCCAACCAGCTGAAAGATACAATATGCTGTTTTGTTGTTCTACTTTCCATTTGGGCAAAAATCACATGACCAAATACACGTACATATACATATACATACATATACATCCCCACACACCACGATTTTGTTTAAAAACTTTCCGTAAGATGGCCTGAAGTATACATAAAATACAAACTGTAATTTCCAGACAAGAACCACTGACATCTGTCATAGCAATTAATTTGAAAAAGGCCTCAGGAGTTTTAGTTGATCCTATGCTATAAACAAGTCCAACAAAATTCAGGCTGAAGGAATATCATGACCAAACCAAAAGGACATAATAATCCTACTGTTTTTGACTTTGGCCAGACCATAGCAGGAAGTGGTTACAATTAGGAGATCACTGACCAAAAAAAAAAAAAAAAAAAGGAGTCTGAATGAGGGGGAAGATAAAAAGAGTAGAGTCTAGGATAAGATGTTCTGTGGAAAATCCCTGAGGGAACTGGAGAAGCAAAGCTGTAGGAGGGACATTCAGATATGTGAGGGGCTTTTCTGCTGAACAGGGAGTGGGCTGTGTGGGCCCAGAGTCATACCTGTGAGCAGTCAGCCAAACAGGCATGTTGTTTCAGCTGCTAAGCAGAAACAAAGGGAATGCAGCACTTTGTCCTTTCAGCTGCATTTGATCCTGGAAAGACGTGGACCTGCCTGGGACCTCCGGTGAAAGCCTGGAATATACCCAGTAGGAGACAGCAGGCTCTGGTCACACCTTTTGAGACCCAGTTACAGCCACACCTAAGGCCATCTGCTGGACTGTTCAGTTAGACAATACCCTCCTTGTTTTGCTTAAATACCCTGGGTAAGGTTTTCTGCCACCTCAAGTCAAAGAGTCCTAAGTGACCCAAGATCTTAGCTGCCTTGTGAGATAGCAAGTTCCACATGATTAGAAGGGTCCAAACAAAGGCTAAGTAACCATCTACCAAGGATTAGGGGGGAGAGAAGCCAACTGGGCTGAACTTAGGCCCCTGTTATTTTACTGGGGCTACCATAACAAATGGGCTTCCCAGGTGGTACAGTGGTAAAGAATTCACCTGCCAATGTAGGAGATGAAGGAGATGTGGGTTTGATCCTTGGCTCAGGAATATCCTCTGGAGGAGGAAATGGCAACCCATTCCAGTATTCTTGCCTAGAAAATCCCAAGGACAGAGGAGCCTCGTGGGCTACACTCCATGGGGTCATGAAGAGTCAGACACAACATAGCGACTAAGCAAAGGGCACCATAACAAATACCACAGACTGGGCAGCTTAAATTTATTCTCTTCTCATTCTGGAGGCTCTAGGTCTAAGACCACGGTGTCTGCAGGATTCAGGTCTTCTGAGGCCTCTCTCTTTATCGTGTAGATGACTACCCTTTGCTGTGTCCTCACGTGGTCCCCTCTGCATGTGTCTGTGCCCCAATCTCCTCTTCTCAAAAGACAGCAGTCACATTCGATGAGGGGCCAACCTAATCAGTCAGTTCAGTCACTCAGTCGCATCTGACTCTTTGCGACCCTATGAATCTTAACATGCAAGGCCTCCCTGTCCATCGAGTCGGTGATGCCATCGAGCCATCTCATCCTCTGTCGTCCCCTTTTCCTCCTGCCCCCAATCCCTCCCAGCATCAGAGTCTTTTCCAATGAGTCAACTCTTCGCATGAGGTGGCCAAAGTACTGGAGTTTCAGCTTCAGCATCAGTCCTTCCAATGAACACCCAGAACTGATGTCCTTTTGAATGGACTGGTTGGATCTCCTTGCAGTCCAAGGGACTCTCAAGAGTCTTCTCCAACACCACAGTTCAAAAGCATCAATACTTCAGCACTCAGCTTTCTTCATAGTCCAACTCTCACATCCATACATGACCACTGGAAAAACCATAGCCTTGACTAGATGGATCTTTGTTGGCAAAGTAATGTCTCTGCTTTTTAACATGCTGTCTAGGTTGGTCATAACTTTCCTTCCAAGGAGTAAGCGTCTTTTAATTTCATGGCTCCAATCACCATCTGGAGTGATTTTGGAGCCCAGAAAAATAAAGTCTGACACTGTTTCCATTTTTTTCCCCATCTATCTTCCATGAAGTGATGGGACTGGATGCCATGATCTTAGTTTTCTGAATGTTGATATTTAAGCCAACTTTTTCACTCTCCTCTTTCACTTTCATCAAGAGACTCTTTAGTTCTTCACTTTCTGCTGTAAGGGTGGTGTCATCTGCATATCTGAGGTTACTGATATTTCTCCTGGCAATCATGATTCCAGCTTGTGCTTCTTTCAGCCCAGCATTTCTCATGATGTACTCTGCACAGAAGTTAAATAAGCAGGGTGACAATATACAGCCTTGACGTACTCTTTTTCCTATTCAGAACCAGTCTGTTGTTCCATGTCCAGTTCTAACTGTTGCTTCCTGACCTGCATACAGATTTCTCAAGAGGCAGGTCAGGTGGTCTGGTATTCCCATCTCTTGAAGAATTTTCCACATTTTGTTGTGATCCACACAGTCAAAGGCTTTGGCATAGTCAATAAAGCAGAAATAGATATTTTTCTAGAACGCTCTTGCTTTTTCAATGATCCAGTGGATGTTGGCAATTTGGTCTCTGGTTCCTCTGCCTTTTCTAAATCCAGCTTGAACATCTGGAAGTTCATGGTTCACATATTGCTGAAGCCTGGCTTGGAGAATTTTGAGCATTACTTTACTAGCGTGTGAGATGAGTGCAATTGTGAGGTAGTTTGAGCATTCTTTGGCATTGCCTTTCTTTGGGATTGGAATAAAAACTGACCTTTCCCAGTCCTGTGGCCACTGCTGAGTTTTCCAAATTTGCTGGCATACTGAGTGTAGCACTTTCACAGCATCATCTTTTAGGATTTGAAAGAGCTCAGCTGGAATTCCATCACCTCCACTAGCTTTGTTCGTAGTGATGCTTCCTAAGGCCCACTTGACTTCACATTCCAGGATGTCTGTCTCTAAGTGAGTGATCACACCATTGTGATTATCTGGGTCATGAAGATCTTTTTTGTACAGTTCTTCTGTGTATTCTTGCCACCTCTTCTTAATATCTTCTGCTTCTGTTAGGTCCATACCATTTCTGTCCTTTATTGAGCCCATCTTTGCATGAAATGTTCCCTTGGTATCTCTCATTTTCTTGAAGAGATCTCTAGTCTTTCCCTAATAGCCTCACTTTAATTTACCTCTCTAAGGACCACATCTCCTAATGCAGTCACATTCTGGAGTACTGGGGATTAGGACTTTAACAGGTGAATTTCAAGGGCCACAATTCAGCTCACAAAAATGACCTCTGAGCCTACTTACAACTCCAACATGAAAGAAAGTTGAGTAAAAAGTCCTAATTTGTTTTGCTCAAAAGCCATCTAGGACTTCCCTGGTGGTCTGGTGGTTAAGAATCTGCCTGCCAATGCAGGGGACCCGGGCTTGATCCCTGCTCCAGAAGAGCCCACATGTCCTGGGGCAACTAAGCCCATGCACCGTAACTACCGAAGCCCGAGAACCCCAGAGCCTGTGCTCCACAGCGAGAAGTCACCGCAGTGAGGAGCCCACACGTTGCAACTGGAGAGCAGCCCCCGCGCCTTGCAACTCGAGAAGCCTGCACGTAACAACAAAGACCCAGCGCAGCTAAACAGAAAAAATACACACACTTGGCAAGTGTGACTGTAAGAAAAAGCCATCTGCTCCATGGACCAGAAACAGCCTGTGCAAGCAGAGGCAGCTTCCCTGGGCCTCTAAAGTCAAAGTGAGTCCGCACCCTTAGAGGAGGAGTGTTAGCATTTTGTACAACCCAATCTACTGTATTTACTCATTTATGTTATCTAGGGCATTGCTGTGTACTCTTCCAGAGCTGATGTAAAATGAAAGGCTTTGACAAACAGTGCTAATTAACACATTTTCACAAGGGGCAGTGCAACAGGGAGCCTGCTGCACCCGGGCTGAAGCGGTGGCATCCAGGGTACAGGCAACAGGAAGGGGACTTTTCTCAGGAGTGGTTCTGGGTCATACTACAGGCATTTTGGAAAGATCAAATAAACATGTTAAGAAAAACACAAAACAGTGTGCAAATGTGTAAACTCCCATTAGGTACAATGCACATATCTCAGCAAGAGCATCCAAGTCTTTTACAAATTCCATCTGAGCCAGCACATGGAGAAATGTTAAGGTTTAGGATTCTAACATCCACTGAAGTCAGCAGGTACTGGAGAAAGAACATTCTCCATACAGATCCCAGTGACTGCTATCATAAATCACCTCCCTTATCACGGTCTGTTGTCACTGCGTGGCATGGATGAGCTGGCATGAATGGCTCTGTGTACATTTCTGACTTATCAGCAAAAACCATGAAAGCCTAAGTCCCTGGTGGGGTGGCCAGGGAGGAGTGAGATCTGACGTGTGGTTTTTCACATACAGAAACCAAGCAAAGTAAAAAATTAGAGTCAACAAAGACACAACATCAAATCCAACCCCCTTGTTTCACAGAGACAAGAAAATGCAGGTCCAGAGAGGCAGGAAAGGGCCACCATTAGTAGGCCAGTGGAAGGCCAAGGGCCCTCTGCTCTATGGCTCTTAGGCCGGTAACAAAGTGCTCTGCTCCTACTGCAAGGCCCCTGCGTGAAGTCAAACCTACACACGGGCTTGAAGAAACACCTCTGAATTGGATTCAGGAAGTTGGGTATATGTTTAGGTTGACTTTAGAAGATGGTTGGCTGGATGGCATCACTGACTCGATGGACGTGAGTTTGAGTGGACTCTAGGAGTTGGTGATGGACAGGGCGGCCTGGCATGCTGCAATTCATGGGGTTGCAAAGAGTCGGACACGACTGAGTGACTGAACTGAATTGACTGAAGATTTTAAACTTTGATGAGCCAGTAGGAATGAGGGAAGAGGAAAGTAGAAAAACAAAGGCCACTCAACAGCTGCCCAATATCCTGGATCACAAAAGAAACACACCCAGAAACAAAATTTTGGGATCCTAGATGGAATGGCTCAAAAGACCCTTTCTACTGATGCAGAACCAGAGACCTCAAGTACCAGTGCTGTGGCAGGACGCAGGGTGAACCAGCATTTCTGCCTCCATCCATGGGCTGGAAAAGGGCTGCCTCCAGCAAGCAGACTTCTTAATCAAATTGTCAGAAGTTGACTGCATGGTTTGGGTTGGGTAAGGAGCAGAAGGGATTGCCTGGCAGCTCAGCAGGAAAGAATCCACCTGCAACGTGGGAGATCCAGGTTCCATCCCTGGGTTGGGCAGATCCCCTGGAGGAAGAAATGGCAAGCCACGCCTGTGTTCTTGTCTGGAGAACCCCAAGGACAGAGGAGCCTGGTGGGCTATGGCCCATGGGGTCACAGAGCCACACACGACTGAGCCGCTAAGCGTGCACACACATTCAAATGGTAACGCCTACAAAAATATCATAGATTCATTTCCATTAGTGATCTAGAAATTGGAAATGGAAACAATGATTTTCTGATTTAGCCTAATTAGGAAACTGAGCATAAAACTGTTCCCCTATAAAAACTACAAGAATCTTCTTTGTGGAATAAAGTATATTACAGCTATTAGTAGCATTCGAGAGGCAGGGTAATAAAAGTCAATCCTACACTCGGGCATTTGTGTTAAATAATAATAATAATTGATGTGTTTAAAACCTCTAGTCTTGGTTTGTTTTCTTTCCCAGTTTAATGGCACCTAACAGATAAACACTGGGGCTTCCCTGGTGGCTCAGAGGTTAAAGCGTCTGCCTGCAATTTAGGAGACCCAGGTTCGATCCCTGGGTCAGAAGATCCCCTGGAGAAGGAAATGGCAACCCACTCTAGTACTCTTGCCTGGAGAATCCCATGGAGGACTGGTAGGCTACAGTCCATGGGGTCGCAAAGAGTCTGACATGACTGAGCGACTTCACTTTCACTTTCAACAGATAAACAGTAGCCACAGAAGATAACGCTTAAGCCATTAGGCCGTTTGGGGCATCATATTCCCTCTGGCATTGCGTTTCTCCAGGCAGAAATCCACTCTGGAATGAAGTCCTTGAGTTATGAGTTAAGAACACCAAAAGAGCATTAAAGATATAGCCACAACTTCATGTCCTGACTTTAGAATATAATTTTCTTCCCCTTAGAAGCACTGAACTTGTCTCTTTTCGAAAGTCCTGTTCCATGGCACAGCTTCCAGAAGTAACGCTGATAGCGTCATGTGTCTTGTTTGAGGTAGGTGATTGCCCCAAATAGCTTTACTAGCTGAAGGGAAGGCAGGAGAGTGGAGGTGGAGGATGGTTATAGAAATCCCGGGCTGAAGTTAGCTGTTGTGCCAAGGTTTCCCACAAACATCTCTAGCTTCATTCTCTCTCCTGAGATCTAGACTCATAAACACAACTTCCCAGTGGGCATCTTTCTCATCTAATAGGACCTCCACAAGTCCCATTCTTCAGAACTGATACCCCTTCCCTGGGTTTCCTTGCTTGGTGAGTGGCACCACCAGCAATTTGGTATCCAATTCACAAGATGACTCTTCTCACTCCACCTACTCTAGGCCCTGCCCACCCCCCCAAACTCTTGATTTTACTTGCTTTACTCTTTCCAACTCCCCATGTCTCAGGTACCTAAGTTAACACTTCTGTAACACCTAGTATTTTCCTTTTATGTTATGGTCCTCCACCCCCTACCAGAGAGTGAACTCCTTGAGAGAGGAACCTTATCTGTCTTGTTCAGCCCTGCATTCATAGAATAGAACCTGGCCATTTAATAAAGACTTCTTTAAAGAAATACTGAGAGAACGTAATATTTAACTGTGAATTAGCTCTGTTAATGACGTATGATACCTAGTCATGTCTGATGGCTAGTCATCATACATTTCTGTATGATACATACTGCTGCTGCTGCTGCTGCTAAGTCGCTCCAGTCGTGTCCGACTCTGTGTGACCCCACAGACAGCAGCCCACCAGGCTCTGCTGTCCCTGGGATTCTCCAGGCAAGAACACTGGAGTGGGTTGCCATTTCCTTCTCCAATGCATGAAAGGGAAAAGTGAAAGTGAAGTCACTCAGTCGTATCCGACTCTCAGTGATCCCATGGACTGCAGCCTACCGGGCTCCTCCGTCCATGGAATTTTCCAGGCAAGACTACTGGAGTGGGGTGCCATTGCCTTCTCCGGTACAATACCTAGTCATCATTAAAAAGTTTTGCCACTTATATTCAGTGTGAATTGGTTTAATCACATTACTCTCTTCCTAACACTTCTTGAGGGCAGTTAATCCGGAGGAATGACAATTTCATTGGGGGTAAAAAAAGATAATTTGAGAGAATGGGGTATTTTAGAGGAATGGAGAGCTTACCAGGAAGACAAAAGAGGGTGGTTGGAACAGGTGAAAAAGTTGTATCAGACACTGGTTACTCAGAGCAGTCCGAGATGTGAGGGTGGCCTCCATAAAGGGACAAAATACTCACCAATCTAAGAACCTACAAGGCAGCTGAGAACACAGGCTTTGGAGTCTGCGTGGTTGGTTTGAATTCTACCTCTGCTAGTTACTAGCTTTATGACTGTGGGCAACTTATCTTAGCACCTTGAACTTCCCCACTCTATGGTGGACATAGCAGTGCCTAACTCACAAGGATAAACGGGGGCTTGAAGGCAAAGCATTTCACACAGTGCCCTGGAGGGCACTTGGATGTAGTAAGTGCTGAAATGACAGTGTTAACAACTATTATTATTTTCTCAATATTATACTATAATTATAATGTTTGTTAAGTTTGGAGATTTCTAAATTTAAAATTTTTATTTTTTAATAAAATTTAAATTTTTTAATTAAAAAAATTTGCTATTCTGCAATTCTATTGCTATTCTGCAATTTTGAAGTTGCTAAAAAAAAAAAATTTTTATCTGGGATTGGTGGAAGGCACATCAACAAAGGTCATGCATGAGTCACCAGCTTGTGACTCAAGCAAGAAAGGACAACTCATTATCTGAAACTCAGAGAACAAAGTAAAATGGGACTTCTCTAAAGTAGGGCAGAATAAACAATAATAAATGCTCCACCCATAGAAGTGTTGCAGAAAGGGAACCCCTTCCAGGACCTGAGAGTGGGCTCTTGTCTAACATTCAGAAAGGAATTGTCCGGAAACGAATGGTCCAAGGAGACACAGCTGACAAACCATAAAACCCGAGACAGCGAGCCATGCAGCAGAGTCCTCCTGGCTGCCGTTAGCCTGTTGCTGTCCGCCCTTCCCAGTAAAGTCTCATGCTCTGTCAGCCGTGTCTCCCCGGACAATTCATTTCCAAGTGTTAGACCCCCTCTGGGGCCCTGGAAGAGGTCCCCCTTCCTGCAATAGTAGTGTTTTAAAGAAACATCAAGACAGACATCTGTTCGTGTCACCTCTTGCTCAGACTCACCAATGACTTCCCATTTCTCTCAGGGAAACACACTCTCTCTCAGTGGGACCCAGAGCCCTTGCACGAGTCCTGCCCACCTTGCTGACTTTATCACTCCTCACTCCTCGTTCAGGCAACATGCACACTTGTGCTTGGTTCCCTCATCTTCCCTGGGCGGCTTCTGTGCAAACACCACTCTGCTCAGATGTCCCTTCCTTAGAGAAAGCCTCTCTGTAAGCTCAAGCGGAAAAGTCGCCTCTTCTCAGTCGCTCTGGGAACCTGCGTCCTGCATGAATTTTGCCACGTCATCATTCATCATGATCAGAAATGAGATAATCTGTGTACTGTTCACTGTCTACCCCAATAGAAGGCTCGTCCTATGAGGACTGGCCTTTGTCTATCTCATCACACATTCCAAATATCCCCAAGACCTACAAAAGTGCCTGTCACCTAGGGCATGTTTAAGAAATACGTGTTGAAGGAGTGAATTAATAACAACAGGAATAACACCACCTGTTGTTTACAGCTGAGCACTTACTATATGCTATGCATTATCTTATTAATCTTAACAATGGTATCAAGTCAGATACAATTATTACCACCATGTTACAAATGAGGAACCTGAGGCTTAACAAAGCTAAATTGCTGGCTTATCCAAGGTCAGATACAGTTGAGCACTTACTATATTGCTATGCATTATCTTATTAATCTTAACAATGGTATGAAGTTAGATACTATAGTAAGTGTGGGATTTGAACCCAGGTCAAATGCACACACGCACACGTGTACTTTTACAGGTAAACCGGCAAAAAGAAGAACACAAGGAAACAGGAGAACTACTAGACTACCCGACACTCCTACCAGGGTTTGGGAAGATGACTAGGGTCAACCCTGGGCCAATTTACTTTCTGCTCCTGTTCATTCTCCTAAGTGGAGTGAAAGCCTGGCCAACATCCACAGTTATTACCAAGGACCATGCCAATCATCCATTGCTGAGGTGACCTCATGCACTCAGCAGTCAACCACACCACACAGTCTCATGGTCCAAAACTGCGGTCCCCAGACGAACGTAACTCGACACTGATTTTTTCTGAAAATGTCTGAGCTTCCTTCTATATATTATCTTTTTAAAGGAAAGAAAAAGTTAACAAGTTACTGTTTGTCAGCCTCCAGACTACTATTCGAAGATGTTGGTGACAGCAGACAAAAGGCGAAGAAGAGATGATTAATACTTGAGAAATAAGAATGGGGTGCGATTCCTCCAGTTGGAAAGGTTTTGGAGGGATATGCTATGAAG
The DNA here is from genome assembly GCF_029407905.1 of Bubalus kerabau. Lineage (NCBI taxonomy): Eukaryota > Metazoa > Chordata > Mammalia > Artiodactyla > Bovidae > Bubalus > Bubalus kerabau. The sequence continues at coordinate 59,449,665 of NC_073626.1, forward strand.
GAAGCTTGAAGAAAAATTCGTATCTACTATTCAAAGTACCCTATTGAAATTATATAATTAAAATCTACCAAGCATCACAAGAATAAGTAGAAATAAGTTAGCCACACTGCTTAGGCTTTTGACTTGCACAAAAAAGGCAGTAATTGACACTGTAGGACTCAAGATAATCAAACAGCTGGTGCAAACACTCATACTTGGACTCAAGTCAGCAATAAAATGCATGATCTCTGGGATATCACTTGACTTGACTTTCTAGTACCTTGATCTCTTAATATATAAAGAAATATTATAATTACTGCCCAAGTCAGGGTTATTTGATACATTTTGATATTAATTCTTAATGAGGTACTATAAATTTCTACCTGACTTCATTTTAAAGAAAAAGAACTAAGACCTGAAGCCACGATAACTATGTAAAAGTAGACTTTTAATCATTAAATGTGTGCTACTTAGGGAAAGCTATACGGGAAAGCCAGGTGCTCAATGCTAAAGAGTCCTGCCGATGCAGGAGATGAGGGTTCAATCCCTGGGGTCAGGAAGATCCCCTGGAGAAGGAAATGGCAACCCACTTCAGTACTCTTGCCTGGAAAATTCCATGGACAGAGGAGCCTGGTGGGCTACAGTCCATGGGGTTTGAAAGCGTTGGGGCAAATCTAATACAGTTATGTAAAGTTTAAAAATAAAATAAAATTAAAAAAAAAAAAAAAAAAAGAAAAAAAAAAAAAAAAGAAAGCGTTGGACCCAACTGCTGCTGCTGCTCTGCTAAGTCACTTCAGTCATGTGAGACTCTGTGCAACCCCATAGATGGCAGCCCACCAGGCTCCCCAGTCCCTGGGATTCTCCAGGCAAGAACACTGGAGTGGGTTGCCATTCCTTCTCCAATACATGCATGCATGCTAAGTCCCCTCAGTCATGTCTGACTCTGTGCAACCCTATGGACAGCAGCCCACCAGGCTCCTCCATCCACAGGATTCTCCAGGCAAGAATACTGGAGTGGGCTGCCATTTCCTTCTCCAACTGAGACACATACACATTAGCGGCACAAAATCTCAATGTTTATTTTACCTGATATATAAGGATACAATATGTCTCCTTAGGACATATACAGCTTTAAACACACACACACTCTCTCTCACTCTCTCACACACACATCTGGTTCTTTTATGGGAAGATAATTATATTGATCCACTATAAACAGACCTAAGCTTCAAGCTATTTTCCAATCTAAAATACCAAAAAAGGGAGAGAATATATATATCTAGCACCAAGAATGGAAACTTTGAATATTTTGCTGTACTTCCTTAAAGAAACAAAATGTTGCACATAAACGGAGGGCTTCCCCTGCCCTCTTTCTTCCCCAACCAGTCCCCTTCTTTTTATGTCCTGTCCAGAAAGCTAGGGCTATATGAACTCAGGATGCATTTTCCCTCCATAAATTTAAGTGTTTTTTTTCCTATGCAATTAGGCATATCCATAAAAGTATGTATAACTTTTGAAATGCATTGCTAAAATTTGCATAAGTGCACCACACTGTGTATTATTTTGCTTTCTCCCCCATTCAACATCATGGTTTGAGAGCTTTCTATCTTGACATACTGATATAGTCCATTCCTTTTCTGCATACTATTCCATCTTACGACTATCCTACACTGAATGCATCTATTCCCCAACTGATGACTATTTAGACCAGTTCTCTTTCTCACTGTTAGAAAGCTGCAGTAAGCAAGCAGCATCTTTGTACATGTCTCTCTGCATGTGTGTAAAAGTTTCTCTGATGGCTCATACAGTAAAGAATCTGCCTGCAACATGGGAGACCTGGGTTTGATTCCTAGGTTGGGAAGATCCCCTGGAGAAGTGCATGGCAACTCACTCCCTTATTCTTGCTTGGAGAATTCCCATGGACAGAGGAGCCTGGCAGACTATGGTCCATGGGGTCACAGAGTCAGATATAACTGAGTGACTAAGCACAGCACACAGCAAAAGTTTCTCTAGGCAGCTAAGTATCTTAAAATGCAATTATCAAGCCATAGGAAATGTCCAACTTGTACATTAACATGGACTGCTGAATTGGTCTCCACAGTGGTTATCAAGCAACATAATCTACCAGAAGATTGGCTAAATAATAATAAAAAAAAATCAAGAGAACTAATATATGCAAGTCACTGTTCTAAGCACTTAATGTGCTTTATCTCATTTAATTTCCATGAAAAAAAGAGGTTAATACTAATGATATTCCTACTTACAGATGACAAAACAGAGATACAAAAAGTTATATAACTTCTCCAAGGCCACATGGTTCCAAGAGGCATAGTCAAGCTCTAAACCAGGCAACATGCCTCCCAGTCCATGCTTGTAAGCACTATGGACACTGCCTTTCATGAATAAGGACAGGAAGAGACCTTTCCCTGGAGACTGCAGCTATTTCCTTTCTCTATTTTCTTCCTCTTGATCCCTGTTCCTTTTATTCCTTGTCCCTTTATTTTTCCCTCTCCCTTACTCACGTCTCCCTTGGTCCACTTGTATACATGTCTAGAAGACCGTGGCTCAGGTGATGGCATTGGAGGGGTGCTCAGAAAGGCATTTGCTCCTGAAGCAAGATGTGGAAACAGGTTACAGTATCATACAATTCCCCATAAACATGAGGATACAAGGATAACTACTTTAAACCATAAAACAGAGACCAACATTTCAATAAGATCAGAAACTCAGAACAGAATCTTGGAGACAAGCATAACTGATTTTCCTCAGCCCATCTCTTCTTCAACAACAAGGCTTCCTTGCTCACTTTGCTCATGTTCCTGGTTTTAACTATCCCAAATCTGTATTCCCAACCTAACCTCTTTTTGGGCTTTTATAGCAGTCAGCTGTCTGTTAGACATTCCCACATAAATGTTTCAATTTTAAGGTAAACAAACTCATGGCTGGATTCTGACGAACTTCCACTCTCTCCTCTGTTCTGTATCTTCTCAAATTTCCTCCTGGATCTGGCAGAACCACTGCACCCAAACTGAAACCCGAAGGTCTCTCCATCACTTCTCACATCAAGCCGTTCCACTGATTCTACCTCCCACGCACACTCCGTCCCTGAACCTCTGTTGCTACTGCTGTACTCCAGGCCTAATCATCTCTCACTTGGACTGTTTTAAGAACCTTCTCAGTGGGCTTCTGCTTCCAAGTTCCCCGCTGCATTGCAAATAAATGAACACCGGTGGCTCTCCTCGGCTCCGAACCTTGCCACACTGCCCTACAGCACCCAGGATAAAGCTCCTTTCCTAATCCCAGCTCCCATCTGACCTTCACTCTCCCCATCTTTTCCGACCCCCTTCCTTGTAGTGTTCATCCTGGCATCCTATTAAACTGGGTTGTCCAGGCCTAAATAAACTCTTCAATTAAACTAAACAAGTATGCAGAGTTTTGATTTTTAAATGATAGAGTAATAGTTACTCCTTTAGATCACGTTTAATTTCAAACGAGATGGTTGAATGGCGTCACCAACTCAATGGACATGACTTTGAGCAACCTCCAGAAGATGGTGAAGGACAGGGAGGCCTGGAGTGCTGCAGTCCATGGGGTGGCAAAGAGTCGGACACGACTCAGTGACTGAACAATAATGACAACGTGAGAAATAAGCCTTATCATTTTTTTTTCTATTGTGGTAAAGTAATTTTGTAAATAAAAAATAACATTCCACTAAGAAAAAAGAAGGAAAAAATGTTCAGGTCCTTCCTCTGTTGTTATTTTTTAAATCAAGAATTGAGTTATTCTATTTCCATTCTTTCCCTTCATCGTGGCGACTGCCAGTATAAGTTCGAAGCAGTTAAGGACTGTGGATGTCAGGATATGATCAGGGAAACAGGCACCAACCTTAATTCAGGGTGGTTAGCTAGGTGGTTAGATAGACGCCGGAAGAGCTGAGAAGCCAGAGAACCTGGAAAAAGCTGCAGACAGCCTCCGCAAGGCCTAGGTCTGAAGGCTGGGGGTGAGAGCCGCGTTACCAGAGCTCAAGGTCACAGCGCACAGAGCCACAGGTGAGCGGTGACCTGACAGGGCATGGAGGACTCGGGCTGACCGGAGGCAGGGCTGAGCACCGCAAAGAGGGAACTCTCAGCACATCGAGTGAGGGCTGCAGAGGGCGGCCCTCAGTCTCCAGCTGACAACTAGTCAACACCTGCATCTGAGCAAACCACCGAAGCCGGGCCAAGAACCACGTGAAAGGATTAAAGGGAACAATCTCCAAAGTTCACCCAAGATGAAAGAAGGAAGGTTTTTCCCTTTCTTCACACCCTCTCATTCTCCACCCGGGCCTCTCACCAGCCTGGCGGTTACCACCCTGGCTGGAATACCTAGGTACACACCCCCAGACAGCTTAAGGCAATTGGTCTACGTGTAGCTGGAGCATCAGGAGTTTTCAAAGCTCTCCCAGTGGGAGTCTCCCATCTGAGCACCACTGCAACAGTGGACCCAGCAGACCATGGGCTGGAGAAGCAGCTTGTGGAAGCCTGCACCGTGCCCCACGAGGTGCGGAGAGGCCCCAAGAGCCAAGGGGGCCAGGATCAACAACAAGGCCCGAAGAGGCAGGTAGAAACAAGGGAGAGGATACGAAGCAATAAAATCATAAACACAGCCCTAAATCTCCAGCTCCAGGTCAGCTCCTCTGATCACGCAGCTGCAGTTTCTGCCCCCTTCTGATGCTGCCGGCTATCCCTCCAGTGACCGACTGCTAACACTGCCCCACATGTCCTCAGCTGTGGGCCGTCGTCTTGCTATCTGCTCTGGCTCTTTCTGCAGTGCCCACCAGGAATGTCTGTGTTCCTCCTCTTGCTAGTAGCGTCATGTATTTCCCTCTCTCCTCCCTAAATGACCAGCCAACTCATCTGGATACTTAGCAACTATTTAGTAGTAATTAATGGCTAATGATGGTTAATATATTATCGCTTGCAGATAGAATTTGCATGACAAAACTGACTGAGTACAAGAATTTCAGGTCAAAGTCAGAATTGCTTGAGTAGATTTTTGTGTGTCCCTTAAAATGTAAATCAATTTGAATCACATAACATAGGTGATGGCCTAATATTAAATAGTAATGATTTTTGTTGTTCTTCTTAGTCACTCAGTCATGTCTAACTTTTTGTGACCCTATGGACTTCAGCATGCCAGGCTTTCCTGGAGTTTGCTCAAACAAATGATTAATTGAAATGTATTTTGATCACAACTCTACTCATGGTTGCTGAAACATTCAACAAGGTGAATATAGCCTTAAAATACATTTATATTTCTAGATAAAGAAATCTAGTCATTGTCATTACATAAATTAGCTTAGAAATGTACTTGCTGTAAATACCAAAGTCTTGTGGTTTTGAATCAAAAGAAATTTACTTTTTTAGTGGAAATAGGAAGCATTATCCTATTTACCTGAGATAACCACTTTCCAGTGGGGACAAAATCCAAGACTGAAATCAGAAATCATTTACTCTGTGTGTGTTTGCTGCTGCTGCTAAGTCACTTCAGTCGTGTCCGACTCTGTGCGACCCCAGAGACAGCAGCCCACTAGGCTTCCCCGTCCCTGGGATTCTCCAGGCAAGAACACTGGAGTGGGTTGCCATTGCCTTCTCCAATGCATGAAAGTGAAAAGTGAAAGGGAAGTCGCTCAGTCGTGTCCGACTCTTCGAGACCCCATGGACTGCAGCCTACCAGGCTCCTCCGTCCATGGGATTTTCCAGGCAACAGTACTGGAGTGGGGTGCCATTGCCTTCTCCGCTGTGTGTGTTTAGACTGATAGATACGTTAGTCAATGAAAAATGGGGCCCAAACTGCAGAACTGTTACAATAGTAAGTGGTTCAAAATCGGACATGCTGTTTTAAAAATTGTTTTCTGGTATGATGGTTTCTTCACTATGAACCTATATAAGCTTATGAAAATCTACTTTTTAAAAAAATTCTTTTTGTTATTGTTTTCTTATTTTTAATTGAAGAAAAATTACAACATTGTATTGGTTTCTGCCATACATCAACTTTTGACTACATTAGGATAGTTACAATATTTGTGGTTATGCTGCCTCCTATAAACAAACCCCCATAAGATAGTCACAGAATACTGAAAAACTTGCATATATACGGGCCAGACAGATCTCTCCTTATGATCCTACAAGGAAAACATAAAGGCTATGAATTCATAGAAAGATGATTTCTGTTTATCAACTGATACATGACATTCTTCCAGCTGAAAAGCAAAACTGCCATCACTACATATTTAAGCCCTCAAATCTCAACCACCACTAACCGGCTCCAAAAATTCTCACCAAAAGAAACATACCCATTCTACCTAAATATGTGGCATAATCTCACCACAACTATCAGAATCTTTTAAAAGCAGTTAATTCATTTCAATGAACAGGATAAAAATCCAAAAGCAGTCAGATCAGATCAGTTGTTCAGTCGTGTCCGACTCTTTGCGACTCTTTGCCAGGCCTCCCTGTCCATCACCAACTCCTGGAGTTCACTCAGACTCACGTCCATCGAGTCGGTGATGCCATCCAGCCATCTCATCCTCTGTCGTCCCCTTCTCCTCTTGCCCCCAATCCCTCCCAGCATCAGAGTCTTTTCCAATGAGTCAACTCTTCGCATGAGGTGGCCAAAGTACTGGAGTCTCAGCTTTAGCATCATTCCTTCCAAAGAAATCCCAGGGCTGATCTCCTTCAGAATGGACTGGTTGGATCTCCTTGCAGTCCAAGGGACTCTCAAGAGTCTTCTCCAACACCACAGTTCAAAAGCATCAATTCTTCGGCGCTCAGCCTTCTTCACAGTCCAACTCTCACATCCATACATGACCACAGGAAAAACCATAGCCTTGACTAGACGGACCTTTGTTGGCAAAGTAATGTCTCTGCATTTCAATATGCTATCTAGGTTGGTCATAACTTTCCTTCCAAGGAGTAAGTGTCTTTTAATTTCATGGCTGCAGTCACCATCTGTAGTGATTTTGGAGCCCAGAAAAATAAAGTCTGACACTGTTTCCACTGTTTCCCCATCTATCTCCCATGAAGTGGTGGGACCGGATGCCATGATCTTAATTTTCTGAATGTTGAGCTTTCAGCCAACTTTTTCACTCTCCACTTTCACTTTCATCAAGAGGCTTTTGAGTTCCTCTTCACTTTCTGCCATAAGGGTGGTGTCATCTGCATATCTGAGGTGATTGATATTTCTCCTGGCAATCTTGATTCCAGCTTGTGTTTCTTCCAGTCCAGTGTTTCTCATGATATACTCTGCATATAAGGTAAATAAACAGGGTGATAATATACAGCCTTGACAAACTTCTTTCCCTATTTGGAACCAGTCTGTTGTTCCATGTCCAGTTCTAACTTGCTTCCTGACCTGCATACAGATTTCTCAAGAGGCAGATCAGGTGGTCTGGTATTCCCATCTCTTTCAGAATTTTCCACAGTTTCTTGTGATCCACACAGTCTAAGGCTTTGGCATAGTCAATAAAGCAGAAATACATGTTTTTCTGGAACTCTCTTGCTTTTTCGATGGTCCAGTGGATGTTGGCAATTTGATCTCTGGTTCCTCTGCCTTTTCTAAAAGCAGCTTGAACATCAGGAAGTTCACGGTTCACATTTGCTGAAGCCTGGCTTGGAGAATTTTGAGCATTAGTTTACTAGCGTGTGAGATGAGTGCAATTGTGCAGTAGTTTGAGCATTCTTTGGCATTACCTTTCTTTGGGATTGAAATGAAAACTGACCTTTTCCAGTCCTGTGGCCACAGTAGGCTTCTGGGAACAACAATGTGACCACAACAGCTTTCTTCTTCCATTACATCATTTAAGGAAAAAAAGATGCTTTTTATGTAAAACTAGAAAATTAAGGTTAAGTGAGTCATTAGTTTTTACATAATGAGATATTAGCATTCATGTAATGAGTTCTCTCTTAAAAAAAAAAACACAAGTGTGAAGTTTATGTAATTACCAAAGCTAACAGTAAACCCGCTAGGATTCTATCATAAAGCTATATACTAAAAAAAAAAAAAAAAAAAGCTATATACTTTAGACAAAAGGCAAAGGTAGAAGAGACATTACTTTTCTTAGCATATGAGAAGACCTTAACAATTTCTGTGAAAATAAAACCTACATGCATACTCTGTACTGAGTCGACATTCAATTAACATTATTGAGTGATTAAATCATATTGTCTAGGAAAGCCACTCATGAGTAAGACCTGACAAGGTACCTTTCTGGGAATAAGTGGCTGTGGTTTTTAAACACACTATTAGGTGAGGGGAGATCCTGCTCATACAACCCAACCAAGCTGAAGAAATTCACTGTGAGTCTAATTCATCCCAGCTCAGAGAACATAAACATGACCTGGACAAGGTTAAAGGACAACCCAGACCATAATATCACAAGGCTCTTTGCCGACTGGCCCCACTGGGTGTGCCTCAGGGACCCTGTGTCTCTGGTGGCTGTCCATACAGTGCCTGACTTTGTTTGTGACAACAAAGGGGTCAAAGATTTGAGACGGAGAAGGAACAGGACACAGCCTCCCAAAGCAAAATCAAACAAGCAAAAATAGCCACAATTGCATTGGGAAAAGAAAGATTCTAGGTTGAAACTTGACATTAGAAAATATTTTCTTCAGTTAGTCAAAGGGATATTAAAGGAAAAAAGATCAATGTTTCTCAGATCTTGCCAGCGTCTATTTCTCCTTTGTAATTTCTCATAGAAACGGTAGATTTAAAGATTACCACATACACACAAACACACATGGCTGCTTTTAATTACAGCAACTTCAAATTTTAGGGACAGACATGCCATGCTTTTCTGTGAGGTTTAAGTGTATCTGGCTCCACATTTTAGAGCCAAGAGCAAAGCAGAAAGACATAAAGAGCAAGGTACTATTCAAACAACTTCAGACAAACCTTAGTGGTAAGAAACATTACATAAAATACACTAGGTATTTACAGATTTTTTTGCTTAAAAGGATTACATGGGAAATTTTAGGTAGAAGAAAGATTTTTAAGTATCCCATGTTTTCATGGCAGATAAAAATGCAGAGACCCATGTAATAATCAGAAAAAATTATATAAGATGCTCTTCCATGTAATATCATGGATTAATGCTTTTGGTGGGTCACATCACAGCCTTATTAAATATAATGGACATCTTCAATACACTGTATATTCAAGGTCTTTCTGCATCAGCAAGTAGCTGAGAATAACTTAAGGCTGAAAAAACATAATCCTCTTTATCTACTTAAACCCTTCTTCATAAATGTCTTAGACAGCTGGACCTTTCAAGGTCCATAGAGTAACAGAGTTGACAAAATTGGTGCTGATATGCCTGAAAATGTTTAATGTAAGAGTCTCTTAGCATACAGAGGGGAAGTATCATATATTGAGATAATTCAACTAGGTTCATCATTTCCTTCCTTCTGATTCTATTTTAAAGAGAAAGAGCAACCGAAATTACCACTCCCACCTAAACCTTACCCCCAACACAAATTATAAATGTGCTCAAAGATCTTATAAACTATGAAAAGATAGAGTTCAACTGCTGAGGGGCAGCAACAGTAGGCATGCTCTTACCTGATATGGCCAATCAGTTCAATAAGCTTGTGACTAAAAAAATAAGCTGTCAGCTCAGACACGTGGCTCAGGACTGAACAGACCCCAAAGAGCGTTGTTGTTCCATTCAGGTCCTCCAAATGCCAGTAGAGAAAGGTGAACACGAAGCCATATCCGAAACCCATAAACCACGCCACGAACAACACAGAGCCGTACTGCACACTGCAAAGCAGCCTGATCAAGTCCCAGAAGCTGAAGGCCTGCGAGTGGCTGGGGACAGTCGGTGTCTCCTCAGAGGACTCCGTGGAGCTGTTCCTCTCCACCTGAGGGATCTCTACCTCTTTCCCTTTACTTTCACTGTTTTTGAAGTGGCTGTAGCGGAACCGGAACTGAGTAGCAACAATCAAGGCCATGGTCATGAGAACCCCAAAGACGAAGAAGACGATCTGGTAGTTCCGGTACTCGGGCGGCTTACAGCCCTTCCCTTCGATGAGCACGTCTACGTGGGTGTAGTCGATGCCGATGCCCACAGACAGCATGGCCAGGCCCCAGCCCAGGGAGCCCCACATGCGCTGCAGGCCGTAGCGGTCTCTGTGCTTCCCCAGGTACTGGAGTGTTACTGTGTCCACGATTGTGACGGAGGAGGCACTGAAAAACTCTCCTATTACAACAACTACCAAGACCACCAAGAATATGGCCTCCACTTCTTGTTGATCATAAACAAGAGTGACTCGGTCAGAAGGTACAGACTTGGTGGTAGTGACCATGGAAGTGGTTGTCTCCCTGGTTGCATTTCCTGGGGGGGTAGAGGAGGTTGCAGTGCTTGGGTTCAAGGTCACAATATGGTCAATAATTTCATCGGTCTGAGGCTGCAGAGTGGGTGCACTGGTCTTGTTTGGAGCTGTCGAGAAGATAACAGTTTCTGTGACATTGGGCCCCACTTCTGACATCACTGGCCCACCATAAGGAAGCAGGTGCCTTTTGTCACGAATTCTTGGGGAGGTGGTGATGAAAGAGACAATGGAGGAATTCGTCGGCAGGATAGTGAATGGGTGACTTGAATTGGTGGGATGAACTGTCGGGGGGATCTTTGGTACACATCGCAAGGTAGCGGGTTTGACAAATCCAATGCCCAGGTTGAATAAAACCCAACACAAAAGAGAAAAGAGGAGGACGATTTTGCCTTTTTTAAAGCGATCTGCAACTACACCCCAAAAGGGGGCACTGCAGAATTCAATGAAGTATCGAATACCTACCAGCAGTCCACTCTGGCTGGGTGACATTCCCAGCTGCTTGTAATACACAGGCAAAAGTGGGTAGAGAGAGCCATATGCAGAGTAAAAGAAAAAATAAAAGACCTTGGAAATGAGAAGATCATTGTTTATCTTAACGCAGTGTTTCTCTATCCAGTCTATTTCCTCCTCAGGAATAGCAGCTGTTTCAGAGGGGGACGGCGTTTCATTTGAAGGTGGTTCTGGTTCCCTGGAAATACCATTAAAAGGATCAGCAAGCACGTATTTCCTCTTCTGTTCCTCTTCATCATCGGTTAAGATGGCAACTTTATCATCTGTCGCCATGGCTTACCACCACCATCAGAAAGTTGACGACCTTCAAAATTTTGGCTGTTGATCTGTAAAGTAAAATTTAAAAGAAGGCTTAGTATGAAAATGATAACATTTAAACATAAGAGTTTCGCCTTGTAGGAAACAGAGGAGTTTCAAACTACAGCTAAAAATAATAATCATGAGAGAGAACTATCACCATTCACTTGCAGCCATACAATAATGATAAGGAAAGATAACTTTACAAAAATCAAGTGCTCTCTCTGTGGCCACTGACTGGCTATAGGTACATCTTCTAATGGTTCATTCTTCAGGTTCATTCTCAATCTTTTCACTGATTCCTAGGGAAAATGTACAAATAATAGGGATCACGTCTACACCAAATAGAAGGTAAACAGTATTTACAGTTTCTCGAGTTCACTTTTCAAACAAACCCATTGCACTATGAAGTCTAGAATGCTTAGAAAATAAAGGCAGCTAAAACCATTTCAGTTTCTAGGGAAAAAACAGAAATAAGCCCTTAACCACGACTACAAATGTGATGAGAAAAAGGGACCCAATTGCACATTTGCATCTGGTCACTACAGCCATAACAATGATACCCTGATAAGGAAGTAGTCTTTACGCTGCTTATATTACATACATTTTCCAGATGTGCTTTTATAGATTGTAGTTTAAGAAAATGTCAGAAAAATAGCAGATAGCATTTACTGAGCACATACTCTGCACCAGACAACACTGAAAGATCTTTAAATGTGTTAATTCACATTCATCACAATATCTCTATTGTCGCCTCCATTTTACAGATGAGAAAAAACGAGGCATAGTGAGTTTAAATAACTCACATGTGCACAGCAAGGATTTGAACTCCAATATTATGATTTTAGGCTTCCCGCATGGCTCAGTGATAAAGAATCCACCTGCCAATGCAGGAGATGCAGGTCCAATCCCTGGATCAGGAAGATGCCCTGGAGAAGGAAATGGCAATCCACTTCAGTATTCTTGCCTGGGAAATCCCATGGACAGAGGAGCTTGGGAAGCTTCAGTCCATGGGGTCGCAAAAGAGTCAGACATGACTTAGCAACTAAAACAACGACATTACGGCTTTAGGACATATACTCTAGTGTAGCACACTAAACTGCCAAATACCACATTTTGGATAATAAAGTGCTATTAGATCTTTTTATGAGGCAGGTGTTTCATACGAAAGATAAGCAATATAACAAAGGGATAAGCTTATCGGAACGATGCCACATTCCCCAGAATGTCCTTTTCTTCTACTATACAAATGATTAAAGAGTCAAAAGGTCTTGCTTGCATCAAGATTTGTCAAGGTACAATGAGTATATTTGTATGTAGGAGGTGTACATATTAAATATCTATTAATTCCTTTCATCTTCTTTACTAGAGAGAAATAACTCCACCCTTTGGAGTACCTTTTGCTCTCCCTTTTCCCAAAATGAGAAGTAAATTTCTGAAGATCTTCCAAAATCATGCTTGTAAACATTTAAAAATCTCTACCTTGCTCCAGGCAGACAATAGAAACATAATGTATTGAGGCCTGTGTAATAAGTCAAATAAGTCAAATTATCTTTTACCACCAAAAGCCAGGTGTCAACATAGTTCTAGCTTTGAAAATGTTCATATATTTCTCTTTTTTTTTTGGTTAAGTTTTTTTTAATTTGAGGTAAAAATTAAAATTCATGTAACAAAATTAAATTCATGTAACAAAAGAGGAGCCAGTTTAAAGTGAATAATTCAGTGGAATTTAGCACTTTCACAATGTCGTACAGCCATCGCCTCTCTCTAGTTCCCAAATCACACTTTTCTTAATCATACTGGAAAACTTTTTTTCATCTCCCACAAAACTTGAAGGAAAAGCAAAATCCGACCTTCTGCTGCCAGGCTAAAAGGTTTTCCTCACTGCTCTCTATTATTTTTCTGTCATCATTGGTGCCTCCACCTACTCAAGTCAGCACCTCGAATTCTATTTCATCACCTGAAAAACACAGTCATTCTCCTTTGGACTTATTTTCTAAATTAATTTCAGTTTGAGCTCAAACTTCAAAGAAATATTTGTCATTTTTAAAATGTATAAAAATTATACGACACTTCTGGTAAAAATGGCAGATTAAGCACATCTGTTTTACTGCATCCCTAAACCCGACTCAAACGGCAACACCAACAAACACCCACACTTTTAAAGTCATATCCAAGCTGTGAAAATTAAAAGGTACATCATAGCAATAAAATAAAATTCTGGAAGCCAAAACATAGACAACTGGTAAATAATGGTGAATCTGAGAAAACTGAAACCCTGGTTGACAGTGGGGAAAGCCAAGAACAATAAATTGCAATTTATTCCTCAGAGTCCCTCAAAGGCTCACGGGCTGGCCATATGAGGTTTATCTGCAAGTAAGAGGGTATGTGTTTAAGTGGGGGTTGCTGCTAACAACAGAGTTAACGGAATGTCTGGACCCCAGCGCAGAAGGCTCAGTCGCCTTCCCCTCTCCACCTAGCTAGCCAATCAACTAGAGGATATCCCTCTGGAGAGGATAAAACGGAGTTCTTGAGTCATAGAGGACCAGTAACAGCTGAGATTACGGGCACCATACTGAAAAGAGGGGGCCACTGAGTGAACATACACATCCTAGATTCAAGCCCTGGCCTGGACCCCAAGCCCTATCCCACTTTCCACACTAGGTTCTCAGAGGCTGGAAGGTTCTTCCCTGGAGAATTTGACCAACCCAAGAGAAATGACCTCTCAATCATGATATTGAAACCTCCCCAACTAAACTATCCAACCAAATCACTCCACACAGGAGCTCAGGGTCTTAACAAGCCCTGTCACTAAATGTGAGCAGTCACCAAGAATTACAAGACATTTAACAAATGGCTCTTACAGGAAAGATGGAATCAAAACAGACAGGAAAAAAATCAATATGGAGAAAACAGAAGTTCTATGAGGAGGAAAATAGTTCTTAAATATAATATTAATATTTTCATAAATAAGATACATACATGCTACAAACATGTTTGAAACAGATGAAAAAAATAGAAAGTTGAACAGAAATAATAGAAAGTCTCAGCAATGTAAGAAATACATATATAAAGAAAAACAAAATGGAAATGTTGGAACTGGAAAATACAATAACCAAAATACAAAAACTCTATGGATGGACCCAACAGCAGAATGGAGGAGAGGGAAGAATCAGTGAACTGCAAGTATAATAGAAATTATACAATCTTAACAACAGAAAGAAAATAGATTGAAAAAAAATTAACAGAGCTTCAAGGACCTGTGGGACTATAACAAAAGATTGAACATTAATGACATCAGAGTCCTTAAAGGAGAAGAGAAAAAGAGCAGCGCTGAAGTATTCAAAGAAACAAAGGCTGAAAACATCTCAAAACTGGCAAGAGACATGAACCTACAGATTTAAGAAGCTGAATGAACTCTGAACAAGTGAAACCCACACCAAGACACAACATAGTCAAACTGTAAAAACCAAACACACAAAAAATCTTGAGGGCAGAGACATAAATCACAACTTATCAACAGGGGAAAAACCATTCAAATGATAGTATGTTTGTTTCTTTAAAACCGGACCCAAGAAGAAATACAATATTTTTTAAATGCTGAAAGAGAAAAATTGTCAAGCAAGAATCCAGTACCCAGAAAAAAAGACAGTCCAAAACCCAGGACACTATGGACCAATATCCCTTATGAACACAGACACGAAAATCCTTAACAAAATATTAGAAAGAAAATTTAGCAAGAATTGTGCATTGTGACCCTGTGGGATTTATTCCAAGGATGCAAGGCTGCTGCAGTACTTGAAATTCAATCCATGTAATCCACCATATAAACAAGCAAAGGGAAAAAAAAGGTATCATGGTCCTAACAACTGATGCAGAAGAAGCATTTGACGAAATTAAACACTCATTCCTGAAAAGTCTCAGAAAATTGGAATAAAAGGGATCTTCAACTCAATAAAGATCTCCTACAAAACCCCACAGGTAGCATTACTTTTAATGGTGAAAGACTGAAAGCTTTTTCTCTAAGCTAGGGAAGAAGGGAAGATGTTCTCATCACTCTTAGGCAATGTCGTGGTGGAAGTTCTAGCCAGTGCAATGCAGGGAAAAACAGGAAACAAAAAGTATATAGATCAAAAAGGAAGAAACTGTCTCTGTTTACAGTGGCACGATTGTCCATGCAGGAAATCCCAAGAAATCTAAAAAGCTTCTAGAAAGAAGAAATATTTCAGTATAAATGAACAAAACATGTACAGGACTATATGCTGAAAAACTACAAAATGCCAGTAAAAGAAATAAATCTGAAGAAATGGAGAGCTATATCATGTTCATGGGCTGCAACACTCAACACAGTAAAGACTTCAATTATTCTCAAATTTATATACAAGTTTAACACAGTTCCTATCAAAATCTCAGGAAGGCTTTCTGGGAATTTGGGCGAGATCACTCTAAAATTTATCTGAACAGGAAAAGGAATTAGAATAGCTAAAGCAATATTGAAAAAGATTTATCACCTGAAGTAAAGTCGCTCAGCTGTGTCCGACTCTCTGCGACCCCAGGCTCCTCCGTCCCTGGGATTCTCCAGGCAGGAATACTGGAGTGGGTTGCCATTTCCTTCTCCAGGAGATCTTCCCGACCCAGGGATCGAACCCAGGTCTCTGTATTGCAGGCAGACGCTTTTACCATCTGAGCCACCAGGGAAGCAACATTGAAAAAGATTTATCACCTAGCCACATACTAATCAGGACTGTGTGATGCTGGCGGAAGAACAGACACATAGATGAGTGGGACAGAGCAGAGAGCCCGAGAATAAATCTACACAAACATGTCCAAGTGATATCTGACAAAGATGCAAAAACAATTTGGTGAGAGAAAGATGATGACCTTTTCAACAAACAGTGTTGGTGCAATTAGACATCAGTAGGCAAAAAATAAACGGCTCATACGTTATATGAACACTCACTCAAAATACATCATGGATTTAAATGAAAAACTATAAACCTTTTAGGGGAAAAAACCCCCTAGATTCTAGTGCTAGGCAAACAGTTCTTAGACTTAATACCAACAGCATGACTCATAAAAGGAAAAATGGATAAATTAGACGTTATCAAAATTAAAAACTTTTGGCCGAAACCAACACAATATTGTAAAGCAGTTATTCTCCAATTAAAAATAAATAAATTTTTTAAAAATTAAAAACTTTTGCTCTGGGAAAGACTCTATTAAAAGAATGAAAAGAGGACTTTTCCTGGTGGCCCAGTGGTAAAGAATCTGCCTTCCACTGCTGGAAAAGTGGTTTCAATCCCTGGTCCAGGAAGATTCCATATGCTGAGCGGCGGCTAAGCCCATACACGACAACAAAGACTCATCACAGCCAAAAAAGAAAAGACAAGACAAGCTGTAGACTGGGAGAAAATATTTGCAAGCCACATATTCAACAAAGGGCTAGCAGTATCTAGAATATGTAAAGAATTCTCAAAACTCAACAGAAAATATACCAAACAATCCAATTAAAAAACAGACAAGACATGAAGAGACATTTCATCAAAGAGAATATATAGGATATACAGCTGCAAATAAACTTGTGAAAAAATGTTCATTGTCACTAACCATTAGGACATAAGTTAAAAACATGATATACCACTACGTATCTATAAGAATGGATAAAATAAAAATAGTAACAACACCAAATTCTGACATCAATAAAGAGAAATTAGATCATTCATACATTGCTGTTAGGGATGTTAAATGGTACAGCCACTCTGCAAAGCAGTTTGGCAATTTCTTATAAATTTAAACAGTGACTAGTGACCCAGCAATTTCACTTTTGGGCATTTATCCCAGAAAAGTGAAAGCTTATTTTCACACAAACACCTGTTCACAAATAAAGCAGCTTTATTTGTAATAGCCAAAACCTGGAAACAGCTTAGGTGTCCACTGCGGATGAATGGTTAAACAAACCGTGGCACCTCAATACCACTGAAAACTGTTCAGCAATAAAAGGGAATAAATGACTGACACAGTAATCTGAATAAATCTCCAGAGAATTAAAAAGAGAGAAAAAAGCCAATCTCAAAAGATGATGTACTCCATGATTCCATTCACAGACCATCCTAGGAGTGACAGAATTACTGGTGTGGAGAACACAAGAGAGACTGCCGGGGCTCACCAGGAGTGGTGTGGGAGGGGGAGGAGGTGCTGCAAAAGTGGGACAGGAGGGCTCTGGTGCCCTGACAGTGCTCTGCATCTCGACTGTATCGATGTCAGCTGTTCTCCTAATGGTTTTGCAAGATGTTACCGCTGGGGAAAAGTGGGTACTGGATCAATGGGCTATCTCTGTATTATTTCCTATAATTGTATGTGAATCTACAATTATCTCAGAATAAAACAGGTTAATTTTAAAAACTCAAGATAGCAGTTACCCTGGGGTGAGGTAGTAGCTAGAAGAAGGTCTGGAGTCCTGATAATTGTTTTCTTTTTTAATCTGGATCTTTTATTAAATGGAAGTGTTCACTTTGTAAGAAGTCAGTGAACTATATTATTTTTCAACAGAAAATTAACTTGGGGGGGTGGGGTGGGAAGGGGGCTCAAGAGGGAGGGGATATATATACACACATACACACACATATACTCACGGCTAATTCACATTTTTGTATGGAAGAACCTGCACAACATTGTAAAGCAATTATCCTCCAATTAAAAATAAAATTAAAAAAAATAAAGTGAAGCACAGAAACAAAAATGAACTTAAAGACTTAAAATATAAAAAGAAAAGAGATGAAAGTACAAGAGAAAAGACAATTATAGGATCACCCAGAAAGACAGGTATCTAAAAAACTGCAACTCTGAGACAAAACAGAGAAAATGAAGAGATGGGAATTCTTTAATTCAAGAAAATTTCTCAGAACTGAAAGATATGAGCTGTCTGAAATGACCATGGAGTACTTGACATAGTGGATAAAGCAGACCCAAGCCAAAGCACATGAGCAAGCTCTCAGAACTCGAGAACAATTGGATGGCCCTACAAACTCTGAGAGGATAAAATGTGTCACATACTAAGGACCAGGAACCAGAATGGCTTCAGGAGTCTCAGCAATAACCCTGGAAGCTATTCCCAACCAAATTATCACTCAAGTTTATAGGGGGAAAAAGACACTTTACA
Source organism: Bubalus kerabau (assembly GCF_029407905.1). NCBI lineage: Eukaryota > Metazoa > Chordata > Mammalia > Artiodactyla > Bovidae > Bubalus > Bubalus kerabau. Next base: position 59,467,980 of record NC_073626.1, read on the forward strand.
TACACAATTTCTCAAAAAACAAATGCACCTCTCGTATATCCTTTCTTAGGTTGAGCACCGCCAAAACAAGGGAATAAAACAAGAGAGAGTAAGACGTGGAATTTAGAAAGTAAGAGAACTAACACAGGAGAGAGGCAAAGGAAGGATGGTATGCTGGTGACTAGAGGTCCTAGGCTGGCGCAAAGGGCAGGTGTCACTGGGGCAGGTCTGCAGGTGCCAAGCAGATGCTTTGTCAGCAAAGTGACATCGCCAGGATACCAGTACCTCTGAATGTCCTAAGGTTAGACCATTGCTGAGAGTTTAGGGATTAATTACTGGTAAGTGTAGAGAAAGGTAAATAAAACCCTATAAGAAAACAAAAAGTTGCACAGGAAAAGACAAATAATCATACTTTGCTATTCATACATGTCTTACCTACATGGTCATAGTAATGTAAGCAGTGACTAGTAAACTATCCAAAATTGCCACGTACCTATATGAAGAAAACAGGGAAATGAGAAGGCTGAATGCACATGGAGAGCCGAGGCAGGATGGACACTTAGTTCTGTATCTTCCACTGTGGGAAAACAATACATAATGCCTTCATTTAAAAACCATGAACTCAGAATACCAGCTTTTTATTTCAAAACACACTGGTAAATATCAGAATAATCACCTTAAAAGCAGAAAGTGAAAGTGAAGCTGTTCAGTCATGTCCAACTTTTAGCAACCCCATGGACGGCAGCCTACCAGGCTCCTCCGCCCATGGGATTTTCCAGGCAAGAGTACTGGAGTGGGGTGCCTTTGCCTTCTCCCCTTAAAAGCAGAAAATGTATTAATATTTGCCTCTGAGAGAAGAAATGAGGCAAGATGGTGTAAAAAGTCTAATTAAAATAAAAAAAAAAGCCCTGCAAACTTGCTCAGTTTTTTAAAAAAGCTTTGTATATACATAACTCATTTTAAAAATAAAAATCGAAGCTAAAAAATAATTATGCAGTTGTAAGAGCTATGTTTTTTTGAAAGATAATAATTAAAAGCAGTTACTAGTATCCTTCCATCACAGACTAAAAAGAGTTTTCAGATTTGTACAGATCAAATTCTAACTGCACGAATTCTAGCCAGGTGGCCTTTATTTAATTATTCTCCATAAATCAACTGCTGATTCTATAACAAGTGGGTCAGAGAAGGACACAAAGTTTACTACTCAGCCATTAAAAAGAATACATTTGAAGCAGTTCTAATGAGGTGGATGAAACTGGAGCCTATTATACAGAGTGAAGTAAGCCAGAAAGAAAAACACCAATACAGTATACTAACGCATATATATGGAATTTAGAAAGATGGTAACAATAACCCTGTGTACGAGACAGCAAAGAGACACTGATGTATAGAACAGTCTTATGGACTCTGTGAGAGAGGGAGAGGGTGGGAAGATTTGGGAGAATGGCATTGAAACACGTAAAATATCATGTATGAAACAAGTTGCCAGTCCAGGTTCAATGCACGATACTGGATGCTTGGGGCTGGTGCACTGGGACGACCCAGAGGGATGGAATGGGGAGGGAGGAGGGAGGAGGGTTCAGGATGGGGAACACATGTATACCTGTGGCGGATTCATTTTGATATTTGGCAAAACTAATACAATTATGTAAAGTTTAAAAATAAAATAAAATTAAAAAACAAAACAACAACAACAAAAGCATAATTTCTAAATTGTTCAAGGGATGATGAAAGAACTAATGCCAAAATAGTAATTCAAAGTTGCAAAATATCTTACATTAGGAGGTTGATTTAAACCTTGATGAGTGACTTTCCCCTAAACCATTCTTTCCTCTCCATCAGATTCAAATGATTCTTGATTATCATAAGGTTATGAAAGGTTTCTCTTGGTACATGAGTCCAGGTGTTAAGTAGTTCTCATAGTATCAACCAATGCAAAGTAGTGAAGAAAATGTTCATGTAATATGACATTCAGTACCTGTTTTATGAATGTCACATTCAGTAACTTTTTTATATGAATTTCAAATCTAAAAATACAAATAAAAACTTTTTGTTTCAACTCAGGATATTAGTGTTTAGACACTAAAATTTTCGGGTCATCCTTAGATACTGAAGAAAAGGAACTGAGATAATCCACATTGTGAATACAGAAATAAAATAAAGTATAACTATAGCCATCTGTAGACTGGTTCCAAACTGGTTCCAAATCGGGAAAGGAGTAGGTCAAGGCTGTATATTGTCACCCTGCTTATTTAACTTATATGCAGAATACATCATGAGAAATGCTGGGCTGGATGAAGCACAAGCTGGAATCAAGATTGCCGGGAGAAATATCAATAACCTCAGATATGCAGATGACACCACCCTTATGGCAGAAAACGAAGAACTAAAGAGCCTCTTGATGAAAGTGAAAGAGGAGAGTGAAAAAGTTGGCTTAAAACTCAAGATTCAGAAAACTAAGATCACGGCATCTGGTCCCATCATTTCATGGCAAACAGATGGGGGAACAATGGAAACAGTGAGAGACTTTATTTTCTCGGGCTCCAAAATCACTTCAGGTGGTGACTGCAGCCATGAAATTAAAAGACGCTTGCTCCTTGAAAGAAAATGTATGACCAACCGTGACAGCATATTAAAAGCAGAGACATTACTTTGCCAACAAAGGTTCATCTAGTCAAAGCTATGGTTTTTCCAGTAGTCATGTATGGATGTGAAAGTTGGACTATAAAGAAAGCTGAGCCCTGAAGTGATGCTTTTGAACTGTGGTGTTGGAGAAGACTCTTGCGAGTCCCTTGGACTGCAAGGAGATCCAACCAGTCCATCCTAAAGAATATCAGTCCTGAATATTCCTTGGAAGGACTGATGATGAAGCTGAAACTCCAATACTTTGGCTGCCTGATGCAAAGAAGTGACTAATTGGAAAAGACCCTGATGCTGGGAAAGATTGAAGGTAGGAGGAGAAGGGGACGACAGAGGATGAGCTGGTTGGATGGTATCACCAACTCAATGGACATGAGTTTGAGTAAGCCCGGGAGTTGGTGATGGACAGGGAGGCCTGGCGTGCTGCAGTCCATGGGGTAGCAAAGAGTTGGACAGGACTGAGCATCTGAACCTAACTGATAGCCATCTGTGTAATTAAAAGATCAGGAACAAAAAAGAAACAAATGAACTCCACCAAAATCTCTGTGTTTTAATAAAATTAAAACGTGTCCCAAAGCAGGACATGCTTTGGCTGACTTAGATTACATTTAATTTGCCATAAGGATTGACAGAATAAGTATAGGGAATAGTAAGAATATTTATATGTTGGATGAAGTACTTACTCTGTTTGCAAACCTAGGAGAGATTTTGTTTATTTAACAGTCCATCAACTTGAACCCATTAAGCTAATATTTTGTTTTAAACTTCTGAATCTTAAAGATTTTTTTAAACAAACTTTTAAAAAGAGAGAAGACATTTTAAATTATAAGCAGAAACAAATCTATAAACTTCTCTGGAAAATCTTTATTATAGGTTTGCAGTTAATCCTACTTGGAACATTTTAAATTATAAGCAGAAACAAATTGATGAACTTCTCTGGAAAATCTTTATATAGGTTTGCTGCTGCTGCTGGTAAGTCACTTCAGTCGTGTCCGACTCTGTGTGACCCCACAGACGTCAGCCCACCAGGCTCCCCCGTCCCTGGGATTCTCCAGGCAAGAACACTGGAGTGGGTTGCCATTGCCTTCTCCAATGCGTGAAAGTGAAAAGTGAAAGTGAAGTCGCTCAGTCGTGTCTGACTCTTAGCGACCCCATGGACTGCAGCCTACCAGGCTCCTCCATCCATGGGATTTTCCAGGCAAGAGTATTGGAGTGGGGTGCCATTGCCTTCTCAGATAGGTTTGCAGTTAATCCTACTTGGATGAAGAGGGCGGGGGGGGGGGGGGCTTTTGTTTTTCAGAAAATTAGAAAAATTTTCTCACTTGGCAGTCTCTAATGATCGTAATCAACATCATTACTGTGAAAACCTGGAAAGGCATTCAACTAGTATCTACACCAAGTCATTAAAAAATAGCAGGTATTTCTGAATTATTGATGAGAGGTGATGAAATCATTCTTGTTAAAATTGATAGCTTTCTTCATTAAATATTTAAATTCAAACTGCTAAAACATATATTGAGTTATCCACAAGTAGATGAGTATGGAAGCAGATTCAGCTTTTGAAGAAAAAAATCTTAAACCTGAATATATTACTTGGAACCACAAAGGCCAAAGGTCAGATCCACCAACACACTATGACGCCGTGTGCTTTACTGTAGCAGTGACATGACCATCGGTGATGGAGCGGAAACCACCCTCGGCTTACCCAGAAGGGAGACATTCCCTCCTGGCAATGCCGCGCTCTTAACGCGCTGCTGCCCAGAGACCAGAACTGAAGCTGCAGATGGGGAAAGAGCTACCCTGTCAGCTCTTACGGACCACTCACTAGGCTTCTGAGCAACTCAGATCATAGAGCAGAACTTTAACTATGGCTGCAATTTATTCCCAATACAGACATGGAAAAACCGCTGTAAATGAGCCTTAAGTGAAGTTGCTCAGTCGTGTCCAACTCTTTATGACCCCATGGACTGTAGCCCACCAGGCTCCTCAGTCCATGGAATTTTCCAGGAAAGAGTACTGGAGTGCGGAGAAGGCAATGGCAACCCACTCCAGTACTCTTGCCTGGAAAATCCCATGGACGGAGGAGCCTGGTGGGTTGCAGTCCATGGGGTCGCTAAGAGTCGGACACGACTGCGCGACTTCACTTTCACTTTTCACTTTCATGCATTGGAGAAGGCAATGGCAACCCACTCCAGTGTTCTTGCCTGGAGAATCACAGGGACCGGTGGGCTGTCTCTGGGGTCGCACAGAGTCTGACATGACTGAAGTGACTTAGCAGCAGCAGTAGCAGTACTGGAGTGGGTTGCCATTTCCTTCTCCAGGGGATCTTCCCAACCCAGGGATCGAACCCGGGTCTCCCGCACTGCAGGCAGACGCTTTACTGTCTGAGCCACCAGGGAGCCTTAGCATCCTGGTATTCACACAGTGCACTGTGAACCGTTCAGTTCAACCCCCAGTGTTTTCCAGAATAGAGTTTTCCTTAAAGGCACAGCACTCAATGTCAATTCCAACAGACCTTTTTTCAGTAAGGACTGCTTTAGCATCTGCTACACACTGAGCCAACGTCATGAAAAAGAAATATAAGGTTGGTTTTATAACAGTCCCACATGCTGCAGGGCCACTGCAGGTGGTATGCAAAGGTGAATGACTGTGTGGAATCTGCCTTTTCCTCTGCGAGCATTTTGACATGACTCCTTTATGGCTGCATGAAATTGTGAAAGAACCGAAGCAGTTCTAGTCTTGTCAACCCTGTCTGATTCTCCAGGGTCCAACTGGAGCCCTGCAGGTGCTCAGTGCTACCCACAGACTCCCCACAACCCTTCCCAGAACCCAGAACCTGCCATTTCTTGTCATTCATGGTGGACCTTTCCCAAGCTTGTAGCAAAATGCGTCTGCTAGGGGACAAACTGATCCATGTGGTGGTTAATTCATAGCCTGCGGCCGCCCACTTTAGACAACGCTTTTGTATTTTAATAGGAGCTTAGTGGGCTATATTATTCTCACTATTATTACTAAATCAAACACAACACTAAAACAGCACTTGCTGTGGGCTTAAAATGGACTAACTCATTATTCCTCTCAACAGTTCTCTGGGGCAATAGGATTACTTCCCCCACGTTTCAGATGAGGAAACTGAGAAAGAAAGAAGGTAAACAATTACCCCAAGGGAATAAGTGGCAGAGCTGGGATTCAAATCGTGAAGTCTCTTCTCTTGGCAGTTACTGCCTCTTGACACGCAGGGCAGCTACTAGACAGGGAGCCAAAGACCTGGTCTTGGGTCTCAAAGACTTCATAGTTAAAAGGTGAGCCCAAGGAAGGTTTAAATGACAAGTCAGAAGAATAACAGAAGCCACAGAACACTGCAAAATCAAAAAATGTTACTGACAACAGGGCTGCTTCCGGGGTTCAGAGAAGAGAGCCCAGATTCCAGATGGGAGCTGTCAAGAGGATGAGGGACTTAACCTGACCCTTGACAGATGTGCAGGGTTAAGGCTTTAGGCAAAGAGGATGAGAAAACTACTCCAGGATGAGGGAAAGAAAAGACAGCAAGACATCCTTACAAGGTTAACCCTGGGGCTGACGGCAAATGAGGCGAGCAGACAGTAATAGCTTACAGGAGGCCTCAAGTAAGCTATGGGATGAATGGACAGAATACAAAATACTACATTAGGGACTGATAATGAAGATAAAAGGCTTCCCTGGTGGCTCAGTGGTAAAGAATCCACCTGCCAATGCAGAAGATGCGGGTTTGCTCCCTGGGTTGGCAAGACCCCTGGAGAAGGAAATGGCAACCCACTCCAGTATTCTCAGGAAATCCTAAGGACAGGGAGGAGCCTGGTAGGTTATACTCCACGGGATCCCAAAGGAATTGGACACAACTTAGTGACTAAACAACAGCAATGAAGACATTCTTTTTTTTAACCCCACAAATATAAATCTAGCATCAACTATTAGATGGGATGCATGCTTGGTGAGCAACAATTCAAACAGTGAAGAACCTGCTGCCCTGCTATCGAATCCAGTGGTGAGCCAAAGGCAGGGGCAAGCACGGGCGACACAGGAGTCTCTGGGGTGGGGTCTTAACACAGTGGGAATCTTAAAGGATGAGTAAGAGACACCCACAAAGGAGGCACAGGGCAGGGGCTGAGCACGATGCCAAGGCATTCCTGAGTGGGAAGTGAGATGGGCAGAGACTGAGAGCCTCCCTCTGCCACCGTCAAGCTCTGTAGCCTTGGGAAGGCTTCCAGCTTCTCGAAGTCTTATTCTTCCTCATCTACAACATGCGGAATACATGGATATTTTTCCATTAGGGTAGCCGTGAGGATGAAAAAAAGATGATGCCTGTTGAACTCTTAGCACGGCGCCTGATCTGTAAGAATGTGCGCATGTTATTTATTTTGAGCATAATGGAGAGCCACCAAAGAGAAGAGGAGGGCAGAATGACCACATCTGTATTTTGCAATGATCGTCAGAGGTTCAGTATGGAAAGCAGATTGGCAGCATTCTGCTACTGCAACCTCTACTAAGGATTTCCTAACATTTGATCTTTTATTGTACTGTGGCTCAATGGTAAAAAACCTGCCAGCCAATGCAGGAGATGTGGGTTTGACCCCTGAGTCATGAAGATCCCCCCACTCCGGTATTCTCACCTGGGAAATCCCATGGACAGAGGAGCCTGGTGGGCTACAGTTTATGGGGTCACAAAGAGTCAGACACGATTAAGTGACTAAACAGCAACAACTGCACTTAACACTAATTGCAAATACTAATATTCTGTGATGGAACCATTGTAGCAGAACTTGATGAATCTAATGTGATCTTTTACAATGTCTGGAAATCAAATAAACTGGCAGTATTTTCCTGACTCCTTCCTCAACTTCTGGAGGTTGCTCTCACACCTGAGCTGTTGCATGATTTAGGGGTGATTTTACTGCTCTTTTAATAGATATTTCCTGTGTGCCCCAACTAGATTATAAACACCTTGAGGGAAGAATTCAGGACTTAGTATATCGCCCTTTACTCTTACTGCTAAGTTGCTTCAGTCGTGTCCGACTCTGTGCAACCCCATAGACGGCAGCCCACCAGGCTCCCTCGTCCCTGGGATTCTCCAGGCAAGAACACTGGAGTGGGTTGCCATTGCCTTCTCCAATGCATGAAAGTGAAAAGTGAAAGTGAAGTCGCTCAGTCGTGTCCGACTCTTAGTGACCCCATGGACTGCAGCCTACCAGGCTCCTCCATCCATGGGATTTTCCAGGCAAGAGTACTGGAGCGGGGTGCCATTGCCTTCTCCACCTTTACTCTTAAGCTGTCAATAAATATTGGTTATCTTTTACAAACACCTGATGGCAAGATTCTAAAGGTTTTACTAAGGCTTAAAATGGCAGACATTTATTTTAGGAAGTGCAGAGAGAAGTCCCAGTTGCTCTCCTGGCTTTCACATAGCAGTGCCTCTTTCAGCCTCCCTTTCCTCAGTATAAAATGGAGACTGAAAACACAAACCCAAGTCAACTAACTCTCAGAGGGATTCTGGGGCTTAAATGAAATAATGTATGAAAAAGCAATTTTTCTAACTCAAAAGCAACAGAGGAAAATTCGGTGGTGGCGGCCATGATCTTATTCCAGGGTATGATATTTCACTACAACTCTGGGTCTTATTTTGCCATTACTCCAAAAGCATTCTTCCCGAGTGTTCTCATGGTAATCTCTGGCACCACCCTTGAACCCTGGAACCCAGCTTGTATTTTATCCATCATTGCTCATGAATTTACATCCAAAACCATTCCCATGACCACAGCCTCGCTGGAGAGTGGGGAGGAGGTGCATAGGCTCATTAGAGGATACATGGTTGGATTATGAACTAGAATAATTAAGTAAACCAGGCAAGAAATAACTATCCATTTAAAATACAGCCCCCTTAGGAACATTTTAATTATATTTGTAACATAGTAAATGTGAAAGAAAGAAGATGAAACTATCTCCAACATATTTTCCTTCACTTGCTAAGATGGTGAAAAGAACAAATTATTTTCATCTCAAGAAGAGGAGACGCAGAATAGACTTTAACCCTAAATAAGGTTTTAGTGATTAAAGCCAAGTGGATTTTCACTTCTACTTTGTGGAAAGACACACTTAAATATCAATTTTAAAAACTGTAATTTAGATTCTCAGACCTTATCAGCCATCATAGAAGCAGATTTCTATTAATTCCTTTAAGGCTTTTGGTTAAGTATTGTGTCAAGAGGTTACAGTATAAATTTGAAGCAAAGCCCAGAACCTCATTTCCTTCTCTCTCTCAAATAAACCTCCTGTCTTAAAACAAGCCCAGTGTGAGGTACAAGCAATGATTCATAGTATAGCATGGAAAAAAAGTGTTCAAAATTTTTTTTTTATTATCGTGTGAATTTATCCAAACCAAAAAAATCCAATCAGATCAGATCAGATCAGTCGCTCAGTCGTGTCCGACTCTTTGCGACCCCATGAATCTCAGCACACCAGGCCTCCCTGTCCATCACCACCTCCCGGAGTTCACTCAGACTCACGTCCATCGAGTCCGTGATGCCATCCAGCTATCTCATCCTCCGTCGTCCCCTTCTCCTCTTGCCCTCTATCCCTCCCAGCATCAGAGTCTTTTCCAGTGAGTCAACTCTTCGCATGAGGTGGCCAAAGTACTGGAGTTTCAGCTTCAGCATCATTCCTTCCAAAGAAATCCCAGGGCTGATCTCCTTCAGGATGGACTGGTTGGATCTCCTTGCAGTCCAAGGGACTCTCAAGAGTCTTCTCCAACACCACAGTTCAAAAGCATCAATTCTTCGGCGCTCAGCCTTCTTCACAGTCCAACTCTCACATCCATACATGACCACAGGAAAAACCATAGCCTTGACTAGACTAACCTTTGTTGGCAAAGTAATGTCTCTGCTTTTTAATATGCTATCTAGGTTGGTCATAATTTTCCTTCCAAGGAGTAAGCGTCTTTTAATTTCATGGCTGCAGTCACCATCTGTAGTGATTTTGGAGCCCAGAAAAATAAAGTCTGACACTGTTTCCACTGTTTCCCCATCTATTTCCCATGAAGCGATGGGACCAGATGCCATGATCTTCGTTTTCTGAATGTTGAGCTTTCAGCCAACTTTTTCACTCTCCACTTTCACTTTCATCAAGAGGCTTTTGAGTTCCTCTTCACTTTCTGCCGCAAGGGTGGTGTCATCTGCATATCTGAGGTTATTGATATTTCTCCCGGCAATCTTGATTCCAGCTTGTGTTTCTTCCAGCCCAGCGTTTCTCATGATGTCCTCTGCATATAAGTTAAATAAACAGGGTGACAATATACAGCCTTGACGAACTCCTTTTCCTATTTGGAACCAGTCTGTTGTTCCATGTCCAGTTCTAACTGTTGCTTCCTGACCTGCATACAAATTTCTCAAGAGGCAGATCAGGTGGTCTGGTATTCCCATCTCTTTCAGAATTTTCCACAAAGTGTTCAAATTAGGAAGTGAAATTTACTGGACATGCTGTTAGTGACACCCTGCATTATTTGTCAAGAAGAGAAACAATATAAGGATTTAAGGGGGTCACAGAGGTTTGTAAAAATTAGAATCAGTGCAGAGTCATCTCTCTCTAAACCAAGATCAATAGCCAGATGCATCAATGAAACTGTTTAGAATAACCAAGCTCCTGAATAGGCTGGGTTTCCAATATTCACTGAACTTCCATAGCTGAAGCTTAGAAACCTTTTCCCCACTGAAATAATATTACAAATAGTGGTGGTACTCAGATGACGGAACCAACAGTGCTAAAAGTTACAACGTGCATAACTTTTCAGATCAGTTCAGTTCAGTTGTGTCTGACTCTTTGCAACCCCATGAATCGCAGCACGCCAGGCCTCCCTGTCCATCACCAACTCCCGGAGTTCACTGAGACTCACGTCCATCGAGTTAGTGATGCCATCCAGCCATCTTATCCTCTGTCGTCCCCTTCTCCTCCTGCCCCCAATCCCTCCCAACATCAGAGTCTTTTCCAATGAGGGGAAATTCTTTCTCAATACTTTTCAACCTGTAATGTAAGCAATAGGTCTTGAAAGACAAGCCCACTCAGAGGTTCCCCATCCACTCTCCTCCATCCAGGAGCCACGGAAGCGGGCATGGAGCCACCAGCCACTTGCTTCCTCCAGGGCAACAGTTCTAACCTAAGAAACTGGAGTTCCTGCCAGCGGTCTTTGAAACCACTGAATAAATGCATCATACATACAAGTTCCACTCATTTTCAAATGTATGTTGATGCTAGCATCATATTATCTTCTTCTCTAATAAATGTTTATGCAATTCCGATTAGCTTTTTGGCATTATGCAGTTTCTCAGACAGGGGCCCCTACAAGGGCAATTAGCGTCAAGTCGGAGCCCGAGAACCATGGTGTCTGCAAACACCTTGGAGGTAACAGAACAGGTTCTGCATTAGAAGAGGAGAGGAAAAGGAAAGCATGAAGCCTGGTCAACGCGAGCGCAAGCCCAGTTACAGTGGGAGCCACAGCAATCAACCCTTATCATTTAAACATTGTCTTGATTATCAAATTATTTACTATTTTAATGATTATAAACACAATCTTTGTTTCTTTGCCAAGAAGTTAACACAGAAAAATCTTACCTTTTCTCTTTTCTTATCTTTTCAAAGCATAAAACAAAGAATTTTTAAAAGGTTGATAATGAAAGTTGAGTTATTTAAAGTTTTAGATTCTTCTCTGTAAAGTACCACTGTATATTCAGAAGCAATTTATACAGAATATATATGATTATAAAAGGAATTTCAATTCTATTAAAATGCTTCTTGATTTTTAAAGGTTTTTTTATTTTTAAACCTATGTGAATGCTTGTTTTATATACACAGACACACATTCATTTTTTTTTTTCAAATCTGTTCAGAAAAGGACTGATGAGCAAATACAATTATTATAGGACTATGAGTCTAAAATCTAGAAATACAGGAAATCCTAAATACTAGAAACACAAGAAAATTAGACTGTGGAAAAATAAGAATTATACTGAGAAATAAAGAGACAACTCCAAGTATTAGTTCTGTAGCACTGGGTTAGGACATCAGCACATGTGTTAGCTGTGTAAAATAATGCTATATTTATAATGGGTGCTTGATAAATGCTTATTCAATAAAAGACTGGCTTAGTCAAGAAAAGACTTACTTGGCTATTCTGGCATTATTAGTCACTAAGAAAGTTACGAGGCTTAAAGAGTGTACAATCTATATGTAAGACATGGCATTCTAAACAAAAATTTATAGTTGCTTCTTTCTCAAACATGTCTTTTATGAGTTTACAATCTAGATCAAAATATAGATCTCACAGTTTAAAATACATTCTTCCATATACATGTAGCTATCACCAATGACTTTTTCTTATACCCCTTACTACACCGTAGTTTAAAACAAAATTTTATATACTAAGCACATTCCAGCATATGTAATCTAATTTGTCTTGCTTTTTATGCTGTTAGGACTCTGTTGAATTCAGAGCTACCAAGTGCTATCAGTTTCTTTCAGATTTATTACCTAGCCCATTAAATAAGGCACTTAAATAAACATACCATACTAATACTTTTGAAAATGAAAATATTCAATGCTGGTAAAGATAAATATTAATAGGCACTCTCATTAACTGAGAGTAGAAGAAAAGTCTTTCTAGAAGGCAAGGATTTAAGTGTATGGATGTTTATCATAATGATGAGAACTGAGACAAAGTCAGTGATCAGCAACAGAAGCAGTTGAATTATGTATCTGAACATAAGAGAAAAAAAAAGAACGTTATACCCATAGGATGGAAAACTGAAGTTAACAGAACTTTAATAGAATATGGATAAATGTTCATGAAAAAAAAAGCATTAAGTGGAGAAAAAGCAAGACACAAACCTGTGTGTAAGAGTTTACATTTGTAAATTTTGTCCTTTATACAAAATATACTTTAGAAAAAGATTGGAAAATAATATCAAAATGTTACTAAAGGTAATCTCTAAGAAGTAAAATTAGGAGTTACTTTAATTTTTTTTCTTTTAGTTTGCTGAATTTTTTTTCCAACAAGTATCAATTTGAAAATACATATTTAAAAGGAATCATTTGAAATACAAAGCATCTGAGTGATAACTGGGACACCTTTGATCCTGCAGTCCCGGAAAGGTCACTGGGACTTGCTCAATTGAAGTCTGCCTATCACTGTGCGGGATCCTGCAGGAACAACTGAGAGGGCCAGTTATAAGAGCTTTGAGACGCTCTTAAAAGATAAAGCATCTTCAAAATAGGGGAACCTCATTTATAGGAAATAAAAGGTAAATGGATATCATTTTTACACTTTTCAAACTCTTTTATTCAAACTCTCTCATAAAGGTGAGTTTGGGTTCTATCCGTTCATTAAACACAATTTCCCAGAAATCATTTTTAAACAGAATAAGGCACGCCACAATAGCTACAGAAGCTGGGCTATGCTGGATTGGATCAGTGCATTTCTGTAAAAGTCAGAGAGAGTGAGTGTATCACTTTGTATGGTTCTGCTTTAAGTGTCTAGTGTGGGGGCTTTGGGCTTGGTTCTGCTGAGAAAGGCCTTGGTTACCTTGGGCCAAGGGTATTCTACCTTAACCTTGTCCCTAAAAATGCCCAGAGCAGTTATAAGAATTGAGCATGTAGCTCACAGGGACGCAGTCCTCCTCCTCTGGGAGTCCTGGGCTCTGCTGGCCCCGTCTCCAATCTTCACCCCATGGTGGTCATGTGGGAAGTGAGGTAGGAGCACCTGCCCCACTCTACAGAACCACTCGGGGCTAGGATGCCAGCCTAGGCTTTTTGCTCACTTTCACTGGACATAATTCATCCATAAATCAGACTTGTTGAGACAACACCAGTTCCTCTTTCCAGTTCTTCTTTTATCCCCCACAAAGCCACACCAGAGCTCTCTCGGCCACCGCTGATTCACAGCATCCCATCTCTTTCTCTCCCCCAAGTTCCACTCTTGGTCTCAGATCAAAACATTTCCTCATTCACAGTTGAGAAAAGAATCATTCAGACTTGGACTTCCCTGTTTTCTGCACATTCTCTGAATCTGTCTCCCCTACTCAAACATAGGCCAGGACAAATGTCAGAAAAGATGTCTCAGCTCTGCTTTCCTCAATCTTCTTTTATATCTCTGGAATATGGTTTTTCTAAGAGCCCAGTATTCTTCCTATCTTTGCCCTCATCCTTTACTATTCTTAATATTCAGCGGGACCACCAGGTTCCATGGTAATACAGGCCAGTCATTCACATTTCCAAACCTTAACATCTCTTCAATGTAATGGACAAAGGGATAAAGGCAGATGAAAGCTACTTTCACTTTTTTCTTTTTTTCTGGCCCGGCCTCAAGGCATGTGGCATCCTAGTTCCCGACCAGGAACAGAACCCGCACCCGCTACAGCAGAAGCACATGGTCATAACCACTGGGCCTCCCGCGAAGTCATGAAAGCTCCTTTTAATACACAACATTTGGGATATTTATGTTGGTGCTGAGGTAGGGGTGTGTGTGTGTCTGTTCGCATATGCTATTTAAAGCCACAGACCAGCAACCAGAGTTGCAATAGCCATAGCATAATAGAGACATATATTAATATACAGGTTCACGGCTTAGGTGTTCCACATTTTTCATTTGGTTTGGTTTAGTTTTCTATTTGGGCTGAGGGCCCATAAATCATTACCTTAGCAAATGACTCTCATAGTTTCCAAAAGTGCCCAGCCAACTAACTTAAATGATACCATTATACAAAGTAGCAAATAAGTATCTTATAAATACAAAGAAGGAAAACCAGCTACAAAGCAAATGTTACTGAAACCCAACAATAGGGCTAAGTACTGGATAACATGTCATTCAGGATTTAGGACAATAAATCAAGCTGACACTGGCCTTCTCACCCTCCAAAATGCCAGTCAAGTATAATAATGGCCACAGACAGCTAATGTTGGGTAATTAACTGTGGAAGAATCATATCCAAGTGGAATGTTCTGGATGGAGACATTAGGATGTTTTCTTTGCCCCATGCAGAATTCACAGCAGATATATATGTCTGCATTTCCCAAGAATCCAAAATGCTGTGTCCTGGAAAACAACACATTCATTTTGCTCTGGGGAAAAGGTTTTACCCAAACTGGCTTTGCACTAGGGTAGGATTTTGCACTTGATTTGTGGGTTTAAAGAGGACCTACTGAGCAACAAAGTTTCCTAAATCAAAAGACTGAGACTTCCCTCAGCCCAAAACAGAATTAGAACCCTACACGAAATGTTGGATGTCACCTAAAATTGTCAGAATATCTCTTATGCAAAATAATTTTACAGTTACCCTTTTCTCAGGATTGCCTATTACATTTACAATGAACCAATATTATTCACTTTTCCTTCATGTAAAAAACACAAGGAAGAACGTGTTTCCTTGATTCTGAAAAATGTGAATGCATTTGATTCTGGATTTCTAAGTCTGAGCAGGGAAATGTATTAATTTTTAAGAATTCTACAATTATGTAAAGTTTAAAAATAAAATAAAATTAAAAAAAAAAGAATTCTAAGCAGTGTTTTTTATTAGTATTATATAAAACTAAGCCAAATTGTGGAATTGTATATATACACATCAGACAAGATTATGTATATATACACATATGTATGTTTCTAAACTATATGTGTATGGATATATATATATATGTATGCATCAGACTAGATTAACTTGATAATCGCTTCCAGCTCGTGAAATTATGTTACTAAAAATAATTACACCTGTGAAGTCATTTCATAGAAATGACACAGCAGGTAAATTTATATCTCCTACTCCTAACTTCTGGGCTTCCCAGGTGGCTCAGTGGTAAAGAATTTGCTTGCCAAGGGAGGACACACAAATTTGATCCCTGGGTTGAGAAGATCCCCTGGACAAGGAAATGGCAACCCACTCCAGTATGCTTGCCGGGGAAATCCTATGGACAGAGGAGCCTGGCAGGCTATAGTCCACTGGGTTGCAGAGTCAGACACGACTGAGCGCACAATGCACGCACTCCTACCTTCTACATAAAGACCAATTATGCTTCCACAGACAGCCACCACTAGCAAGAGCAGGAAGAAATTCTTACCACCCTCTCCAGCAGATAACCTGGGGTGGGTGTGGGCTTCCCTGGTGGCTCAGTGGTAAAGAATTTACCTGCCAATGCAGGAGACATGGGTCTGATCCCTGGTCCAGGAAGATCCCACATGCCACAGAGCAACTAAGCCCATGCGCCACAACTACTGAGCCTGTGCTCTAGAGCCTGGGAACTGCCTCTGGGGCCTGCGTACCCTAGAGCCCCTGCTCCCCACGAAGAGAAGCTGCTGCGGGGAGAAGCCTATGCACTGCAACTAGAGAGCAGCCCTTGCTCGCTGCAACTAGAGAAAACTGCAAGCAGCAAAGACCCAGCACAGCCAAAAAATAAATAAAATTTTTAAAAATTGGGGTGTGTGTACCAAAGCATTATTATGGAGGAAAATCGGGCATACTATAGAATATGCTATAGGTATTATTAGAAAAGATAAAACTTAGTCATCCAAGACTCATCACCCTTTGCTCCCTTATCTGCAAATTCCAGAATACCACCTTCCTCTTTGACATCCTGAGTCCCATGTTTCACTCCTCTAATATTACAGAGTTTAGGCACATTCACTTTTCCCCTTATTTTCTGTTATTAAGTGAATCAATTCCACTCTTTATTTCTCTATTTAGTTTATATAATAAAAGAACAAGTGCCTGTTGCAAAAAAAAAAAACAAATGTTTAGTAAGCCCAAAATAACTTTATAAGGTAAAAAGGAAAAGTGCCCTCCTCTCTTTATCATCTGAACCCACTTCCTTCAGGAAGCCACCTGAAGAGACAAGGTATATGTGTGCTTGTATGCAGGTCTGTATATAAATATCTTCTGCAATTTCCTTTTTTCACTTACCATATCATGATTTTTTTCCTAAGATAATGTGCCAAAGCAGTTAACAGACACATTTACATGTAGTGCACTTCCTTTCCCTACAATGAGATTGCTAAATCAAGATTTACTGAATAGCAAAAGAAATAAAACAAAAAACCTCTCGGTCTAATACTAACATATCTGGTTATGATCATTTTTACACTTGCCTTCAACATACAAATGGTGAGAACAAACGGGTGAATGTACATGCATAAATACATATGCACTATAAGTATGTAGATTATCTTACACAGATAAATGTTAACATAGTAATGTATGTATATTGAAATGAAATTAATTTTCAAAGGCAAGAAGCAAAGGAAGGTGCCTGCGTAGGTGGTGAGGCTTCTGGGTCTTGAATAGGGAGGGACACCGTGTGGAAATTTCCTGGGCTTTGGAGGCAGAGACACAGGGTCAAATCTAACCCCACCTCCTACAGATTTTGTGGTTTTTGTAAGTCTCTTAACTATTTGAGCTTCCTTTTCATCATCTGTAAAATGGGAAAAGATTTATCTTACAGAGTTTTAGAATTTAAGTGTTTAAGATGGTGCCTTGAACATTCTAAGTGCTCAAAAATTGCCTTATTACTGTTAATAATCCAGAAACTATATATTCTAGACCTGGTGATCTGATACCTCATATCACCAAATACGCGCAAACCTTGCTATTTTGTTTATCTTTGTGTTTTGGTTTGGCTTCATGTTTTTATATTAATTTTATTCGTACAGACACAGAAAGTGTCTTAGAAATAAATTACTGTAAACATGACTAGTAGCTGTAATGCATTATTGAAATATGATCCTTTCTCCTCCTAGTCCCCCAGGGTATCTTGCTCTGGGCTCAGTAGCAATTTCCAAGCCTCCTCCTTAAAGCAATCCTAAGTTTTTCTTACAACTTGTGACAAACACAAGTCATCTGAGTACCACAAAATCACTGAAAATACCTCTCATGTCTGCTGATGCCCAGCAGCTTCAAGTGTCAAAAGCCGACCTTTCCAGTGAAGCCGCCTCCTGGCCTCTCCTTTCACTTGCCAAGGCCATCAGTGACGCTCACGTACGCCTGTGGCAGACCAGTGGCCACGTCTTAGGGAAAGAAATGCCCTGCAGACACCAGGGGCCTGCTTTTATCATCTCCTTGGTCAACTGGACATCCACCATACCTTTTGCATTCATTTATTTTTGAAGAGGTTAGACTTCCACAAAATCCTAAACTTCTAGAACAATTAGAGGGAAGCTTGTCCACTATACTGTTCAACCATCTCCTTTGACAGGTGAGAAAACGGAGGCTCAAGATGTGACCCGTCTGACGGCATACAAATAATCTAGACACCAGTTGAGATTAAAACCTCAGCTCTCTAAGGTTCATTCCTATTACTGACAGGTATGGTTTTATCTGTTCCAGTAGCTCTGTCAAATGTTTACTGAATATTTTCGGATGAAAGGAAACGTTCTTGGTTGCGAGTGTGTGGGAGAGGAGAAACCTCACCGTGTCCTGGCCTTAAGGGTAATCAATCCACCTGCCTCTTCACGTGGGGGTGGATAAATGAAGGGGAAAGTTGCATTTGGGATTTTTCACCATCCTACTTAAATTTGTAGGGGGCTGTGTAGAAGATAAACAGGACCCCAAAGGCCTAGAAACCCCTACTGTTACCTCAAAATGGCTCTAGGGACACGTTAGGCCAAGTTGAAGTAAAAAGAAGCACAGAGGTGGTGTATTTCTTCTAGGATGGTAGTAGGCAAGGGAAAGAGGGTTTTTTTTTGGGTTTTCTCCCCTTATTTGTTCACCTGGGGGAAGCAGACGCTGTCAATTTCCTCCTCTAGCCACACAAGCCGCTATGTATCTGTTCGCTGGGTGTGTGATGGTTTTCACCTCCCTTTCTCCGACGATGTTTATGGCAAGGGCGCGAGTGGGGCTGGGCCAAGAAGGGCCTGGACACTGGGGCCCAACCTCACCCGGCACCCCGGCTACTGCCGGCGCCGGGCGAGGGCTCCCTTGGGCAGCGCCTTTGTTTTCCTGACTCCAGTTACGTTTGCGGAAGTGCTGCCCGCGCCGGGGTGCCGGCTATAGCCGGCCCTAGCACCCCAAAAGATGACAAACGACTGGGGAATCCAAGGGGAGGGAGACAGCAGCGGGTGATCGGGGCTGGGAGCGGTGACACCCCTCGCCCCGACGCCCGGGCTCTGGGCCCGTCCTCGCCAGCCGCCCCCCCTCCGCACAGCAGGTGTGCGCGCCGCAGGGGGGGCTCCCCGCCCTCGGCTCGGCCCCCGGCGCTCCGGGCCCCGACTCACCTGCGGCGGGCGGGCGGCGGCGGCGGCGGCGCTCAGCTGCGCGGGGCGCGGGGCACCATCTCCCCCCGGCGCGGGGCGGCGGCTCTGGGCGCCCGGGCGGCGGCTGTCGGGGCGGCGCGCACCATCTCGGGCGGGTAGCCGGCTCCTCCGGGGCAGCGGCGGGGGAATGCGAGCCGGTGGGGAGACCAGGAGCGGCGAGCCGAGCGCACCGGCCGGCCCGACCTCCTCTCTCTCTCCCCTCCTGCCTCCTCCTCCCGCCCGGCCTCCGCCGCTCGCTACCGGCTGGACCCGTTTCAGGGCCGAGCGCGGAGCAGCCGCCGCCAGGTGCAGCGCTCCGCCTCCTGCGGCGGCGGCGGCTGCGTCGGCGGCAGCTCCTCCCGGCTTCCCGCCCGCCTGGGCGGCCCCGGGGGACCCACGGCCTCAGCCCTGCCCGGGAATCGCGCCGCGCTGGTGGGGAGGAGACGCGAGGGTCGATCCCTGGGTCCCCCGACCCCGGCTGAGACCCACCCCAGACAAGGCGAACGATGCGGGCCTAGCTCCGGGGGGAAGGGGAGGAGAGCGGACGGACGGCTGGTTGGGAATTGTAAAGATCAACAACAATCATAGCCATCGTTTATTGAGCGTCTATTAAGT
The DNA here is from genome assembly GCF_029407905.1 of Bubalus kerabau. Taxonomy (NCBI): domain Eukaryota; kingdom Metazoa; phylum Chordata; class Mammalia; order Artiodactyla; family Bovidae; genus Bubalus; species Bubalus kerabau. The sequence goes on from NC_073626.1 coordinate 59,487,505, forward strand.
GCCAAGCAGAATGCCGACAGTATTAACGCGTTCGTTCAGCGTCTCTAGACCGACCGTGGCCTGGCCAACAGTCCTCAGGTGACCCGGGAGAGAGGAGCTGGGCAAGAGACAAATAACCGGGGTGGCAGGACTCACCAGGGAAGGGCCGAGACTGAAGCAAGCTTTCAAACTGAGGTGCTACCCGAGTATCTCGCTGAAGAGATAACGATGTGTATTGCATCAGAATGTAATTAGAGTTGTATTTCTGGCTAGACATGCAGAGAGGGTGGGGAGAGTGGAGTTGGCTGTAAAAGGTATTCCTTCAGCAGGCATTTTTGGCTGTAATAGGTATTCCTTCAGCAGGCATTTTTGGGGCGCCTGTGATGGGCTTTTGGGGTACCAGATCCTGCTCTCAGGGAGCTTATGTCTTGTTCTGGCAATAACGACAAGAATAATGACAGCTAACATGGATTAATGTTTCTCATATAGGAAGCTCTGTTTAAGCACTATTTAAGTTTTACCGTAATCCTAAAAATATAGGTACTATTATTCCCATCTTACAACTGAGGACACCAAGGCTGAAACTGAATGTGACCTACCTAAAATGACTTAAATAGTAAAAGGGTGAGAAGGCTTTCATGTCTAGAGTTTTAGCTCTTAAACACGAAATCATACTGATGAGAATTTTATAGGCCACGAAGCTTTAGGATTAGAGGCCTAGAGCTTTAGAATAAAACAAAGTTACGCAGTCACCGTGGCCCGTCCTGGAATCTGGGACTGGGTACCTGAAGCTTATGCTCCATTAGCCTCATGATAAACCCACTTGCAATACAGATAAAAGCAAAACAACGAAAGGCACTGGGTGTTAAAGCCTCATGAAGGAGATGGAGGTGGTGATCGGACTCTGAAAAGGACAGGCTTTGGTCTGGTGTGGCCTATAGACGGCTTCCCACGTGGAATTTGGAACTGAATAACTACAACCAGTTGGTAGCTGTCATAACAGAATTATCATGCTTCTTATCTGTCCCAATATTAAAGAAGCAACCTTTGGAAAAAGAAAAGGAAGAAAGTGAACAAACTCCAGGTCTAACATGATTCAGTTTCTCTCCTGTGTATGAAAGGAAGGCAGGAAGGACCTGGGTGGGGTGTGGGGGATTGTTCTTAATCTAGAGCTGCCCAGAGGTGGTTCCATGTTGACAAGTGAAGCAAAATCATTCTAGAAGTTGAAGCTGGTTTCAGATAGGAAGGGTGCCCTCAAGGGTCAGCAGAGCACAAAATGTTGTTTTAATTGGCATTTTTAGGGCAGGATTTTTTTCCTGGTGTATGTGTGTGTGCTCAGTCGTGTCTGATTTTTTGCGACCCCAGAGACTGTAGTCCACCAGGTTCCTCTGTCTATGGAATTCTCCAGGCAAGGATACTAGAGTGGGTTACCATTTCCTACTCCAGGTTTTTCCTGATAGCCCCTTCCCTTTTCAGTATAACCAAGGAGAAGATGAAAATATGCAGAAACAAAAAGTGACCTGCTTCTCCTCCCACATCTCCCTACCCCTGGTGAAGTGACTAGTGGGTGTGGATTGGGAAATTAGCTTTCAACTACACTACAAGGCAAGCTGTCCCAGAGATCATTGCCCAGAAAGGCTCAAAGACAAAATTAGGGTGTTGAAATCATGTGGCTAATTGAATCAATTTAAAACGCAGAAGAAGAGATCGGGAGATAGATTAACACACAGACTAGGGTATAAGCAGATGGTATATTTTATGAAATATGCAGAGAATCTGTGCCTTTATCTTCTGTGTCAGTTTTCCTATGCTGATCGTGGGATTATAAGGATCAGAGTTGAGGTCGATCCTGGCAGTCAGAGGGTACCTGGGGCCAGAGGAAGCACATATTTTCTCTACTGAGAGATAGGACGTGAGGATGGCTGGCCAGTTCCAGCTCACCAGTTAGCCTGATGAGCAGCTGTGGGATTTCATTGGCATTTCTCAAGCAGAGAACAAATGGAGTCTGTGTAGCTGTCACCAGTGGGCGGTCATTTGAAGCCTGCCTGAATGTTGGTGCTAGTAAGCTTCGTGAATATTTACTGTGCCAAGGATATTTGGTGCCTACTTGGACTTTCTGACATCTCCTCTCTACGTTCAGCTGATATATGCACTACTTAGTCTTACAAACTACTTGCTTTCATTTAATTTCATTTCTTCTCCTTATCGTGTTTGTTTTTCTTCTTTCCTTTGGCAGAAATGACATCTTAAATAACAAAGCAAACATATTACAATAGGTAATAGTGAGAAAAAATAGCTAACACTTACATAGAACTTACCTGTGCCAGGTAGCGTTCAAAGCCCTTTTTAAGTATTTATTGATTTAAGCCTCATAACAGTCACACACACGTAGGTACTGTTATCACCTCATTTTACAAAAGAGGAAATTGGTGCATATAAATGTGGAGTGACTTTACCAAACTCAAACCACTTGTCAGTGATAGAATCTGCATCTAGGTAAAATCGCACCTAGGTAGTCCAGCTCCAGGGCCCAGGCTCTTAATCAGTCCCTCTTCCTAGCATATGCAAACTCTTACAAACATGAATATTCACATATGGCATCTTGGGGGATTTTATTTTAAGCCAAATGATGTCATCCAGTTTTCTTTCTCAGCAACATGGGACACTACGGACCGTACCTCACCTTGAAATTTTCCCTTCCTCTGACTTCTGTACCTACAGCCTTGGGTTTTGCAATTCCTCTCGGGCCACTTCAGGTTCCACTTCAGTTTTGTTCTTGGCCTTTCTTTCCTCCTTTTTTTCTGTGATTGCTCTCACCCCCTCCCTTGGCTTTAATCCCGGAATATTTAAGGATGCCCCCCAACCCCTATCTCCAGGGCAACTCCTCTCCTGGTGCCAGACCCATGTGGCCAATTCCACAGGGTGTTTGTTTCACAGGCGCCCATCTACCACCCCTCCCCCACTGGCTTTTACTTTTGGGTTCCCAAACCGCCCTGGGCTTCTCTGGTGGCTTGGATGGTAAAGAATCTGCCTGCAGTGCAGGAGACATGGGTTTGATCACCAGGTTAGGAATATCCCTTGGAGAAGGGAATGGCTACCCACTCCGGTATTCTTGCTTGGAGAATTCCATGGACAGAGGAACCTGGCGGGTTACAGTCTCTGAGGTCACAAAGAGTCAGACACATCTGTGCAATTGACACTTTCATTTTCAAACCATCATCCCCACCTGGTTGTGCAAAGCGCTGTACTTACCTCTCCCTTCACCCTAACCCCCACACCCAGCATGTTAATTTCCTATGCTGCTCTAACAAGCTACCATGAATGCAGTGAAGTAAAACAACAGAAATTTACTATCTTACATGTCTGTAAGTTGGAAATCCAAAGTGGGTTTCTCCAGGCTAGAATCAATGTGTCTGCAGGGCTGCATTCCACCTGTAGGCTTTGGGGGAGAATCCACTTTTTGGACTTCTCCAGCTTCTAGAGGCTTCTTGGCTCCTAGCCCCTTTCTCTCATCTTCACAGTATATACATCACTCTGACCTCTGCTTCAGCAGCCACACTGCCTCTTCTGACCCTCCTGCCTCCCTCTTATAAGATCACTTGTGATTACACTGGGCTCACCTTCCTGGTCCGGGGTTGTCTCTTCCTCTCATGAACCCTGACTTGATCATATCTCCAAAGTCCTTCTGGCAATGAAGGTAACAGAGTTGCAGGCTCTTGGGATTAGGACATGGACATCTCTAGGAGGCCATGATTTTGCCTATCACACCCAGTAAACACCAAGCCCTGTGGAGTCCACCTTTCAAAATATTCCTGGAATTTGACCTCTTCTCTGTATTCCTGCGCTGTGCTCATGCATGAGGTACTCTCTCCTCTGCCTTATGACAGTCACTTCTCTGGACTCTCTGCCTCAGAGTGTTTTCTCACCCCAATCAATCTTCCCTATTTCAACTAAAGTAATCCTTAAGAACACGAGACAGTGTCATTTCTTTGCAGTCCCTCAGGGTTGCCCAACACCATGGGGTACCTACCGTTCACACTGTGTTGTGCCTTCTGGATGGGCTACCAGCAGACCTTAATTTTCTACTTAAAACCCATCCAAGTGGTTAGGACTTGACGTTTTCACTGCCAGGACCCAGGAACCCTGGTCAGGGGAACTAAAAATCCTGAGATCCCTTAAGCAGTCTAGCTCAGCAAAAAATAAATACACCATCCATCCAAGGCCTCCTTTACTGTAACAAAGAGATTCAAAAGTCCAGTAGTTAAATAGGATTATAATTTTTTTTTCTCATGTAGCAATCCACAAGTAGGTAATCCATGATTGATAGTATGACCCCACCATCCACACAACACGGATTCCATGCTTGGTCCAGGTTGACCATTTCCAGCATATGGGCCAGGGAGAGGATAAGCTCTGGCACTTAAAGGGAAGCCCTCAAACTCTCACACTTGCACACATCATGTCAATACGTATCACCTTGGCTGAGACAGTTGCATGTCCATATCTGAGTGCACAGGAGGGAAACAGTTTTAGCTACGCGGCCAAAGACCCAGCTAAACTCCATTGCTACGAAAGAAAGGGAGAATGGATTCTGGGAGTCAAGGAGCAGTCTTCCACAGGAGAGAAAACAGTGTCACACAAGGGAAAAATGAAAGAAGGTAACTTAGATTGGAAGATAGGGAGGACCCTTTGAGGAAGTAAGAGTAAACTGGACCTGAGGCATAAATTGGAGATGAACAGGTGGAGAGCTCTGGGAAGACTTTTCCCCTAAGAAGGTGATGACTTGAGGCAGCTTAGGTAACTGGAGCAGAGAGAGTGGTGGCCTAAGGGGAAATGTCAAGAGATGAGGTTGGAGAAGTAGGCAAGAACCAGGTCAGACAACAATCTTGATGTGATGGGTATCACAGCAAGCATCTTGAATTTTAATTCACATTCAGTGAGATCCATTGAAGAATGCTTAGGAGATCTGACTTGTGCCTTTAAATCACTGCAGCTGCTACATGGAGAATGGTATGGAGAGGGCAGAAGTGGAAGTGAGACTCAGTTGGAAAGGAGTTAGTGGTGAGGAGAGAGATTAGCAGTGTCTGGGGGCAGGGTGATGAGCAGTGGGGATGAAGAGAAGTGGATGGATTCGAGAGAGTGTGCTGGAAAGTGTCTCAGCACACTTGGCGATGTACTGGGTGTGGGAGGCAAGGGAAAGGAGGTGTAAGAATGACTCACACGTTTCTGGCTCGAGCAGCTGGGTGGATGGTGACAACCTTTACAGAGAGGGAGAAGACCGTGGGAGGAGCAGGTTGGAGGGGAGGAAGGAAGAGCTCACATTTTGGCATAAGTTGGAGGAGACTGTGAGACTTACCAGTGGAGCTGTGAAGTAGTCAGTTAAGTCTGTGTTTACAAAACTCAGAAGAGAGGGTTGGACCTGGCAGTTATCAAAATCGATGTGCTATTTACAATCACAGGAATGAAGGGGTTACCATATACTAACAGAACCCTGAGAAAGGCCAACATTTACCAGTTGGTATAAGAGGAGGAAGGGCTTCCCAGGTGGCTCAGTGGTTAAGAATCCACCTGCCAAGCAGTAGATGGAGGTTTGATCCCTGGATTGGGAAGATCCCCTGGAGAAGGAAATTGCAACCCACTCTTGTATTCTTGCCTGGGAAATCCCATGGACAGAGGAGTTTGGCGGGCTGCAGTCCATGGGGTCTCAAAGAGTCGGACACAACTTAGTGACTAAACAATTCAACAACAACATAGGAAGAGGAGCCAAGAAGGATTAGCCATAAAGTAGGAGGACACTCAGGAAGGTCTTGTAATTGTGGTCATCTTACTATAAATGGTAATAAATCTATTGCAGTGGAGCAGAGTTAAACTCTGGTGATAGAAGGAAATAAAAATCCGGTCCCTTCCATCAGAGGCTTGTGAATTTACTAGCAAAGACCTGGCTATAAATAGATTGATTATAATAGAAGGTAGCATATGCTATGAGTGGTACACAGATTATCTTTTAAAAAATATCACTTTCATTATTTCTGGCCTATTGCATTAAGTTTCAATCTTTAACTACTTTCAGTCAAATGCTAAGTCTTGCCAACTTTATCTCCTTGGTATTTTGCTAATATGTTTCATCTTATCCATCTGTACACACAGTACTCCAAGGCCCTAACGCAAGTCTCCATAATGACTTTGCTGTTTCCATCCCTGCACATCAATCCAGTATGAACCAAAGCACCTAAAATGGATCTCAGTTATGTGATTTTTAAAAATATACTTATTTGGGGGAGTTCCCTGATGGCCTCATGGTTAGGATTCCAGGCTTTCCCTGTCATGGCCTGGGTTCAATCCCTGGTCAGGGAACTGAGATCCTGCAAGCCATGTGGCATGGCTGAAACAAACAATATATACAATTAAAAGTTATTAAAGTGGTAAATTTCATGTAATATTTTTTGCCATAATTTTAAAAAGTGAGTTTATGAAGCAACTAATATGAGAATTGATTTTAGAAGATATGTTGGCAAAGTTCATGGCAAAATTATCCTGTTTATACATTTTAGATTCTGCTGATATTATAAATTATACTCAACTTCCACCCTGAAAGAAAAAAAAAACAAACACAGAAATCAACCTGAAAGAATATGTAATGGCAAAATATATAACAATATGAGAAATAAAATACATAATAATATTGAATTTTAAGTTAAAGAATAAAATAAATATCCATGAGTCAACACTAATATAAATAAATGAATAAATAAGTGAGGAAGAAGGAAAACTTTTTTGTTCAAAAATTCCAATTCATAAATGTAGAAGTAATGAGGAAAATAGAAAATCTCCATTAGAACATCACAGTAATAACAGATCCAGCATGTAGAACAATGTTGAAAAAAAAAAATTGAAGGATTTACAGTATTTAATTTCTATACTTACTATGCTGTGCTATGCTAAGTCACTTCAGTCGTGTCTGACTCTGTGTGACCCCATAGACGGCAGCCCACCAGGCTCCCCCGTCCCTGGGATTCTCCAGGCAAGAACACTGGAGTGGGTTGCCATTTCCTTCTCCAATGCATGAAAGTGGAAAGTGAAAGTGAAGTCGCTCAGTTGTGTCCGACTCTTAGCGACTCCACGGACTGCAGCCCACCAGGGTCCTCCGCCCATGGGATTTTCCAGGCAGGAGTACTGGAGTGGGGTGCCATTGCCTTCTCTGACACTTACTATAAACCTATGGTAATCAAGACATTGAGGTATCGGTATAAAGATATAGAGACTAATGGAACAGAATGGAGAGCCCAGAAGTAAATTCACAGGCATATACAACTCATTTTCAACAAAGCTACAAAGGCAATTTGATAGAATAATCTTTTCAAAATAGGTGCTGGAACAATTGGCTCTCCATATTTAAGAAGCGAACCTTGATTCATGTTGATGTATGACAGAAACCAACACAATATTATAAAGCAATTAAAATGATTAATTAAATTAAACTAATTTAATTTAAACATTGATAATTAAAAATAAATTAAAATAATTTTAAGTGAACCTTGACTTACCTCTTAGCATACATAAAAATTAACTCAAAATTAATCATAGGCCTAAATATAATAGATAAAACATAAAACTTCAAGAAGAAAATGGGAGAAAACTATAGTTACATTTAATTTGGCAAGTTTTATTAAATAGAATACAAAAAATACAAACTATAAAGAAAATAATCAATAAATTAGACTTCATCAAAATTAGGAACTTTGCTTTTCCAAACAGAATGCTCTACAAATGGAAATACAAGATATAGAATGGGAAAAATTATTTTCAACCGTATATCCAACAAATGACTTGCATCTAGAATATTTAAGAATTCTCACAACTCAATAATAAGACAAATAACTCAACTTTAAAATAGACAAAAGTTTTCAAAAGATACTTTACTAAGAAGGTATATCAAGGGCAAATAAGCCCATGAAAAGATGGCCAATATCGCTAGTCATTATAGCAATGCTTTTAGTTGGGTGCAATTTTGCTCCTACACACCAGAGACATTTGGCAATATCTGGAGACACGTTTGATTGTCACAACTGAGGTGGAATACCGACATGTAGTGAGTAGAGGCCAGGGATGTCCCCTAAAATTCCTACAATGCACAGCGCAACCCCCAACACAAAGAGTTGTTTGGTCCAAAATATCAATAGTAAATGGGGCTTCCTAGGTGGCGCTGCAACCCATTCCAGTAGTCTTGCCTGTCCTCCCATGGATGGAGGAGCCTGGTAGGCTGCAGTCCATGGGGTCGCGAAGGGTCGGACACGACTGAGCGACTTCACTTTCACTTTTCACTTTCTTGCACTGGAGAAGGAAATGGCAACCCCCTCCAGTGTTCTTGCCTGGAGAATCCCAGGGACGGCGGGGCCTGGTGGGCTGCCGTTTATGGGGTCGCACAGAGTCGGACATGACTGAAGTGACTTAGCAGCAGCAGGTGGCGCTAGTTGATAAAGAATTTGCCTGCCAATGCACGAGATGTAAGAAACTCGGGTTTCACCCCGGAGTACGGAAGATGCCCTGGAGAAGGAAATGGGCCCCCACTCCAGTATTCTTGTCTGGAGAATCCTATGGACAGAGGAGATTGGCGGGCTATGGTCCATCGAATCGCAGAGTCAGACATGACTGAAGCAACTTAGCAAACACACATACACGTCATTAGTAATAAGGTTGAAAAATCCTGCTTTAGAGAAGCGCAAATTAAAAACACCAGTGTACATGTTGTTGAATAGGCAAATAAGTAAGTAACATTAAAAATGAGCATACTAACTGTTGTAGAGTATGTGGAGAAACTAGAACCTCATACAAAGCTGCTGGGAATGTAAAATCATTATAATACTTTTTGGCAGTTTCTTAAAAAGTCAATCATAAACTTACCCACAGTTATTCCACTCGTAGGTATTTCCCTAAGAGAAATGAAGGCATACGTTCACATAAAGTCTTACACATGAATGTATGCAGCAGCTTTATTTGTAATAGCCGAGACCTGGAAACAACCTAAATGTCCACCATTTTGCGAATGGATGAGCAGATTGTGGTTTTTGCATGCAGTGGGATTACTACTCAGCAACGAAAAGAAACAGACTAGAGATGCATGCATTGATGTATATGTAAACATACATGTATGAATATAAAAAATAATTATCGAGGAAAGAAGGTAAACAGCCACCTATAAAAAAATGTTTTATAATTCCTTTTATAAAACTCTTAAAAATGCAAACTGATCCATAGGAACAGAAAGCAGATAGCTGACTGCCTGGGAGTGGAGCTGGGTGGAGAAGGGAGGGGAGAGAGGGCATAATTATAAAGGGGTGTGAGGAAATTTTAGAGGACGATTAATATGCTCTGTACCTTGACTGCGGTGACTGTTTCAAGATGATATGTAAACGCTTATCAAAGTGTGAAAGTGAAAGTCACTCAGTCGTGTCCGACTCTTTGCGACCCCATGGACTATACGGACCATGGAATTCTCCAGGCCAAAATACTGGAGTGGGTAGCCATTCCCTTCTCTGGGGGATCTTCCCAACTCAGGGATCAAACCCAGGTCTCCTGCGTTGCAGGCAGATTCTTTACCACCTGAGCCACCAGGGAAGCCCTTATCAAAGTGTACGCTTTCAATAGGTGCAGCTGCTCGTATGTCGGTTATAACTCAGCAAAGCTTAGGAGGCCTGGAGGCTGCAGCTCATGTTGCTGTCAGTGAGTAAAATCACCCCTTCCCTCCGGGACCACATCTTATTCCAAAAGCCAAATGCAACTCTGCAGTACTAGAGTGAAAGGCAGTCAGTACCTCAGAGTATTCTTGACTGCTAACACTCTGCCTGGTAGGAGTGACCTATGCTGATAGGCACCCTATACTTGGGTCCAAAGGACCCAAGATATTATATAGAAAATGAGGAAATTTCCCTCCCTTGCTATATAAAATTAGTTTAATAATAAACTGTTACTAATAAGGATAATCCATGCATGTTAAGGAGCCAGAAAAGTACACCTAATTATACCCATCTTCCACATGCTTGCTGAAGCATTCTTCCGGAAGTTCTAGTCAATACAATATGAAAATGAAAGATGGGTTATACATGTGGAAAAGGAAGAAACAAAAATCATAATATTTATACTGTTTGATTGTATACCTAGAAAATTTGGGAGAATCAAACTAAGAATTATTAGAATTAATCATAGGCTTGTGTAATATGATAAGGTACAAAATTAATATACAGAAATCAGTATATCTCAAATAGTACTTTAAAAACTTAACACTATAGTATGGGGAGGAAAATTACTCCATTCAGACAACATTTTCTCCATCCTGATCGCTTCTTCTGAACATTTTCTAAAGCTTCTGCATCCTTCTTTAAGTGTTTCATTTGGGGGAAGGAATCAACTAAAATGTGCTTATGGTCCTTATGCCTTTCTGGAAAAGCTATCACTGTGGTATCCAAATTGGCATCATTTCCCCTGGATTCAGTGTAAAGCCTAGGTTTCTACCTCGTTCAGTATTCTGCCGGCCACAGCCATGGCAGGCTCTGTCCTACCATTTCGATATCTGGGAATTTACTAATCAATTGATTTGCACAAAATGTAAATACGGAATTTTTTTATACTGGTTGTTTTTCTATATGATGATAGACTCACTTAATTCAGGAGAGCTGTGTAGGTAAAGCAACATATTTGTAATTATGAAAGTGAAGTCGCTCAGTCGTGTCTGACTCTTTGCGACCCCATGGACTGTAGCCCACCAGGCTCCTCCTTCCATGGGATTCTCCAGGCAAGAATGCTGGAGTGGGTTGCCATTTCCTTCTCCAGGGTATCTTCCCGATCCAGGGATCGAACCCAGGTCTCCTGCATTGCAGGCAGAGGCTTTAACCTCTAAGCCACCAGGGAAGCAGTAATTATAGATTTAGTTAAACAACAATGAAAGCAAATACTCGTGTACACACCAACTTGTGCAAATAGAATTTACTACTTTTTCTACATGGCATTTATGTATATCTCAAAGTATGAAACAATTAAAATATTTTTGGTTATTTAAAACCAAATAGGTTTTATTATTAAATACCCCAACTGTTCACTGTGGGACCCTGAGTTCTGAGGGAACTGAGTTCCCTCAACTGTGTGAAACTTTCTAGATATGAGAGTCTCTTATAAAATTAATGAACTGAGAATTGGTTATCTTTAAGGCCTCTTTAGCTAAAAATTTTTGTAATTGCATTCTGTACATCTCAAGTGTTTTCATCTTTGTCTTGCTTTTAAAATATTATGCAGTAAATGTTTCCCTTTAAAGCCGAAAGCAGCCCCATCCTAGGTCAGGAGTTAGAGCACTGGTCCTGTAAAGTCAGTAGCCTTGCACTTTTCCTTTGTGTTGCTACTGTTGAACATTTGTTTGTAATATTAATATTCTTCTTTGTAACCTATTTTTAAAATGTTATTATATGGCACATGGGGAACGTAAAAGGAACCATAATTCTGTCTATCATCACTTAACTAGATTCAAAGTTGAGTCTCTGTTAAATTTAATATTGCCAAAATAAAATAGGAATGACATTTACATTCTTAATACCAGGTCATTATTTTACTATTGACAATATGTAAGTAACTTACATATTTTAAGTTTATTCGAATTAGCGATTATTCGAATACTATTTGTTAGGCACTGAAAGTCCTGGTAAAATCCTTCTTGAAACAAAGTAATGCAGAGCACAGAGAGAACAAGCATGGCATGAAGGTCCTGGCTGTCCCGGTGGAGAGGGCATATTCACAGCCTGCTTCAAGAGCACAGGTCACAGCTGACCCTCGAACAGCATGAGTTTGGATTGTGTGAGGCCGTTTACGTGGGTTTTCTTCCAATAAATATCAGTTCAGCTCAGTCACTCAGTCGTGTCCGACTCTTTGTGACCCCATGAACCGCAGCACACCAGGCCTCCCTGTCCATCACCAACTTGCGGAGTCCACCGAAACCCATGTCCATCGAGTCAGTGATGCCATCCACCATCTCACCCTCTGTCGTCCCCTTCTCCTCCCACCTTCAATCTTTCCCAGCATCAGGGTCTTTTCCAATGGGTCAGTTCTTTGCATCAGGTGGCCAAAGTATTGGAGTTTCAGCTTCAGCATCAGTCCCCCTTGCAATGAACACCCAGGGCTGATCTCCTTCAGAATGGACTGGTTGGATCTCCTTGCAGTCCAAGGGACTCTCAAGAGTCTTCTCCAACACCACAATTCAAAAGCAAATTCTTTGGTGCTCAGCTTTCTTTATAGTCCAACTCTCACATCCATACACGACCACTGGAAAAACCATGCTTTGACTAGATGGACCTTTGTTGGCAAAGTAATGTCTCTGCTTTTAATATGCTGTCACGGTTGGCCATACATTTTCTTTCAAGGAGCAAGCATCTTTTAATTTCATGGCTGCAGTCACCACCTGAAGTGATTTTGGAGCCCAAGAAAATAAAGTCTCTCCCTGTTTCCACTGTTTTCCTATCTATTTGCCATGAAGTGATGGGACCAGATGCCATGATCTTAGTTTTCTGAATCTTGAGTTTTAAGCCAACTTTTTCCCTCTCCTCTTTCACTTTCATCAAGAGGCTCTTTAGTGCTTTGCTTTCTGCCATAAGGGCAGTGTCTTCTGCATATTTGAGGTTATTAATATTTCTCCCTGCAATCTTGATTCCAGCTTGTGCTTCATACAGCCTGACATTTTGCGTGATGTACTCTGCATGTAACTTAAATAAGCATGGTGACAGTATACAGATTTGACGTACTTTCCCGATTTGGAACCAGTCTGTTGTTCCATGTCCAGTTCTAACTGTTGCTTCTTGACCTGCATACAGATTTCTCAGGAGAATACCAATACCAATAAATATAGTATCTGTGTTTTCATTTTATAGATCTTTAACTGTGAGGAAAAGTTTGTATTTGATTAAAGATCCTGAAATGTGGAATCAAAACAACTAGTATTTGAGCCCTGCTGCTGCTGCTAAGTCACTTCAGTCGTGTCCAACTCTGTGCGACCCCATAGATGGCAGCCCACCAGGCTCCGCCGTCCCTGGGTTTCTCCAGGCAAGAACACTGGAGTGGGTTGCCATTTCCTTCTCCAATGCAAGAAAGTGAAAAGTGAAAGTGAAGTCGCTCAGTCGTGTCCGACTCTTAGCGACCCCATGGACCACAGCCTTCCAGGCTCCTCCGTCCATGGGATCCTCCAGGCAAGAGTACTGGAGTGGGGTGCCATTGCCTTCTCCGGAATTGAGCCCTGCTGCTGCTGCTGCTGCTAATTTGCTTCAGTCGTGTCCGACTCTGTGCGACCCCATAGACGGCAGCCCACCAGGCTCCCCCGTCCCTGGGATTCTCCAGGCAAGAATACTGGAGTGGGTTGCCATTTCCTTCTCCAATGCATGAAAGTGAGAAGTGAAAGGGAAGTCGCTCAGTCTTGCCCGACTCCCAGCAACCCCATGGACTGCAGCCCACCAGGCTCCTCCTCCCATGGGATCCTCCAGGCAAGAGCACTAATTCTATCCAAAATGTTGTTCCTGCCCTCTTGGTGAGTCATTTGTCAATTCCTTTGTGTTTGAGGCAGAGATAACACTACATGGATTTTCAACTGCACAAGTGGAGAGCACCCTGAACCCTCTTCATTGTTCAAGGGTCAACTGTATTTGAGGAAAAATACTTGACTATATTCAAGTGATCCTCCTTAAAATATTCCTCCATAATACTATGGGTAACACTCCTTTGTAGATAATTAGATATAGGAAACCAGCTCCAGTGTTTTAACACTCATGTCACATATTTGGGGGCATATTGATTCAATTGTTCATTCATTCAACCAATATTTACTAAGCACTTGTGCTTCCCAGATAGCTCAGGTGGTAAAGAATCCACCTGCAATGCAGGAGACCCCAGTTCAATTCCTGGGTTGGGAAGATCCGCTGGAGAAGGGATAGGCTACCCACTCCAGTATTCTTGCGCTTCCCTTGTCGCTCAGCTGGTAAAGAACCTGCCTGCAATGTAGGAAACCTGGGTTCCATCCCTGGGTTGGGAAGTTCCCCTGGAGAAGGGAAAGGCTACCCACTCCAGTATTCTGGGCTGGAGAATTCCATGGTCCATGGGGTGGCAAAGAGTCAGACACGACTGAGCGACTTTCATCTAATCTAATCTAAGCACTTACTTTGTGCCCCACACTGTTCTAGGTGCTAGGAACAGAGCCAAATAGCAAAGTCCCTACTCCCATCAAGCTTACTTTCTAGAGGGAAAATATAAGTTGTAGCCCAAATGTTAGTTTTTTCTTAAAGAAATGTACTATCAAGTTTTGTTTCACTGTTTTCCCCGAGTTATAAAGAGTAATTCTTGTTTATTGGAAACAAACAACAAAAAAGATGATACAGAAAAGGAAGATTCTTTTGTAATCCCACAGGTTGGCATAAGTTCCATGAATAGTTTGATATATATACTTCAGTTCAGTTCAGTCGATCATTCGTGTCCGACTCTTTGTGACCCCATGAATTGCAGCACGCCAGGCCTCCCTGTCCATCACCAACTCCCAGAGTTCACTCAGACTCATGTCCATCGAGTCGGTGATGCCATCCAGCCATCTCATCCTCTGTTGTCCCCTTCTCCTCCTGCCCCCAATCCCTCCCAGCATCAGAGTCTTTATACAGAGTGTAAAAAATTATTTTTAACTTACAAACTGTACTGCTTTTCTATGAAATGTTTTTTTCACTTACCAGCAGTGTACCATGAGTTTGTTTTCATATAGAGCCTTTAGATGTAACTCTTCCTTTTTCTTGCACAATATACCATCCTATCAGTTCAGTTCAGTCACTCAGTCGTGTCTAACTCTTGGCGACCCCGTGGACTGCAGCACGCCAAGCTTCCCTGCCCATCACCAACTCCTGGAATTTGCTCAAACTCATATCCCTCGAGTCGGTGATGCCATCTAACCATCCCATCCTCTGTCGTCCCCTTCTTCTCCTGCCTTCAATCTTTCCCAGCATCAGGGTCTTTTCTATGAGTCAGTTCTTCACATCATATATAGACTGCAATTTATTTCAACCATTCTTCCATTTATGATCTTGGAGGTGATTTCCAGTTTTTCCATAACTAGTACTTTTAGTGTTTTGTTTAAGAAATCTTTGCCCAGCCCATGGTATTTTAAACTCACATTGTAGGGCTGAGAGACAGAGAGCCCCCACTGGCAGCTGCCTTACTGGGCTGGGAAGACAGAAATCGGAGTTAGGGACTTTAACAGCCATTATCTAAGGGGTTAAGATCCCAGAGGAAAGAGGAATATACAGCAGTGAGACGGATGCTTTGACTGCAGTTTCCTTCCAGGGCTTTTCCAAATTCTAAATTGTACAAATGCGGGGTAAAAGGCTGAGAAACTCAGCAAAGAGCTGCTAGGTGCAAAGAGACTCAAAATCTAAGATGAAATTTTGACAGTCTCACCTGTTTTTCTTAATTTCCTGTGTGTGTGTATGTGTAGTGGGGAACAGGGGTGGGAAGTGGGCTGTAAGAAAGGCTTGAATGCCAAGCTAAAGCCCAGGAACTAGGAGAAAGTCACCAGAGGGTTTTAGGGAATGGAGGACCTGACTGAAACTCAGTTTCATGATGTAAGCGTTGGAAGAGCCTCTGGTGAGTGTCCTTCCAACGAGGACAGTGTAGCATAGACAGCTGTGTCCACCCAAGGTCCCAGATCACTCACAGCAGCTGAGCCAAGGCCACTACCCCTGGTCTAGGTTTTCTTGAACTATTGCAGGTGCCTCAAAGCCACACTGGCAGTGTGTGTGCAAGGGGAGTCAGGGGCAAGCGGAGGGCTGGCCAAACACGGTGACTTGGAAGTTTGAAGGATGAAAGGATGTTGGAGTCCAGGGTATGGGGAGACAGCAGGGAGGAAGAGCTCAAGGATAAGAACAGGACCCCAGAGCTTCCCTCAGGGAAGGATATGAGAGAGAAGAGCTAGAATCAGAAAACGAAAAGGCTGGAGGAGTCTATGAAGAAGGGGGTGGGCAGGATGGGAACGATGATTACTTTGGAAACTGTTGAGTTTCACCGACTGGCAAGATGTGGAGGCAGAAATGGCCAGCAGGTAATTAGATATATGGGTCTTGAGTTTAAAAGAGAGACTGGGGTTTTCTCCTCATTCTAATCCATTCATTCTTTTATTCTTTTCCATCTTTTACAAATTTGGGAATCAAGTATATAGGTGATATAAAGTTGTAAATATCGATGAGATCTTTAAGTGGATAAGTACATAAAGAAAAGAATTTCTAAGCATGGTATTATTACGATTTTACTCCACTCCCACCCCAAAAGCCACAATAGAGATAATCTGATTCATTATGAAAACTAGATGTCATGGTTAGAATCCCAGAAAAGTGTTGTATAGATTCCACTTGAACCTGATTAATGACTTTAAAATTAATGGTAGTTAGAACACAATTCATTTCATGGCTGGAAATTTCAAATTCTTTGAAAGCCTCATGTATTGAGTTCAAACTTGCTTCCCTATAGTCTTTGCTCATTGGTTCTATAATATAAGTATTTACACTTTTATCTTCTTTCCACAGCAAAATTGTATAATTCAAGGACTACACTAATGCTTACAACTGGCCAACTAATCATCAGCATATAATTAGTTTTAAAGAAGAGCAATGGAATATTAAAACAACCTGATCTACTTTTCTCACCTGTTAAATTTGAAAGATTGGTGCTACCTTGTGTTGGCAAATGAATATTCTGATCCTTTGTTGATGATATTTCTATTGGTACACCTTTTCTGGAGGATACTTTGTCACTAGGCACTGAAATTTAAAATGTCCATTTTTATTTTTTGCCATGCCATGCTGCAAGTGGAATCTAGTTCCCTGCTACTGCTGCTAAGTCGCTTCAGTCGTGTCCGACTCTGTGCGACCCCAGAGACGGCAGCCCACTAGGCTTCCCCATCCCTGGGATTCTCCAGGCAAGAACACTGGAGTGGGTTGCCATTTCCTTCTCCAATGCATGAAAGTGAAAAGTGAAAGTGAAGTCACTCAGTCATGTCCGACTCTTAGCAACCCCATGGACTCCAGCCTACCAGGCTCCTCCGTCCATGGGATTTTCCAGGCAAGAGTACTGGAGTGGGGTGCCATTGCCTTCTCCGCTAGTTCCCTGACCAGGAATCAAACCTGTGCCTTCTGCATTGAGAGCACACAGTGTTAACCACTGGACCACCAGGAAAGTCCCTAAAATGTCCATTTTTGATCTAGCAGTTCCACTTCTAGGAATTTATCTAAATGAAATAATTAGAGAGTGCCTGGAAAATCCCATGGATGGAGGAGCCTGGTGGGCTGCAGTCCATGGGATCACTAAGAGTTGGACACGACTGAGCGACTTCACTTTCACTTTTCCCTTTCATGCATTGGAGAAGGAAGTGGCAACCCACACCAGTGTTCTTGCCTGGAGAATCCCAGGGACGGCGGAGCCTGGTGGGCTGCCGTCTATGGGGTCGCACAGAGTCAGACACAACTGAAGTAACTTAGCAGCAGCAGCAGCAGATATACACATTCATCAAGCATATTTGTTGGCTTTTTTCTTTCCTGGTAAATGTTTTAATTAAGTGTTAATATAGTGTGTGTGCTCAGTTTTATCTGACTCTTTTGCGACCCCATGGACTGTGGCCTGCCAGGCTCCTCTGTCCATAGGATTCTCCAGGCAAGCATACTAGAGTGGGTCACCATTTCCTCCTCCAGGAGATCTTCCCAACCTAGGAATCGAACCTGTGGCTCCTGCATGTACTGCATTGGCAGGTGGATTATTTACCACTGCAGCACCTGGGAAGCCCTGTAAATACAGTGAAATAGACTAAACTTAAGTCTACAAGGCAATGAATTTTTACAAAGTGAACACACCTATGTGTCTGCCATTGAGGTGTAGACCATTACTGGCGTTTCCCCATCACTGCTGCTGCTGCTAAGTTGCTCAGTCGTGTCCGACTCTGTGCAACCCCACAGACAGCAGCCCAGCAGGCTGCGCAGTCCCTGGGGCTCTCCAGGCAAGAACACTAGAGTGGGGTGCCATTGCCTTCTCCCGCCGTCACTGCCTTCCCAAAGGGAATCATTACTCTCAGGTTGAAGATCAAGTTCCCAGGGAAGCAGATACTGACATTACTGTACAGCTGGGACCAGTACTTATGGGAGGGAAGGTGGTAGAAGGCCAGGGGTCCAGAAGAAAAAGGAAAGAGAGGGAAGAAACATGATTGGGCAGAAGTAAAAGTGGGCTGAATTACAGCCTCAACAAAGTCTTCAGCTAACTCTACAGGGCACTCTGAACCTGGGACAGCTGTTCAGAGTCTTCCCAGATTGAGTGAGGGCCTTTATAGCCAGCTCCATAATTGGGGATATAATCAGAGGTCAAATAGCTCTCTTCAGCTGAGGCACTTCCTAAGAAGACCTCCTGAAGGGGGATCTTGAGGGTGTACTCCATGAGGGTGGCTTGGTTTTGAAGATTAAAGAGTATCATCCAGCATATACTTTTGTGTGTTGCCTCTTTCATTTCACATTATGTATGTGAAATACGTGCTGTTTCATTCCATTTCTGTGTACCATACTATATTTATTCATTCTACCATAGTTGAGCATTTGCTTAGTTTTCTGGTTTGGGCTATTATGAATACTGCTGATACGGACATTCTTATACATGTCTTTTGATGATTATTTGCATGCATTTCTGTTGGGTATGTACCAAGAGAAGGGTCATAGAATAAGTATGTTGCTGCTGCTGCTAAGTCGCTTCAGTCGTGTCCGACTCTGTGCAACCCCATAGACGGCAGCCCAACAGGCTCCCCCATCCCTGGGATTCTCCAGGCAAGAACACTGGAGTGGGTTGCCATTTCCTTCTCCAATGCATGAAAGTGAAAAGTGAAAGTGAAGTTGCTCAGTCATGTCTGACTCTTCGCCACCCCATGGACTGCAGCCTACCAGGCTCCTCCGTCCATGGGATTTTCCAGGCAAGAGTACTGGAGTGGGGTGCCATCGCCTTCTCCATAGAATAAGTATACGTTCAGCTTTATTAAATATTGTGAAATATTTTTGTACAAATTGTAATTCCACCAGTGAGTATATGTAAGAGACTTAGTTGTTTCAAGTTCTCACTAATATTTGACACTGATTGTTAAGCTTTAATTATTGTGGAGGACGTAGTGGCTCTACAGTGTTAAAATGCATTTTCCTGATGATTAGTGATGTTTACGCTTTTGATATGCTTATCAGCCATTTACTCTCTTTTGTAAAGGGTTTTGTGGCCACTTTTCAATTGGACTTTGTATATTTTTCTTGCTGATTTATAGGAGTCTTTTATATCTACAGGATATAGATCTTTTGCTAGGTATATGTTACAAATATCTGTCCTACTCTGTGGCTTATGTTTTCATTCTTCTATGCAGAGAAAGAAAACAACTCTAGGAAAGTTGACTAAAATGCCAACAGCAGTTTTGTCTGGATGTTAGTTTTTCCTTCTTTCTACTTTTTCATATTTTGTAGTTCTTTAAGAAGCATGTAATGAAGAAATAATTTAAAACACAATGAAAGAAGTGAGTTTTTAAAGAAAAACAGCATATTTAAAACATGATGTGTGTATGTGTATGCATGCGTGCTTAGTCATGTCTGACTCAGTCGTGTTTGACCCATCAGGCTCCTCTGTCCGTGGAATTTTCCAAGCAAGAATACTGGAGTGGGTTGCCATTTCCTCCTCTGGGGATCTTCTCGACCCATGGATCAAACCCACATCTCTTGTGTCTCCTGCACTGGCAGGCAGATTCTTTATCACTGCACCACTTGGGAAGCCTTTAAAACATGATGATGTATTTTAAAGGCGACCCACCGGAAGTGGTTAGTATGGGCAAGAACTTTGCTACAATTTTCTTTCACTGTTACATACGTGGCTATGCAAATCCGCTAGAGACACCTGGTGGACAGTGTTGTAAAGTTTACAGCAAATGTTCCAATGTGCTCAAATTGCTTGAGAAGTTATAGCAGGGAGGGCCAGCTTACTTACCAGGGGAGAAATGTTTGTAAAACATACTTTGGTTCTCTGATCATCTCAGCTTCCAAATAACTGAAAAGATTCTGCTACTCCCAGGTTTGGGTAGACCTAGGTCACCAAGGGGCTGGGTTTGGACCTGACCAGCAAATATGATAAAAATTCAGAGCAAACAAAATACAGTGAGGTTAGGAGTAGAAATGGGGCCAGTTCACAGCTGGATACATAGTTGGTAGCACCCTGGAAAGATGAAATAGTGGGGCTCCCTTACAGAAAGCAGGAGAAAAGGTTGTCATTAAAGATACTAAAGTTAAAAGGTTTTCCTTTCTTCTATTCTCTCTTTCAACCTGTCATGTCAATAAGAAAATTTTTAAATTTAAATTGTTAGCTTGAATTTTACCATTTGTATTTATATTGCACAATGCCAGTTTTAAGTATGAGTGTAACTCATATGTGCAATCACAAAAATTATAAGTTTCATTTTTCATAGCTTGTGCATGTGCGCTGAGTCACTTCAGTCGTGTTGACTCTTTGGGACCCCATGGACTGCCAGGTTCCTCTGTCCCTGGGATTCTCCAGACAAGAATACTGGAGTAGGTTGCCATGCCCTCCTCCACAGGATCTTCCCGACCCATGTCTCTTGCATTACAGGTAGATTCTTTACTGTTTAAGCCACCAGGGAAGCCCATGGATACATATATTATCCTCACTACAAAAGTGGAAAGAATGCAGAAAAGTAACTCAGCTGGTTTTTAGTTCAATTTTTGATATGTACACATCCTGCTAACTCTTTCCACCTTCAGTTTTCTGGCAAGGAAGAACAAGAAGAAAAGGAATTATGGGTGGCCCTATCTTTTTAAAAAATATTTATTTATTTGGCTGCACTGGGTCTCAGTTGAGGCATGCAGGATCTAGTTCCCCGATCAGGGAACAAACCTGGGCCCCTGCACTGGGAATGCACAGGCTTAGCCACTCGACCACCAAGAAGTCCCTAGGTGGCCCTAACTTTCCCTTTCTTTCCATGCCATCATTTTCAGCCTACATGATTTGGTGTAATTATACAGGAAAAAAAAAATAAGAAAGGGCATAATAGATTTCCTTGGTCTTTTATGTTTCTGAGAATGCCAGTGCCGTCTTTTGGCATTCCAAGCAAATCCTAGTTCTAGGGGGCTCTTCAGTTCAGTCACTCAGTCGTGTCCAACTCTTTGTGACCCCATAATTCACAGCACGCCAGGCCTCCCTGGCCATCACCAACCTCCGGAGTTCACTCAGACTCACGTCCATCAAGTCAGTGATGCCATCCAGCCATCTCATCCTCTGTTGTCCCCTTCTCCTCCTGCCCCAAATCCCTCCCAGCATCAGAGTCTTTTCCAATGAGTCAACTCTTTGCATGAGGTGGCCAAAGTACTGGAGTTTCAGCTTTAGCATCATTCCTTCCAAAGAAATCCCAGGGCTGATCTCCTTCAGAATGGACTGGTTGGATCTCCTTGCAGTCCAAGGGACTCTCAAGAATCTTCTCCAACACTACAGTTCAAAAGCATCAATTCTTCGGCACTCAGCTTTCTTCACAGTCCAACTCTCACATCCATACATGACCACAGGAAAAACCATAGCCTTGACTAGATGGACCTTTGTTGGCAAAGGAATGTCTCTGCTTTTGAATATGCTATCTAGGTTGGTCATAACTTTTCTTACAAGGAGTAAGCGTCTTTTAATTTCATGGCTGCAGTCACCATCTGTAGTGATTTTGGAGCCCAAAAAAATAAAGTCTGACACTGTTTCCACTGTTTCCCCATCTATTCCCCATGAAGTGATGGGACCAGATGCCATGATCTTAGTTTTCTGAATGTTGAGCTTTAAGCCAAATTTTTCACTCTCTACTTTCACTTTCATCAAAAGGCTCTTTAGTTCCTCTTCACTTTCTGCCATAAGGGTGGTATCATCTGCATATCTGAGGTTATTGATACTTCTCCAGGCAATCTTGATTCCAGCTTGTGCTTCTTCCAGCCCGGCGTTTCTCATGATGTACTCTGCATATAAGTTAAATAAGCAGGGTGACAATATACAGCCTTGATGTACTCCTTTTCCTATTTGGAACCAGTCTGTTGTTCCTTGTCCAGTTCTAACTGCTGCTTCCTGACCTGCATACAGATTTCTCAAGAGGCAGGTCAGGTGGTCTGGTGTTCCCATCTCTTTCAGAATTATGTAATTTACTTACCTTGTACTTGCTTTAAGTCTCATTGAACCTCTAGACATCCGTGGTCTGTAGGAATTCTGTGCTCACATGGCACTGTGAACACTACATGAATGGAATGGGGTTACGGGGAAGAGGCATACACATTTGTACATCACACCTCTGTTCACATGCATACTCCATTCTCCTAGAAACTTAATTTACAAGTTCAAAGACAAAATGTTTGAGAATTTCAAGACAGCACTTGCAGAACCAAGCATGGTGCCGTGAGAAGCCTTCTACACCCACTCAAGTCACAAGCCCATGAAGCCAGCCTAAGGATGGTCTTTTTTTCTTTTAATGGAGAAAGGGAGAAAGCTCTTAATCCTATATGATAATGGCTCCCTGAGGATCAGGAGCATTGAAAATACAGCCTAGAAAAGGAAAATCATATTTAAAATTACAGACGTTTTGTTACAAAGTAGTCACAATGTTGGCTAGGCTGATTATCAAATAGAAATTATAAGCATATAAACCTTTTAAGAAAGATGTCAGTGCTAAACAGCTACTTCCCCTGGACCAGTTTCAAAGATCCATTTGTGTACACACCAGCTTTTAATTGAGTTCCCTGCCACTCTGAGGGGACAGTCACAGTCCCTTAGGCGTGCTTTATGGATATGTGTTACCATATCAGTACCAAGCCAGGTACAATGAAAGGTGTTAACTATGGATGTGAAAGGTTATGACTTACCGTTTCTACTCTTCCTTTGCATTTAGCACTTACAGAAAAAATAAAATAAAAACAAAACTGAAGCACAAGAAGGAAACTGTCAGAAACTTTTGTCTGCTTTTTCCTCCTTTTTGGAATGTATGTTTGACCTTTTCTGCCATGGAGTGGGCAGGGCTGTTTCTGTGCCAAGTGTGCGGTGCGCAGTCAGTCACTCAGTCATGTCCAACTCTTTTCCGATCCCATGGATTGTAGCCCGCCAGGCTCCTTTGTCCATGGGACTTCCCAGGCAAGAATACTGGAGTGAGTTGCTATTTCCTTCTCCAGGGGATCTTCCGGACCCAGGGATAGAACCATATCTCTTATGTCTCCTGCATTGGCAGGCGGGTTCTTTACCACTGAGCCACTGGGGGCGCCTGCATAATTACCGTGTGTGCGTGTGAGTCGCTCAGTCATGTCTGACTCTGTGACCCCATGCATGGTAGCCCTCGGTAGGGTCCTCAGTCCGTGGAATTCTCCAGGCAAGAATACTGGAGTGGGGTGCCATTTCCTTCTCCAGGGGATCTTCCCAACCTGGGGATCGAACCCACGTCTTCTGCATTGGCCGGCACATTCTTTAATGCTGAGCCACCAGGGAAGCCTTACCATCTTGACAAATGTATTTATGCACTCTTCATTCTTTGGGGGATGAAGTGGATAAGTACGTCAAAAGTAGATGAGTGTAGCTAAGCGTTGAAAACATCCGCTCTTAAATGTCACGAGACCTTAGTGAATAGAACAAAGGATGTGTGATCAGAGGTCAGATGAAGACAGAAGCCTGGATGACTCATTTGGCTCGGGTGATGGAGATTGCTAGATATCCTCTAATGCCCGGCTCCTAACTCCCGGGGTGATAAAAAGCCTGGTTTTCAGTTGAGCCCATGGTTGCTCCAAATGGACTTCCTACGTGCAGTCATGTGGCTAGGTTCTGGTCAGTGATGTGAAAAACTGCCCTTCCCTTCTTTGTCTTCTCCTCTGTCTTGCTGCCTAAAATGCAGATTCTGTTGTCTTAGACCTGAGAAGGAGGGTCATGGTCTGGGGTTGGGAGAGCAGTGAGATGGAAGGAGTGTGACTCCCTGAGGACTTTGGGGTGCAGCCTCCTTTCAGCTCTGGACTGCTCACCAAATACTTTTGATCTTATTTAAGCCATTATTATTTTGGCATTTTGCCACTCACAGTTAAACCTAATGCTACTGCAAACTTTTCCTGGCTGCACTTCTTCTAGACAGAAGGGCTATCTTATAGGACTTTACACCCAGACTCAAAGATCTGTTTTTTCATACTCCCATCATTATAACACAGCAGAAAGCCCTTTATACAATATGTACCCCTTGGCATGTCAAAATCTCATTCAGGGAGCCTATAACTAGGGGCCTAAGAGGCCACAGCAAAAAATTAGCAATACACAAAGTGCATTAAAAGGAAATAACCATTAGAACCCTACTCAACATGGCTGCCAGTCCTCAGGAGCAGTTGAATTGAGACTGGCGTGCTGGTTAAGTGGAAGCATGTGGCTAGTGTAGAGAGTAACAGGTATACTTGGAAGGTTGAGCCAAGAGGATCGATCTCCTGAGTGATTGGATGTGGGCTGTAGGAGCAAGAGAGGAACCAACACTGACCTGGCTTCCCAGGGACTGCTCTTACTGATGTGCAGGGGGCTCTCTTTTTATCATCCTCTATTTAAGCAACCTGGCAGATTCATCTGTCTGCCAGCCTCCTGCAAAAAAACCCTGGCTGATGCACAAGACACTTGATCTTGGCGACCAACAGGCTACTCTTTGGAGCACCCAACCCCCAACTCCCACTCCATCAATTGAGTTGTATGTTTGCTTAGACTGATTGACTTCATTCAAAAATCATATTTCAATGGTATCTTTAATAACAGATTAAGTATAATGCAAAATGAATTTGAAAACAAAGAATTTAAGGCTTTGAAAGTATTGATAGAAACGAGTCTTAAAAATTTACTGAGTATGAGACAATTGTAAAGATAGGGGGTAAGAAAATGAAAATCCAGAATGATTATGTTGTCAGACTACATGGCAAATATTTTTTAACTTCTTCCTCTAAAGAAATCAGAGCCTGAGAATTCCCTGGTGGAACAGTGATTAGGAATAGGTACTTCCACTGCCAGGGCAGTTTCAGTCCCTGGTGGGGGAACTAAGATTCGGTAAGTCACACTGTGCAGCCAAAAGAAATCAGAGCTACAGATCACACTCCCATAGGTGTGGTTAATGCAAGACCAGCACACACATGCTTAAGGAAGCTTTCTGGCAAAGATTGACAACGGATGTGTGCAATAGATGTTTACAGAATGTATTGGATTCTCCGTTCTATCCAGTTTCCCCCCCAATAAAATGGCACATTGATAGATCACATAAATAAATAGTTCACATTGAAGATGACTGTTTTCACTGCATTGTTATTGATAATTTACATATTCTAAAAATGTTTATGTGCACAACATGCTTTTTCTTGAACTATATTCTATTTTTCCATTCTGATGACGATCAGGCAGCACAACTAGTTTCTGGGGTTTGGTTTCTAATGTGTTTTGTGAAGAATGAACTCACTTTGACTTAAAAATCAACCTTTAAAATTAGAAGATACAGCTCGAGGACCCACCATCAATCTCAAAGCGTGTACAGATGTTTAAAAGCTATGTAACTTTCTCACTAAATAAGTCGTTGAATCTGCTGTGTGCAATGAGATACCTTTAAATAGCCTCCAATTAAAATAAATAAATTAAAAAAAATAAACTAAAAGTTTGACTTACTGTGATTCCTTTGTAATTGCAGAAAAACAGAGGATGCTGCAGAAAATCTTTTGGCCTCAAGAGGGCGTAGGGCAGAAAGGAGATAGCTGAGAGTTTGGTCTCTCCAGATGGTGGAACTCTCTCCTCACCAGGGCTGCTAAAGAGATAGGAAAAAGAGGTCTCACCCACCTCAGAGGACATTCAACATGGGTTCTAGCAGACCAACGATTGTATGTATTTAACTCTACCTCTGGTTTTTGAAGTGTAATAAATACTATGCAAAAACTACAGAAATGTCTTTATCCTCCTGTCTTACTGACAGAAGAGTATGTTAAGTGAGAGTGTTAGAGAGAACTAGAGACATAATTAGTGGCAGAATCAGAGAATTAGAATGAGAGAATAAGAATATAGATTTGAGAGAGAGTTTCAGAATGTGTGTATGAGTGTGGATGTGTGTGAGTGTGAGAGTTCATGAGTAGGATGGTGCCATCAGGGTTCCGGGCTTTAATTCTTGTAAGAAACAGCGTCACTGAAAGCTCATGAACATGGCCAAATTATGCTTCAAATTCACAGTTCTAAATGTTCTGCCAAAGGCTAAAGCTGAAGATTTTTGTTCCAGACAGGAAACACACAACCCCCTTTGCTCTCCCTAATATTTCAGTGACATTAACTTATCACCTCTAAACTCATGTTCTAAAGAGCTTCATTAATTGAGCAGGAATTTTTCCTGTCTTCAATATTTTATCGAAGCGTTTCAAGCAGCAATAATGGCACAAAATCCTCTATAAAGAATCTCACACATTTAACTGCTGCATGAATATCATTCATTTATTAGCATTATGAACACATAATGGAAAAATGCTCCCCCAAAGAGGAAGGTGAATGTTGACTGTCAATAGGACAAAGCTGTCTTCAAAGACAAGAGATGTGGAAATTAGGTCCACGGTTGGGCTGCGGAGCCCAGGAGGACGGAGCTCATCTACGTATGTGTAGCCGCAGGGGCAAGGTGCTGGAGGAGGCGGCTCAAGAACGTCTCCAGCTGCTTCTCTGATCTGTATGCGATGAGTCCTCCCTTGTTGGCCCACCGATCCACTCCAGCAGTGCCTTCGTTTCCCACGTGATACACCAACTGCGGCAAGTCAAGGCCCGTGTCAGGATTTCTTTCCAGGCATTCTTTTAAGTCCACCATCCCCCCACCCATGGCCCTGAGGATGGCGTGGGCAGCACAGGAGTCCCACTTGAACGTGGTATCTTCTGAGAAGATGTAAATGTCAACGAGGCCGAGGACCACACAGAGGCTCTTGTAACCAGCCCCAGCTGCCCGGAAGATGCGCTCTCCACACACACGTGACAATGCGCCCTTGATGGTCTCCTTTTCACTGGTACTAATGACCACTGAGAACGGGCAGGAGCCTTCGGAGCTGGGGTTTTGGGTCCCTTGGCTCTGCGTCTCACTGTTGTTTCTTGTAGAGACGGGAGGCAGAAGGGAATGGATATTGGTCCCCAAGTAAGAAAGGCCCCAGTAGCACCGTCCTTTCCACCTACGGAAGAGAATGTTCAGTTTGTGGAGGCAAGTTATCACATTGGTTTTTCACTGCTCCTATGGCTTCCCAACTTGATGTGGAAAATACAGAACATAGTGAGTCTCAAGGCCCTTAAGCCTAGAGATAGTAATCAAATGGCTAATTCATTTCTAAAAGTTACTCCCTGTGCACGTTGCTGCCTGTGTTGTTGCCAGTTAGGAATGCATTCAGGTTTTTTTTTTTTTTTTTGCATTATCACATTCATCCAGGACAGTGCTAAAGTATTTGTGGGATTTCCAGCCTCTGGGAACGCAGCGAAGTTTCACTGCCTCTTTTGGCATTTAAAGTCTTATGGGGATAAAGATGAGCAGATAAATAAGATTTTCAATCCGCAAATCTTTCACAATGCTGAATTCTTTTCAGCATTTTCATCCTCCAATTCACTAGCTCCACTTTGGCTTTAGCATCAAGAAAGATGGAGTCTTTTTTTTTGGTGGGGGGGGGGGGGTGGGCAACAACAAAAATACCATCTAACATTTCTCAATGTTTAACTTACTATATACGCTGGATAGTTTCTTTCCAGAGAAGGAGACTGAGGCTTAGAGAACGTAAGTGTTTAAGAATGTAAATCAGTGGTAGAATCTGCTATCAAACCCAGGATTTGGGCCAGCTACTTTGTCAACCATTTCTAGGTCATGATTATGTTAACATCCAGTCCCACTTATTTTTAACTTCTTGACGACCCTTTAAAGATAACAAACACTTTCAGTTTGGAAGAAGGCAGGGAAGATGAAAAATATCAACACTGCAGAGGTGTAATTTATGACTATTAAAGAACGAACAATTCTTAGTTGCTTGAAGCAAGTCAAAATTTAATTAAAAAATATGTAGTTCTACATGAGTGGAAAAAAATGTCATTTATTTCAGTAAAAAGCTGAAACCGCAGGAGAAAAGCTGCTTCTACTTGAACCCTGCCATGCTCTGGCGTCAACCCTGTCATACTGTGATCTGTAGGCCGTGGATCAGGGTAACCAAAGGCTTGGCCACCCTCTATGCTCTGCGAACGGTCCACGGGAGTGTGAGGAAGGAGGACGCAGAAAAGAAAGTCATACTGACAGTTTTGTTTGTTTTTATAGGGAGAGGTTCTAATCCTGGCCATACCTACTTATCTTTTCGTTAGATCATTTTCACATTTTGTCGTGAAACCCAGGATTGAAAATTAAAGGACCATTAACTCAAACATGGAGATTTTTAGTAGGAATGCCCAATGTATCGAGTCATGGGAATGTCACACGGAGAGATAATCCTGACAATAAACAAAGCTGAGGTTGTAAATTCTGAAAACCATAATATGCCGAAAATATTCAATTCCTACCTGAGGGTGCGTAGGTCTTGTGATACGAAAGGCTGGTTGATGACTCCCATGAGAGGCTCCCCTGTCTGCACGTCATAGACACCAATTAGAATAGTGACGCACTGGAGTCCAGTGGGGAAGACTCCGTGGGTGGGCGTGACGTCGGCAGAGCCTTTTATGTACTGGTAAGTTGAATCTGAAAAATGAAGCACATCTGTCAGGATTCAGGTAATGATTATTTAGAAAATAATGATGAAGACACCTATAAAACCTGTCCTAGATCATTTCTAATTTGGTAACAGCTGTGGTCTAAATGTTTGTGTCCCCCAAAATTCTAACCCTCCAAAGTTGATGGTATTAGTAAGTGGGGCCTTTGGGAGGTACTTCAGTCCTCGGGGTGGAATCTCATGAATGGAATTAATGATATTCTTAGTCTCTTCCACTTTATGAGTACAGTGTGAGTGTTAGTCGCTCGGTTGTGTCTGACTCTTTTGCAACCCCATGGAATGTAGCCTGCCAGGCTCCTCTGTCCATGGGATTCTGCAGCCAAGATTACTGGAGAGGGTTGCCATTCCCTTCTCGGGGGATCTTCCTGATCCAGGGATCAAACCCGGGTCTCCTGTATTGCAGGCAGATTCTTTACTGTCCGAGTACACAGTGAAAAGACGGCAATTATGAATCAGGAAGAAGACCCTCACCTAATCATGCTGGCACTGGACTTCTCAGCCTCTGAAACTGTCCATGGTATCTTGTTATAGCAGCTCAAATGGACTAAGATAATAACCAATCATGTTTTACCTTTGGGTGCCACTTATATGGAATTATTATTTGACCTTTTGTACTTCACTTTTAAGCTGCTTGTGTTTCATTTTCCCAACCATACATAAATTCTTGGACAAAAGGGACATGTCTACAATTCCTATGGCAGCTAGCATGTCTTCCTTCCTTTTTGTGTTGTTAATTGCTGTCATGAACAACTCTTTGTGACCCCATAGGACTGGAGCCACCAGGCTCCTCTGTCCATGGATTTCTCCAGGCAAGAATACTAGAGTGGGGAGCCATTCCCTTCTCCAGGGCATAACACCTTGCAAATGGTAAGAAGCACTCAAATATTCATCACCATGTCAAAATCATTTAAAAGGTAATGGCTCAGGATAACTGGGGGGTTCCTTTGAGCTCTTACTAATCAGAGGACAGGTCCAACCAAGGTGGGTGAGAAAGTCTCCTTCCAGGAATCTGAATTCCATTTCATTTGAATTCCATCAGGGATGGAATTGCCTTTTTACTTGTTTGTTTTGTCCCTCAAATTAGGAGGAAAGA
Organism: Bubalus kerabau; assembly: GCF_029407905.1. NCBI lineage: Eukaryota > Metazoa > Chordata > Mammalia > Artiodactyla > Bovidae > Bubalus > Bubalus kerabau. The sequence continues at coordinate 59,517,403 of NC_073626.1, forward strand.
GACAATGGTGTCACAAGAGGAAGAAGCTCAGACAGCAAAGTGTCTGCATACAATGCAGGAGACCCAGGTTCAATCCCTGGGTCGGGATGATGCCCTGGAGAAGGAAATGGCAACCCATTCTAGTATTCTTGCCTGGAAAATCCCATGGACTAAGGAGCCTGGTAGGCTACCGTCCATGGGGTCGCAAAGAGCCTGGGAAAAAGAAGCTAAGGAGTGAGGTTTCTGCTTAAAAGATGTACCTGCCAGCATCTAGTGAATTAATACCCAGTTAAGGATGTGCCAGGCACAAGATCCAGAGTGCTAGCTAACAGAATCAATTCAGGACAAAAACAAAACAAGGTTTCAGTTCCTCAAAAACCATAACTGAGGCTGATTTACCTTTAGGCGATAAAAGATTCTGGAAAACATTCGTAGTCTGCATAACAATGCATTGACTGAATGCTCTACTGCTGTGATTAAAGGCATGTCTATCACGTAGGGGAGAGGGTGAGGGGAGTCTGCCTACTCAGCTTAATGACTGGTCCCAGTTGTGTTGGGTACACTATGCCAGGAAGCTGGGGGGAAAGTGGGACTTAGACCGAGGGCATTATATTAACGGCATCATTGAGATAGGCCTATAGTTTTAAAACAATGAACTATAGATTATGGTTCTACCATAATCATGACCAAAAAAATAATGGTGAGGTATACACAGGACTCACAAACCGACCGCTAGGAGTCACATTCAGCTGGGTTTTCCCTGACCTGTACGGTGGTTCTGCTTGTTCACTTACTTAACTGACTTAGGAGCCAGGAGTTCAGTTGTGAGAGCTCATTTAAAAACCTGGATTTGCGTTTTTATTATTTTTAAATCTGAAGATCTGCACTGTACTTCCAGATGGTAATAATCTGCCAGAGCGGAATGTTCTCAAGATGCATGTGTGTTTAATTAGTTATGGCTGCCATCATTTCATTCTTCTCTCATACTTAGCAGTCTGGCCCCTGAGGTCTTTCAAAAATGAGTTAATTCAGTTTTGTTTATGTGCCTCTATGTGTGTGTGTGTGTGTGTGTATACACACGTGTGTTATAAATATATGTGTATATGTATATAATACACACCTCAACTCTTCATTTATTTATTTAGGCCCCAACGTGTAGCTTGTGGGGTCTCAGTTCCCCAACCAGGGATTGAACCCAGGTTACAGCAGTGAGAGTCGTTTATCATTTTAAAACTTCAAAAATTTAAAACTTCTAGGAGAGTTAAACCATACCCTCAATTTTCATTTTTCCAACACTGCCCCCTCACAAAAAAAGGATTACTAAGAAGAGCAAATAGACAAAAGCAAACACTCTCCTCTGCTTACCTATAGGATCCACCCAGATTCCCAAGATGTCCTGTGGAATGTTGATCTCTACTGAATCCAGCTCTGGGTCACTGAAGAAAACGTCCTGGTGCACAACCTTGGCTAAGGCCTCAGATGCCAGTTTGTTACCATTAAGGACTTTGCTGAGAAGAGCTACTGTTTCTTCCTCTGTTGGACCCAGTCTCATGATAATCTTTTCCCCTAGAGTAAAGACAAACTGAAGACCATTACATCTCAAGTTTCAGAGGAGAAAGAACAGGGGGGTTGGGAGAAGCACCTCAGATTAGGTGAGGATAACACATCCAGCCCACGCCACTGTTCTTTTCTTTTTCCTTAACACCAAAACATTTTGTATTGGGGTACAGCCAATTAACAATGCTGTGATAGTTCCAGGTGAACAGTGAGGGGACTCAGCCATACATACACATGTATCCATCCTCCCTGAAACTCTCTTCCCATCCAGGCTGGCACAGAATATTGAGCAGAGTTCCCTGTGCTATACAATAGGTTTCTGTCGGTTATCCATTTTAAATATAGCCCAACTCCACTATTCTAAACTGGAGAATCCCATGGACAGAGGACCCTGGTGGGCTACAGTCCATGGGGTCACAAAGAATTAGACACAACTGAACGACCAACACACACACACACACACACACACACACGATATCCAGTCTAGTGTCTCCTAATCTGGCTAACCGCCAGAATCTACCAGTGGGCTTCATAAAGTCAAAGCTGATTCAGTAGTCACTCAACCACCTCACAGTGAGAAATGAGTTCTAGGCACCAAAGGGCCTTCTCTCCAAAAAAAGTTCCCACATGGGCACATGCACAGTTTTTGTATCCAGTTTAAGGCAGCTCATGTTAAGAATCCTGAACCCTGAGTCTTTGATAAACAATCTTCTGTGTCTTTTACCTTGTGGCTTTTAATATCCTGGAGGTCACCCTGTCCACGTTTGAATATATTGATTGAAAAGAAAAGAGTTTTTAATAAGTACACAGAAGGGCTTCTACGTCCCTCTGTGATGCTTTTAACTAAAAACTGTCTATGCTCCGTAAATATAAGATGACGTACATTCATCTTTAAATGTGGTAAAGCTGTAGGACTCTAAATCACATACGTAGAATAGCTCTCCTCTGTGAAACCACTGGGAATCAGGATGTGAGCAAAGCTGCTTCTGCAACTGGAACCCCACATTACCAAGTCCATGTGTTTGCCATCACTTTAAAGATAAATCTTAGACCCCTGCTTCATGTGGTTTCCAACCCCCAAAGCACAAATGAGAAGAGAGGCTCTCCTAGGACTTTTACCAACAAAAAGCGACAGCAATGCAGAATATAAATTTTTAAAAGTTAAGAAACATGGCACTTTGGGGCTCCTGAGGTACCTCGACAAACACTCCTAGCTATCCTAGCCATCCCAAGAACCAGCAGCGGCACCATCACCGGAGCGCCTGTTAGACATTCAGGACTTCAGGCCCCATCCCAGACCCTGAGGTCTGACAAGATCCCCCGGTGACTCCTGTGACTGTTTGAGTTTGGGAAGCACACTGCGAATCTATGACAATGACGATTCTGAAACAGCAAGAATCAGTCAATTAAGTTTAGTTCAAATTAAATGAGATTGTTAAAGTTGGGGAATAATGTTAATCACCACCACTTGTTGAGCAGCTACTCTAGGCTCAGTAAAAGGCATGGGTTCACTCAAAGGAGCAAATCGTATCACCTTACTCCAGGGCTTAAAGTTTGCCGCTGAATTCTCATCATACTTAAGGAAACTCCTTCCTTTGAACTTCCATGATCTCATCTGACCTCATCCACCAGCCCCTCCTCTACCATAGGTCTCTGCCCTCCAATATACTAAAACCATCCTCTCCTTCAGTTCTCAGGAAAATGTATGTGGAATGCATTTTTGCCCCTATCATTCTAGATAAGTATTACAATAACTGTTTATGATGTAGCCAAATATAGGTTTTTCAGTGTAGGATTTCTTACGGGGGTAAGTCACAGGTGATTTTTTTTAACCTTAAGTTTAACTGACATTTCTCTTTCTTCTTACTGTCACAGAACTATCTTAATACGCAGCCCATGAAATGACAAATTTTTTCCAGAGTTAATCCAGAAATTAGTTTCCTTTGTAAATATGCCTCTAGATGTTTAACTATTTGTCACATGATCTGTTTAAAGTTCACTATTTTAATCTTCTACCATTAAACAAACAAAACCCAGGCAAACTAAAAACCGCTTGCTTCTCTAAAAAAGGGTCAGAGATGTTGTATTTTTCTCTCTACCACAAGGGAACATGGGGGTCCATCAAAGGAGAATTTGGCTCACAGGAAACCGATTAGAGTTAAAACTTGGTGCTAAAAGGAACCTTTTAGGTTGTCCCTCTCCCTTTACAGAGGTTCTGAGACCAGAGAAGCAGAGGTCATTCAGGGACAGGGCCGTCTCTACATTCTCAGCCTAGGTCTGTGGACTTCCCAAAGTGTCAGTCACTCAGTCCTACCCGACTCTGTGTGACCCCATGGACTGTGGCCCATCGGGCTTCTCTGTTCATGGGATTCTCCAGACAAGAATACTGGAGTGGGTTGCCATTCCCTTCTGCAGGGGATCTTCCTGATCCAGGGATCGAACCTGGGTCTCCTGAATTGCAGGTGCATTCTTTACTGCTGACCCACCGGGGAAGCCCATGGGCTCTCCAGGAGGTCCACAAATGGGTCTACTTGGACGTGAGATTGTCTGCACATCTGTGTAGATCTGCATCCTTTGGGGGGCATCTGTAACTTCCATCAGATTCTCAAAGGGCCATGCAACTTTCCCAAAGGTTAAATCATTGTTCAATGCTACAGGGTTACAGCTAGAATACATGTGAACTTGCTAAATAATTCTAAGAGGCCACATCTCTGTCTTACGTGGCAGGTTATCCTAAAGTGCTGAATGAAGTTTAACATTCAAATGTATTATCTACATGAAAGGCCTCCAAACATTAATTTCATGATGTAAGTTGAAAATAAAAATACAATATGATAATTAAGTTATAAAACTATATTAAGATTCTTGTACTTACCCAAATCATTAGTAAATTCATTGGATTCTTCTCCCAAAATTTTTTTCCCCAAGCCTGGAAACTGAATGATTCAGAATATGACAAGAATACAAAACAGCAACAAAAAAAATCCCACATTCATGCTCAATTCTGAACAGATTTCCACTTTATATTTCAAACTAAATAGCACAATAGGTCAGAAATTTGAGAGTTTACAATTCCAGAAATCAATCCAAGTGTAATAAGTGAAGTCAGATTGGTTCATCACTTTTCTAATATCAGTAGTTTTCTAATATTTTCCTGCTCCTTTGCCCCTTTAGAAAGTCCAAATCATGGTAGAAGTCTGGTTTCTTTATGTTCTGTTGAGTCTGCAGAAGTACTTCTAGAACTTCATCCTTCTAGTTAAGGGCCATGAGCTAGAATGCTTACAAAGGAGATGTTTTAACTGCTGCTCCTACAAAGTACCCTAGTAACTTGTACAAGTTAATGTTACTGACCAAGTACCTAAGATGATTACTTGAACCCGGATAGAAAGGAACAGAGGATAACATTTAATTTTGTTTTCTGCACATGTTAAGGTATCCTTAACCATCAGGCTAGGAAGGCCATGTAGCAAAAAAGGGGAAATATTTTATTTGCCAACAACTTATGCATCAATATTTTGATGGAATGAAAAAACAAACAAAAAGAAACAAGCTAAATAGGAAGCTTCTCTCATCTTTGTATGACCAGGAAGCTTTTGGACACATTTTGCTTCTGATTTTCTCTGTAGTAAAGATAATTTCTCTCAAAATATGTGCTGAATTATGGTAAGAGTACAATTCTCAGGCAATGAAAGCAAGGAAATGCTTCAAATGTTTGAGCTCAGTTATTCACAGATGGCCAATGGATGTAACACTGCCCACAACTACTTGTTATTTTTAACTCTTTTGAAGAACAATGCAAGTCACCACATACTGGCACTGAACCTATCGATGAAGTCATCAAAGGCTGAAGCTCCAGCCCCCCAGTTTGCCTAGAGACCCTTTCTGAGGCTGTAGTACGTAAGTAAGAGTCGTGACACTTTATACAAACCAAAAGTGAGTGTCATTTATGTGTTCATAAATCCTGGCAGACACTTCGTGAATGAACAACTGCCTGAACTTGTTATAATGCTCTGAGGCAAATATTAGCCCACAAAACTTACGCTTCTAATCCAGTTGCTCAACCACCCCTTCTACCCAGCTCTCTTGAGCAGTAACAAAAATAAATTTCCTTCCACTGGATCCAGATTGTATAGGGCATGAGAAAGAACAGTTTGTAGAAATTTCAAGGGGTCATTTATTCTCTCTTCCTACCTGTGGTCAAGGACTCACTTAAATGATTCTAAACAATTCCTAACATTTTGAGAATTTCATAGAAACAATTCCAATATTTTGTAGGGCTTTCTGACATAAAATTCTATCCTCCCAAATCTAAAAGAAAAGTAATTAGATTATTACATAATAGGTAATATAGTATCACAAACAGCATAGACTCTGGAGTTGGTCAGCCCATGTTCAAAAACCAGCTCTTCCATTCATTTGCTGTGCAACCCTAGGCAAGTTATTTAACCTCTGTGTCTCCCTTTTCTCTTCCATTACATTGAGATAGTTCTTACCTCATAAAATTGTTATGAGTTAAACTAATATATTTAAAGCCCTTAGATAAGTACTTGGCTCACAGTAAGCATTTACAAGTGCCTGCTAATGTTATTGTTTGCTATAACTGCTTATGAATATAGTTTATTTACCCTAGTCAGCTTAAAATACCTAGAATTACAATCATTGTTAGTTACAAACAACGTTTTCCTACTAAACTAAAGACAGACTTTAAGTCTACAGAACCCTATGAGGCTATCACTGAGGCAACCATTAGGTAAATGACTATGTCAAAAGGTGGGACTTAATATTATCAAGTTAAAAAAAAAAGTTATAAAATAGTATATTCTCATTTCTTTAGAGTTAAGTTAAACCTGCCATGCACACACAGAAGGAAAACATTCTAATATTTAGCAAAACAGTTGTGGTTTTCTCTAGTAATAGAATTAGGAGGATTATTTTTCAACATTTAAGTTTTTCCTGTAACACACATTTTAGTAATACTGCAGTCAAAATAAGGGGGGAAAACCTAGTTGTTTATTAGAATCCATGGTGCTGGGGGGCGGGTTGTGGGGAGGAGGAAGCGAGCTATTTTACGGGGGAGGGGGGGGAACCACAGGGGCAAATAATTTGCAATTACCTTGGCTGTGACATTCCTTACCTTGTTCTCCATATTCTCTTTGATAACTTCCTGTACCAGTACATCAGCCAGGGTCTTGAAATCAACTGCAAACTTCTTGTTCTTTTCTCCCTCTTTCTTTTCTTCTATCAGCAGCTGGAAGAGGGCTTCCTGCTGCCTGCACGCCCGGGCAATGTTGGCAGCTTTCTCAGAGACTCGGAGCAGCTCTTGGAGGATATCTGACATTTCTGAACCTGGCTGGTTGCAGCAGCTGGTGGAACAGGCACCCACCCGCTGAGCTGTCAGCTGGGAAGGTACAAGAATGTGAAACGGAAAGCAGTTCAGACAGTGTGAGTCAACCTGTGAGCGTGGCTGAGTGGCTAGCAGAGATCACAGTCACAACCTCAGGTGGAAGCTTCATCTAAAACTTGAAACTTATCTTTCAAGATCAACATACTTACAGTCTCAAATCCATTAGGCAAAAAACTGACTTCTTGGTGAAAGAAAGTCTCTAAATGAGAGTCTACACTATATTTACCAAACTCTAGACCAATAGGCAGGTGGATACATGAGCACAATGTTAGAAGGAAAAGCCAAGTTCATGAAATGACCTTCGAATGAGCGCATGAGCTTGGCAACACTATTAAAGTAGTGCTCTTTCTTTCACCCTTTGGGAGAAGGAAGAAGTGAAAGTGGGTTTATCCTATCAGTCTGGGAGCAACTTCCTAAAGTACCTAGCACCACACCGGCAGACATCTCAGTGTCCTGCAAGACTCTTGAGACCAAACTTGACCTAGCAGCCCAGGTGATGTACCAACCTGCTCCCCCCAACGTTTTTTTCTATTAAAAATGTCCCACTAGCTGTGCTGCTTACAGCAAATTTAAATAATAAAATGAAGTAAAACATGCAACTTGTTGGGATTTGAAAAGTCCTGGCTTCTAAGAGGCATGCTACAATGCCTTGACATACCTACTGGGTGAACAGCAGAGAAACATTTCTCTGTTTCAACAGTAGCTGCATTTTATTGAACGCTTTAATAATTCTTGTATCATTATTATGAGAATTACTGTGAGGATTATCAGCCTTATCTATAGTCAAGGAAACTGCAGCTTGGAGAAGTTAAGCAACTCTTTTAGGTTACATAAGACTAAACGGCAGGGCTCAGACTCCGTCGTACACACAAGCTCATGCTCTTTATTATCCTAACAAATACTTTACTTCTTAAAAAAAAAAAAATCCCTTAATGGACTGTGGGAGGCTGACAATTAGTACAACAGTTAAGATGTCAATGCAGTGGAGTTAACTGTGAACTGCCATAGCTGTGTTGTAAGTCTGCTTTAAAAATCACATGCTATTTTTCTTAAGATAATGGGCCAACCATCATAAGAAAATATGTCCAACCTCAACAGTAATAAATGGCAAGTGAATAAAACAATGAGACATCCTACTTCACTATTAGATGGGCAAAACTGTTTCTAAAGTTAACATTCATTCTTCCAGGTGTGGAAACAGATGCTGATATTCTGCTAATGGGCATGTAAAAATGTGGGTTTGTAGAGGAAAATTTGAGAAAAATGGATCAAAATCCCTAGAGATGCTATTACCTTCAGCCACAAATTCCAGTTGGCCTTATTTTGAATTAAGAAAGGTATATTTTTTTAAGAAAGTTATATTTAACATTTTAAATATTTCTGCACAAGAAGGATTAGTATTATTGACTGTAGCAAAAAGTTAAAAAGATCTTAAATACTGGTGGAAGATAGATAAACTATTATATAGTTATTAAACAATAGTTTTGAAGAAATTTAATAGGAATATGTTAAAATGCTATAATGTTAAGTATATATAGTATCACAGTATGTTCCTAATTTGTGTTTAATACACACACACACTCTGTTTATACATATGGAGAGAGAGTTTGAAAGACTAGATGATGTTCTAATGGTAGTTAAATGTTTAATGGTGGTTATCACTGGGTACTAGAATTGTGGAGGATTTTTCTTATGCTTTTCTGTAATTATCAAATATTCTACAGTAAATAATACTGTTTTTATAATAATAAATGATATGTTAAAATGCTTTAGGACAATTAAGCACAAAGGACCGCAAGTCCTGAAGATATCTGTCCAAACAAAGTGGTACTATGGCAACAACACAAATCCAGATAACAGAGACGATGGAGTTAGAAATTAAAAACACCTGCCTACCTTAGCTTTCCCCCCAAGGAATAAATACATTAAAAAAAATCACTTTGGTCAACAAACTTCAACATTAAGAAAAATAATTATATTAATATAGCTGAGGCATCTTGACTTAGAAATAACTTATGGCATCTATATGCTATTAATTATGTTTTATATAATATATACATGCATGGATATATATATATATATCAGTAGAATACATAAGTTCCAAGTATATAAATTCAATAATTTTTATTTCTTAGTATGCATTATATAGTTATTATAAGGGAAAAGAATTAATGAACTAAGAGTATCTAAGTAACTTTTTATCTTAAAAACAGCATGAAGATTTTAAGGAGTCCAATTAGAAAACTTTCTAGATTAACAGTCAGTGTGTGTGTGTGTGCGCGCGTGTGTGCATGTGCGTGCTCAGTCACGTCTGACTCTTTGTGAGCCCACGGACTGTAGCCCACCACGCTCCTCTGTCCATGGAACTTCCCAGGCAAGAATACTGGAGTGGGTTGCCATTTCCTCCACTATGAGATCTTCCTCACCCAGGACTGAACCCACATCTCTTGTGTCTCCTGCATTGGCAGGCAGATTCTTTACCCCTAGATTAATAATACCAGCAGGGAATTCCCTGGCGGTCCAGTGATTAGGACTCCAGGCTCTCACTGCTGAGGGCCCAGGTTTAATCCCTGGTCAGGGACAAAAAGTCCACAAGCCACACAGTGCAGCCAAAAGAAATAAAAGCTTCCATCTCATGGATATTATTAAAAAATACCAGTATTGTCTATTTTACTCCACTTTGTTAAAACTGATTACCTTTTTTAAAAGAAACACCGTACCACCACACCGTTGAATAACCAAAAGTCTCCCCCATGATGTCCTGAGAACTCATTCAGGTGAGTTACACAGGTTACAAGCTCCAGGCATCACCACCACCCTTCTCTTCACACAGAAAACTCACCAACCTAGTCCTGATAAGTTTCTATACAGCCGCTGAGAGATCTGGTATGTCTCCCCTTGGAACCTGAGAACCTGATCTTTATTTCCTCAATAACGAGTATTCTCACGTCACCTGAGCAGAGCAACTTGACCAACGGGGGAAAAAATTCAGCTCTAAACTTCAGCCCCATAATTAACAGGGGCACAGATTTTCAGAATTCATCATAATACAGTAAATCAGGTTTTTCAGTTCCAAGGTTATCCCAGCACTCAAACTTAACCACCCTTTTAACACTACGGTATCTTGTCAAGCTCCAGGCTGAACACCCAGTTTCAGCTCAGGACGAGGCTTTCTGTAAGCCACCCCCTGAACTTCTTTAGCTCCAGGGTCCAAGCACCCTTAAAAAAAATCTCTCCCAGCCATCATCATCTACATGCAAGACTTCCTAATTAATCTGCACAGCTAGCCGGCTGCTTTCTGGCTGACTGGACTGTTTTGTCCGAATGAACGAGGCCCCGTCCTCTGTGTTTCTCTCCATTAACTGCTTCCGAATCTCTCTCTCTGTTCTCAACTTGGTTCACTCTGCAGGCCGCAGCACTCAGGGGCGTACTGGACAATTTGCCCTCACTTTGAAGGACTCAACGTGCGAGAAACTGTCTTAGAAGAAACTGAGTTGTATATCCAATACAGAATTTCTTTGAGCTTCTTAACAGCTCATACTAACACTTGTGGACATTATTATTTACATGATTTTTAAAAGGAAGTTTATATACTCATGACTCACCTAAGTTAGATTTAAACATTTCAAATACTTTATAAGTGAAAATTATTACAGACTCATGATAAGTAAGTTGGAGAAGGCAATGGCACCCCACTCCAGTACTCTTGCCTGGAAAATCTCATGGACGGAGGAGCCTGGTGGGCTGCGGTCCATGGGGTCGCGAAGACTCGGACATGACTGAGCGACTTCACTTTCACTTTTCACTTTCATGCATTGGAGAAGGCAATGGAACCCACTCCAGTGTTCCTTCCTGGAGAATCCCAGGGACGGGGGAGCCTGGTGGGCTTCCGTCTATGGGGTCGCATAGAGTCGGACACGACTGAAGTGACTTAACAGCAGCAGCAGCAGATAAGTAAGTTATTGCATTTACCATAATTTAATAGCCTTGAATATGGAAGAAATTCCTTGGGATTAGTGGTTAATGGGTGTTCTGAGAACCACATGTTAGAAGTACCTAAGGTGTCTACTACAAGACAGATTTCTGGGTTCCATCCCAAGCTAGAGAGTCAGAACCTCTGGAGACAGGGCCCAGGAATTTGTATGTTTGTCAGCTTCCTAGATGACGCTCAGCACTGAGATGTAATGGCCACTGTTCTTAAGGCTGTTCGTCCTTCAATACTGTGCTGGTAATCTCAGCGGGGCTCAGGCATCTCGGTGGGACCACGCGCTCTCAGTTATCCATGCACAGAAACAGACCCAGGCTAAAATAATAACAGCCAGTATGCAGTAGGTGCTTAGTTTATGGCAGGTATCCTTCTAAGCACTCTACATATTGTTAACTCTAATTCTCATACAACCCTACAAAGAAAATACTATTATCTCTATTTTAACTGATAAAGAAACTGAGGCACAAGAGGGTTAAGTAATTTGCCCAAAACCACACAGGTGGGAAGTGGCTAGGACAAGATTCAAGCCCAAGAAAACTGGTAGCAAACTTCATTGGCTAAGCCAGTGCTCTAGCCAATAAAATCTTCATAAATTGTTAGTTGTTAACTAAGGGAAGAAATGAGCAATCATGGGATCAATAATCACTAAACTATTACTATAAGGTACTACTGCTGCTGCTAAGTCGCTTCAGTCGTGTCTGACTCTGTGCGACCCCATAGACGGCAGCCCACCAGGCTCCGCCGTCCCTGGGATTCTCCAGGAAAGAACACTGGAGTGGGTTCCATTGCCTTCTCCAATGCATGAAAGTGAAAAGTGAAAGTGAAGTCACTCAGTCGTGTTTGACTCTTAGTGACCCCATGGACCGCAGCCCACCAGGCTCCTCCGTCCATGGGATTTTCCAGGCAAGAGTACTGGAGTGGGGTGCTATCGCCTTCTCCAATATTCTTCACTGCTGCTACTGCTGCTACGTCGCTTCAGTCGTGTCCGACTCTGTGTGACCCCATAGACAGCAGCCCATCAGGCTCCTCGGCCCATGGGATTCTCCAGGCAACAGTACTGGAGTGGGGTGCCACTGCCTTCTGCGAATTAGCTGTGTGGCATTAGGTAATTTACCTACCCTCTTTCTTCATCTGCCATATGAAGACAATACTTATCTTGTGGAACATGCTCCCAGAGTCATAAGAAACCATACATGCTTAAAGATCAAGCACAGAGCCTTACATATAGTAGAGGGGATCTTCCCAGCCTAGGGATCAAAGACGTGTCTCTAAGTCTCCTGCGTTGGCAGGCGGGCTCTTTACCACTAACGCCACCTGGGAAGCCCGTAACAAATGACAGCAACGACTATTAAATAGTTTCACAGAACTCACAACCACAGTCCCTACTTGAAAAATAAGAGGTTGGCAGCTTTGTTACGGGTCACTGAAATCTTTTCTGAAAATTTACTACTCTATTAAATCCAAAAGGCTGGAATCTACTTGCAATTATTCGAATGACCCAGAAAAAAGTTCCTTTATGAAGGCCGGATCTGATTGCTTCGGTTTCTGGGCGTCTGGGTAGAAACTCTGGCTCCTGGATGTTGAAGACTACTCTGGCTTCAAGGTAGACTATCTACAGATGGCTCCGGAGGGTCATTATTCTGTCAAGGGGTCATTTCGTCAGGAAATCTATAGAGATTCTAAGGCCAACGGTGTCTGTTCTTGTGGGAGGGGCCTGGTTGTACCGGAAGCTGGCCGTGCCCTGTGTTGTTCGTGAGGATGGAAGTGGGACAAAACAGACGAGGGCATCAACAAAACAGAAATGCTCGCTAATTAGTAGGCAAATAGGTCAGAGCATTTCTGTTGACAGTCATTCCTTCCTGCAGATAATCCACTCCTTTTACAGAGCCCACATTCTTGCCCATTAGACAACTCCACCCCATGCCCACCATTCATGACTTCAATTCACGCTTTCACTCATCCCTGGAGGACTGGCAATTTGCAGTGACTGTGTGGTGGCCTTGACTGACTGCTATTGCTGTTGGGGAAAACAGCTCAACTTCCATGAGATACCCGGGTGTTTCACTAGAAGTGTTTTTGGTGACCTCTCACGGGGTGCAGCTGTCCAGGACTCACCCTGGGCAGGCACATGCTGAGGCTGGCCAAAACTCTCTTTAGCTCACATTGCTCTTGTAGGGGGAACAGAGACCTTGTTCCTCATCCCCTTCCAGCTTAGGGCTGCTTCAGGGAGTAGTTTAAAGAATGGAAGCTGCCCAAGCAGAAAGGATGGTATACAGAATTGAGCCCACACAGAGGGGCTCAACTAGATCAACCGATGATGGTGAATGTGCAATTTGCTAACAGCAGCCTCCCCTGACACCCCTAGGAGACGCTCATCTGCCCACCTGGTCACCTAGGCCAGAAGGAAGACCACACCACAAGCACTAACAGGGATTTATAAACTACCTTTCAGCTCATTGGAAGTTGAGTTGTCCTCCCAGTGTATAAGCTTTGTTCAGCTTTCAGAGACTTGGTCATCACACATTTCTCGAAACCCACTGAGTGGGACAGCACGGCACAGCCTGTGCCTCGTTTGTGTCGCTCTACTTTGATATCTGCGATACTATGGCCAGCACTTCACAGGCTCTGACTAAGCCCGGCACTTCAGGGGCTGCTCTCCCACTCTTGGTCTGTTTATTCCCACGCTCTGGGCAGATCATTCATTTACACATGCTGTTCCCTCCTGCCTGTATGCCTGATGTCTACTTGCCTTCTCAGAATCTATTCAAGGACAAGAAACTTGAACAGATGCTTCATCAAAGGGGCTATTCAGCTGGCCAATAAATATATGAAAAGATAATACTTATTAATATAATAAAAGATAATGTTAATAATTAATTAATAATCAGGAAAATGCAACTTAAAAAGCACTACAGGGTACCACTGCATGTCTGACCAAAGAGCTAAAAGTAAAGATTGAAAATGTCAAGGTTTGCTAAGGATGTGAAGCAATGAGCCTCTTCCACTGTGAATGAAATTGGTACAACCATGTTGGAAAACTAGAATTTGTTGACTATAAGCATGACCTATGACCCAGCAATTTCTCTTGTAGCCTTGTCCTCAACAGAAATTTCTGCACATGTATATTAAAAGACATATACAATATTTATGAGCAGCATAATTTCAAAATCACCACAGATGGTGACTGCAGCCATGAAATTAAAAGATGCTTGCTCCTCAGAAGAAAAGTTATGACCCACCTAGACAGCATATTAAAAAGCAGAGATATTACTTTGCCAACAAAGGTCTGTCTAATCAAGGCTATGGTTTTTCCAGTAGTCATGTATGGATGTGAGAGTTGGACTATAAAGAAAGCTGAGCCCTGAAGTGATGCTTTTGAACTGTGGTGTTGGAGAAGACTCTTGAGAGTCCCTTGGACTGTGAGGCGATCCAACCAGTCCAACCTAAAGAAAATCAGTCCTGAATATTCCTTGGAAGGACAGATGCTGAAGCTGAAACTCCAATACTTTGGCCACCTGATGCAAAGAACTGACTAATTGGAAAAGACCCTGACACTGGGAAAGATTGAAGGTGGGAGGAGAAGGGGATGACAGAGGATGAGATGGTTGGATGGCATCACTGATTCAACGGACACGAGTTTGAGTAAACTCTGGGAGTTGGTGATGGACTGGGAAGCCTGGCGCGCTGCAGTCCATGGGGCTGCAAAGAGTCAGACATGACTGAGCAACTGAACTGAACTGAACACTAGAAATAACCCAAGTGACCATGAACAATAAAATGAAATAAACTGAGGCAGACTTACAGAAGAAAATACTATACAGCAGTGAGAATTATTGAATTACTGCTTTGGGCAATAACATGGATTCATCTCACAAAGGCATACTGCTGAGTGAAAGAAGTCAGACACCAAAAAAAATACACTGAGCAATTTAATTTAGTTGATGTTCAAGAGAAGGCAAAACTAACTTATGGTGTTAGAAGTTGCAATGGGGGTTACCCTTAGAGAAGGAGGAGGGATTACTTACTGATGGGGGTAAATGATGGGGCCTTTAGGCACTGGGAATGTTCTGGATTTGAGTGATGGTTATGTGGGCAGACTGACTTTGTTTACATGCATCAAGCTACACACTCGGGCCTTGCATACTTTTCTGCATGTATTTCTAATTGAATAAAAGTTTTTAAAAGGGTGTGTGTGTAGAGAGGAGAGTCCGTGTGACAGTTCGCTCCTCCAGGAGCCATGCCTGACCCTCCATCTTTTGTACCAGGGCCATGGGAGAATGCAGGCATGCTAAATCTCTTTTCCAGCCCTCCAACACACTGTACACTGGTTTGCTTCTCTGTGCTCTGTCTGGCAGGAGATTTAAATGTGTGTGGTTTCTTATGACTCTGAGCGCATACCTCAGAGGTGTTCAATAAATGTTGGCTGAAGAATTTCCTCTTAGCTTTGTAAACACAAAATTCACCTTTGTCATATTGTTTATTACACTTGGTTTTATACCCAAGTGTCATTTCACAGGTGCCATTAGGCACATGGGCCCATAGTTATTTATATCAAAGCCTACATATAATCAGGGCTTCCCTGGTAGCTTAGTCAGTAAAGAATCCCTCTGCAACACAGGAGACCAGGGTTTGATCCCTGGGTCAGGAAGATCCACTGCAGAAGGAAATGGCAACCCACTCCAGTATTCTTGCCTGGAGAATTCCACAGACAGAGAAGGTCCCTGGGGTTGCAAGAGTCTGACACAACTTAGCGACTAAACCAACACCACCACTACATACATCCTACATTCATTTACAGAAACAAGCCAAAGCTGTATCTGGATGATTAGCAACTGAACTACATTTCTGAGCACCAAAGAAGATTCTGATATCATGCTCTGTCATCTGGCAGTGACCTATCTTAATTAACTTCATTGATTAAATGGCCCAAAATGTTAAATTTAATTTGGCTTCGTTAGAGAAGACATTAACTAGGGGATATGTAAATTCATCTATTTAACCTTCACATTTCTCTCTCCCTTCTTCCCATCCTTCAAACAGTGTTGACATACAGGCCTGTCTCTAGGCTGATCAGTCTACCTCACCCTAGCCCTACTGAGGCTGCTCTTGGACCACATTAGCCCACATTTCTGCTCACTGATGGGCCTCAAAGCAATAGATCACAAAGATAGCCTCTATCCTCAAATGTTATTTGGGTAGCTTTTAAGTGAGAGCTTGTGCTAAAGTAGTGTTTTCCAAATGAGTAAGATCAAGAATTAATTGAAACATTCATTAAAAATATAGAGTTTTAGACTTCCCCTGGAGATATTGATCCAGGAGATCTGGGTTGAGGACAGGGAATGTTATTCAGCTATTTTTATTCAACAATTTAAGGAAACACCAGGTTCAACCATCAGTAATGTCTCTCACTGGGTATTCAGGAGCAGAACAGAGAAACACTATTAGCTACTGCAACTGCCTTGGTTGGCTAAGGGTCAACTATATTGACCTTTTTTGTAACAAAAATTAAGTGCTGGAAAAAAAGTTGATCTACATAATAAGTATTTCACATTAGCATAATATTGCCATTGAAATATAGACTTCAATGTTTTCTCAGAATGCATTTGAAAAGTATGAAAAAATATTCCATTTAGAAATACTTTTAAATTTGATAGTGACTCCTTTCTATCCTCTCCTCCAGAGTTAGAAACATTTTCATTAACTATAAGCTCTTTTCTATCCGCTATCTTCCAACTACGCACTTAAACTTCTGTATGCTAAAAGATGTTTTTAGCATACCACCGAGGTGTCAGAAATGAAACCTGAAATCATACAGAATATTAAAAAAAAAAGAAAGTAGATTCAGTGTAGCTATCTTAATTGTGGGAAAAAATAAAATATTTTAAAATGTAATGCCTAATTCAAGACAAAAAGAAAAGACACAAGAAGTATGGCTTGTAGAAAGAATCTTTTCCAGCAGAATATTAGTTTGGTAGCTGTTAATCCTATCATTAATCTTGTTGTTTTCCAGTAGCTAAGTCGTGTCTGACTCTTTGCAACCTCATGCACTAGCACACCAGGGTCCTCTGTCCTCAATTATCTCCCCGAGTTTGCTCAAATTCATTTCCATTGAGTTAGTGATGCTATCTAACTGTCTCATCTGCTATCAGTCCCTTCTCCTTTTGCTTTCAATCCTTCCCAGTATCAGGGTCTTTTCCAGTGAGTTGGCTCTTCGCATCAGGTGGCCAAAGTATTGGAGCTTCAGCTTCAGCATCAGTCCTTCCAATGAATATTCAGAATACTCCCGAGATTCTTCTCTAGCACCACAGTTCGAAAGCATCAACTCTTTGGCACCCAGCCTTGTTTATGGTACAACTCTCACATCCATACACGACTACTGGAAAGACTGGAGCTTTGACTGTATGGACCTTTGTCGGCAAAGCGATGTCTTTGCTCTCTAGGTTTGTCATAGCTTTCCTTTCAAGGAGTAAGGTCTTTTAATTTCATAGCTGTAGTCAACATCCACAGTGATTTAGGAACACAGGAAAATAAAATCTGTCACTATTCCCACTTTTCCCCCCTTTTACTTGCCATGAAGTGATGGGACTATATGCCATGATCTTAGTTTTTTGAATGTTGGGCTTTAAAGTCAGCTTTTTCACTCTGCTCTTTCACCTTCATCAAGAGGCTCCTTAGTTCTTCACTTTCTGCCATTAGAGTGGTATCATCTGCATATCTAAGGTTGCTTTCTCCATGAATATCATTAATCTTATTAATCCTCAAATCCATTTTTAATGTTTCCTTTTGAATGTAACATTTTTAGTCATTTTATCTTTTCTTCTGAACTTTGCAACACTTACTTTTGGCACCAACTCACTTGACACTTGCTTTTTATGGTCTATAGGAGCCATGTTTAGGCCACAGGAGAGCTGGTTCTTAGGCTCTGCTTGGACTTTAACCAACCAGGTGTAAAACCTTAGCCACATGGGTAAGCTCTCAGGGACTTGTTTTCCTCATTTTTGCAAACATAAAAAAGGAAAAGAAAGAAAGGACAGAGAGATTGGAGGAGATGATTTCTATGGTCTGTTCCAGTTCCAAATTTTTTGACTTTTTAATTATCCATTTTCCAGATAAAACAGGTTGGGGAATATTATTCAGCCTTAAAAAGGAATGACATTTTCTGGCATATGCCTCAATATGCATGAACCTTGGAAACACTATCCTAATTATAAGAAGCCAGGCTTAAAAAAAACAAGTATTGTATGATTCCACTTATATGAGGGACCCAGAATAGTTAAATTCATAGAGACAGAAAGTAGAATGGTGGTTACCAGGGCTGGGAGAAGCTGGCAATGGGGAGTTATTGTTTAATGGATCCTGAGTTTCAATTTGGGATGATAGGAAAGTTCTGGAAATGGATAGTGATGATGGTTGTATAACAGTGGAAATGTACTTAATGCAAGAGCAATGCATACTTGAAATTGGTTAAAATGGTAATTTTATGTTATATGTATTTAACTATGATTTTTAAAGAGTAAAACACAAAATTACAAGTTCAAAAATACGTACATTTCAAAAGCTTTTGATGTTTATCATCAACCTAATAAGGAATGGCATAATAAATATTGTTGGTTGAATGAAAAAAAAAACAAGGTTGGGGAGAAGTCATGAAAATTAAGTTGAAAAAGAGCACTAAGCTCTTTACCTTGTATTTGATTTTACACTGCAATCACACTGGTTTTATTGTTTTGGCCGTGTTGTGTGGCATACAGAACCTTAATTCCCCAACCAGAAATTGAACTCATACCCCCTGCATTGGGAGCAAGGAGTCTTAACCACTGGACTGCCAGAAAAGTACCCACACTGGTTTTTACACTTAAATTGTGTTTCTGGGTTACAGCGGTTTGGGTTAGTGAACCTTGTGAAGAAGGCCTAAGCCCCTGACCCCAATTCTAATTGGTCCCTCTCTAAGAGGTTTTAAGTTCCTTGAGAACAGGACACACAATTTTTTATCTCCTCATGATACACAGTGGGAATTCTGTAATTTAACTGACTGATATCATTCCATTTGAGATAAACAAGTTTAAAAGGATTTTATTGCACTAAGATTAATCTGTAAGGGTTTATTCATTATGTAAATTTTAGGATTATAATTGTGAGGAAACATGATTCAAAGGAGTTCTTAACACAACATTTTAGAAGACGGTTATTATTATTTATTTCTGCAGTGATAAATTACATGACCTAAAATATATTCTCTGAATATTATAGCAAGAAAGCAAAGACCACAGATTACATTATATGTCATTTTGGCAGACTGGATTTCTGGCAGCCTATATCTTATCATTCTACTTCCATTTTGTAGAGGTGAATGTTTATTTTTAACAGATATTTAAGGAACGCAAAGAAATAGTACCTTTTACTTGAAAAGGTCAAAATACTAAAAAGATATAAAAGGTTCATTAAAGCCACTAATACATTAATATACTAAATGCGCTTGCATTCTTGTTAATTCTGAAACCATAGGTAATTGTCTAAGCTGGTTAATATTTATCTTCTTGATCTCATTTTCCCATTTTTATTTCCCTCATTTTTTGCTATTCATGGAAGCTTACAGTCAGCCATATTTTAAAAACAGATCTTTCATGATTCCCAGATCAAACTGAGATTATATGGGGTTATATGTCATTGTGGCAAACTCCAAGGAGTTAGCTAGAGGGGTTTTCTAGAACTTGGGAGATGAGATCCTATTTTTGAAACTGCTGCTAAGTCGCTTCAGTCATGTCCGACTCTATGTGACCCCATGGACTGCAGCCTACCAGGCTCCTCCATCCATGGGATTTTCCAGGCAAGAGTACTGGAGTGGGGTGCCATCGCCTTCGCTGATTTTTTTTTTTAAAGTTTAAGTACATTAGGATTACCTTAGCCATATTAAATAACGTTTCCTTTAGTCATTTGAATTTAATCCTTTGCTATTTATTACAGCTCTCATTAGTATCAAGGGAAACCTACCATCATCACTTTGTAAAGAAAAGGACAAATTTAAGTATCTATTGATAAAGTTAGCAAATACTTACATTAATTTAAACTTGGATAATTAAGTTAAAAGATGTTAAATACTGAGCTGATTAAAATGAAAACAAGAAAGCAAGGAACTCTTTTCCACCTTTCAAAAAGAAAAACAAAAAAAAAAAGACAGAGTGCCAAAGGAATAGAGACAGAAAGAAACAAATACTTTCCATGTGGTAATTCATCTGAATGAATTCTTTTATAGATAATTAATATTTTACTTTGTCAATTCGTTTTCATATATAATTAACCAATTTTATGCCCAAGTTTTGTTTTGTTTTTTTTCTTCTTTTAGATGGTATTGGGTCATTTTAATAAAAGTTATAAATAAGATACTAAAATTTGCATGCTGGTCCTCCCTGAAGTAACAAATAAGGCTGTTATATGAAAGAGAAATGATCAGATACAATGTTTTGCTGTAGATTACTTTCACAGTTAGTTAGTTCAGTCGCTCAGTCGTGTCCGACTCTTTGCGACCCCATGAACTGCAGCACACCAGGCCTCCCTGTCCATCACCAACTCCCAGAGTTCACTCAAACCCATGTCCATCGAGGTGGTGATGCCATCTAGCCATCTCATCCTCTGTCGTCCCCTTCTCCTCCTGCACCCAATCCCTCCCAGCATCAGGGTCTTTTCCAATGAGTCAACTCTTCACATGAGGTGGCCAAAGTACTGGAGTTTCAGCTTCAGCATAAGTCCTTCCAATGAATACCCAGGACTGATCTCCTTTAGGATGGACTGGTTGGATCTCCTTGCAGTCCAAGGGACTCTCAAGAGTCTTCTCCAACACCACAGTTCAAAAGCATCAATTCTTCGGCGCTCAGCCTTCTTTACAGTCCAACTCTCACATCCATACACGACCACTGGAAAAACCATAGCCTTGACTAGACGAACCTTTGTTGGCAAAGTAATGTCTCTGCTTTTGAATATGCTATCTAGGTTGGTCATAACTTTCCTTCCAAGGAGTAAGCGTCTTTTAATTTCATGGCTGCAGTCACCATCTACAGTGATTTTGGAGCCCAGAAAAATAAAGTCTGACACTGTTTCCACTGTTTCCCCATCTATTTCCCATGAAGTGGTGGGACCGGATGCCATCATCTTAGTTTTCTGAATGTTGAGCTTTAAGCCAGCTTTTTCACTCTCCACTTTCACTTTCATCAAGAGGCTTTTTAGTTCCTCTTCACTTTCTGCCATAAGGGTGGTGTCATCTGCATATCTGAGGTTATTGATATTTCTCCTGGCAATCTTGATTCCAGCTTGTGCTTCTTCCAGCCCAGCGTTTCTCATGATGTACTCTGCATAGAAGTTAAATAAGCAGGGTGACAATATACAGCCTTGACATGCTCCTTTTCCTATTTGGAACCAGGCTGTTGTTCCATGTCCAGTTCTTTTTTTTTTTTTTTTCCATGTCCAGTTCTAACTGTTGCTTCCTGACCTGCATATAGGTTTCTCAAGAGGCAGGTCAGGTGGTCTGGTATTCCCATCTCTTTCAGAATTTTCCACAGTGTATTGTGGTCCACACAGTCAAAGGCTTTGGCATTGTCAACAAAGCAGAACCTGCACTAAATATCCATTAATAAAATACTCTTATAACATTAAAGAACTTAAATTAAGATTGCCTACCACAAAAAAGAGACTGAATATGTAAAAATCTTTGCTAAATTCAATCACCCTGGAAGGCTTGACTAAGAATGATATAAAAGTTTCAGATTTCTTCAATGTGTGACATTATCACATTAGCAAAACCACAGTTTCCATTTATGAACATGTTATCTTCAGGAATGGTAAGAGATTATATCAGCAACAGTTATTGCCTATCTGTGATTTCCAATCTTGCCTTTTGTGTTTGTTCTGGTTTGCCCTTTGAAATTTTTATCATTTTGACCTATTTTAAGTATCTTCTTTCCCTTAGAAATTCTGATTCAGGAAATCCCAGGTAGCAAACTGGAAGTCTTTTAAAACCAATGCTGTCCTCCCCTCCTTTCACGTGCCCTTTAGTCCCTGGGTAATTTTAAAAATTAGACAAGTTTGGGGACTGCTACTCACCAATCATGAGAGATGAGAAACAAAGTACCCTCAGCTCTTCCTTCATCTCTAAACTCCAAATCAAACAAAAACATCAATCTAGAGAGTTTTATTTGCTTCATTAATTTAAGCAATTAATTAATGCTTAAGCAATTAATGCTTAAGATTCAAAATATTTTAACAAGGACATTTATTGAGGGCACATATCTAGAAAAATTTCATAAATATAGCATCCTCACACTTAATAAATGAAGACACATGGTTTTATTATCACCATTATCTCAGGCAATTTGTCTACAAAATGAAATGGATTAAGACATATTCTAATTGGTATCAGAGACAGAAATAAATGTATAATGAATACTGTAAAGCTTTTGTTTGCTGCTGCTGCTGCTAAGTCGCTTCAGTCGTGTCCAACTCTGTGCGACCCCAAAGACGCCCTAACAGGCCTTATATTTCAAATTAGACATGATTTTTTTTTTCAGAACTACCACTAGTATGGCTGTATTTAAATCTATAATAAGACATTTCACATTAAATAGTGTGAGTCCAAGCTGCAATTTCCAACCAAGTGGTAATTTAGTCCAAAAGCTTGAAACGAAATGGTAGCTTATTCTATGAAAAAATAAATTGTAACTTTATGCATTTTACGTAATCTTCTTCATGACTATGACTAAGAACTAACTTCAAGAGTAGTTTAAAAATCCACAAGAGCTTAAAAGTAGATTCTAAGAATACAAATATCTGCCTCGAAAAAACGAACTGTTCTCTTACCTTTCTCCCTCTAATATTCCCGATTTTAAAAAGTAAAAAATTAGGTCACTTAGCTAAGTCATCAGTCAATAGTGGTTCGGTAGATTATTTTCATCATTAGACTATTATGAGGCTGAGTACGGCTGATCCTTATCAACTTCTTTGATTTTTAAAGCTAGGAGTCACAGGAAAAAAGTAAAAAAAAAAGGTTTTAGTCAACATGTGGGATGCACTCAAGAGGTCTATCCACACAGCCTTAACCCACTGTTCTGTGAAAGTGAACGCATTCACACAGCGGGCAAACTTCTGCTTATTCAACACTTTAAAAGTAGCTTTAAAACGGAAAAATCCCCCAAATACTCTAATCGTTTCTATGTATTCTTCATGAATGTAATAAATAATCTAGAACATTTTTTTTCACGCTCTTTGTGCCTTAACAATATACTTAATTCGGCCAAACCCATGTGAACTATTTTCCCTTCTACTCTGGTCACACCAAGTAACTATGCACATCTCACAAAACCGCCTTTCAAAATGCAGGGGATTAAAAGCAAGAAGGCAAAGACTTCTAAATATAGTCCCTTCATGTTTATTTTACACTCATCTTATGTCACTAGCGTCAGCCAACAGCGGTGGACACTTGGAAGCATCTCTCAAAGCAAAACGAAGGGGCGCTTGACAGCTACGCCATCTACCTGTTGAACCCGGACCACGGCGCTCGGCTACAGTCAGATCAGCTTCTACGACTTAAAAATGCTAATGATCGAATTAAAAAAAAAAAGTTGTTTGCCAGTCTTTCTTCCTTCCGTCTATTTCTTTCGGGCAGTTTCTGCATAACTGAGGGAGCCAGAGGACTCGAGAGCTCCTCCGCCCGGCTGGTAGCAGCAGCGAGCGGGCCGGGTGGCGGGCTCGCTGCAGTGGGCAGAGGTCATCACAGGCCGGACGGAGAGGAAAGGCGCCCTCCCAACCCAGATTTACTCACCTACCGTGCGGAGAGGCGATGAGTGCGTGCTGTTCGCCCAGCGGGGAGACCCAGATCCGAGTAGGAAGGGAGGTTGTGGCGCCGGGGCGAGGGGCGCGTAAAGAGGAAAACGTATTACCTAAGCCGGGATGCGGAGCCCAGAAGGAGCCTGCAGCCTTTCCCTCCAGAAACGGAAGAGGCGGGGGAGGAGGAGGCGGAAAATGCGGAGGAGGAGGTGGCCCGGCGTGCGAGGCTAGCAAGGGGCGCCGGGCGTACGGCCGCCGGCGCGGCTCCAGGGCGAGGGGCGGGGAGGGCGGCCGTGGTCGTCCGAAAGCTAGGTGCAGCCGGGCGGCGCGCGGCCTGACTCGGCCGGGGATCGCAGACCGCAGCATCCGCCAAGCCGCCGCCCCCTCGCGTCCCCCGGGACCGCGGCGTGGAAAGCCGCGGTGACGCCTCGAGGCTCCCGGGGCGAAGCGGGCATCCCACGCCTGTCTGCCCGAGTCTGCAACGTCACAAGTGGAGCGTGATGATTCAGAGGGGAGTGCCAGGAAGAGAAGGGCTCCAGGGTCACCTAATCCACTGTTACTGTTTTGTTCTTGCAATCGCCCACAAATTCGGTTTTAGTATCTTCCTCCTCCATTCTTCCCTCCCTCCCCCCCTTTTTTTTTTGAGGATTATGGGTTTGACGAACGGGTTGGCAGCTGTGAAGATGGACTTCCTGAGGGTGACAATGGGGTCCCATTGTTCTACTAGAAATGTCAAGCGTGCGGGTTGTTCGGCAAACCCGCGCAGCCTCTCCTGGGCGCTTGACTTAGGTGTGGGCCTATGGCCACCTTGACCGGAAGCACACCGTGGCTAGGAAACTCTTCTCTCTTAAACGCTTTAAACTGTGGGATTCAGCATACCTTAAGGATGGTTTTGAATGGTGGGTGGAGATAGGAATGAGTGGTGACTGGGAGAAGGGTAGACATTTTTAAAGGGCTACAGAGTTTTGAATAGAAGGGGGCTGGCTGGCGGCCCAGCAGGCTGGATGTGGTTAGTGAGCACCCTTGGGCCTTCTAAAGTCCTTCACACATCCTATCACTTCATGGTACACCTAAGAAATGATCACGTCTGCAGGACCCCAAATGGCAAACAGGCTCATGTAGGAGGGACTGGGCCCTTCCACCTTGGAGGGCAGAGGAGACCACTGTCTATATACTCATTCCTTGGCATGAAATTACAGTGCTCTGTTTTAGTGTTCTAGCTACCGGATTTTCTGATCCCCATTTCCCCAAACCTCCTGAGTTATCAAGACCTGGTCCTCACAGCAGTGGGGAACCACCAAGACAGGGGCCTGGCGTAATGCTCAACTTGTCATAGTCCAGGAAGTGATGCTTGAAAGGTTAGTCTCCCAGACAGAACACATCATTTTGCTCCCAGCCTGCTTCTGTGATGTCTGACTGAGACAACTTCTCCTTCCCACCCCTTCTCACCCCCACTCCATTACCAGGCTTTCACTCTCTAGCAAGTCCAGCTGATTCATTCTTTCTTGTCTCTCCAGATTCATTTTTTAGATCCATCCCCTTAGGGCTCGTTAGGTCCATTTCCTTTGTTATTGTTTATTTATCATTATCCCATTTCTATCTTTGATGGACAAAGGTCAAGAAATAGTTTGAACATGATATTTGGAAGTAAAGAAGCAAATACCAGAATAGTGAGAGCAAAGAATTTGCCCCGAGGGAGGAGGAACTGGGGGAGTGAAGGGTGGAGCAGGATGTTTTTGTGACAAAGCTGTGTTCATCTGCAACTGAATCTATTCCACTTTCCACTTTACTACCACAGAGCTCACCCTACGTTGCACGTCTCAGTGGGTTGCTTGCTTAAAAGCTTTCACTGGCTCCTGCTTCCGCGGTCCTATGGAGAGCAAGCTTCTGGCAAAGCTTCTCTCCCCCTCTAATCTGTCAACCTCGCCCCCTCACACTTGACACTGTTTTACCACACCACATCTAGTTTCCTAAATGCATAAATTTGTTTCATTCCTTTGTGCCTTTATATATGTTATTTATTTTGCCTGGAGTATTCTCTGCTGCTATGATAATAGCTAATGGCACGAGCTAAGTGCTTTTGTCTTTTATAGCTATTAATTCCTATATCAATCCTATGGTAGGATTACTGTTAATCTCAATTTAATAAACACCAAAACTGTGACTTAGAGAGGTTAACCAATTTACTCAACTATGTAGCATGCATGTGTGGTAAGTCGCTTCAGTCATGTCCAACTCTTTGGGACCCTATGGACTGTCTGTGCATGGGATTCTCCAGGCAAGAATACAGAGTGGGTTCCATGCCCTCTTCCTGCGGATCTTCTCAACCCAGGGACTGAACCCAAGTCTCTTATGTCTCCTGCCTTGGCAAGCAGGTTCTTTACCACTAGCCCTACCTGGAAAGCCCAGAGTGGTGAGACCACGTTTGAACTCAGCAGTATGACTCCGGGACTCACATTATTTTACCTGTTCATACTTTTAAAAAATTCTAAGACACTAAATTTGAGCACGATTTAAAGTTTTTAAAAAATCTTAAAAGTGAAAAGAAAAAAAATCTTAAAAGTGCAAAGAGAAAATATAAGTGAATTGCTTTTCATCTCAAAGTAAGTGTGGAACAAAGGATAAAATTACAAAGGAAAAGTGACAGACCTGATTATGGAATTTTTAACTTCTTTCATCAAAGAAACCCATACGGTAAAAGTAAAACTTACTCCAAAATATACAATATAGGGACTTCCCTGGTGGTCCAGTGGTCGAGACTTCCCCTTCCAGTGTAGGGACTGTGGGTTCCATCCCTGGTTGAGGAGCTAAGATTCCACATACCTTGTGGCCAAAAAACCAAACCATAGAACAGAAGCAGCAAGCAGTGCCTCCCGTAGGCCAGTGATTAATACTCCACGCTTCCACTGCAGCAGGCTTAGGTTCAATCACTGGTCAGACACTTCACATGCCGTGTGGTGTGGCCCCCCAAAAAAACCCAGGAGCAATACTGCAACAAATTCCATAAAAACTTTAAAAATGGTCTACATTAAAAAAATCTTTTAAAAATGTGCATTATATATGAAAGATGAAAGTAACATCCTCATTTAATAAGATCTTAAAATATCTTGTTTTTAAAAATGGGCAAAATATAAATTAGTTAAATCATGAAAGTCAAATGCAAATGGCCAAAGTATTTTTAAGAGAAGTGAAAATGTAGAATTATAATGCACCTTCAAGGAAGTAAGGGAATAGAGCTAATGATTCGGGCCACCGACCCTTGAGACAGGATGTATGGCAAATGAACAAGCTCGCTGCTGAGAAAAGCATAATTTACCTCAGTGTTTCTGGAGGGCAGTTTGGCAGAATGCAATCAAAGCCTCAAAAATGTTCACACCCTTGGACTCAAAAATTACATTTCTGGGAATTCATAATGCAGGGATTGACAAATATTTTCTGTAAAAATCCAGACAGTAACTACTTTAGGCTTTGCCGGCCACATACGTCTCTCCTGCTTTTCTTCTTTGTCTGTGTGGTTTTTTTTTTTAACTCTGCAAAAATATGAGCGCCATTAGCTTGAATGTTGTAGAAAAACTGGTTGTGGCCTGAAATTGGCCTGAGGTCAGTAATGCGTGCAAAGAGTTGACTGCAAGAAAGTTCATCATGGTGAATTTGGTAATAGTCAAAAAGAAAGCAACTAAATGTCTGAGGATAGAAATTCATTCCAACCAAGTGTGAAACAAGTTTTTTAAAAGTTTTAAATGTTTAAAAAATTTTCAGAATGATATTTGTTGCATGATACAGTATTCATGGTTTGTTAAATGGAAAAATACAGTTTACCAAAGACTATCTGCTGCTGCTGCAAGTCGCTTCAGTCGTGTCCGACTCTGTGCGACCCCATAGATGGCAGGCCACCAGGCTCCCCCGTCCCTGGGATTCTCCAGGCAAGAACACTATGTTATCCCAAATACAACATAATTATGTGTATGGTGGTGGTGGTTTAGTTGATAAATCATGTCCAACTCTTGCAACCCCATAGACTGTAGCCCACTAGGTTCCTCTGTCCATGGGATTTTCCAGGCAAGAATACGGGAGTGGGTTGTCATTTCCTTCTCCAGAGGATCTTCCTGACGCGCAGATGGAACCTGGGTCTCCTGCACTGCAGGCAGATTCTTTTCTGACTGAGCTACCAAGGAAGCCCAATTATGTGTATATATGCATAGAAAAAGAACTGGAAAAATACAAGCTGTCGATATTATACGACATTGATAGTGACCTTGGGGTAGGGGTGAGATTGTAGCTATCTGGGGCTTTTTGTTGTATGTATATGCTTCCAATAGTGAATATGTAATTGTGAAATAAGTAAAAATAGAAACTTTGCTTGAGCAACAACAAGGCCTTTAGTTGACGGTTTGAGAAAAGTTCCCCCAAATTCACTTTCCCTCTCTGTGTACTCCCTGAATACACAATGATCTTTTGAGTACCATTATTTATTTCACTGGAGAATGGTCAGTACCTTTATTTAGCTATGCATTCCGCTGTTATTGGACATCTGGGTTCCCAGTATCCCCTGTTGTAAGTATGCTGGTTATTTCTTACTTGCTGTCTGCCAGATCCGGTTTCCTTCCTTCTTTGCCGTACTCTGTCCTCAAAAGGCAGAACTTTCAGAGACTATTTTCTTTGGGCTCTCTTGCCAGCTGGCTTCCTCTGAGGACTGGGCAGTGGGTGAACCAACAGTAGATTGAAAGTGAAAGTTGCTCAGTCGTGTCCAACTCTTTGAGACCCCATGGACTATACAGTCCATGGAATTCTCCAGGCCAGAATACTGGAGTGGGTATCCTTTCCCTTTCCAGGGGATCTTCCCAACCCAGGGATCAAACCCAGGCCTCCTGCATTGCAGGCGGATTCTTTACCAGCTGAGTCACAAGGGAAGCCCAGGAATACTGGAGTGGGTAGCCTATCCCTTCTCCTGGGGATTTTCCCAACCCATGAATCAAACTGGGGTCTCCTGCATTGCAGGCGGATTCTTTACTAACTGAGCTCTCAGGGAAGCCCAACAGTAGATTGGAGAGTAGCAAAAGGAAAAAGGAGGAAGGTTGGGGGATTTTTTTCCCCCACCTCTTTTTTTTTTTTTTTTTTTTTTTATGTTTTGGGCCTCTAGGGTTCCTGCAAGGAAGCCCCTGATGCTGCTGCTGCTGCTAAATCGCTTCAGCGATGTCCAGCTCTGTGCGACCCCATAGACGGCAGCCCACTAGGCTCCCCCATCCCTGGGATTCTCCAGGCAAGAATACTGGAGTGGGTTGCCATTTCCTTCTCCAATGCATGAAAGTGAAAAGTCAAAGTGAAGTTGCTCAGTCATGTCCGACTCTTAGCGACCTCATGGACTGCAGCCTACCAGGCCCACTGTGCTAATTTGATCTCCTCCCCTTATCCCTTGGGGCTTCCCAGATGGCACAGTGGTGAAAGAATCTGCCTGCTAATGCAGGAGATGCAGTAGACCCGGGTTCGGTCCCTTGGTTGGGAAGATCCCCTAGAGTAGGAAATGGCAACCCACTCCAGTTATTCTTGCCTGGAAAATTCCATGGACAGAAGAGCCTGGTGGGCTACAGACCATGGGTTTGCAAAGTCGGGCACAAATGAGCACACACACACACTTATCCCTTATCACACACTTATCCCCACTTATCCCTTGGGCTTCCCTCATGGCTCAGTGGTAAAGAATCTGCAAGCAAATGCTAGAGATATGGGTTCAATCCCTGGGTCGAGAAGATCCCCTGGAAAAGAAAATGGCAACTCACTCCAGTATTTCTTGCCTGGGAAATCTCACATAGAGGACCCTGTCAGTTTACAGTCCATGGGAATCACAAAAGAATCAGACATGACTTAGCAACTAAAAACAACCTTATCCCTTCAGTCCTAGCAGTGGTAACAGCTTCTTACTGTTGCAAGATTTGAGTACCTTCACGTTGAGTTCTTTCCCTTCACCCAGCCCTAAACCTAACCCTGCTGCTGCTGTTGCTGCTAAGTCGCTTCAGTCATATCTGACTCTGTGTGACCCCAGAGACTGCAGCCCACCAGGCTCCCCAGTCCCTGGGATTCTCCAGGCAAGAACACTGGAGTGGGTTGCCATTTCCTTCTCCAATGCATGAAAGTGAAAAGTGAAAGGGAAGTCGCTCAGTTGTGTCTGACCCTCAGCGACCCCATGGACTGCAGCCTTCCAGGCTCCTCCATCCATGGGATTTTCCAGGCAAGAGTACTGGAGTGGGGTGCCATTGCCTTCTCCAAACCTAACCATAAATTTCTATAAATAGTCAGCTCAATAAAATCTCTTCTGTTGCAGCATCTAAGTGGAAGTTGGTTCCCATTAAGACAGAATGATGGATTAAAGAACATTGAAAGTGAAAATGAAAGAAAGTCGCTCTGTCCGACTCTTTGCAATCCCATGGACTGTAGCCTACCAGGCTCTTCCATCCATGGGATTTTCCAGGCGAGAATACTGGAGTGGGTTGCCATTTCCTTCTCCAGGAGATCTTCCTGACCCAGGGATTGAACCCGGGTCTCCTGCATTGTAGGCAGACACTTTACCATCTGAGCCACCAGGGAAGGCACGTTGGTGAACACCGTAAAACACAAATCTTTTATTTTGTATGCATCATATTTTACATCTGAGCTTTCAGGTATTGACAAGGTAATTGTAGAATGATTTACAAGTGTCCTGAAGCAGGAATTTGAATTACTGTGAGGCCAGTGTTTGGGAATGTAACCCTCTGACTATTGTTCTCCACTTCTCCATACGTTTTTTGACAAGAAACTCAGTTGCATTTTACTGAAGACATCATACACTACAGTATGGTGGTGTTACAATTTGATGTTTTCAGTGGAATCTTTAAGGAAATATTCTTAAATATCAGGTATACCATATAAATGAGACAAAAGTCATATATAGATTTGGGAGAAGCTTCTTTCTCATCTTTGAACCAGACCTTAGGACATGCCTGCAGAATCCCAGGGCTCCTTGGAACACAGTTTAAAAATACAGATTTGGAGAGTACAAGGGTCTGGAAGATATATCCTTCACAGATATCAAGTGTCTAGTATATGTCTCTAGGTTAGATTCCTAGAATCACATGGTCAACCATATGATTCTGCCCATTGCCCTTCAAAACCCTCCTCACTGTGAATGATCTTGCTTTTCTCGTTACTGCGTCTATTATGAAATACAAACCACCCCCCCACGTTTCCTAGTTTCTCATCACAGTTTTAATTGCATTTTTATTATTAGTGAATTTATTTCCCTTGTCTATTTGCCATTTATATTTCCTTTTATCCTCTTCCTTCCCACCTGTTTTTAGCTGCATTTTCATGTTTGACCATTTTTTATTTATTCAATACATATTTTTTTTTTTAGTTATTGTATATAAGGAGGATAGTTGTTTTGCAATGTGCTGGTTTCTGTTGTACAACAATGTGAATGAGTCATAAGTGAAAGTGTTAGTTGCTCTTTTGTGACCCCATAGACTCTAGCTTACCAGGCAGATCCTCTACGTCCATGGGTTTCTTCAGGCAAGAATACTGGAGTGGGTTGCCATTCCCTTCTCCAGGGGATCTTCCCGACCCAGGGATCAAACCTGGGTCTCCTGCATTGCAGGCAGATTCTTTACTGTCTGAGCCAGCAGGGAAGCCCACATATATGTATATCCCCTCGTTTTTGAGACGCCCCTCTCCTCTTCCATCCACTCCAACACAAGACGACCCTGTGCTATACAGCAGCTTCCACATATAATTCCTTGTATCTAGGTATTATGCTAATGGATATAAATGATAAACAATACAATTATGCCTCTGCCCTAATGGAGCTCACAAACTAGTAATATTGTAGTCTTACTATTTACCCTGTTTAATTCAATTAATAATATAGTGCATATGGCAACTTTGTCACATTTGTTGTGAGTAATTTGTTATGATGAATTTTTATTACAAATTTAAAATTTTTTTTGTGTAGTCAAATCTATGAGTCTTTGTTTTTATGCCTAGAAAATCGTTTTACAACCAAAGATCAGATCAATATTCACTTTTATTTCTCCTGCTATTTTTCACTATTTGATATTTTAGATTTAAGTCTTTAATAATCTGTAAGTTTTTTAAGTCTTTATTGAATTTGTTTCAATATTGCTCCTGTTTTGTCTTGGTTTTTTTTGGCCGGGAGGCATGTGGCTCTTAGCTCCCTGACCAGGGATCCAACCTGCATTGGAAGGCAAAGTCTTAACCACTGGACTGCCAGGGAAGTCCCTAGAGGTTATTTTGGGATGCTCTAAATTGATTTACCCGGCTCAAAAATCTAGCCAGTTTTCCTGACATCGTTATTGAACAGACATCCTTTTCCTACTAATCTCTGATGACAAATAGATCATGTATTAAATTCTTTTATGCACTAGGCTATATTTCTGGATCCTCTATTTGTTTTTGTTCATCTTCATCCACCTCTGAATTGCTGTGCCAAAGTCATAGCTTTTTATTTATTGTATTTATTTATTTGGCTGCATCACGTCTTAGTTGCAGCACTCAGACTAAGTAATTGCAATATGTGGGTTTAGTTGTTCCTCGTCATGTGGGATCTCAGTTCCCAGACCAGAAACTGAACCTGTGACCCTTGCATTGCAAGGCAGATTCTTAACCACTGGACCACCAGGGAAGTTCCTGGCATAGCTTTTTAATAGCAAACTGGGTAACTCTTCATCAAAATTCCTTCCAAATATTCAAAATATTTGTTTTTAGATGAAATTTATTAACGACTTTTCTGGTTATAAAAACAATGCATTATGAAGACAAGTTGTAGAAACTTTCAGAAAATATGGAAAATGTAAAGAATGAAACAAAACGCATCCCAAATTCTGTGACTGTTAACATTTTGGATTATAACTTTCCATCTTTTCTGTGTGTGTGTGTGTATATATATATATTATTTCCACAAATATTACCAAACATACTGTTTTGTAAACTGCTCTTTAATCATCATTTATGAGCATTTCACCATATCATTAAATATTCCTTTGAAATGTGATTTTTAATGACATATTAGCCAAGATGTCTAGCATAAGGGTCAGTAAGTAGTGTCAGCAGGGAGTGCTCACAGCCCCCTAGACTCAGCCGTATCCTTCACTCAGTCATGTCAAGCTAGCACTGAGGCCACCAGTTGTTGTCACATGGCTCAGTGTTACACGCCTGTCTCTGCCACACTTCAGAGCTTGAAATCAGCTGTTGCAAACTTGAAATCGGTGTTGACTGTAATCCGCTGCATTGTAATGGGTTTTGGAGCATTTGCCACCTATATCTTATCTGTTAGGCATCTGTAAAAATGACTCAACCATAGGATGTTAGGTAGCTAAAAAATAGGCAAAAATGTAGGTTATTCAAACAAGAACTAAACTTGAATTGATTTAGTTATGAGATTTCTAGCACCGTATTGCACAATCTTATTTTTGTTTCCCTTTAAAAATCATTAACTGATAGGACTTCCCTGGTGGTGAGGGGATAAGAATCCACTTGCGAGTGCAGAGGACAGGGGGCCAACCCCAGCTCTGTGAAGACACCACTTGTGATAGAGCAACGGAGTGGGTGTGCCACACCTCCCGAGCCTGCACTCTGGAGCTCGAGCCACAACTCAGTACCCAGTGTGCTGTAATGAAGACTCAGCGAAAAAAATCATTAATTAATTTAAATCGTTTATACTCGCCTTAGAAAAGACGGAACAACTCATGAAAATAACGCATATCCATGGTTTATGGAAGAATTTAGGGGAAGAAGAATCCTTAACGTTTTTGACAGAACATTTAAAACTCCTTGAATTTTTCTTAAATTACAGTGAAATTAACTAAACTATATAAAGTAGGGGGCTTTGAGTGTGGTATCGAGGGCTACACATAGCTGAAATCCCACAAAAGCAAAGGGTTAATTTCTAGAACAAGTCATGCAGATATATTTATAGGCACTTCCCAGTATATGGGAACATAGGCTTATCTCTATCAGAGTCTCACCAGGCCTGAGTGTTTATCTTTACTCTCTCACACTCTACACACACAAACAAAACCCAAACACATACATGCAGTAAACTTCATAAAATGGGAATTATCTTTTTTTCACTTACCTTTCCATAGAAGGGCTGATTACTGAATTCCAAGATGTGAAACATTGCTGCTGCTGCTGCTGCTAAGTCACTTCACTCGTGTCCAACTCTGTGCTACCCCATAGACGGCGGCCCACCCGGCTCCCCCGTCCCTGGGATTCTCCAGGCAAGAACACTGGAGTGGGTTGCCATGTCCTTCTCCAGATGTGAAACATAATAAAAATCAAAGCCTTGAAGTATTATATATGGATACTTAGGATCTGCGCTCTCCTCTGTCTCAAGGGAATTAAAAGCTGGAAACTGAGAGCAAAACATTCAGGGTAGGGACACTGGATTGCCTTGCTTCATCTGAACACTTTTTAAATTAACTGCCCAGCTCAGTCCCTGCTGATAAGGTTAGAATTCTCTGTTGTTCAAGTACAAAGGTTAACCTCTGGAGCAAGCATATTATCAATGAGTCACTTCCTCCAATTGTTAAACATTCCTCAATATTGTTTACTTTAGCTATCCATGGAAAGTCCTAAAATCAACTTTTGTTGGAGATCCCTTGATACTCTTTAGCTTATATTTCTAATATTTATATCCTCATTGCTTTTTCCTTTTTTGATTTTTGCTTTGAAATACATTTGCCCAGCATTTTTTTTAGAACTGTTAATTTTATAATCTATCTTTTGGATATTACATGGCAAACATGAGTATGATACTAATTTCATAGGGAAAGGCGCATTAAAATTCTTTAAACTTCTTAGGCATTCAAAAATAGAACTTTAAGAAGCTTGTTTAAGATGTCTAATATGCAGAATCCAATTCTTTCCCGAAACCACACCCTCCATAACTCATGTTACCTACCTGTTCTGGTAAAACCTTAAGCCAAGAGACTGGAAAGGCCAGTGGAAACAAGTAGATCTTTCATATGCAAATTATACTGTGTTCTCTTTTGTTTAGTGACTTCCTTCTATGATCCATGAAGTTCATCATTACTCAGGTAATATTAGGAAACAAGTATATAATCCTAACACTTTACAACTTAAAAATAATTTTAGCTTTCAAATGTCTTTATAGTTACTGAACTTTTTATCCTAAGTGCTTTTCATGAAAAGAAAAGTGTTTCTTCCCTACAGGATATGCTGACACTGAAATGTTTACTGAAATGTTTGCTTAGTGTGATCAGTTTCAAATTTCTACAAAGGAAGTGTCGAAAGAACACATTGGAAGATTAGAAAGAACATATACTGAACTGCTGTTTTGGCTGTTATTGTTCACACAGCTTTATTTTTTAATATTTGTTTGTTTCTGTCTTAGGCTGCACTTGGTCTTAGTTGAGATACTCTGGATCTTGGGTCTTTGTTGCAACATGCATGTGGGATCTAGTTCCCTGACCAGGGATCAAATATTTTTCCTCTTTTTTTTTTCACAAGTTAAATATATTACCTGAATATACAGCTAAATTTTACCTTGGAAACAGCAACAAATGTGGTTCAGCAGATGCTTCTGTGAGCACCAGTGAGTTAATGAAAGTTGCAGACTATTGCTTGACACCAAGAGGAAAAGGACGCTAATTCCCAGTCACCACCTATGTCTCCACTGCTATTTCTGGCCTCTTGCTCATCTTCCCTTTAAAAAAAAAAATTATTTAATTTTGGCCGTGCTGGGTCTTCATTGGTGTGCAGGCTTTTCTTTAGTTGTTGGTGCCGAGGCTACTCTTGAATTGCACTGCACAGGCTTCTCATGGCAGTGGCTTCTCTTGCTGTGGAGCACAGGCTCTGGGGCACATGGGTTTCAGTAGCTGGGCTCCTGCGCTCTAGAGCGCAGGCTCAGTAGTTGTCGCACACAAGCTTAGTTGCTCCGTCGCATCTTCCCCCACATCAGGGATTGAACCAGTGGCTCCTGCATTGGCAGGTGAATTCTTTACCACTGAGCGACCAGGGAAGCCCCTGTCTTCGCTTTAGATAGTCTTATCTTCTGGGTCTGCAGCCATGAAATTAAAAGACGCTTACTCCTTGGAAGGAAAGTCATGACCAACCTAGATAGCATATTGAAAAGCAGAGACATTACTTTGCCAACAAAGGTCCATCTAGTCAAGGCTATGGTTTTTCCTGTGGTCATGTATGGATGTGAGAGTTGGACTGTGAAGAAAGCTGAGTGCCAAAGAGTTGATGCTTTTGAACTGTGGTGTTGGAGAAGACTCTTGAGAGTCCCTTGGACTGCAAGGAGATCCAACCAGTCCATTCTGAAGGAGATCAGCCCTGGGATTTCTTTGGAAGGAATGATGCTAAAGCTGAAACTCCAGTACTTTGTCCACCTCATGCGAAGAGTTGACTCATTGGAAAAGACTCTGATGCTGGGAGGGATTAGGGGCAGGAGGAGAAGGGGACGACAGAGGATGAGATGGCTGGATGGCATCACTGACTTGATGGACGTGAGTCTCAGTGAACTCCAGGAGTTCGTGATGGACAGGGAGGCCTGGTGTGCTGTGATTCATGGGGTCGCAAAGAGTCGGACATGACTGAGCGACTGATCTGATCTGATCTGATCTTCTGGGTGATTATGGAAGTTTTGTCCTCAACATACTCCAGGGTCTAGGAGGAGATAAGAGTATAGCTGCAGCTGTCTCTAATTTGTTGTTGTTGAAGTCATAACTTAAAACTTGGGGGAAAAAAAAGAAATCTTTGATGTTATGATTTATCATAAATTTTTCATCAGCTGCATATTATTTCCTACCTCATCCACTCTGTGGTAGGAAGGGTTTTTTTTTAAATTTCATTTATTTATTTAGGCTGTGCTGGGTCTTCATTGCAGTTTGAGGAAAAGACATTGGTTTAATAGTTGTGGCACACAGGTTTTGTTGCCCCGTGGCATGTGGAATCTTCCCAGACAAAGTATCGAACCTGTGTCCCCTACATTGGCAGGCAGATTTTTAACCATTGGATCACCAGTGAAGTCCCCACTCTGAATCTTAAAAACACACACCAAACAAATATTGTGATCTTGCCTTCCACTATCTTTTTGTTTTAATTGACAATTTTGCTCCTAAATACAGGCAGAAATTTTACAAATTTTGATTGATCTTACCACTAATAACATGGGATGCATTATCTTGGTTTTTTAATTTAAGATTTGGAGGCAAGAGTCTCAAAGGAGGGTTTCTGAGCATTGAGGCTGCACAGAATACTGATATTCACAAGTTTCTCATTTGTTACCTCTTTATCTTTGGAAAAGTGAATGTAGCATTAATAGTAGCAAACCTCACCAACCAAGCACCAGAACAATAAAAATATGACTCTGAAAAGGACTTGAAGTCTTCTCATATAAGTGGAAAAGCATATGATTTTGACAGTCATTTGATTTTATTTCTCCTCCCCCAAAGAAATAGCAAATATTAAGAAATCCAAAGTTCATAAGAGCAAAGTATATGCATACTTTAAGATACATTTTAGTCTTCCTACATATTTTTATTGCTATGTATGCATGTGTGTATAGTTGCTTCAATTGTGTCTGACTTTTTGTGACCCTATGGACTGCAGCCCACCAGGCTTCCTGTCTGAGGAATTCTCTAGGCAAGAGTACTGGGGTGGGTTGCCATGCCCTCCTGCAGGGGATCTTCCCAACCCAGGGATGGAACTCCCATCTCCTGTGGCTCCTGCATTGCAGGAGGATTCTTTACTGCTGAGCCACCAGGGAAGCCCATTGCTATGTACAGATGCATACAATTCTAGGGAAACCTAGAAGAGTTTAAAGGCTATAATTATCACAAAATGTTTTCCTGATTACATACTTTCCAGTTGACCTTGCTAACATCACAGTATTTGTAACTCTACTTACCAAACTTGGTAGGACAGGTCAATTTACACATTTATTAATTTGGGGATGTTATAGTGGTAATATAAAATATTTATTGCTAAACTGAAATCCTCAAGACTGTATATAGTATGCATATTTCAAAATAATGATGCTAATTTGACATTACATATTAGAAATATGCCCATTATTAGAAATATGCAAATAAACATTTGTACTATTATCATGTACCAAGGCTTATGTTTTTTGAAAATACAGTGCTTCATAATGTCAGTGTTATATCTTGGGTTGTATATATAAAAGTTATGCATGTATTTTTATTTTAATTATTAAGGACACAATTGTGCATGCAATATATCAAAATAAGCAATAAAGGAAAGCTCTTACGTAACCTTAAGAAAAAAACATGTCTTTCCATCTTTGATGCGATGTAATCAGCACCTGGTGGCAATTTACAAGAAACCCAGTGCACATCGCAAATTCATCCAAAAAGTATTTGCAGAATCACCTACAAAGAAAACGTGGTAGGTCTTGCGTAATGTTTTTATGTCCTTAAAAACCACTTTTTGTTGCAAAATAATTATTTGATCTCAAGAGAAATAATAAAAAATATAAATTGTAATAGCGAAGTAGAGTTACCCCTGTTTCTACTACCAACCAAGGATGACTGCTGCTAACATTTTGGGTATATGTTCTTCTAGAGTGTTTCTGTGCATATATACACAGATTTTTTTTTCTAACAGAAACCGTCTTTGTTTTTGAAATTTCCTATTTTATTCATGCTCCTAACTTTATCAGGTGCTGTTTGAATCAATACACTGAGCATGATACTGGCTGATGATCTGAGAAACAACCCATCATTGCCTACCAAATCCACATAATGCTGGAACTCATGAACATCCCCAGTATCCAAACAGATGGTTAAATTTCATGATCTCTGGATCTAAGGTGACCAATTTATAGCTCAAAACAGTTAAACCAGGGACTTCCCTGGTGGTCCAGTGGTTAAGAATCTGTCTTTCACTGCATGGGAGGTGGGTTTGATCCCTGGTTGGGGAACAAAGATCCCATATGCCACGAAGCAGTTAAGCCCATGCCACAACTCCTGAGCCTGTGAACCACAATTAGAGAGCCCGTGGGCCAAAGTGAAAGACCTCACATGATGTAATGAGGATTCCATGTGCTGCAACTGAGATCCAAAGCAGCCAAATGGATAAAAAACAGAACAACCTGAATTCTTCTGAGTAGCCTTTTCTGATTCCTAGACTATGACAAGTGGCCCTACCCTGTGCTCCCATCACACCATGTAAACTCCAAGGCTGCAGGGCCCAACACCTAACTCAGCATCTGGATTGTTAGAGGCCCTCAGTGACTAGACAAAGCACCAAGAGAGAGGCAGATATACCACAAGTGTGTATGAAATTCCATGTGACCAGAGAGAGGAAGTTGAAAAGAAAGGGCACTCAGAAATGTGGCTCAAAGGTAAGCAATATTAAAAAATGTTTTAGTCACTGGTTCAATTGTTAAATTTAAATTAAAAATAATTCATTTCCCCAGTTGCACTAGACACATTTCAAGTGTTCGGTATCATTTGTGTCTGGTGTTGAACAACATGCGTGTGTGTTAAGTCGCTTCAGTCATGCCCAACTCTGTGGGACCCCATGGACTGTAGCCTGCTAGGCTCCTCTGTCCATGGAATTCTCTGGGCAAGAATACTGGAGTGGGTTGCCATGCCCTGCTCCAGGGGATCTTCCCAACCCAGGGATCGAACCCTCCTCTCTTACATCAGGAGATGCATTGGCAGGCAGGTTCTTTACCACCAGCACCACCTGGGAAGCTTGAACAACATAGTAATAGATGACTGTGAGATTTTTTAGCAATTAAATAATAAGTCAAAAGGGTATCCTAGGAAGGCTTGTTATCAGTAAAATCAGTAAAGGATGTGATGGTTGAGAGACAAGAGAGAAGTTACATCTGGAATGAACGTACTAAAATGTACATGAATGTGGGTACTAGGACGGTAGCAGTGAGGTGTTAGGAGTGGGCAAATCTGAGATAGGTTGCAAAGAAATCACTGGTATGCCTGGATGACTGATTGGCAACGAGAGAAGAGAAAACTATTCAAGAGTGGTAGCGAGCCTCCAAACAGCCCTCGATGTCCTCCCAGTAACCACGCCCTGGTGGAGTCCCCTGCCACACTGTCCCAGGCGTGGTCTGTGTGACCCATAGAATGGGCCAATAGTGATGGTACCTCGTTCCCGAGATTAGGTTATAAGAGATATGGTGGCTTCTGGCTTGGTGGCTCTCTTTTGGATCACTTGGTCTGGAAGAAGCTAGCTGCTACTTTGCAAGAAACCCTAAAGAGAGGACCTTGAGGCTAGAATTGAAGGCTGCCAACAGGCATGTGAGTGAGTTTGGAAGTGGGCTCTTCTGCCCCAGGAGAGCACTCAAATGACCACTGTCCCAGCTAACGAATTGACTGCAATCTCAGCGAAGATTCTGAGCCAGAACCACCCACCTAAGCCTCCTAAGTCTCTCTCTGATTCCTGAGCCTCAGAATCAGAGATGTAATAAATATTTGTTGTTTTAAATTGCTAAACTCTGGGGTAATTTGTATCAGCAACTGATAATTATTGCATCAAACACTAATAAAAAGATAATCTAATTTAAAAATGAGCAAGAGAGTTAAAACTGCTACTTTACAGAAGAAGATAAAAAGTATATGAAAAAGTGCTCAATATCATTAGCTACAAGGGAAATGTAACTGAAAACCACAATGAGACAATACTATACACACACCAGTAGACTAAAATTAGAAAGACTGACAGCACAAAATATTGATAAGGATGTGGAGCAAACACAATTCTTTTTTTTTTTTAGGTTGAGACATAATTCATGTATAATACAGATTTACCAATTTAAATTATGTAATTCAATAGTTTTTAGTTTAGTGCAACCATCACAATGGCCTTCCACGGTAACTCAGTGGTAAAAAATCCACCTGCCAATGCAGGAGATACAGGAGACTGGGGTTTGATCCCTGGGTTGGCAAGAGCCCCTTGAGAAGGAAATGGCAACCCACTCCAGTATTCTTGCCTGGGAAATCCCATGAACAGAGGAGGCTGGCAGGTTACAGTCCATGGGTTCACAGAAGAGTCAGACATGACTTAGCAACTAAACAACAACAAAAAATCATAACATATTTTAGAATATTTTTATTACACCAAAAAGAAACTCATATGACTTAGCTGTTACCCTCCAGTTGTCCCACCACTCCTCCCAAGCCCTAGGCAGCCACTAGTCTACTTTCTGTCTGTATATATTTGCTTGTTCTAGACACTCATGTCAATGGAATCATAAAAAATGTCATCTATTGTGACTGGCTTCTTCACTTTGCAGTGTTTTCAAGGTTCATTTATGTGGTAGCATGTATCAACAGTTCATTTCTTTTTATTGTCAAATAATATTTTATTGTGTGCTTATATTACTTAAAAATCCACCAGTAGGCCAACTTTTTCATGATTATAAATAATGCTTTCATAAAGATTTGTGTGGACTATGTTTTCATTTCTCTTGGGTGTATATCCAGAAGTGGAATTGCTAGGTCTCATGGTAACTCTGTGTTTAACCATTTAAGGGACTGTCAGACTTCTTTTCTGAAATGGCCATGGCATTTTACATTCCCACCAGTATTCAGGATTCCAATTTCTCCACCAACACCTGTTATTATCTGTCTTTTTGATTATGGCCATCCTAATAGGTGTGAAGTCACATCTCATCATGGTTTTGATTTGCATTTCCCTGATGGCCAATCATATTGAGCACCTTGTCATATGATTATTGATCATTTGTACATCCTCTTTGATCTTCCATGGTGGCTTAAACAGTAAAGAATCTACCTGCAGTGCAAGAAACCTGGGTTCCATCCCTGGGTTGGGAAGATCCTCTGGAGAAGGAAATGGCAATCCACTCCAGTATTCTTGCCTGGGAAATCCCGTGAACAGAGGAGCCTGGTGGGCTACAATCCACTGGGTAGCAAAGAATTGAACATGACTTAGTGACTAAACAACAACAACAACTTCTTTAGAGAACTGTTTTTTCAATCTTGCTGTCCATCTAAAAAACTGGGCTATTTGTCATTTTTTACTGTTGAATTGTTACAGTTCTTTACACATTGTAGATACCACCTCCTTACCATATATATCATTTGCAAATTTGTTTCCCATTCTGTGGATTGTCAGCAACTAGAATTCTTAATCTAAAATAATAAAAACACTGAAAAAGATTTTAGGTTACATAATTTGCCCAAGGTCACTAAATTCTTAGTGTGTTAGAGGCAGGTCAGGACTGAATACATAATTTGTGGAGCTTAGTGCAAAATGAAAATGCAGATTCCTTTGTTCAAAAATTATTAAAAGAATAGCAATAAAGCAAAGGCACAGTCCTTCTAAGCATGGGGCCCTGTGAGCCACAGATTACACACACACATGAAGCTGGGGCATAGGGAAGATTTGAATTTTGGACTTATCATGGGAAAGCCCATGCTTTTCAAAGTAAACCATGCTGATGATTGTTCATTTTTTGTGCACACTAACTGACAGTGATGTCAGAGTTCAGTCCAGTCACTCAGTAGTGTCTGACTCTTTGCGACCCCATGGACTGCAGCACGAAAGTCTTCCCTGTCCATCATCAACTCCCGGAGTTTACTCAAACTCATGTCCATTGAGACGGTGATGCCATCCAACCATCTCATCCTCTGTCGTTCCCTTTTCCTTCTGCCTTCAATCTTTCCCAGCACCAGGGTCTTTTCAAATGAGTCAGTTCTTCACATCAGGTGGTCAAAGTATTGGAGTTTCAGCTTCAGCATCAGTCCTTCCAATGAATATGCAGGACTGATTTCCTTTAGGACTGACTGGCTGGATCTCCTTGTAGTCCAAGGGACTCTCAAGAGTCTCCTCCAACACCACAGTTCAAAAGCATCAATTCTTCAGTGCTCAGCTTTATAGTCCAACTGTCACATCCATACATGACTCCTGGAAAAACCATAGCTTTGAATAGATGGACTTTTGTTGACAAAGTAATGTCTCTGCTTTTTAATATGCTGTCAAGGTTGGTCATAGCTTTTCTTCCAAGGAGCAAGCATCTTTCAATTTCTGCAGCCACCATCTGCAGTGATTTTGGAGCCCAGAAAAATAAAGTCTGACACTGTTTCCACTGTTTCCCCATCTATTTCCCATGAAGTGATGGGACCAGATGCCAT
The DNA here is from genome assembly GCF_029407905.1 of Bubalus kerabau. NCBI lineage: Eukaryota > Metazoa > Chordata > Mammalia > Artiodactyla > Bovidae > Bubalus > Bubalus kerabau. The sequence goes on from NC_073626.1 coordinate 59,560,304, forward strand.
GATCTTCGTTTTCTGAAGGTTGAGCTTTAAGCCAAATTTTTCACTCTTCTCTTTCACCTTCATCAAGAGCCTCTTTAGTTCTTCTTTGCTTTCTGCCATAAGGGTGGTGTCATCTGCATATCTGAGGTTATTGATATTTCTCCCGGCAATCCTGATTCCAGCTTATGCTTCATCCAGCCCGGCATTTCTGATGATGTACTCTGCATATAAATTAAATAAGCAGGGTGACAATATACAGCCTTGACATACTCCTTTCCCAATCTGGAACCAGTCTGGTGTTCCATGTCCAGTTCTAACTGTTGCTTCTCGACCAGCATACAGATTTCTCAGGAGGCAGGTCAGGTGGTCTGGTATTCCCATCTCTTGAAGAATGTTCCACAGTTTGTTGTGATTCACACAGTCAAAGAATTTAGCATAGTCAATAAAACACGAGTAGGTATTTTTCTGGAACTCTCTTGCTTTTTCGATGATCCAATGGATGTTGGCAATTTGATCTCTGGTTCCTCTGCCCTTTCTAAATCCAGCTTAAACATGTGGAAGTTCGCGGTTCAAGTACTGTTGAAGCCTGGCTTGGGGAATTTTGAGCATTATTTTGCTAGCATGTGAGATGAGTGCATTTGTGCCATAGTTTGAGCATTCTTTGGCATTGCCTTTCTTTGGGATTGCCTTTCTTCAGTC